>NC_073253.2:89417500-90042500 GCF_029289425.2 Pan paniscus | reverse complement strand
TATGTATATATATATATACACAAACACTAATATAGAACTAATAGGATATGTATATTCTATTAGTTCTGTCCCTCTAGAGAACCCTGACTAATACATATTTTGGTACCAGGAGTGGTTCTGGATAACAGAATATTAAGGATGGAGTTCTTTCATTTGTTTTGGGGTTTCTGAAGTTGGCTGCTTAATGTGAGTAGACCCAAAAATGCTAAGGACCCTACTTCTAGTAGTATGGAGAACACTGATAGTCCTTGATGTGAACTGTTTAGAGAGTCATGCAAAAAAAATGCATGTGACACTCCTGATTCACTGATCATGAGAAGCAAGGAGTTTAGTGACTCTACACATAATACCTTTGATCATATTTGGAGGACCAAGGAACATAATGAAGCTGGTTGGTTGCTCCTAAGCTCAGTGGACAAAGTGATGAATGAAAACGATGAACTCAGTGATTCTGTCTCCTCGCTTCAGAAGCATATTCTGAGCCTCACATGTGCTAAGATTGCCCTGAGTAAGAGTTTTGTCTCCTGGAGAGAAAGAGCTGAAATTACGGAAAAACAAACATAAGATTTTATCATGTGAGTGGCTGACCTGCAATGAAAGATCCATGCACAGCCTCACCCGGTGTCTACTGTTAAAGTGAGGGTATTGATTGGAAAAGAATGGGACCCTGCAACTTGGAATGGGGACGTGTGGGAGGACCCTGATGAAGCTGGGGACACTAAGTTTGTAAACTCTGATGAACCTATTTTGCCAGAAGGAACAGCTTCCCCATCCCCAGTAATGGCAATACCCCTACCTGACCCATGCTGCCATCAGGATTTCCACCTTTGTCTGAGGAGATAAACCCTGTGCTCCCTGAGGGAACAGTGATGGCCTCCCCTGAGGCAGCTGCCAGGCAAGTTAATATTGATTCTCTTCAGATGCTATCCCTAACACCTCTGTTTGCTTCTACACCCATAACTAAAGTCCCGGCAGGACCCTAGAGGTAAAGTTGAGAGTGTGACCCATGAGGAGGTGCACTACACTTGAAAAGAACTGTTTGAGTTCTCTAGATAAACAGCAATCTGGAGAATAGGCATGGGAATGGATATTAAGGGTGTGGGATAATGGCAGAAGGAACATAGAGTTGGATCAGACTGCATTTATTGATTTGGGCTCACTGAGTAGGGACTCTGCATTTAATGTTGCAGGTCAGGGAGTTAAAAAAGGTTCCAATAGTTTATTTGCTTGGTTAGCTGAAATATGCGTTAAAAGTTGGTCCACCATGAGTGAGCTGGAAATGCTTGACCTCCCTGGTTTAGTGTAGAGTAAGGGATCCAAAGGCTTAGAGAGATTGTGATGGTGGAGTGGATTAGTCACTTTAGACCTACTCATCCCAGCTGGGAAGGTCCAGAAGATATACCCTTCACCAATGCCTTGCAGAATAGATTTGTGAGGGCAGCACCTGCATCTTTGAAGAGCCCTATAATTGCTTTTCTCTGTATGTCAGATCTAACAGTTTGAACTGCAGTCACTCAACTAAAATATTTAAACACAATGGGAATAATTGGATCCCGAGGTGGCAAAGGCCAAGTGGCAGCACTCAACCATCAAAGGCAAGGCAAGGTGGGCGTGGCTACCATAATGGATAGCAGAGGCAAAGTGGCAATAGAATAGTCTGACACCTGTAGAGCCCTGGCATTGGCTAACTAATCACAGTGTTCCTAGAAGTAAAACTGATAGGAAGCCTACTGCATTCCTACATACATTATACAAACAGAAAACTTATAGGTTGAATGGACAAAAGACTAATTTGAATTATAAAAACAGAGAATCACAGCCCCTCAATCACTGTCCAGACTTGAGCCAGTTTACAGACACAGAATCCCTTGAATGAAGGGAATGTCATGTCCCCCTGAGGAAGGACCCCATTACATTACCAACAATTCATGCAGATAGTGGTGCAAATATATGTGGCTAGGGAGGACCTCAAAGAAACCCCCTTTGATAACCCAGACTGGATTCTCTTTACAGATGGAAGTTCTTTTGTAGAACAAGGAGTCCATAAAGCAGGATATACAATGGTCACCCTGAATGACATTATTGAAAGCACACCTCTCTCACTGGACACAAGTGCTCAACTGGTTGAGCAAATTGCTCTCACTAGGGTACTTGGATTAAACAAAGAGAAAGCTATTAACATTTACACTGATTCCAAGTATGCTTTCCTAGTCCTCCATGCCACTACTGGAAAGAGAGACACTTCCTTACATCTAATGGGTCTACCATTAAATACCATCAGGAAATTGACAAACGAGTATCCTCACTTTTCCTTCCATGGGAAGTGGCAGTAATACATTGCAAAGTCCACCAAAAGAGGATGGGTAAAATAACCAAAAGCAACAGATTAGCAGACCAAACAGCTAAGTTAGCAGCAAAAATGCCCCAGAGTTCCAATGCACTTGAGGACCCTCTGATCTGGAAGGGCTCCATAAAAGAAATAAAACCTTGGTATTCTCCTGCAGAAATAGAATGAGCCACCTCTCAAGGATACACTTTTCAGCCCAAAGGATGGCTACTATTGGAGGATGGCAAACTTCCTTTGCCTGCCTCCAGCCAATGGAAAGTTCTTAAATTCCTTTATCAATCCTTTCACCTAGAAAAGAATAAAACTTACCAATTGGCCCAAAGGCTGTTCTCAGGTGAAAATCTGCTAAATACAGTCAAAGAGGTTATTAATGTTTGTGAAATTTGCCTTAAAATTAATCCCCTCAACAAACAGCTTCTCTCCCCTGGAACCCAAAGAATGGGAGGCTACCCAGGGGAAGACTGACAGTCAGATTTCACCCCTATGCCAAAGATAAGGGGCATCCAGTATGTCTTGGTATGGGTAGATACCTTTCCTAACTGGGTAGAACCATTCCCATGACAGAAAGAGCCTCTGAGTTGATAAAGTACTAATTAATATGATAATTACTCACTTTGGACTCCATAAGTACTCCCAGAGCAATAATGGCCCCTTATACAAGGGCTGTCACCTAGGGGGCCTCAAAAGCACTAAGCATACCATACCATCTTCACTGTGCCTAGAGACTACAGTCCTCGGGAAAGGTAGAAAAGATAAATGATATTATCAAAGGACCTCAGAAAAATGTCTCAAGAAACTCATTTCCCTCAGGTCACTCTTCTTCCCATGGCCTTATTATGGGTGAGAAACACCCCTTCAAAGACATGTTTGAGCCCCTTTGCCTCCACTAGCTCAGAAGTACATAAAAAATATCAATGTGAAGAAATTAGAGATCTCAAAATAAAAATTATAAAAGATAAGTAACATATGGGGCCTATTGACATTCTTTCTCTGATGTTACCCATATGACATTTGGTACTTGGTGTCATTGCCTTTGTTCTAACTTGCATAGTTAAACCTGTGTGTTGCTGCCCTTGCCAGCAATTAATCTCTCACCTTTATGAACAGTGAACACTCTCATTGCTAATCCCATCATCTTAGTCCCATTGTATCCCTTATCGGCCAAAGCCATTCAATTATCTCCACTTTTCCTCTCACCACTCATCAGTGAATATTGAAACACTTTTTGATGCATTTTTACAGGGAGACTTTCATTACCCATGGAGTCTAAATACTAATCTAATAGATCCTTTGGGAGAGGTCAAATATTATTTGGAATCAGACTTCCCAACATCCAATTGGAAATTGGGGTTGTATTTTGTATATTGGGGTATATTGGGGTACTATTTTTTATAACTGCTGCTCTGCTTCTGTTGTAATTCTCACGATAAGGGAACTTTGCCAAGGATCCCTTAATCCGGAACACCCAAGGGATTATTTACTTCCCTAAGCAGCTATTTTTCTGCTAGGATTTAATGTCTTTCACAACGTGAAACAGCTTTAGCCACAACATTGCTTTCAAAGTGATTAGCCTATTTTGCTTTTTATTCCTGTTTTTTCCCTCTGTAGCTCTTTTTTATTATATCATTTATATTTATTCCAACCATATGCAACTTTCTTAGCTAAGTAATTGTTTAACATCTGCTTATATTATGAATGGCTTTTTTATATTAGTTTTTTAAATAATATGTAAGATAGGAAATGGAAATTACCTAACCCATCTAACCCAGGATATAACAAAAGGTCAGAATCTTAGTAATTGTTAGATTTGCCATGAATCTCCTGAAAAAATCCACCCCATACTTATACAAGTTGAAACCTATAACCAACCCTTGCAAGCAGGCACCACAAATTCCAGAGTGGCCACAATGCTTCTGTAGTCCTTCCATTTCAGCCCCTCCATTAATACAATTTATAAGAAGTCCTCCACTGCGGATGGGGGCCACCCTCAAAAAAGCTGTGTACATCCCCTTTGGAATGTCACAAATTATGCATGTAGTAAAGAGTTTCACTTTACTGTCACCACAATTACCATCAGGAGTACCTCTTGCACTCTGGCATATTTATCAGAAATGCTCCAATAAGCTAAATATGATTAATATATTCCTCTCACTTTCCTAAATGTTTCCAACCCTTTTCTGAAAATGCAGCAGTAGTCCCAGAAATCCAACCGTTTAGAATACCTGTTTGGTACAAACATGGGGGGGGGCTACCCACCTCGATAAGAGAGGATTTCCCTAGTAGTCCTCAATACCCTGTGTTTCCACCTGGAGACTAACAACATGGAACACTGTATGTTATGGAGCAGAGAGTCTTATTAATTTTTTATTCTTCCAAAGCTTTTGCTTATCAACTATTTAATGGGACTAGAGGTATTAAAACTTATCAGAACAAGAATTTTTGGACAGTTAATGCCTACATTCATTGTATGTGGGCAGATTTAATTGTTGGTGCCTTAACAAACCACTCTGCCTTACAAAAGGAAAGAGCTTGGGCTGGTACTTCTTGGGGTCCTTTAGGAGCTGAATCATCTGTCCCAAACTGTACATTCAGCCAGGATGTATAGAAGTGGGTGAACTTGAAAAAATACCACTATCTTTTGTGCATCTCAGGGACTGTGGTTCGTCTGTGAAGACCAGCAGCAAAAACTCTGGGCCTTGAGTTGCCTATACTGCACAGTGGTGCGAGGGATGTATTCACTGCAATGGGTGTTACCTCTAGATGGCTCTTTACAAATATGCCAGTATCTGCTTCACAAAGTCCCTTCCCATTAAGAACGTACCAAACAGAAACGAGGAGTAGGTCTTATAGCCTTAAGTGTAATAACAGTTGTTACATCCATAGGTGGCTTGGTTGTAGGAATAGTTTACAATGCATAAACAATTCAAAATGCATCAAGTGTAATTGAACAATATGCTGAAGATGCTGTTCAGGGTTTTAAGGTCCTCCAAATGTCATTAGATTTACTTGCCAATCAGGTGATGGATCACAGAATAGACCTTGATTATCTCTTAGCAGAAAAATGAGGGGTATGTGCTATAGCAGATACTTCTTGTTGTTTTTATGTTAACTCCTAAGGACAGGTTGAATTTGGAGCCAACCAGCTACTTTGTAGAGCTAAATTGTTAAGGGGTGCTAAGACCCATTTAGCTGGAGATATGTGAAATACCATTAAAGGATATCTCCCTTCAATGACATGGTTCCCCCCCTTATTAGGACTTCTGGTAATGATTGTCTTAGCTCTGCTTCTTGGACTCTGCATATTAACCCTTCTTGTAAAATTTGTTTCTCCTCACCTAGAGGTCATCAAATTTCAGATGGTGATGCAGATGGCACCCCACATGGACAAGTCCTTCTTCCAAGGCCTGCTAGACCGCCCTCTGCATGACTCTTGACTGCCACACAAACAATGTCCCCTCACAGCTTGAAGCAGCTAGCGTGGTTTTCTTCCCTTTTCCCTTAACCGCAATTAGGGTCACTACTCCAGAGTGGGGAAGGAGAGAGGAGGCAGTTAGGAGCTGGTTAGGCAGATCGAGAGGGAGGATCAGTGGAGAAGAACAGAGAGAGGCAATATTCACAGGAACTACCATGGACAGCACCTAAACTGCCTATGCAGCTAAAGGGAAGAAATGTGGTTAAGAGCTTCCCCTTAAGCCAGGGTGCTGCTCACAGGGACTTTCCCAATTTAGGTGCAGGCACAATTAATCAAAATAAATATCTTTGACTTAACCTTGCTAAATATAATACTGTTAACATGATATCAGCATTGTGTGTTTAGCCCCTCCATGGATTTTGGTTAAGCATTCATGGGTAATAACCAAGAGGGAGTCAGTCAGCCCAAACTCAAGCATGTGCAGATGCAACACCCATAGGAGGAACATTTACCTCTCCCATTTGGAGAAAAACCTACAGAAGACTTCCTGGCTTCTGCCACATAACATATCAGGAACTCAGTCCTGTTTCTGGAAATTTGCTTTCCAGCCCCCTCTCTTTGCTGATAACTTTCCTTTTGCTTAATAAATCGTACTCTACTCACTCTCCAATGTCCGCATGTCTCATTCTTCTTGGTTGTGGGACAAGAATTTGGACTTAGCTGTACTAGGGACTAAGCAGACTGCAACACTATCAACTCTTTTCTTGAAAAATAATGCATTACTGTTATAAGACAAAAAAAGATCCCCCACTACTCATGTAATCTAGATCTTCTAGTAAATGTGTGGCTATGAGTAAATTAGACAATATCTTTATCCCACATCTAATCTTTCTCTCAAACCTGTTTGGATATAAAATAACATTTCATAGCATGGAATAACAAACTCATTAACAACAAAGAGACATCCATTAATTGCTTAATCACAATTTTCAAAGGCAAACATGTAGGCAAATCTGTCTTGTAGACAATTACAATACAAGAGAAAATACTAATGCAAAATGTAGGTTGACAAGAAGCCAGCTGAATAAAATATTTACAATGATTAATGAAAGATCTGTGCAGTTTTAGTGCCTTTGGGCAGTGAGGAAAAGCATTTTTCTTTTCCTTATCAGTTTTGGTAAGCTGTTAGTAGTGAGGCTGCTTGTCAGAGTGTGTGGAGGAAAATAATTTGTTGCTCTGACAAAGATAGGCAAAACCTGAGTGAAATGTGTTTAAGACAGAAACGTTGATCAAGTGACCAGTGTTGTGAGAGACTTCAGGGAATTTGCATCATACTGAGAAAGCAGCTTGGAAATATAAGAATCCACAATGGAATACAAGACAGGGAAAAGCACATACAAACATAAAGTGAAGAGAGTGCATTCCTACACATAAGATGGGATGAGGCATTTCCAGCTTCCAGATGAAAGTACTTTTTTAGGGAACATTAAATCTGACAACTTTTGCAGTCCCATCCCCACCCTTCTCTATAAGCAGATCCATTGTTCCTGGCCCTTCATTCTCAAAAAACTGAACAAAAACTTACCTTTTGTGCAAGCCCTAAAACATTTACTTTTTTTGATATAAGGTCCAGAAGCCATAATTACTTTTCCTTAAATAATTATTTTTAAAAGGTATTTTATCTCTACTAATGTTAGATTCTGCATTGGAAATGTGTATTTACTTTTTAAAGAAAAACATTACTCATCAAAGTCACCTATTATGCAATTATCACAAATCAAGAATAGTTAAAAAGTTGATATTTTTATAGACTATGATTTCTTACCTTGTTCCATAACTAAAGGAATAGAATAAAGGGCTTGGTGATGTCATAAAGGAGTAAAACTAACTTCTAAAGGCCATTTTAGATTTCTTTTACTCACACTTATTGTGGAAATTTTAGACACTTACAACCAAACAGTAGTACTTTGGGGATACATTTTTTTTTTTTGTATTCTATTTTGCCTTTTTCAAGACAAAAGATCGAATTTTAGTATGATGTGATTTAAGCTCATTTGCAATTTACATCCGATAAAAATGCAGAATTCATTGAATACTCGGGAACCTCTGTCTTTTTTTGCCTCTAATCTTCAGAATACGCTGATTTATTTTTAAAATTGAGAATAATACATGGAAAATCTTTTCATCTTATTGATGAAAGAAAGTGTTTGATCCAGCAGGCGTTAAAGTTCAAATGCACAGATAAAAGATAAAACAGTAGATTATTGAAGAGAAGTTCTTGGACTATGTATTCATAGTAAGTAAAGACATGAAAAGGATATAATATCAGTATATCAAGCACAGGGAATACACAAAGATTACAAGATATAATGTTTTAGTTGCTTATCTGTAAGTTTAATGAGTGTTATTTTTCATATTTAACACTCTATTGCACATGTCCAATTTTCAAAAGATAAGTCAGATTACATTTTGTCAGACCTAAGAAGAAATCATATTACATAACTATTAACACAGGAAAATAATGGGACATATTTTCAGCCAAATTTCTGATATTCTAAGATAAACGAGCTGGAGCCAATAAGGCTTGAAATGCTCTAAAACCTCAACTTTTCATATACAGCATCATGCACAGCAGTTTGCATTGTTTTAAAGATGATGTCACAGTTGGCCAAGGTCAAGAAAGCACATCTGAAATATCCTTCCAACCTAGCTTACTCAACCTGGAAGCAGAAATAGTAAAGCCTGGCTCAAAAAATATTTTGAGTTCTCGTGTAATGTTTTTATGTTTAGATAAGTGGCTTTCAAAAGGCAATACATGGACTCACTAAGGGGTCTCCTTGCTTACTGATTTATTCTAATATTTATTCTTACATTACAAAACAAATTTCTTTTTGTTTTTAGTGGAAACATATATCTCATAATAATACCTCTAACCTGTTACAGCACCAGGCTTTTCAATTTGATATACACAATGGAAAACAATAACAACAAAAATGAAGTATGAATCAGTAATTTTTAATATATGTGTTTTATGATATGTTTCAATGGTTCATTTAATTTAATTCAAAGAAGTCAACTTTATAGAAATATTTATTTCTAACCATATTGTAGCTAATAGATTATAGACAAGAAGTAAATTCAATTTCCTCAATGTTAAATGTATTCCATTTTTGGATTATCAATGCTGACAAAATTATTACCTACAATATTACTTCATAAAGGTAATTACTTTTGTTAAACTACCATCCCCAGCTTGCCAATATATACAAAACCTATCATAGATTAATTGTCTTGTGCAGACTTTCATATCATGGGAATTTCTCATGCATCGATGAGTTAACACTGCTGTGTTTCATGACTTTTATGGGTTTAGCTATAT
Source organism: Pan paniscus (assembly GCF_029289425.2). NCBI lineage: Eukaryota > Metazoa > Chordata > Mammalia > Primates > Hominidae > Pan > Pan paniscus. The sequence goes on along the minus strand of NC_073253.2, from coordinate 90,033,362 downwards.
GAGGATCTGTTTAAGAATCTATATGATTATTCAGTGTGCTCTCTGGAGGCAAACATTTCAGAACTGTGACAGTGAATAAGATATATGAAGGTAGTTTAGAATTTGGAGAATAAAAGAGGAAGAGGAAGAATGAATATTTATCAAAATGAAGCTATTCATCTGAGTCTTTTGGAATATTATTCAGGTTAGAATTGCTCTTTCTTTGAAAATTTTAGTTTCTTCATAATGAAAGAGGGTAAATTAACAGGTAGAAAATAGGCTAATTCAATATCTCAAAAAACTCCTAAATCCTTCCATTTTGGAAAAGTAAAAAAAAAGAGAACTTTTTCATACTCGTTTTCATCAAATCTTTGCTCAAATGTCATCTTCACGATGAGGCTTACCTTAACTGTTCTATTTAAAATTGCACCTCCCAGCACAATCAATTCCTTTTACCATGACTATCTCTTTACTTTCTGACATTTACCTGCTCCTAACATAGTAAATGTATTTGTGTGTGTGTGTGTGTGTGTGTGTGTGTGTGTGTGTGCATGTGTGTTATTGCTTATTTTGTCTCCTTCTACCAGAATGTCAACTCCATGCGGGTAAAGATCATGCTTTTTTTGTTCACTGATACATCAAATGGTTAGAACAGTGGCAAGCACTTAGTACAGATCCAATAACTATTTGCTGAATAAATTAACGAACACATATAAAATGCTTTTCTAGAAATATTTTATTTGCAATATAAGCAACATTAACAGCAGCTGTCATTTATTTGAGGGTTGGAGTGATGTTACCTGAAGATACAGAAGCACAGATCATCTGGCAGAGGCTGAAGATTTTGTTTTTCAGCACACTTAATTATTTCTTTATATCTTTTTATTTCCAGTATTGTAAACTTTAAGAGACTTAGTTTGTCCATACAGTATCACCATGTAATAGTTGAAAATGGTTTTTTTTGGACCAGCTGATGTAGGAAAATACAATTTTGGTAAATGAAGCGTAAGATTTAGTAGTGTCAAGATATAATAGTCATGATATGAATGTCCATTGTGAAAACAGAGAACTCCCGTGGCTGTGGATGGCAATCTATTTATGCTGCCACTGGATGGCTATTGGAATCAAAACTCAACTCAAAATTTAGAAGCAAATTTTGCCTGTTGGTGGGGTAAGATCTTCACTTTTCGGTATTGCTTTTGCTATGGTATTTCAAATTTTTATGTGGCACTGCAAAAGTATGGAACCAGCGAGTCCACTGGAGCAAACTTTCTTAAAGAAGCTAAACTGGCAGTGAGAGCAAAAGCTAAGAAAGCCCCTCACCTCTTCTATCCAGCTAAAGCTCAGTAGTTTAGGTTAACCAGGTAACCTAAACTCAAAGTAAGCTTATAAAGCAGTATTTAATCTTATTCAGCAAAAAATCTGCATCAATCATTTATGCAAGTGATCCAAATGCATACACACTGGACCCCTGAACAGCACGAGTTTGAACTGTGAGGATCCATTTATAGCAGATTTTCTTCTGCTTCTGCAACTCTGAGACAGTAAGACCAACCTTTCTTCTTGCTTGTCTTCCTCAGCCTGCTCAATGTGAAGACGAAGAGAATGGAGACCTCCATGATGATGACTTCCACTTAATGAATAGTCAACATATTTTCTCTTTTCTTATCATTTTCTTAATAACATTTTTCTCTAGTTTACTTTATTGTAAGAATACAGTTATTCTGGGGGGAAGTCAAAAATTATACATAGATTTTTGACTGTGTGGGGGGCCAGCACCCCAAATCTTGGTTGTTGAAAGGTCTACTATGATTATCTCATTTTAACATTACAAATTTTCTGTGTACAAATAAGAACCTGGACAGACACGGGTGGCTCACGCCTGTAATCCCAGCACTTTCGGAGGTCCAGGTGGGCGGATCATGAGGTCAGGAGATCGAGACCATCCTGGCTGAAACGGTGAAACCCCGTCTCTACTAAAAATACCAAAAAAAAAAAAAAAAATTCGCCTGTAGTCCCAGCTATCGGGAGGCTGAGGCAGGAGAATGGCGTGAACCTAGGAGGCAGAGCTTGCAGTGAGCCAAGATGGCGCCACTGCACTGTAGCCTGGGCGATAGAGAGAGACTCTGTCTCAAAAAAATAAAAATAAAAATAAAAAAAACCCTAATGTTCTTTTCATTGATGACACTGATGTGATTTATACTTTTTTATTGTTTAGGCATTTTTCTTGCTAGATATCCTCATCTTATAATAAGCTAGAATTAAAACAATTTGGTAGTAGCATTAAAAGCTTAGCTGTAGTTATAAACACTAATGGGTAGGAACACTCTTATGGAAGCCTTTATGGCTTCTCTCAAGTGTATCACAAATAATATGAAAATGGTTTTTCTTTTTGATTCATTTTTTTTCCCTAATCATTGAAAGAAGGTTATATACAACAGTACTGTGATTTCTCATGGTGGTGTATGCCTCCATTGGAATACATTTTTGGTCCTTCATATGTGAGTTACTTACAACAGCCTCCACTTTGCTTTTCAATTCAGTAACTTTCAATTTGGTTTTCGTGTTTTGCTTTTGGCAGCTTCCCTGTAAGTGCCCAAGTGTGTGTGTTCAAGATTCCAGTTTGCATACATGCGCTTGCCAGTAATATGAGGCTTTTCAGAGATTGCTTTTCAATAAGACAAATAGAATGACCACATATTATAAATTATTAATAAGATGTTATGCACCACTTCCTGTGCTTTAATTAAAATACATTAATGAATTAAGTGAAATCAGAATTAATAAAGATATGCTAGATTTCCCCTAGAACAAGCTCAAAAAAGAAATAATATCCATGCAGCACACTAACTTTTATATTCTGTTTAATTTACCATCCTCATTCACCCTAATCCTACATATTGTATTTTATTAGAATGTTCTCTTCTGACTCACCTGGAGTTCAGAAATTCAGGCTACCAGTCAGAAGTGCTTCCTCATGTTTTGTCCTCAACCTTCAGGCTTTGGCAACAAAGTCTCTTCAGAATAGCTTATCTCGCAGCAATCAGCCATTACCACCTTAGCAAGGCTGATTCATTTATGTGACTATTTCCCAGCTCTTCAAAGCTATAATTTGTCTTTTCTGGCACTCTGCACCAGCTGAGCCCCCAGAGTTCCTGCATCCTTTCATCCTTTCTCCCACAGGGTTGAAGAATGGAAAGGAAACTAGACAGGTTTCCGTATACTGGAAGCTAAAGAGTCCCTTGCCCACCATGATTAGAACTTTCTTGTTCTTAAAGGCTTCTCGGTCAATTTACTTTTAAACAAATCATTCTTTTTAAGGAGAAGCACGTTTAGCTTCCTGCTTCCATCAGCTATAAAGCTGAATTCTTGTTTTAAAGAAAGTGTAACTACAATTATTTTTATTGGAATCTAAAGCAGCTTATCCACTTTGGATATAGAGTTTTCAGAAATTATTTTTTTGATAGTTTTAACTTCTCACTGAAGAGCAAAACATTATAAATAATACATTAAAAAGATGCATTCTAAAATGTAAGATAAAAGTGCATGGTGGTACTTTGCTATCCAATTATATAAAGGGCTTTTACTTTTAAATTTTATATTAACTGATTTAAATTGAGGGAATCCTCCTTACTTGAAATATTTTTGACATACATTAAATTTAGCAAAACTATTTATAATTTTATTCACAATGAGTAAGCGTGCTTTAATTATGTAACATGACATTTTATGCTCTTACATAATTCCTGACCTTGCTTTATTTATTTATTTAGGGACAGGGTCTTCCTCCAACACCCTGGCTGCAGTACAGTGGAGCAATCTTCACTCACTGCAACTTCCACCTTCTGGGCTCACACGATCCTCCTGCCCCAAATGGGACTTCAGATGTGCACCCCACACGTGGCGATTTTTTGTACAGGCAGGGACTTGCTATGTTGCCCAGGCTAGTCTCGAACCCCTGAGCTTGTCTCGAACCCCTGAATTCAAGCGAACCACCTACCTAGGTGTCCCAAAGTGCTGGGATTACAGGTGTGAGCCACCGTGCCTGTCTCAACTCCTAAGCTTTTCAATCCATCCTTCAGCAAAGAATCAGAAATTTTGTATAGAAGAGATTTAGTGGTGTCATACTGTTGAAAGGACAATCAGAGATCCGAGTTGGTAACCATGACAATAGGATTATCAGATCTCCTACCAATATGAACATAATTAACCAGTGAAATCAGTTGCTTTATGATATCTACAACCGTTTTGCATGAAAGGTATGCTTCCAATAATTGCTCTGAGACAATATCTGACCATGACCACTTTACTACGAGGGCCAATTAACGGGAAACATTCTTCCAAAGGGTACCTGCCTGATCACCTTGCTAGAATTTTCATAGGCCCACACTGCATCTTTCTTCCTTAAGGTGTCAGATATCCATAATGGTGTAAATGTTCTCCCAGACATCTCCAGCTCCTTTCCCCTTTCTCTTAACAAGTGATTCTCCCAACAAATGCCCTGCATATCTAACTGCCTATGCAGTTGTGCTAGTAAGATGAAGAAACTGCCTTTTGTCTGTGTCAAGATGAGGGAGGGCAGTATGGCTCTCCCTACAACATGCCTCTGGCAACTCCAATAGCATCTTCTCATGAAAGCAACCACATGCCCTTGATCATTTTGTTTTGTCTCTGAACTTTTCCAAACTTGACATGTCTTCTTCAAAATGTCACACTCATCTGGAGGTAGCATTTCACATATGAATTAAACATAGCCTATAGCTAAGTGGAAGGTTATTTTCTTTTTCAAGTACAATACCCTGCTTGAAAGATACGGGTGGCCAAAAAAATCTTACATTTCTTTGACTTAACATTTAATTATTTTGGAAGACCTCTTAGAGTCTGAGACTGAAAGAGCAATCTTTAGAAAGTGTATATTGCTCATTAATTAGGGTGAAGATTACTTATGATTACTTATGATACATTACTTATGATACAAAGCTTACTGTGTGAATTTAAAAATCTACCTCATGATAAATTTTCTTAATTGGAAAACAATATATTAAGGTAAGGTAAAACTACTTTTGTATATTTATAGCTAAGTGTTTATGCATCTGAAGTTTTATCTACATCAAGCTGAATATGCTGCAAGCCTAATATTTACATACAACTCATGGCGAATTTATCATTAGTTATGATGTAGCACTAACATAGGACACTAATGGAAGCACAAGAGTCACATATTATTGTCAATTATTCACAGACCAAATTAACTTAGGTAATGTTACAGATTGACAAGCACATTCAATGATTTTGATTTAACAGATACAAATAAACTTCCTACCCTAAATACAAAATATACTTTATTTACAATATCTGTCCTACATTAAAATAGGAATATCAATACATTTATTTTTGATCAAAGCATTAAAATTTGTTTTAAAACCCACTCTAAAATTAAAAACACTCCAGACTAGGCTCAGTGGCTCATGCCTGTAATCCCAGCACTTTGGGAGGCCGAGGTGGGCGGATCACCTGAGGTCAGGCATTTGAGACCAGCTTGGCTAATGTGGTAAAACACCGTCTCTACTAAAAATGCAAAAATTAGCTGGGCATGGTGGCAGGTGCCTGCAATCCCAGCTACTTGGGAGGCTGAGGTAGGAGAACTGCTTGAATCCAGGAGACGGAGGTCGCAGTGAGCTGAGATCACGCAACTGCACTCCAGCCTGGGCGAAAGAGCAAGACTCCATCTCAAACAAACAAACAAAACAACCACAACAACAAAAAACACTCCCACCAAAGGTAATCTCAAATGCATATGGAAGAAAAAATGGCTGAGATGACTCAAGATATATAGTTAGCTTAGAAATTCATCTGACTAGAGATTTATTATAAATTTTAATAATATAGACAGCATGTAGATTAAATCAAGAGTAAAGAGGATTTTTGTTTATCAGATAGGAAAATACATTATTAATTGAATTAAAACTTTATGATACTGGGAGGAAAAACAAGCATATTAAGAGAACAGAGCAGGAGATAAAGAAATATAACCAAACATACCTAGATATGGATATATACCAAGGTCTCTCTCTCTCTCTATATATATATATACACACACATGCACACACACACATATACCTATGTATGCGTATATATGTATATATACACATATATACCTATATACACACATATATATACACACACATATATACATATATACTATATATACTCTATATATACATGCATGTATATATACGTGTGTATACATATATACATATATACACACACATATATATGTAGTAATAACTGTAAGTCAGTATATATGTAGTAATAACTATAGCAATATATATGCAGTAATAACTGTAAGTCAGTCTCAGGAAAAAGAAGACATTTGATAAGTAGTGTTAGTGTAACATGTTAGAAATTAAGATAAACTACAAATATTTACCTGACACGTTATGAGAAAAATATCAGATGGCTTTTAATACATACATTTATATAAAAATGAGAATGGATGATGTTACTTAACATTAAGAAAAAAGATCTTTTATGTGATTCCAAAGGCGAAAAGAAACATGATTAAACTATTTAACAGAATATCCTCTCCTTAAAAGTAGGAGAGGAAGAGAAGGAAGGAAGCATGCATGCAAAATGCTAAAATTGCAATTGTCACTAGTTTGAAAATTAGCTAAATAACCCATAAACACTGGCACAAATCAACACACACATAAGCCAAATGCTCTGATAGAAAAACTGCAAAAAATATACCAAATAACCTTCTATCATTATTAGATAACAAAACTAAATAACTTTCTATTGTTATTATGTTGAAACAAGGAATTTACATAAACAAACACTTCTCAAAACAAGATATAAGAGCGGCCAAAAAACATGAAAAAATGCTCTTCATCTCTGATCATCAGAGAAATTCAAACCAAAGCTACAAATAGACATCATCTCACACAAGTCAGAATGGCTTTTGATAAAAGGTGAAAAAATACCAGATGTTAGTGAGGCTGTGGAGAAAATGGGAGACTTTATACACTATTATTGGGACTATAAATTAGTCCAGCCACTGTGGAGAGCAAATTGGAGATTTCTCAAATAACAAAAGTTGAACAAGCAATCCCATTATTGGGTATATACCCAAAGGAAAATAAATGATTCTACCAAAAGGACATATGCACTTGCATGCTCACTGCAGCACTATTTGCAATAGCAAAGACATGGAATCAACTTAGATGCTCATCAACAGTGTGCAGGATTAAAAAAAAATGTGGTTAATATATATCATGGAATACTATGCAGCCATAAAAAATGAAATCATGTCCTTTGCAGCAACATGGATGCAGCTGGAGGCCATTATTCTAAGCAAACTAGGGCAGAAACAGAAAACAAAACACCATATGTTCTCACATATAAGTGGAAGCTAAACATTAAGCGTACACATTGACATAAATATGGAAACAATAGATACTGGAGACTACTAGTGGGCAGAGAGAAAGCGGGAGGGGCACAAAGGCTGAAAAACTACCTATTGGGTACTATGCTCACTACCTGGGCAACAGGTTCAGTCATATCCCAAACTTCAGCATCATAAAATATAACCATGTAACAAATCTGCACATGTACCCCCTGATTCTAAAACAAAGTTGAACAAGAAAACAAAAATAATAAAATTGGTCAATGAGACCTAGACCAAAGAATTGAAAGTAGTTTGACATAAGAATATAGATATTAAAAACACATCCCATTTCCTATCAGGTGATAAAGGGTACAGATATTTCTGATTATAGCTAGCGTTTTTTGTGGAGAGGTAGGTGTTACATCCTTATGCATTATTCATATGAGGTTTTACTCACCTTAACTTTCTACAGAGCAATTCAATATGCATAAATATGTGTAATATTTGACCAGGCAATACCACTTACAGGGTTAGAACCTCAGAAGACATTCAGAAATATATTCCAAAATATATATTCAATATGTTTAAGGAAGTTACAGGTTTTTTTAAGGTGCAAGATGGCAAACAACCTAAATGCCCTGAGCATACTGTTTATTTAAAATGGATGCAGCAGATGGCTCATTCTTTGAAATTAGAAGCTGGTCCCAATATATTTTTAAGTAAAACAAAACAAAAAACAAATGTCCGTACTATATATTTGGTGTGATCTTATTTTAATATACATATGTACATATAAAAATATTCAAGAAATGTTTGCATTTTTAAGCCTGATGTTGGATTTGGAGCGATGCATTGGCCTTTTTTCTTTCTTTCTTTTTTTTTTTTTTTGAGACGGAGTTTCACTCTTGTTGCCCAGGCTGGAGTGCAATGGCGTGATCTCGGCTCACCGCAACCTCCGCCTCCTGGTTCAAGTGATTCTCCTGCCTCAGCCTCCCAAGTAGCTGGGATTACAGGAGTGTGCCACCATGCCTAGCTAATTTTGTATTTTTAGTAGAGAAGTGCTTTCTCTATGTTGGTCAGGCTGGTCTCAAACTCGGGACCTCAGGTGATCCACCCACCTCGGCCTCCCAAAATATTGGGATTACAAGTGTGAGCCACCATGCCCATCTTATTGGCCCTTTTCTGTATGTACATTTACAATGTCTAATATCTCTACTATTCACATGTTTTGCTTATTTAATAAAAATATAAAGTTTGTAAAATAAGAATTGTTGCTAATAATGAAGCAATCCTCATAAAACCATCTAAAGATTAGAATTTCATTTTTTATGGAATATAAAGCATTCAGAAGCTTTATTTTTACAGCATTTTTTGCCTTTGGGGATCTTACATTGTTCTCACACTGAAAGCAGCTAAAAGAATAATCTTCCTCTTGGTTCATATTTTCTTTATAAACTATGGCCTTTAAGTACTTAACATTCTTTAAACTTCGGTGCCCCTGTCATGTGTTAAATTATGTGAAGAGAACAATGGAGTTGAAGTGTTTTAACCACCTTAGTGAACTAAGCTCAGCCTCAGCAGGTTTTATTATGCATCCATTAAACTTCAAGTGGGAATATATATATCAGCCTGTTTTAGTAAACCACTAATTCTCCACCAGTTTTCTCTAAGATATTTCCTCATTACATGTGTTACCATAATGCTTAGCCTCAACAAAACGTTTGCAACTTACTCATTTTACACTTATTTGTCAATAGTCATCTGTGGATAAAAACGACCCAGTGAAACATGAATTTTCACTGTCTTATAAAGTTAGAAAGTTATTATTATTTATAACTTTACAGCTTTGGGTGAATATTATAGAAATAGTGATGAAATATATAATAATCTATTAAAAATTTATCCAATACATTATGCCACTTTATCATTAATGATCAGTAGTTTAACAAGAATATAATCAATAACAAACTTGGATTAGTGATATTTTATGTATATATAGTTATATTATTGTAACTATAATATATGTTATATATTATATATAATCCTATAATATATAGTTATATTATTGTAACTATAATAAACCATTAAACATTCGACTAATAACACAGGCATGAAATATATGAATCCGTAACTATTCTTTCTCCAGCTTACAAAGATAAAGGACTTTTGTAGCTAAGTTGCTTCTCTAAATATAAATTCAAGGTTAATCCTCGCTCTAGACGGATTAAAGAAAGGGCAACCTCTTCATGCTGGCACAGTTTTTCTGAACATGTTTGAAGATTTATAACTGGGAATCCTGCCCTAAGTAAACACGTTTGATATGTGAGCATGGACTCTTGGCTTTGGCACATTAGGCCCATCTGTTAGGTTGGCATCATTCCTACTTACAATTTGGTTGGAATTCTGCCCCAGGAATTAGGTGCCAAATGGCAACATTTTAAATAAGACACAGCATATAATGCCTCCCTGATCTGGGTGGAATATTCCTTAAAATTGAATCCAAGCAGTAGCCTAAAGCCTGCCTTTATCCTTCATCACAATAGTTGGGTGTGTGTTCAAGATGACACAATTAGCAGATTAATTATGCCAACATCATACTTCTATCAGTCAGTACAATCTGCATATTTTATATGTGATTGCTGTTGAGGTTACAGCATTAGTATTGTTATTGCTATTGCTTTACATTTTACATAGTTAAAGCTTCTATATACACCTGTGTAAGCCTAATTTTTTTTCAATTAGGAAGTATACAATGACACTTGCAAAGATATGATTTACCTCCTCACTCACAAAAATTTCAAATCGAAGATATATATTCAAAGGCAAAATGCTTTTAAAAACATTGTAATAGAGTATTCAACCATAAGTGATTTTATTTTAATACATTGGCACACAATAAAATACCAAGAGACTTTGAAGTATACATATAAATAGAATATGTATTTAAAGAAGAATTAAAAGCTAGTACTAATAGAAGGGAATAGAGAAATTACCTCAAATTTTAGTTCTGCAATGCTTTCTACCAAATTTAGATTAAAAATTGTTCATTCATTCATTCATTCTTTCAAAAAAAATGCCTGAGTTATGAATGATATCAGTCAAAAGAAATATGTTAGTAAGAAATCAAGGGACTTACTACAAAACATTATGTGCTAATATAACATAGAAGATATTAATCTGTATGCCAAACTAATAACTGAAAAACTGTTACATTAATTAGCTATTAAACAGTGATTAAAGCGAGAGAAGTCATTTTATACTAAAAAAAGATTCTAAGTAGTGCCATCTTTTAATTAATAAGATATGGTCCAATTTAATGTCTTCAATTGGAGTATTGCTATTACTGTTTGATAAAATATTAAGCTAATTATTCAGGTTTTCTTTATGTTTTTATTGGAATCATAAAAACTATAAATGTATTAAGGGTCCCTATCTTTGTAAATAATGTGGTTTTATTAGGAAATACCTTGCATTTCTTACACTGAAACAGATAACTAAAATGCCTTGCTAGTATATTAACCTCATGAAACTGGCTAATAAACTGGGGAGTTATACTGGCAAATATACTGAAATCAAGGGCCTAAAGTGGCATATTTGGTTTCTTAATACTGTGTCTATATGATCAACTTCATCCTTCAGCTTATGATTATATAGGTTATTTTCATCTAACCAAACATTTACACATTACATTAAAGTGCATTATGTTAGCTTATTTCCACTGTTTTCAAACTATTTTAAATAAGAAAAATTTTAAATATGTTTCTTAGTATATGCTCAATAAATATGACTAGAGTGAATTAACTAGGGTAAGAAAGAATATCAGTAAACGTTTAGTATAAATGTTACTTGAAGACAATTTTAATTGACTGTAAACCAAGAATATGAAGAGAAGAAATTACTATTTGCATTCATGCCAGTGTCAATCATGCATATTTGATAACCTAATAAATGAGGGAAGTATACGTACATATTCTTCCCCAAAGGTAAATTAGCAAATTAATGTCAAGGAATGTAATTTAGTTAGGCAGGAATCATAAACATTTACATTAATTCAACTTTCCTGTTTGGTCTAGAGACATAATTCCCTCTTGAGAAATAGACACATATAACTCATCACATTCACTATACTTGCAGCAAAACAAATGCAAAATACATAGTACACTGTGGCACAGCTTCTAATGCAAAATGGGACTGGGCTCAATGAAAAAAATGATTTTAGATGATAAATTAATAAGGAGGAGGACTAATCAAGGATACTGTTGATACAGCGCCGAGGAAGCATGTGAACTAAGTACTCATCTAAAATAATTAGTATCCTCTCTACTCCCTCTTGCTGAAGCTTCTTCAAATGGCAAAATTTAGTCACTTTTTTTCTCTGACCCTAGCTTAATAGGTGGCATCAAATTGCATCTGAGAGAATGTTTTAAAGTGAAGATAGCTTCATTGCTTCTACTTGGCTTTGGAAGTTGTATAGATCACTGACAGGCTACAAAGTAAAGGAAGTAGATGTCAGAAGAAAAGATAATGAATTCCTTTTTAGACATGTTAAATTCAAAATGTCTAGGGAGAGTCATGCTAGTGATGCCTGGCAAGAAGGTAGAAAAACAGATCTAAAGAATGTTTCTCCCTGCTTGTAGATCGACTACCAACTTCATATTGAGTATTCTAAATCTTTACTTTTAGCCCGTAATATTTTCTTGAACCATTTGTATGCTACATTCTCCATACAGGATTGGGAGAAATTGCTGGACTGAGTTAAGTTGAACTGTAGTAGCATTTACAAGGAAAACAAAGAAGTAAGTGGGAAGGGAGCTTAGCATACTATTGAAAAAGTAGTTGTCATACTAGACCATGGAGCTTTATGGTAGAAACAGGATCAAGGGGAAGCTTTGCTTTTTATTCTACGTTCCAGGTATGACTGCCTGTGCCACCTTTTATCTATTCCTAATATTACTGCCATGGTTGAGGCCATTGTCCTCTCTAGCCTGGATTGTGTCCATTGATATCTATGTCAACAAATTCAACTGGTCTCAGTGCCACTATACAAACAGTTCCAAATGCATTCGGATTATGTTACTGTCCTGTTTAAAAGCCAGCATGTGGCCAGGTGCAGTGGCTCACGCCTGTAATCCCAGCACTTTGGGAGGCCAAGGAGGGTGAATCCCCTGAGGTCAGGAGCTCAAGACCAGCCTGGCCAACCTGGTGAAACCCCATCTCTACTAAAAATACGAAAGTAAGCCAGGTGTGGTGGCACGTGCCTGTAATCCCAGCTACTTGGAAGGCTAAGACAGGAGAATCACTTGAACCTGGGAGGCAGAGGTTGCAGCGAGCTGAAGCTGCACCCAGCCTGGGCAACACAGAGCGAGACTCCGTATCAAAAAAAAATAAAAAATAAAAAGCCAGCATGTGTCTCTGTTACGTCCCATATTAATGACACTTTAGCTCCACCTTTGCATGTATCTTTCCTTACCCTCTCCTTTACTCCCCCTGCTTCTTAGTCTTTCATATTTATGTATACAGTGGCATCAGAACACTGTCTCTGCTTCAAATGCCCTTCTTCTTTTGTCTGCCTTCTGCACTCCCATCAGTTTACAACAGATCCCACTTTATCAAAGTTAATTTTTTTTGTTTTTGTTTTTTACATTTTCTCAGTTCCAGAAGCATTGGTAAGTATCTGTATTACCCCATTCATTGCTCTGTGGGGCCATCATTTTTAACAGGATAGCAAAAAAGACCAAATTATTGCTTTCTTCCAGCTACCTTGCTGAACCCTAATTTAAATAATAATCTTTAATCTTTGTAATACCATGAGTCAGGCACTACCATGTCCATTGTGCAGGTAAGGACACTAAGATTCCAAAACATTAAGTAGCTTTACAAAAGTGCCACAAGTCCTATTTGACAATATGGAAGGCAGGACTCAGGCTTCCCAATGCCTTTCCAGGGTTCCCTTCTCGTGTTTCTTTCAAACTAAAGAGGAAGAGAACATTGAAGGCAGGAGATGCTTTTATTATCGTTAATGTTGTCAAGTATTTCCTGAAAGAAATTAATAGATTTTGAGTACTTCAGTAAATAATTTTTGATTTATTCTAATTATTTAAATAAAAGTGGTAGGGAAGAAAAAAATAAGTAACTTATGTACATGTGTATGCATGTACAAGTACACACACACAGAGACACACACACACACACACAATTGAAATTAAAAAAATAATTGAACCTAAAAAGGTTTACATAAACAATCTAATTAGACTATTTGTTTTTAAAGTAATTAAAAAATAGAATGAAGACATTATCTCAGGATATATACTTTATATGTAGGTATATTTGTTGGCAAGAACCACTGAGCACCTTCCATATAAAAAGTATGTACTTTGTGCAATCATAGAAAACAGAGAAGAGTGTTGTTTTTTACAGAGTTGAGAGTCTAGGTTTTAGAACATGTTTTCAGAATTTAAATTAAATGCCTGAATTCAATTCTATTCAATTCAATTCAACTGCTGAATATTGTAAAGTGACTGTGTATAGACTTCCTGTATCTGTATCTGTACCATATCCATAACATATTGATTTATCTAAATCTTATTTCTACAATGATTAGTGCTCCCCATAATGTATATTATGTAACTATTTCTAATGATAATTTTTTAATAGTATTAACAATGCACATGTATAAATAGGATGGTATTTGGAGAGACATATTTACATATAATAGTATTAACAATGTACATGCATAAATAGGATGGTATTTGGAAAGACTGTTAGTAGAATCCAACTTATTAAGTTTGATAAAGAATAAATCAATAGTTAATGACTCAAGAGTACATGGGAATTGTTTTTTGAGGATTGACTAGGCAAACATTTATGTAAGTATCTGAATAAAATGGAATAGGGTTTATAAATGTATTCAGTAGTATCTGCAGTAATTCTTAATCTTGGTTGATGGCTAAGATAACTAGCAGCTTGGGCTGCTATCACAAAATATCACAGACCAGATGATTTAAACAGCAAAAATTTACATTCTCACAGTTCTGCAAGTTGGAGATCAGGATGCCAGCATGGTTGGGTTCTGATATGAGACCTCTTCCTGGCTTGTAGACGGCTGCCTGGCTGTGTGCTGTGTGTTCCCATGGCACAGGGAGAGAGAGCAAGCTCTCTGGTGTCTCTATTTTCAAGGCTTATCATGAGGGCTCCATTCTCATGACCACATCTAATTCTAATGGCCTCCCAAAGGCCTCATCTCCAAATACCATCACATTAGGATTAGAGCTTCAACATAGACATTTGAGGTAGGGGACACAAATATTCAGTCCACAAGCAATTCCTGATCTGCCATGGGAAGAAGCTTGCACAAGCCTCCATTACTGATATACTTCAATATATTTAGACACACTATTTTCTTCCCCTTACTCTCGGTGATAAATATATCAAAATGATCAGATCATAGATATATGTTTAGTTGTCAAAATTTATATTCTTATGTTTATTGTCATGTTTTCTTCATCACCACTATTGATTGATAAATTAATTAAAATAAATATTCCTATTAATTAAGTGAAAATAATTCCCCTATACCAGTTACAAAATTTATAATCACTTCAGTATTGTTTCTATAACACCTGGACTATAAATCATGTAAGGATCTTTGTATCCTTTATAGATACCTAGCCATAATCCTGGTAATCATCAGGCTTTTTGGTTTCATTTTTTATTTATCTGTCTTATTAAAACTATACTTTGCTTTCTTCCATCTTATTTACAACTGAGTTTCTTTTTCAAGGCATCATTTTGCTACTTCTACAGACAGCTTTTCCCAATATGATGTGCCATTGGCCTTCCATTCATTGCCTGGTCTATAAATAACAAGTTGCTTAATATGGTCTCTGAAGATATCTTCTCTATTTCACTTTTTCATAATTTATTATATGCCCATAAAATACTTCCCTGGAGTACCCAACTCAAAACTCCTGCCAATGCATCTTCCATGATCATCAGAGGTGATGTAAATAGAAAACACAATAACCTGATTGATTATGCAAACTGAAATATTATAGTCACCTCAAATTTATCATGTCCAAAATGAAATTGATGATCTTCCAGACCCACACCTCCTTTATCTCCAGTGCTCCCTATCTCATTTCACAGGATAGAAAATGGAGAATAATGATTGATGCATCTTTCTTGCTTACTCACCACCACCACCACCCATTCACCAAGTCTTTGCTGATTCAACCTCCTGAGTATCTTTTGAGTCTGTTCATTTTTTCCTGTTCCACTTTTTTTCCTGTTCCAATGACATGTCCTTTTCTAATTCACATTAACTATTGCGATAACTTTTTAACCAGTTTCCCCATAGTCACTTTTGCTTCTCAATAATTTATTTTCCACAACATGTACTTCACTCATTTATACAAAATGCCTGTGACAAGCCACCATGGTGGAGAAGCTGGAGCCAGACTGCACGGTTTGAGATCAAGCTCTGTCACTTACCTGCCTCATAATGATTGGCAAGCGGCTTTACCTCTTAATGCCTCAATTTGCCCCCCTAACAGTGGAAGTAATAATAATTCATCAACAGAGTTGTTGTAAAGAAAAATGAACACTGAGTGGAAACACTTAGCATGGTTCCTGAGTATATTCAATTCCCGATACATATTAGCTAGCATTATTTCATGGAGTCCATGTGTTTGGATTTAAAGCCAACATATAGAAAGCTCTAGGCTAGGACATGTAGTTGAGCAAGCTGGGCAGGATGTCTCTTCCTTCCTCCGGGATGATTGGGACCCAAGGCATTCCTGGACTCTTGAACCAAGCTGTTCTAGACTTACCCAGAAGGCCTCAGCTGTCATAGGTAATAGATTAGACAGTGTATGCCCACTGGCTTCTCTTAAAAATGACCCTTCTCTGCCAGCCTCAAGTCCACATGGTCCTGTGCCCCCAGGGTGACACTCAGCCACTTCTAACCAGCTTCTAGTACCTCTTGGCCTGCTTGAGATTAGCCCGACAGCTCTCATGCACTAAACAGTATGAGTTTCTGATAGAATAGGTAGACTGCTGTCTTTTGATTGAGAGCAGTAGATACAGTGGTATTTGTTAGCTTGCTCACGATTGATCCTCAACTGGTTAGATTCCCAGGAAAAGTGTAGGCCTTTAGTAATGCCCCACGGGAAAATATTAATGACCTTGGGTTTAACACAATCAATCTTGGCCAAACCTCAAGCACACCAGACCCGATAATGCCAGAGGAGAGGTTCAGGCTTCTCCCATCATGAATAACCACAAAGCAAACACTTTCGCTGGCTGGCCAGATCACGTACCTGTGCCAAAAAGGTTGGTTCCCAGTGTCTTATGCCAAAGGAGGCGGGTGCTACGCCTGACCTCTAATCCTGGGCTGCTGGGATAGTTAGGCAAATAAGGTATTAATATTTGCGTTGTAGTTTTTCAGTAGATAATTTTCTGTGTACAATATTTTTAGACAATATGTAACAACAAGCATTCCCTTCCCACAAACAAGTCTTATACTCTTATATTATCCATATGCTAATGTTCCTATGAAGAAATATACATAAAGGAAATGCAAAGGGAAGTAAAAACAAGAACATGTGGTAAATTTTTATAAAATCCCTTATTCTCATCCTACTAACTGGTAAGTGAAGTGACTACATAGGTAATCTGTATTCTTTTCCTTTTAGGATAACTGATCTAGGATTACTCTTTAATTGGTTGTACTCCTTTAACATGTATTTGTTTTACTTCCACAAAGACAAGAGTATCCATTTCCATAGAGGAGTGTTTTCAACTCTACTTCCACATTACAATCAACCGGGAAGATTTTGAAATGCATTGATGTCTCTGCCTTACTCTCAGAGATTCTGAATTAATTTGTCTGGGGCAGGGTGAGGGCAAAGGTACTTTTTATAGTGGTCCTTATGTGGTTCCACTGTGCAAAAAAAGATTGACAATTGCTTCACAGAGTTTGGGACTCCTGGGGTGAAATGTGAGCACATTTAATTACCATTTTTCATTATAGCAAATATTGAAAGCTTCTATGTCCTTTCATATTATGAGTATTATGTATCCAGAAAAAGATATGTAAGAGCTTCAGTAGTATAAAATGCAAAATAATTTTGTGTCCTCAGGATGAAATAGCTTGGTGAGATTGTAGCTTTCAATGGAGCTACATTTTTTAATTAGATGAAGACTATTTTATTTAATATGATCACCTTAATGTCTTCTAAAGAATCACTATTTGTGTTAAAGCAGTTCAAAAGTTCAAGAAGACTTACTAGAATCTGGGACAGAGAAAATAAATACACATCTAAAGCTAAAAGCCAGCAAAATTGACACAATTCCATAGTACACAATGCAAAGAAAAGGAGTAGACAGAAAAAGCTCTCTAGCATCTTTTAAATGACACCACTGACAGAGAAATGTTTCATATCTGAATTTTTTGAGGAGAGTGAATTTATTTTAATGTGGCAGTTCTACTTTTGAATTGAAGAAAAATGTACCCTTTTTTACCATTATCATTTGGCTTTGGAGAGGCAGTGCTAAAACTTGATAAATTTTAGCTTTCAAATCTGAACATCTAACTTTGGCACAAAAAGCAAAGCGTGAGCATGGAGTACTGGCATTAGAGCACACAAAGCCCCAATTCTGGTGCCAACAGCAAGAGCACATTTCAAGTCCTATCCTGGGAGCTGGCACATAATTTCATAAATTCATTGCCCTCCATCTGTGTATTGTTGCTCAGTTCCCCACTCAAGCAATAGGTAGAGCCTCAATGACAAAGATGATGTTCTACATTCTCCTATAATTTATGACTCTTTGAATTTTCAGAACAAAGTCCATATTCAGTAAGGACCTATCAGAGTTTGCTTTCTTTTTCTCATTAGGCTTGACTTTTTCTTTTATCTTGGGACTCAGCTTTCACTTAGAGTTGGAAATAAATCTTTTTCTTCTTCTTCTCAGCTTGCCCTTGACTGCTATGAAAACCAAAAAAAGAGCTTTAGAAATCCCGGAAAATTGATTTTTTTTTTCCCTTGGATAGAGGCTGGGAGAGTTTACTGAAGGTCTTTTAAACTCTAATGTAGGCTTAAATGTCTGAAAAGGAAAGAAAATGTATGCTCCATTGAATTGAATCCAAATTGTTTTAGCTGTTATACACAGGAAAGAAGAAAAAAAAAGAGCAAGAAGCTGACAACATTTGTCTCTCAAGTGTCAGTATAAATATCCTACACTAATTGCAACCTGCAAAAAGAAAGAAATGAAATTCAGAAAGACACAAGATGTTATCTCAATTAAAAGGAAAAGGACAATTCACTTGACATCTTTGCAATTCACAGGTAAATTGTTGCCCTTTTCTCAGAAAATGCTCGCTTTCAAAGTCAAGCACCAGCTTTTTCATTTATTTCACCTACTATGAAATGTTACGAAGTCATTTTTCTGATGGTTAATACCACCGCAGTTGTTCCCATATTCCACTATGAAAAAGAGTTCAGTTTAGAGAAAGTATTTGGGAAATATGAATAATTTAAGAAAATCCTTGTTTCTGTTTTGAAAATATCATGTCCAGTGGCCATGAGCCAACATTCTCTGCCTTGCATATTTTACAGAAAGCTTCTTGTACTGTTTGCCTATCTGCTTAATAAACCACGTGGTCATCACTGATTTGAAAATAATTTGTTGTTAGAATCAAGATAAATAAGCACACAGCAGTATTTTATAAAAATTAAGTAACTTTTTAACATAAAATTTCCATTTTTTCCTTCAACTTTTATTTTAAGTTCTGGGGTACACGTGTAGGGTGTGCAGGTTTGTTATACAGGTAAACGTGTGCTACGGTGGTTTGCTGCACAGATCAACCCATCACCCAGGAATTAAGCCCAGCATCGATTAGCTATTCTTCCTGATGCTGTCTAAAATTTCCATTTTTATTAATATCTTTTATTTCTAGAGATATATAGGCTTCAAAGTTTCCTTTAGTAATTACTACCATCTCTTTTAAAAATAAGAGATAAAAATTTTATTTTCAGATACATTATATAATAGTCATCACCATCATCATTACTATAGTCATCACCATCATTACTATCCTTATCACCATCATTACTATCCTTGTCACCGTCATTATTATCCTTATCACTGTCATCATTACTATCCTCATCACCATCATCATATATAACAAGTCATATGACTAATTGATTTGTCATGTGATATCATATGACTAATTGATTTATGTTTGTTAGTACGTTTAAGTCTTATATGCTATAGTTATTCTACCGTTGTTATTATCACTTTAGAGAACAGATAACTGAAAATCAGGGAACTGATACTAGTTGGTAGCAGTGCTGAGATTTTTTGTCCAGTGTTTTTTGACCATTACCCATAGCCTTACTCCTAGATGTGACTATAAAATAATTGAAGGATTATTCACTCACTTACTAAAGATCTACTAGGTGCTGCCCTATATTGAGTATAAAGGATTGAAAAGACACAGGTGAAATTTATGTGCAGTAAGCCATTGCTATGACAGATATAGGAGAGAATGCCATACTCAGATATTTATTTTCTTAAGATCATTCTGGCAACTTTGTGGAGAACATTTTGAGAGGGCTATGAGAGAAGAAAGTGTTATTAGTTAGAAGACTGTGGCAGCTGGGCACAGTGGCTCATGCCTGTAATCCCAGCACTGTGGAAGGCTGAGGCAGGAGGATCATGAGGTCAGGAGTTCGAGACTAGCCTGGCCAACATGGTGAAACCCCATGTCTACTAAAAATATAAAAAATAGCTGGGTGTGGTGGCAGGCATCTGTAATCCCAGCTACTCAGGAGGCTCAGGCAGGATAATCGTTTGAACCTGGGAAGTGGAGGTTGCAGTGAGCTGAGATCGCACCATTGCACTCCACCCTGGGCGACAGGGCGAGACTCTGTCTCAAAAAAAAAAAAAAAAAAAAAAAGACTATGGCATCAGTCCAGCCAATGTATCATAGTTGTCAACATGAAAGTGAAAGAAGTAGTGATTAGAAGCATTGGCACTCTGGAGAGGGGAAGAGGGAGGAAAATTTTTTGAAAGGTATAGAAGTGGTATAGGGAGGGGGAAGGTTGGTGAGGATAAAGGAATCCAGAATAATTACTAGGATCTTCCTTGAGTGGTTAGAAGAATTTATAGTCTGAAGACTAGAGGTAGATAATGGATCAACAGTTCTCTATTGGATGAGTTTCATATAATCTATACATTTTTCCTTGTAGAGATGTCAATTAAATTGCTTAAGTGAACATGGAAATCAGACAATCGGCAAAGCCTTGACGCATTGTTCTGCAGAATATGGAACAATGGGAGACTTTCTTTGGATTTGGCAAGATGGAACATGACAAGAGTATGCTTTAAGAAGCAGTGGGTGGAGAATCTTGATCAGAGTAGCACATTTGTGACCGAGATTCAAGAGAATGGAGACTAGTAAGAGTTATTTCTAGAAATGTGCCTGCAATGGGAAGCAAAGAAAGAAAAAAATTAACTAAAGGATGTCGGGAGTATATCTTGTTTCTTTTAAGATGGGAGACATAAGAACGTTCACATGCTAATGAAAGCAGGTTCAGTAGAGCGGGAGAGATAGTGCAGCACATGGAAAGTTCCTAAAGGAGAAGGGCCCTTGAGAACAAGACGGGTGATGGGATTCAGAAGACTGACTCCACACAGGGCTTGTGACACAAGGAGAAATTCTACCTCCTGAGTAAGAGAAGAACAATGCAGGGAGAGGTGCAGAGGCATGTAAGTTTGAGGCTTTGGCGATATGAGCATGAGGAAAGCTTCTATTTTGTCAACAGATAGCATTTAATAACCAATCTTCCTTAAGCCTTGCCATGTCCCAGGCATGCTCTCATGCACTTTCCATGCCTTATCCACTTAATGAGGAAGGTGATATTGATAACTTCCTTGCATTGGTGAAGAAACAGGCACCGAAAAGATACATTTTTTTTGTAAGATGAACGAAATGGGTATCAGCTGAAGCTCTGTAACTTTAGTTTACGCTTTTAAGCATTAAGCTGCTGGACCTCCTGAAAACATGTGAAATACAGCTGAGTGGAGAGACCAAAGAGAGAGATTACTATATTTTTAAATTGCTATAATATTTTAGTTGTACATATTTTGGAGATAGGTTTAATATTTGATACATGTATACAATGTGTAATTAATTGTAATTAGGATAGCTATCATCTCAAACATTTATCTTTTTTGTCTTAAAAACATTAAAATTCTTCTCTTCCAGCTGTTTTGAAAATGCAATAAATTATTTTTAACAATAACTTCTCCACTGCACTACTTAATACTAGATCTTATCGTTTCTATTTCACCGTATTTCTGCACTCATTAACCAACTTAAGAGCTAGATCTTTAAGTGGTAGAAAGAGATTAAAAAAAAAACGAAATTATCATGTATGTGATTTGGAAATCAAGTTTACTGGAAAACAGCAAGAATTTTAATTGAAATCAGTTAATAGTTAATTTAGTTGTATGATTATTACATCCACACACACACCTACATATATATATAACATATTTTTCCAACAGGGAGATATTATTTGTAAGCATGATAGCAAACATTAGTTGATCTCCACCTATTTTACAATATATGATGGAGAAATTATACAGGTTTTCCTCATATTGGATGATTTTTATTGATTTTTAGTGTTACCCACCACCGTTCAAGCAAGTCATCAGTTTGGATATTTTTAAATTTTTTTTTCCCTTGGATATTTTGTCTGAAATTAAATCTAGATTCTATCATCTGGATATCTCTACGTCTAAGAGATTTGGGGAAAGAAACTTTACATCTTAAGGATGTTTTCTCAAAATGGGTTATTAATGGAATTTCATTACTTGGCTACTGTGAGGCTTCCATGACAGACATTAATGACAGGAACAAATGCCCATATTGTTATTGTTGATATTATAATAAGACATCTATTTTTCTTCCTGCATCAATTTTGCCACTCTCCAATCCATTTTGCTCACCTAAGTCAAAGTTATATTTTACAAATTCACACTGATTATATCTCTCCGATGCCTAAAACAATTTAGTAGCTTCCCATTGCTCTAAAAATAGAAACTGAAATACAATTGCCTCTCAGACTCTACATCAGAGTATGACCTATGTCACAGACCCTAACTCTGTGCCTTAGTTTTCACAGCAATCTTTCTTAAGTCCCTAGATGCTTCAGTTTCCTTTCTACCCCAGGGCCTTTGCACATTCTGTTCCCTCAGTTTGGAATGTTTTAAAAATTCCCAGACCCCAGCTCTCACACCCATCACTGTACCAAGATTTCTAGTCCAATCTCTGGATGCCTTATACCTGTCTATTCTTATCTTCTCATATTAAATGTCATTCTATTTAACAAGCATTCTACGTGCGCCAGAGTAAGGTGTTGTTTTACTTGGCTTATGAAATCTCAGCACCTCATCTTTTGTAAATTTCAGCATTCCTTACGTTTGTTTTCAAAGCATTAAAGAATTAATTGTAGTCTCTCCTGAAAAATAAATATAAATAAATAAATACACAGGCACCATTAGGCCAAGAACTGTGCCTACCTGATTGTGCTTTGCATGTAGTAGAGTCTCAATAAATTAATCATAAGTGAATGAGTAAATATAGACATTTAAGGCTAACACACTCAAAATCTGTTTGAACATTTCATTTATGCTATTATTGACAATCTGTACAATTTCTTTGAAAGCATCTAAACATCCCTATGTATACACCAAAAAGAGATTGGGATCTCTAAGAAACACTTTTATAAAATTCAGTTTAAACCAGATAAAGTACATGTATATAAGTGATTACTGAATTTGAGACATTTACAAAGTATGATGGAAAACATAATTAATATTTAAGAAACAAGGACAGAACATAACCCTACTCATGTTATTATCATAATCCTGGCAATACACAGTCATTGAATGCTCTCCCTGGTCCAAATGGTGTGCACAAGGATACCAAACCTAGAAAGGCCAAGTTCCCATGTTATTCTGCTGATAAATTACAAGGAATGGGTTAAAAGCCAGGTATGTCTGATTTAGTAATCTGTTCCCCAACCACTACACCCAACTACCTCAACTCAGGCTCAATTCTACAGATACCTGCAGAAGAGAGAAAGCAAAGTCAATGTTGAATGAGATTACTCAGACTTATCTATTGAGAAAGAAATTATTTCAGATGGCTTTGAAAAGGAGGTAAAAATGTATTGAGTAAATAAAACAGTCAGAATGCAGTGAAGCAAGTAATTATTAATGTGGGCCTCTCACTATCAAAGGTAGTTAGGTCTCTACAGTAAGAGTTCTGGAGCAGCACAGATTTGAGACATCTTGGGGTTTGAATTTAATCTAAGGAATTCCCTAGTGTTTTACAAAATATTGTAAAGGCTGAAACATTTCTCTTATTTTACAGTAGAATCGCTGAAGACACTTCTGAGTTTTCAACTTCTTTCCTGGCATATTTTAGACCAATTCAATATAAACCAGGCTTTTCAGAACCAAGAATCATAAATTCAGATCTGCTAAGTTGAACAAATAAAACTTCAGGGAAAGAGGGGATTCGATGGAGAATTTAACTTTGAATGTTGTTTCACAAATAATTGTAATAATTCCAACAATAATGACAATAATGACAATGAAAATTAGTATAAAAATATATCCAAAGCAAAACTGATGGCAATGTGTTAAACTGAGATAAGAATCAAATTTATTTAAACACAAATTCTTGTACCACATTAAATGTCAAAATGGAGTAAACTTAGTAAGTAGGGTTATCTATTGATAACCCTAGTAACAATATAAATGTACTTTTCTTGGCATTAGCCTGGCACACTTGCAATGTGGCTTGTGAAAATGAAGCATTTATTTTTAAATATTGTTTAGTTACATTAATTTTAAATATTTATATGAGGCTTGTGACTCTTATTGGGCAGTGCATGTCAAATGTCTCACTTTGTAATATCATTAATTACCTAAGGAGATGTCATTTATATCCTGACCCCCTCTCTTAGCTTTTCTAAATTTCTTTTGTCTCAGTTATTCCTTATAAGCCAACACATTTCTTTTAA
Source organism: Pan paniscus (assembly GCF_029289425.2). Lineage (NCBI taxonomy): Eukaryota > Metazoa > Chordata > Mammalia > Primates > Hominidae > Pan > Pan paniscus. The sequence continues at coordinate 90,008,897 of NC_073253.2, read as the reverse complement.
TATGTGCTTTATAAAACTCATTTAACCATTCTCTTTCAAAGTTCCCAAACCTGAATGCTGGGGACAATGATACCTATTATTAAATCTGAATTCAATTACTTCATGAGAGATTGTAAGAACTGATCATATGATGTTTGGAAAGCAGAATTGGGATGAAACATGTAATAGAACTGACAACTGATAGCAGTAAGTTACAAGATTTCCATGCATCTATTACTCTCTTAAACAAGTATCACGTAGAAAGTGGTGGTGGGGGGCAGGGAAGTTTGTGACCCTATAGACACTACAATAACAACAACAAGCAACAGTTTATTAAAGAGTTCCCCAGTGCTTTAATCTACATATGTGCATAAATATTCTTTATAAATAGAGTCACCTGGCCTCCATTAGAGACTGCGCCTTTGCATCAACTTCCTGAGGTGTGACTGTCAATTCATTTTTTTTAGGGCAAATAACTCCTTTGTTTGTTCCACAGAGCATAATTTTCCCTCTGCTGGATACAAATTAATTGTGCTCAATTTTTATCTATGTATTGTTTCTTTCTCTGTCTAGAGTGTCTAGATGATTTAAGGTTTCATAGGAGACACACTCCAAGAGAAGTATTCTGCATTGAGATTCAAGTACTCACTCGGGACTGGGAAGAAAAATTACCTGTGCTGGCTTTAGTATAGTGTGGAAATATCTATCAACATCTGTAACTATATTCACAAAAAAGCTAGTAAATTTGACATTAATTTATTCAATCTACAGATACTGCCTAAATATCCACTGAGACTGGGCAACGTGGTATGTTGTAGGTATAAAACACTGAATAAAGCTGGCACTAACTTACAATAAAATCTAACGGATCAAACAGTAAGCAATTTAAAAAGAAACAAATTCGTATAGAATATTACCTTTAAAAGACTTTCTCTCTTGACCGGGCGCGGTGGCTCACGCCTGTAATCCCAGCACTTTGGGAGGCCAAGACGGGCGGATCATGAGGTCAGGAGATCGAGACCATCCTGGCTAACACGGTGAAACCCTGTCTCTACTAAAAATACAAAAAATTAGCTGGGCGAGGTGGCGGGCGCCTGTGGTCCTAGCTACTCTGGAGGCTGAGGCAGGAAAATGGCGTGAACCTGGGAGGCGGAGCTTGCAGTGAGCCGAGATTGCACCACCGAACTCCAGCCTGGGTGACAGAGGGAGACTCCGTCTCAAAAAAAAAAAAAAAAAAAAAGACTTTCTCTCTGTCTCATTCTTTCTCCTCTTTTATTTTCCTTTTTTCCTCTCTCCCTCCCTTCCTTGCTTTGTTTCATTTTAGTTTAGGATTTTTCTGGCTTTCTTGCTTACCTTTCTTGCTTTCTATTTAGATGCCTGCCGATCTGTTTTAAAACCTCCGTACTCACTTTGGTTTCTGAATAAAGAAACAAAATCATCAAACTTAAGTCTAAAGTGAGTACAAATTGGCACTAAGTGAATGCATTTCATGATATCTTTTTGGCAATGTGTATTTCCTTGTTGTACTTCACATTTTAAGACATATTTTAAATGTCTTATTTATGTTGCCAATAAGGAGGTGACAAGAAACCTTGTCAAGGTTTCTCTTTAGTACAAACCAAAAATTCATAAAAAGAAACATACAAATTTAGTTAGAATTGAGAGTATAAAGTTCTAAATGTAAAAACCTGTAATGTAATAAACAAAGTATTATATTGTGAAGATGAAAGCAAGAACTCCATACATTACATGTATAAATAAAATCAGTAGATCTAAATCTATTGGTAATTTTAGATTAGATGATAGTGAAAATATAAATGTGATAGAGAATTAAGTCAGTATACAATATAATTTTTAGTAGAGTGTGTTATTTTTTAATATTAAAAATGCAATAGTTCTTTTTTTTTTTTTTTGAGACGAGGTCTCCCTCTGTCGCCCAGTCTGGAGTGCAGTGGCGCAATCTTGGCTCACTGCAAGTTCCGCCCCCGGGTTCACGCCATTCTCCTGCCTCAGCCTACCGAGTAGCTGGGACTACAGGCGCCCACCACCACGCCTGGCTAATTTATTTTATTTTATTTTTTTTTTTTTTGTATTTTTAGTAGAGACGGGGTTTCACCGTGTTAGCCAGGATGGTCTCGATTTCCTGACCTCGTGATCTGCCCGCCTCGGCTTCCCAAAGTGCTGGGATTACAGGCGTGAGCCACCGCGCCCGGCCAAAAACGCAATAGGTTTTATTTCAGTTTGAGGAACTGGTTACTTTGGAGATGCCATTTTATGAAAGTGATCATATGTGTTTGCTTTCAATTGAATGATGTTGGGGTTTTGATTCTGCCATGCAAGTGTCTGCTTTCTTTAGGGGGGTGTGTTATTTGAATTTCTTTTTGCTTAATTAAAAAAAAAAAAAAAAGAAAGCAAAGAGAAAAGAAAAGACACTTAACTCTTTGATGTTCCAAAACGGTCCATGCCTTGTCTCCTTTAGTTGTCAGTTCACATCATTGGCATTATTATACTTAAAAATTCAGGCGAGGCCAGGCGCGGCGGCTCACACCTGTAATCCCAGCACTTTGGGCGGCCAAGGCGGGAGGAACTCCTGAGGTCAGGAGTTTGAGACCATCCTGGCCAACATGGTGAAACGCCATGTCTACTAAACGTACTAAAATTAGCCGGTCCTGGTGGCAGGTGCCTGTAGTCCCAGCTACTCAGGGGGCTGAGGCAGGAGAATTACTTGAATCCGGGAGGCAAATGTTGCAGTGAGCCAAGATCCTGCTACTGCACCCCAACCTGGGTGACAAGAATGAGACTCCGTCTCAAAAAAAAAAAAAAAAAAAAAAAAAAAAAAAAAAAAAAAAATTAGGTCAGGCCATAGAGATAATGCCACAATGTCTGGCTCTTTCTGAAGCGGTCACTTCCCTCACTCGTGAAATAAAGCTTGGTGGATAAGAAAGTAGAAACCCTGTGTAAGGTTTCAATACCATTTTTCAACATTTGTCTGCCAATAGAATTGTGATGGTATAGTGAATAACAATAACTCAGAATTAAATGCTAAATATTTATATTTATTTCTATCATATACCATAATTCATGTATGTAAACCTGCAAATTAGTTATTTTGCTTGACTATTTTGTACAAACTAACATATTTGAGTATAAATCTCATTTCCAAAAAAATGAGAAAGAGATATTTGATTTTGTATTTTAGTTTCAAGAGAATCATCATTGTTTGAATTGCTTCAGAGTAATTCTTTTCTTAGTACAGAGACATCCCTTATACACTAGTTAATTGTAGGCTGTGAAAGTGAAAGTCATTTCTTTACCAAAGTGTCTCAAGTACTGTTATTCGAATCTAGAAATATTAAAAAGTTAAATAAATGTCATCATTGAAATATTTAATACAAATAGGAACACAACGGTTGTTGAACATAGAGTAATTTTTGGAACCGTATTTGGTACTGAAGACAAGATGACGCATCTAGCAGTGAGTAAAATATGTTAATCATGACTTAGGTGATACCACAGCATCTAAATCATAATGTATATAATATCACATCCTTTATATATTTTGTAATTTATATGGGGAAATTAAAATTAAAAATGAGTACAATTACTTTACAAAGCTATTCTGATTATTTCAACTGAAGAACACAGGTATTGATAAAGATGCTATGACTCAGAGGAGTTGACTAGTATTAACATTCCCAAAAGTTACCACCCTCCAATATTTTAACTTCTCAATTATGAATTTGCTCCTTTAATGGAGCAATTATGAATTTGCTCCTTGAATTGATGGTATTGGTTACAGGAAAGTTGGCTGTTGAAGTGTCATCTGATCATTTACATCAGAACGTGAGGTGTTTTTGAGAGAGAAAATTGTTTTGCCTATCTGCTTCATTGGCTTTTGCTACATAAAGAGAATATTCTTCTTAGTTAACGTCATTAAGAGATGACCCTCTTTTCTTTCTTTCTTTCTTTCTTTCTTTCTTTCTTTCTTTCTTTCTTTCTTTTTTTTTTTTTTTTTTTGAGACAGAGTCTCCCGCTATCGTCCAAGCTGGAGTGCAGTGGCGCGATCTCGGCTCACTGAAAGCTCCGCCTCCCGCGTTCACGCCATTCTACTGCTTCAACCTCCCGAGTAGCTGGGACTACAGGCACCCACCACCACGCCCGGCTAATTTTTTGTATTTTTAGTAGAGACAGGGTTTCACCGTGTTAGCCAGGATGAGATGACCCTCTTTTCTTTGGGGCCAAACTCCCCAGTAGGAGGATGGGGACAGTCCTATGAAGGTCCAGCACTGGTCTAGGTGGACATTGTGCTGTTTAACATATTTTATCTTCTTTCCCTTTTTACACAGCAATCTCGTGAGTGCTGTATCACTATATTGATTTTACATATGAAAAATTGATGTGTATAATGATAACTAATTTGTAGGAAACAATAAAAATTAACATCAGGATTTTAGTACAAGTGTGTAATTCCAAAAGCATTTTGGTATTAATGATGCCAAACACTGTGTGCTAACGAGTCTGATTCTAATGTAGTCATTGCTGTTGAAGTGAGTAGAAATCCTGCAACAATCATGAGTAGTTAGATTTTAGCATTAATTTGGGTCTTTGGGGGGAAACTACACTGTTCTCAATGCTTTGGGTCTTATTTAGCCTGAGGCTGTCCTAGTAAAAATTCAGTAACAAAGGGGGTCGCGATAACTTTGCAATACACATAAAAACAATAAGAAAAGATATCTTACCTTAATTTTCCTACAGTATCCAGAAATATTGACCCACTAAGACCCTTCCGGAAAAGATTGCACATACTACAAGTTGGCCGAGTGGCAACAATGGTTCAGCAAATGGGCATGCTGTCTACACTCTATCTTTTCTGGACATTCAGCATTAACTGAATTCTGTTACCTTAGGGGTATTTTAATTTTGAATATACATTCAAAATTTTATTAGAAAATAATCTAATGTTAATGTCTTGAATAAAACACAAAGAGAAACCATAAAATATAAATCATTTTCAAATATAGGCTGATACCAACAACTTTGCTTATATTACGTAGCTTTCTTTGACAATTGTCATGTACAGATTTCTTTTAATATTGCTAGGTCTTATAAACATAGCCCTTACTTATTGCACAATAGAAAATATGTTGTAGACCCATACTTAGGCCATTTTACATACAATCATACTTAACAGTGACAAATGCCAACTTCAGTTTCTCCTGAGCAGGTATCATATTGTCAGCCTCAAAAAATACAGTCACAACAGAATATTATGGCCACATTGAAAGCTGTTAAAACTTTTCTTTCTTATTTCAGGTACCTCTATACAGCTACCATATAGACACTGAACCATGAGACACACTAAATATATACTCAGTGAATTATATCTACATGAGTAGATATATTCAGTTAATATGTGATGAAAAATAAAAACATGATGAATGACATGTATAAGTATATAGAGAGATTATTTTAATGTATCCTTAAAATTACTTAAATGTCTGGATGTAGGATTTTATTTTGAAGGACAGATTCAGCATGTAGCCATTAAAGATCAGGCAATAAAAATATTAAAGTTGTAATGTGGATAGCATTTATTAAAGACAAATATGAAAAAAAAACGTTAAATTATCTCTGACTCTTGAAGAATCAGTATGAGAAAAGGAGAGAGAAAAAGGTGTGAGCCAGCCAGCCCTAGGTTGTGACCCCAATCACTGAAGCAAAATTGGCCTTCTAGATAGACACTAAAAAAACCAACGTAATATGGTGGTACAGTTGCAAAACGTTCCAATATCTGAATTCCATAAAGCATCACAAGTGTTTTATTATTTTCGTTCAGAAAAAGATGGACTGTAGCTTCTAATGATTGATGGCTAAAGGCACAAAGTGGATATCTTTGCAAAATGAGGGATGAAATAGCACAAAGGAAATAGCTAGATCTAAAATGCAGCATCTATAAAAATATATTTGTCCATTTAATAGCACTTTGATGGATGGGTCAAAATTGTGTTAGAAATTCATCTTTGAACTTATTTGGCACCACAACTAAGTACTGCAAATTTGGGTTCAAATTTATTTTCAAGTCTCTATAGTTATATGACTTAGGGAGGTATTTAAAGATCCTAAACTTCATTTCTCTCATTTATGAACTGAATTAATAATAAGTATCTCAACGGACTGTTTGACAGAAAATAACATTTGCTTTCTTAAAAATACTTCTTATGGTTGTAAAGATTCAAAATAATTTCATGTATCTTAATAGCTCATTATCTGTTGGACAGTAAAATGTTAATAAATGCCAACTCATTGTACTTAACCACGGTTTTTAGCACGTAATTTTGTTGTTATGCAGTGGCCTCATTTTTATCTAAAGCATGAAAACAAACTTAAGAGGAAAACTACAGCGAGTTAATTTTAGGCACACAACAGATAGGTATTAGTTAGGTGAGAAGTTAAGGTATTATTTTTGAAATATTTTTTCTTTCTTTGGTCTGTATGAAATTATTTTTGCTCCTTCACTCAACTTCTGGTGCTTAACACAAATCTATCTGCTTTCCAAGATGACAGAAATAAAGGCTTTTTAACAAAATTAAAAATGGAGTTAAGAGATAATATTTCAAAAAGGAACAGGATTATACTGATTAACTATGGACAATTAGTCTACACCATCCAATATAAATTCTCTATAGCTTCATATTAATATGACCTGCTATGGGCTGAATTATGTAACCCCTAAATTTATATGTTGAAACCCTAATTCTCAGTACCTCAGAATATATTGTATTTGGAGACAGGACCTTTAAAGAGGTGAGTAAATTAAAGTGAGGTTCTTAGGGTGATCCCTAATCCAGCCTCACATCTGTAGGTGTAGGAAGAGGAGATTAGGATACACAGAGAAACACAGGCCATGAGCAGGCACAGAGAAAAGGCCACGTGAGAACACAGTGAGAAGGTGTCCATTTGCCCGCCAAGTAGAGAAGGCACAAAAGAAAAAATACCCATCAGTATCTTGATTTTAATCTAGTCTAGTTTCAAGAACTGTGAGAAAATAAATGTATTTTGCTTAAGTCACACAGCCTGTGGTATGTTGTTATAGCAGTCCTAGTACAGTAATATATGACCCATACAAATGCTATCAAAAGGTTGGAGGAAGAGGTGGAGCCTCATGGGGAAGAAACTGTATGTGTCCTTGTTGGGAATGCAGTGATATTTTGGAGGGGGTGGGAGCAGAGGATAGAAAGATGGAAGGGTCATTGCATCAACCAATTTAAATTGTACCCCCACCTGCATGGTTGTCTCAAGGAGTCCCACTTTCAGCCTCCTCGTCCACCTTACTATATATTTAACTTTTAAAATTTTTATTGTCTTCCTACCCGCTAAAACAAGGAAGGCATTGATTTTAACTTGCTTTTCTGTGTAATTTCCTTTTCAATGATGTGTGCTCAGTCTTAGAAAATGTCTGGGACTTAATAAAATCTCAAATAAATAAGTAAATAAAATAAATGAGAGTCTCCAGAGAGAAGAATATCTACAAGGGTGGCCCTGAGAGTCAAAAAACAATTGTGGGAGCTGTATAGGCTAGAGACCTCTTCCCGTTCAACAAAAGTAGGATCAATATTAACTAAAGGAGAATGGCTTGAGGTAAAGTTATTGTGCAAAATATTTTTACGGATTAGCTAGCAGAATGAAATTGTATCTTACTGTTTCTCGTGTTAATGATATATAAGGACATTTATACTATAAATATAATAATTAAAAATGAAAGATAATATGTAGAACAATTGTCAATTTAAAAAGTTATTACATTAATTTTTTGCCAGTCTATGTATTTTAATATTGAACACTAAGCTGTGCTAAAATAAAATATGTAGTATTTATGCTCACTAGTTCTCCAAAATTAATACAATTGAGAGAAAATATTGAACATGAAATTACTAGAGGTTAACCAAGTCATTAGGCAACATTAGCCAAATACCAGATAGAGCAGAACTATCTCTGGGCAATATAAAATTTCAGAGAATATGTCATCAGAGAAGTGAGACAATACCTTCTGTATCTTCACAGCAGTGACAACTGGCATTTTTCTTAACATTTATTTATGTAAATATTGAGACTTTACATTAGAAAAGATGAGGAGATCATGGAACATACCTATATAGGGGAGACTAGACATAGATTATGTATAACGAATGAATGGAAGGCTTTTTGTTTTTTTAACTGCAGAAGAGTGGTATAGAATCCTGGATAGTAACTGGCTAATTCATGGAAGACATTGGCTTTCACAGTGAAGGGCCAGTGTCACTGTAGCTGTTAGGTAATGGATGCCAATCATGGTGATGTCTTACAGAAACACCAATATGACAGCATTGTATGATCAATAGGAAGAGTTTCTATAGAAGGAAATGGGTAATAAAATAAACATCTCTCACATAAAGATGAACAGGAGGAATGGAGCTTGAAGCTTAAGGGGTGCAATTAGGAACACCTAGTGACAGAAGCAATAAACGTGATGTCCCTGAATATTACAAAGAGGAAGCAATATAAATAGCCACTTCAAACAACACTGGCTTTACTCTGTTTTATAAATCCAACACCAGTTATGCGTGCATAACTATACTGTAGGCTAGGCTATATTGTAACTACAGTGTGGACTGTTTTTTTCTCCACTGCTATCAACACCTTAGTAAACTGTTTTCTTTCATTTCCCATGCTCCTACAAGTCATTCAATTCCTTCCCTACCTGTGCTATTGCAACAATTAATTTTTCATCCAAATAGGAACATCTCTATTAATAACCATACTGAGCCAGCAGGAGAATTCTACCCAAATTGTATTTGCCTTACCTGCTCTTTTTGACACAAACTATCTAAAAATCCCTTAAAAAAACTCTTGTTAAATGCAGAGATATTGTAATATTAGTGATATTTCTTTTTCTACATTTTAGCTGCATTAATTCTGCCATAGAATATAGCTAATATTATAAAGTAGCCTTGGGTTTTAAATATTGCGTTATGATAGAAAATATTGTATATCTTATCATAATTTTATGTTTTTATGTTCTGAGTTAGTATTAAGTCCACTTGGAGGACATAATGTTCAAACCAAAATTCTATCCAAATATAAGCCATTGAAGTACTTTAAAATTAAAGCTTGAGTATAATTTGTCACTGTCCATATGCTGGGAAAACATACTGAACATACATCAAAGAAATATTTTTTCCAGGAATAATTTTCAGAGCTTTCAAAAGCTGATAGAATCCTTGCTTCATTTGCAAATTGCTAAAGAGATCCTTTGGACTATTGAAATGCAGAATATCTAGCATTTGTTTTCTTTTGGGTTGTTTTATTTGGTCTCAGTTTTCCAGATGCCTTTAATTACCTGCAAGGATGGAGAATAATTTCTAGCTGATCAACTGGCATAAAATGCCTTGCTTAATTTACTATTGTATTGCAATGCTCTTTTGCGTGAATCTTTCATTTGCTGTTATACCAAAATGCCTTTTTGGATACATATTTTCTTAGAAACCAAAGAAAAGTGACAAGTTACTGAAAACAAGTTGACAAGCCATATAATTACAGAATATAATTTGTAATAAAACATAAACTTGTGAGCATAGTAATACGAAAATGTATAACTACTGTACAGAAAAGGGAAATGGCTTTGCATGACTAGATAGAGAAAGGATAATATCATTATCAACAAGACTATAATACAGGAATTGATATATAAGTGACAATATCACAACCAGACAAGAATGACTTATGAGAAAAGGGATCTAAAATTTAAATTCAAGTCAATAAAAATTTTAAATATCAATACTATCAAAGATAAATTATCTAACTTAAATATTTAGCAAGCAGTAAAGTTTTTAAAATTAAAAAAGTACAATAATATAGAGAATTTTCCCTCCTTTTTAAAAAGCTTACTTTGGCAAAAACACTTAACATGAGATCTACCTACTGTAATAACAATACAGTATTCTCAACCATAGGCAAAATGTTGCATGACAGATCTCTATAACTTATTCAGCTTGTATAACTGAACATTTCTACTCAAGGAACAACTCATTTCCCCCCTTCTCACAGCGCCTGGAAACCAGCATTCTACTTTCCATTTTTGTGATTTTGACAATTTAGATATTACATATAAGTGAGATCATGCAGTGTTTATCTTGAGACTGACTTATTTCATCTAGTGTAATGTCAAAAGTCACCCATGTTGTTGCCTATAGCAGGATTTTCTTTTTTATAAGGCTAAATTGTATTCTGTTGGGCATATATACCACATTTTCTTTATCCACTCATCTGTTGTTGGATACTTAGGTTGATTTCATCTCGTGTCTTTGTGAATAATGCTAAAATGGACACGGAAGGGCAAATACTTCTTTGACATCCTAATTTCCATTCTTTTGAATACACCCATAAGTGGGATTGATGGATCATATGAAAGTTTTATTCTCAATTTTTTTGATAAGCTTCCATAGTGTTTTCCATACTAGCTATAATAACATTTTACATACCAACAACAGTGCACGGAATTCCAATTTCTCTGCATCCTTGCCAACACTTGTTTTCTTACACAGAGAACTATCAGAAGTTGCAGATATTTTAATATTATTTAATTCCTTGTTTGACTATATTAAGTAGTGTTATTTATTTATTTATTCATTTATTTTGAGTTGGAGTCTCACTCTGCCATCCAGGCTGGAGTGCAGTGGTGTGATCTCGGCTCGCTGCAACCTCCGCCTCCCGGGTTCCAGTGATTCTCCTGCCTCAGCCTCCAGAGCAACTAGGATCACGGGTGCCCACCACCATGCTGCACTAATTTTTGTATTTTTAGTAGAGATGGGGTTTCGCCATGTTGGCCAGGCTGGTCTCGAGATCCTGACCTCAAGTAATCTGCCCACTTTGGCCACCCAAAGTGCTGGGGTTACAGGTGTGAGCCACCATACCTGGCCTTGTTAGGTTTTCTTATATGTAATTTAATATCTACTCTGTTAAAAATTGTTTAGATTGCATTTAATCGAGAAATCCATAAAACACCAAAGCAGGATCACCTGTTATCAATAAAAACTAAATAATTCCCACAGATCAGTATGTTCTGGACAAACTCTTTAGAGAGAACGATCGCCAAGCACCCTTTTGAAAATCTCCAAGAATGTCCTTGGTGGCTCTGAGTAATTCTGATCTAATAGTTCTGAGCTCCAGTCCCCATCCCTCACTTCCAAAATATCTACATGAAACAATACCCAAAACCTTCATAACAAGTACTACGTCAACATGAGAATCCTGTGACTTCTTCAGGCTAACCTAAAAGGCTCTCAGGAATCCTGATGCTAACTAGGATCTTGGGTGTCACAGAATTTGCAACCAAATGTGTTTCTAGTCTCTTCTTGATACAGATGGGAAAATGTTATGGCTCCCAGGCTTTTGTAAACTTTTGACTTACACACAATCACCTCATCAAACTAGTGATGTATGAAACATCAAGAGGGGGATATTTTATATAAGTGGAGAAAAGAATGCTTTTTGATTTTCTCTTTCTCACTTTCTCTTTGATGTGTCTTTATACTATTTCCCATGGTATGAAATAGACTGCTATATAAACATTGCACAAATATACATCTAAATATAACTTTGTAGCAGAAATTGTAACTATATGAATATCCCATAAACAATCAATTTTCACTATTTATATTTTTAGTTAAATTTGTGTTTTACTTCTAATGATAAAGACATATTCTTATTTAAAATACAGAAACTTATGAGGAACTTAACAAATCTCACTGAATTTCATAGGTGTAGTTGTTACACATAATTTAATAATCATTTACACATATCTATGTATGTAATTATGAATCTATCATGTTCTGTTTATGAGAAGAGAGCTCCATCAGCACAAATAGTCTTGAACTTATTATTGCTTTTCATGCATTCATCCTCAAGGAAGGAAATGTCATTTAATCTCATTGGTGACTTGGAATGAACAACGTAGAGAGCATAGGTTGGTCTATGCTTCCCTCTTCTTTCTTGGAGCTAGCAGATCTGCACTGAGAATATTCTTTTAATTCTTCTCAGCCATGCTGTCAGTTTAAGCAGAATAATTTATTCCTACTAGAGAGTCTATTGCAATTTGCCACATAATTGGTAAATCTCTCCAAATTAGAGACTCTAAAATGTGAGCATGTCAGCTAGATTATAGGAATTAGCAACATTCTGTAATGGCATCTTTCTCAGAAATAAGCATGGTCTTTTGCATAGTCTTTTATCCACAATTTTGCCATATGTGTATCTTGCAATTGGCTTACAATCAGACTGGGAATGTATTTTTAGATCAGAGAAGCCATATAATAACATTACTAATATATCCACATACGCCCCTTACATATGAAAACTGAGGCATGCATAACTTAAATAATATGGCCAAGTATACAGCAGGAGTAAGTGCAAGAACTTGTATTCAACTTGTATTCCCCCTTTGTAGATAAAACCTACTTCACATAACCCATATCTTATATATGATATTCAATTTTTATAACAATTTGATATTATAACAATATTAGCTGAAAACTCATACGAGTCTTCTTTTCATTTTGATATTTTGTACATTGCTGAAAGCTACAGTTATCCCAATAATTATTTTACCTATAGAAAACACAAAATCCCCCATTATGTTTATTTTGGGGCATGCCACTGTCATTGTCTTCTCTCTCTCTCTCCTCTATGTGTGTGGGTATGTGTGTATATATAATCAACCTTATTCATACATTATGTATTTTGGTATCTCAGAAGTTCTGCACCTCTTTTCCATGAGTTAGATACTTAATTGGTTTTGCCTTGAATCCTATAAACCAGGGGTCAGCAAACTATTTATATAAAGGACCCGAGAGTAAATATCTTCAGCTTTATGGGTCATGGTCTTATTTATAGCTACTCAAACTACTGCCATTGTAGGCAGCCATAGACATGTAAGAATGGATATAAAAGTTTATGGCCATTTTCACGATATTGATTCTTCCTACCCATGAGCATGGAATATTCTTCCACTTGTTTGTATCCTTTATTTCATTGAGCAGTGGTTTGTAGTTCTCCTTGAAGAGGTCCTTCTTGTCTCTTGTAAGTTGGATTCCTAGGTATTTTATTCTCTTTGAAGCAACTGTGAATGGGAGTTCACTCATGATTTGGTTCTCTCTTTGTCTGTTATTTGTGTATAAGAATGCTTGCGATTTTTGCACATTGATTTTTTATCCTGAGACTTTGTGAAGTTCCCTATCAGCTTATGGAGATTTTGGGCTGACACGATGGGGTTTTCTAGGTATACAATCATGTCATCTGCAAACAGGGACAATTTGACTTCCTCTTTTCCTAATTGAATACCCTTTATTTCTTTCTCCTGCCTGATTGCCCTGGCCAGAACTTCCAACACTATGTTGAATAGGAGTGGTGAGAGAGGGCATCCCTGTCTTGTGCCAGTTTTCAAAGGGAATGCTTCCAGTTTTTGCCCATTCAGTATGATATTGGCTGTGGGTTTCCCATAGATAGCTCTTATTATGCTGAGATATGTCCCATTGATACCTAATTTATTGAGAGTTTTTAGCATGAAGGTTGTTGAATTTTGTCAAAGGCCTTTTCTGCATCTATTGAGATAATCACATGGTTTTTGTCATTGGTTCTGTTTATATGCTGGATTATGTTTATTGATTTGCATATGTTGAACCAGCCTTGCATCCCAGGGATGAAGCCCACTTGATCATGGTGGATAAGCTTTTTGATGTGCTGCTGGATTCGGTTGGCCAGTATTTTATTGAGGATTTTTGCATCGATGTTCATCAGGGATATTGGTCTAAAATTCTCTTTTTTTGTTGTGTCTCTGCCAGGCTTTGGTATCAGGATGATGCTGGCCGCATAAAAGGAGTTAGGGAGGATTCCCTCTTTTTCTGTTGATTGGAATAGTTTCAGAAGGAATGGCACCAGTTCCTCCTTGTACCTCTGGTAGAATTCGGCTGTGAATCCCTCTGGTCCTGGACTTTTTTTGGTTGGTAAGCTATTAATTATTGCCTCAATTTCAGAACCTGTTATTGGTCTATTCAGAGATTCAACTTCTTCCTGGTTTAGTCTTGGGAGGGTGTATGTGTTGAGGAATTTATCCATTTCTTCTAGATTTTCTAGTTTATTTGCATAGAGGTGTTTATAGTATTTTCTGATGGTAGTTTGTATTTCTATGGGATCGGTGGTGATATCCCCTTTATCATTTTTTATTGCGTCTGTTTGATGCTTCTCTCTTTTCTTCTTTATTAGTCTTGCTAGTGGTCTATCAATTTTGTTGATCTTTTCAAAAAACCAGCTCCTAGATTCCTTGATTTTTTGAAGGGTTTTTTGTGTCTCTATCTCCTTCAGTTCTGCTCTGATCTTAGTTATTTCATGCCTTCTGCTAGCTTTTGAATGTTTGCTCTTGCTTCTCTAGTTCTTTTAATTGTGATGTTAGGGTGTCTATTTTAGATCTTTCCTGCTTTCTCTTGTGGGCATTTAGTGCTATAAATTTCCCTGTACACACTGATTTGAATGTGTCCCAGAGATTCTGGTATGTTGTGTCTTTGTTTTCGTTAGTTTCAAAGAACATCCTTATTTCTGCCTTCATTTCGTTATGTACCCAGTAGTCATTCAGGAGCAGGTTGTTCAGTTTCCATGTATTTGAGCGGTTTTGAAGAGTGAGTTTCTTAATCCTGAGTTCTAGTTTGATTGCACTGTGGTCTGAGAGACAGTTTGTTATAATTTCTGTTTTTTCACATTTGCTGAGGAGTGCTTTACTTCCAACTATGTGGTCAATTTTGGAATAAGTGCAGTGTGGTGCTGAGAAGGATGTACACTCTGTTGACTTGGGGTGGAGAGATCTGTAGATGTCTATTAGGTCTGCTTGGTACAGAGCTGAGTTCAATTCCTGGATATCCTTGTTAACTTTCTGTCTCAATGATCTGTCTAATGTTGACAGTGGGGTGTTAAAGTCTCCCACTATTATTGTGTGGGCATCTAAGTCTCTTTCTAAGTCTCTAAGGACTTGCTTTATGAATCTGGGTGCTCCTCTATTGGGTGCATATATATTTAGGATAGTTAGCTCTTCTTGTTGAATTGATCCCTTTACCATTATGTAATGGCCTTCTTTGTCTCTTTTGATCTTTGTTGGCTTAAAGTCTGTTTTTTCAGAGACTAGTATTGCAACACCTGCCTTTTTTTGTTTTCCATTTGCTTGGTAGATCTTCCTCCATCCCTTTATTTTGAGCCTATGTGTGTCTCTGCACATGAGATGGGTTTCCTGAATACAGCACACTGATGGTTCTTGACTCTTTATCCAATTTGGCAGTCTGTGTCTTTAATTGGAGCATTTAGCCCAGAAAATGGCCATACTGCCCAAGGTAATTTATAGATTCAATGCCATCCCCATCAAGCTACCAGTGACTTTCTTCACAGAATTGGGAAAAACTACTTTAAAGTTCATATGGAACCAAAAAAGAGACCGCATTGCCAAGTCAATCCTAAGCCAAAAGAACAAAGCTGGAGGCATCACGCTACTTGACTTCAAACTATACTACAAGGCTACAGTAACCAAAACAGCATGGTACTGGTACCAAAACAGAGATATAGACCAATGGAAAAGAACAGAGCCCTCAGAAACAATGCTGCATATCTACAACTATCTGATCTTTGACAAAGCTGACAAAAATAAGAAATGGGGAAACAATTCCCTATTTAATAAATGGTGCTGGGAAAACTGGCTAGCCATAGGTAGAAAGCTGAAACTGGATCCCTTCCTTACACCTTATACAAAAATTAATTCAAGATGGATTAAAGACTTACATGTTAGCTCTAAAACCATAAAAACCCTAGAAGAAAACCTAGGCAATACCATTAAGGACATAGGCATGGGCAAGGACTTCATGTCTAAAACACCAAAAGCAATGGCAACAAAAGCCAAAATTGACAAATGGGATCTAAGTAAACTAAAGAGTTTCTGCACAGCAAAAGAAACTACTATCAGAGTGAACAGGCAACCTACAGAATGGGAGAAAACTTTTGCAATCTACTCATCTGACAAAGGGCTAATATCCAGAATCCACAGTGAACTCAAACAAATTTACAAGAAAAAAACAAACGACTCCATCAAAAAGTGGGCAAAGGATATGAACAGACACTTCTCAAAGGAGAGATTTATGCAGCCAAAAGACACATGAAAAAATGCTCGTCATCACTGGCCATCAAAGAAATGCAAATCAAAAACACAATGAGACACCATCTCACACCAGTTAGAATGGCGATCATTAAAAAGTCAGGAAACAACAGGTGCTGGAGAGGATGTGGAGAAATAGGAACACTTTTACACTGTTGGTGGGACTGTAAACTAGTTCAATCATTGTGTAAGACAGCATGGTGATTCCTCAGGGATCTAGAACTAGAAATACCATTTGACCCAGCCATCCCATTACTGGGTATATACCCAAAGGATTATAAATCATGCTACTATAAAGACACATGCACACATATGTTTATTGCGGCACTATTCACAATAGCAAAGGCTTGGAACTAACCCAAATGTCCAACAACGATAGACTGGATTAAGCAAATGTGGCACATATACACCGTGGAATACCATGCAGCCATAAAAAAGGATGAGTTCATGTCCTTTGTAGGGACATGGACGAAGCTAGAAACCATCATTCTCAGCAAACTATCGCAAGGAAAAAAACCAAACACCACATGTTCTCACTCATAGGTGGGAATTGAACAATGAGAACACATGGACCCAGGAAGGGGAACATCACACACTGGGGCCTGTTGTGGGGTGGGGGAAGAGGGGAGGGATAGCATTTGGAGATATAACTAATGCTAAATGATGAGTTACTGGGTTCAGCACACCAACATGGCACATATATACATATGTAACTAACCTGCACGTTATGCACATGTACCCTAAAACTTAAAGTATAATAAAAAAATAAAAAATTAAAAATAAAGTTTGTGGCAAGAACTGCCATAAACATGTATATAACATAAATATATATATAACATAAACACATATATAAACATATATAACCTGCCTCACATATGATGAAGATACTCTTATATTGTAGGGTAGGTTTTAAATCATGATGGGGTGGTTAGGGTCATAAACCCTGCATCAATAGACTCTGAACTTATTGCATGGTCGTTATCTAAAAATTAGGAATGCTAATAGTTGCTACATGATAGAATTTTTATAAAGATAAAAATGAATCAATATAAATGAAATATTTAGCATATCTTAGACACATTAATGTGCTATATAAGTGCATTCAGCTAAAATACTACTATAATCAATTATAATTATTATTATTCAGATTTCATGCTTAATATCTTATTCCTGTGTTCTATTTACTAAGTATAATCAGCTGTGAGATTCTACTATTAAGTTTCATAGATTTATTTGCTTTTGATCAATCCACAGAGCTTTACATTACTTAAAATTTCATTGACATTCTTTGCAGACAAACAAATTTAAATACATCCCGTTAATAATTTCACAATTTGGTCTCTGACATTGATGTGTAAAACCCAGAAATGCCCCAGTAGCTTTACTCTCCTTGTTCGCAATAGAAACAAACTTGAATTTATAAATTTTCCATAAATTAGCCATTTTTTATACCCAATCTCCATTGAATAAGAAGTGGTATAATTTATAATGATTATTTTTTGAAGCTTTACAAGAATGCAGAACAGTATTAATTTTCACAGAGTTACAAAATGATTAATTTATTGTTATAGCAATAAACAGCCAAAATATACTTAGTCTCTAAAGCAAAATACTACTATTAATATAAAATCTAAATGAACTTACATCCATTTATTTTTCGAAATTGCAATGGCAAAATTTATTGTAGATAAATGTAATACTTGTATTTATTTGTCAAAGTATTTTTAAAGAAAGATAAAATAATATCTGAGAGTAGAAAATAACACCATAATATGCAAAAGTTGTGCCATATTCACCATCTTATTTCACACACCTTCATATTACAACACAATGACAGTGAGAATGGTACCAAATAATTATTGAATTATTTATTATACAAGTTGAAAATTTGAAAAAGGTTTTAAAAATGTAAATATCACTTTTCAAAACAGGAAACTTTATGATTTAATAATGTCAAACAAGAGAAATTATAGGAAAAAAACTATTCATTTTTATGTTTAAATGATTATATATGATTTCAGATAGATTATCTTTATCCAATGGTCCCTATCTCTTAACTTCCAATAATTTTCTTTTTCTGAGGTATTTTACATGCTTGAGAACTCAATTCATATATATTTATAATTTATAGCTAAAATTTTCTTATAACTCACTATTCAGTGCATAAATGAAGAGACAGTGAATATTATTTTCCCCTTCTTATAGATGAGAATGCTGCAAACTTGAAAAATTATGTAATATGCCCAAGGAGAACAAATGTTTTGTAGCTGATGAGGATGGGTCTGGAATATAGGTCTTTGAGTCTAATGCAGTGCTTTCAACTACTACCTATATTTCTTTTTAGAGAAAAATACAGTATATAGATTGTACTATTTCAAAGAAAAATTTACAATGATGACATATTTACTTACATGAATTAAAAATTGCTCCAATTGTAAGTCAGTGAACATACTTTATTTTGGTTCAGTACTTTTTTTATTTCTGGTTACATTGATCTCACATTCCATTTACAATAAAATTTATTGCAATATTTTGAGAAAAATGAAACTGAAACATATACTCACCATTGGATATGAGTATATGTTTCTTCAACAAATCCAGCAATAGGGGTATGATATTTAATATTTCTATCATGATTATCATCCAGAATGATATTCATACAATAAGGACTTACTGAAAAATCTTTGGAAACACATACACAAATATATGTGATATATATTAGATCTAATGGTATATGAGGTGGCATAGGTGTCTTACTATATTATGCTAATATAATCAAGAAACTGAATAAACAAGTTTGTGAATGTCATAGGATAAAGATAGTGCGGCTTAGTAGTGTTTGATGGCTATCATAATCTTATGCTCCCAAGATGCAATGCTTTTTCAGTGGGGACATTTGATAAGCCTCACTTTTGCTCAATGATTTATTTATACACATTTGTATCCATTTTAGAAGCATGTATATACATTCAAAAGGTGTTCAATGTGACATAGAATATGTTAATGAAAGGGTTTTGTTGTTCTTGTTTTTTAAATAACTAAAAGGCGTTCTCACTGCTGGTATAGACGAACATTTGTGTGCCTTTCTTCTTGTCAACTCATTTCAACTCACCAACTTCCTGATGCAGTAACTAAGTTGATTTATTATAATAATAAGTAACTCAGCAGTTAAATCTGAAGATCTACAATACAGTGTTAAGGTTTATAACTACACTATCTCTGTTTGCTAATGATATGATGGTATGCCTAGAAAACCCTAATGACTCTTCCAAAAGACTCCTAGATTTGATAAATGAATTCAGTAAAGTCTCAGGTTACAAAATCAATGTACACAAATCAGTAGCATTGCTATACACCAACAACAATCAAGCTGAGAATCAAATCAAGAACTCAATCTCTTTTACAACAGCTGCAAAAAATACAATACAATACAATACAAAACAATACAATACAATACAACACCTAGGAATACATCTAACCAAGGAGGTAAAAGATCTCTACAAGGAGAACTATAAAACACTGCTGAAAGAAATCATAGATGACACAAACAAATGAAAATACATCTCAGTCAGTCTCAGGGACTTGATAATTCAATATCATGACAATGACCATACTGCCCAAAGCAGATAACAGATTCAGTGAAATTCCCATCAAATTAACAACATCATTTTTACAAAGAATTAGAGAAAATAATCCTAAAATTATACGGAATCCCAAAAGTACCTGAATAGCCAAAACAATCCCAAGCAAAAAAAGTACAAATCTGAAGAAATCACATAACCCAACTCAAATTATACTACAAGGCTATACTAACCAAAACAGCATGGTGTTGATATAAAAGTAGATACACACACCAGTGGAAGAGAATATAGAATCCCCCCCCAAAAAACAAATAGTTACAACCAACTGGTCTTCACCAAAGCATGCAAAAACATATACTGGGAAAAGGACACCCTATTCCATAAATGATTTTGGAAAAACTGGATAGTCGCATGTAGAAGAAGAATGAATCCTGCAGAAGAATAAATTTTGTGTATGGAGTTCTATCTCTTACCATATATACAAATAAACTTAAGATGAATTAAATACTTTAAGATCTGAAACCATTAAAATTTTAGAAGAAAATCTAGGAAAACCTATTCTGGGTGTTGCTCTAGGCGAATAATTTATAACTAACAAATACCCCAAAAGCAAATTCAACAAAAACAAAAGTAAATACATGGGACCTAATTAAACTAGAAAGCTTCTGCATAGCAGAGAAATAGTCATCAGAGTGAACATATAACCCAAAGAATGGGAGAAAATATTTGCAAACTATGCATTCAGCAAAGACCTAACATCCAGAATCTACAAATAACTCAAACATATCAGCAAGAAATAAACAAATAATCCTATGAAAAACTGGGCAAATGATATGAATAGAAATTTCTCAAAAGAAGACATACAAATGGCCAACAAACATATGAAAAAATGCTCAACATTACTAATCATGAGGAAAATGGAAATTAAAACCACAATAAGATGCCCCCTTACCCCAGGCAGGATGGCAAGTATTAAAAAGTAAAAAAATAAAAATAAATAAATATAGGCATGGATGTGGTGAAAAGGGAACACTTATACATGGCTGTTAGGAATGCAAATTAGTACAGCATTTGTGGAAAACAGTATGGAGATTTCTCAAAGAACTAAAAGTTGATCTATTATTCAATCCAGAAATTCTATGACTGGGTATCTACCCAAAGGAAAATAAGTCATTACAGCAAAAAGTCATCTGCATGCATATGTTTATTGCAGCAAAATTCACAAGTACAAAAACATGCAACCAACATAAGTGGCCATTAACTGATGAGTGGATAAAGAAAATATGGCACATATACACCACTGAATACTACTCATCCCTAAAACAGCATGAAATAATACCGTTTGCAGCAATTTGAATGGAGCTGGAAGCTACTATTGTAAGTGAAGCAGCTCAGGGGTGAAAAACCAAATACCATGTGTTCCCACTTATTAAGTGGAAACTAACCTATGGGTACTCAAAGGCCTGCAGAGTGGTGTAATGGACACTGGAGACTCAGAAATAGAGAGGGTAGGAAGTAGGAATAAGAAACTCCATATTGGGTACATTGTAGACTACTCAAGTGATGGGTGCACTAAAATTAGATTTTACCACTATACAATTTATCCATGTAACCAACAATAACTTGTACCTCTAAAGCTACTGATGGAAATAAAATTAAAGTACAAATCAAAATTAAATATCTTTTATTACATAAAGTTATAATCTCCCAAAACCCTTGGAATCTCTGGAGTAATAGGAGTGTCTTTTGTATGTTAATGAGATGACTGGTGGCTGGGGATCTCTACTAAATAGCTTCAAAGTGTGAGCTGCTTGCCAGGGAAATCAACCATATGATTAGAGCATTGGAATTTTCAGGCCCACCCCTTCCACTTCCAGTGAGGGCAGAAAGGCTGAAGGCTTAGAAACCCAAAAGGACTGGGTTCAGGGAGCTTCCAGATCGCTGAGGATGTGGAGGCTCCTGGAGAGTGGCAAGCTTAGAGAGGGCATGGAAGCACTGTGCTCATCCCTACATGCCTCGCCTTATGCATCTCTTTCATCTTGGCGTTCACCTGTATTCCTTGTAATATACTTCTTGATAAATAGTTACACATAAATAAGGCGTTTTCCTAAGTTCTGTGAGCCACTCCAGCAAATTAATTGAACCAAAGCAGGAAGTTATGGAAACTTTAATTCACTGAAGGTCATTCAGAAGTACAGGTCACAACCTGGGACTTGTGATTGGCATCTATAGTGGGAGACAGTTTAGTGGGACTGAGTCCTTAGTCTTGGTATCTGACAACTGCAGGCTGAAGGTATCAGAATTGAATTTAATTAGAGGACATCCAGCTGGTATCTGCTGGAGATGTGCTTGGTATGAGGGAAAATAACCCCACACATCTAGTGTCAGAAGTGTTGTGTTGAGTGGTATTCAAATTTTTTCTTTTCTCTCTTAAATATGTGTTGTTTCACTTTTGTTTATAAAGCAAAAAAAAAAAAAAAATCACTTTCCACATATAATTTTTATTTCCTAGTAAAGGTCTTAATGATAACTGCTTATCATTAAGCGTAATGAAGCTACTACTTACAAAAATAAATCATAATAAATGCTGATTAATGTAAAGATATTAATCTATAAATATAATTAATTAATAAAATTGAATTTAAATTTGCAGCAAAATCAATGAATCGGGCAAATAATTTTATTCACAAACATTAGATTGGATAAAATCTAATGAATTGATTTATTTTATGCATTTGTTGAACATCATTTAGATGCACTAAATTTTCTATTAAAATCAAAACTGAATGTAAAACCATCATTCACAATTTCAAACTTGAGTGTAATTTTTCTTGCTTTCCATTTACTATGATATCACATTATAGATTTATGATTAATTTGAATTAAAATATGTTTTGAAACACTTAGATTTATTTGTTTCTAACCTGCTAGTAAGTTTCCAAATAAAATTATTTGCCCTTATTAAAATGCTGCGTGTACTATCGGAATTAAAAAGTTATCCAATATGTATGTGTGTGAGGTTGCCTATGCTCCTATAGCTGGGCACCAGTCAATAACAAATATGTTCTTAGCCCCAACTCAGCAAGTTTAGATTATTTTTCAGCCTTAAAAATAGAAAAGAAAAAGACTCAACTCACATAACTAGAAGAACATTTATTAGTCCATACACGTTTTTTGTTTTTGTTTTTGTTTTTTGTGGTGTTTGTTTGTTTTGTTTGTTTGTTTTCAAATGGAGTCTTGCTCTGTTGCTCAAGGTGGAGTGCAGTGGTACGATCTTGGCTCACGGCAACATCTGCCTCCTGGGTTCAAGCAATTCTCCTGCCTCAGCCTCCCGAGTAGCTGGGATTACAGGTGCGCACCACCACGCCCGGCTAATTTTTTGTATTTTTAGTAGAGACGGGGTTTTGCCACGTTGGCTGGGCTGGCCTAGAACTCCTGGCCTCAAGTGATCCACTCCCCTTTGCCTCCCAAAGTGCCAGGATTACAGGCATGAGACACCGTGCCCGGCCAGGCTTTTTTGACTGTAGAGTATTAATTTTTTAACAAAATTACTAGCCTAGGAACTGTCCAAAGATAATTTTCAGAAATTAATTTAATTATTATAAACGTCTAGTCCTGGAGAGTTTAAATGAAGCAACTTAGAAGATTGTTTACCAGTAGTCTCTTCATGTCAATGATCATGTACTTTTTAGACTACCGCTGTCAGACAGAAAGATAATACAAAGCCACATCTGTAACGTTATATTTTCTAGTAGGCATGCTGTGAGAGTAAAGTGGGTGAAATTAATTGTGCTACGATATTTTATTTTAATTATATCCTAAATGATATTATTTCAACATGTAACCAACATAAAAAACTATTAATGTGATAGCTCACATTCTCTTTTTCATAGTAAGTCTTAAAAATCTGTGCACATTTTACGTTGATAGCACATTTCAATTTGAACACAACATTTTCAACAAAGTGAAATGTAATCTTAGCAAAAAAATTACAGTTGTGTTTAACAGAAAATTACATTACTTTAAAGCTCATGAATTAAAATTTAAATTAATTTAAATTGAATAAAGTTAAAATTTCACTTCCTCAGTTGCACTAGCTACATTTTAGCTGTTCAATTGACTCATGTGCTTACAGGCTACCACACCATACCTTATGGTTCTAAACCAAGTAAGAGACCAGACAAATCTGAGTCTATTTCATGAATAATTCATCATTTTAAATAAAATACACTCCTAAATATACAATATTTCCCTCAGTTTATTAAGTGTGTGGTATTTTAAATTATTATGTTTTCTAAAATGTTACTCTCAAAATGTTATAGTCACTGTGAACCTGAATGATAAGCTTGTAACAGCATAGCCTTTCATTTTTTTCTTAAAATGTATACAGATGAATACTTGCCATTTTTGAAGTGACTAGTTTCATTATCACTAAATTAATTTAGTTTAAATTTTATTGATATATTATTCAGTGATTCAACCTATAAAATGGTCACATTCATTGAACAAGAGAGCAAAATTTTAATACTGTTCTGTATTAAGGAGCAGAGAACATAACCAAGGGCTTCACTTTGTATAAAAAGATGAGTGGATTCTCAAAGAGAAAAGCATGGAAGCTGGCATCAAAAGCAATGAAACGTCCTGATGCGGGGCTTAAAACCTAGATGATGGCAAACCACCGTGGCACATGTATACCTATGTAAAAAACCACCACGGCACACATATACCTATGTAAAAAACCACCACGGCACACGTATAACCATGTAAAAAACCACCACGGCACACATATAACCATGTAAAAAACCACCATGGCACACATATACCTATGTAAAAAACCACCACGGCACACATATACCTACGTAAAAAACCACCACGGCACACGTATACCTACGTAGAAAACCACCATGGCACACGTATACCTATGTAGAAAACCACCATGGCACACGTATACCTATGTAAAAAACCACCATGGCACATGTATACCTATGTAGAAAACCACCACGGCACACGTATACCTACGAAGAAAACCACCATGGCACACGTATAACTATGTAAAAAACCACCACGGCACACATATACCTATGTAAAAAACCACCACGGCACACGTATACCTATGTAGGAAACCACCACGGCACACGTATACCTATGTAAAAAACCGACACGGCACACGTATACCTACGTAGAAAACCACCATGGCACATGTATACCTACGTAGAAAACCACCATGGCACACGTATACCTATGTAAAAAACCACCACGGCACACGTATACCTATGTAAAAAACCACCATGGCACACGTATACCTATGTAAAAAACCACCACGGCACACGTATACCTATGTAAAAAACCACCATGGCACATGTATACCTACGTAGAAAACCACCATGGCACATGTATACCTATGTAGAAAACCACCACGGCACACGTATACCTATGTAAAAAACCACCACGGCACACGTATACCTATGTAGAAAACCACCACGGCACATGTATAACCATGTAAAAAACCACCACGGCACACGTATACCTATGTAAAAAACCACCATGGCACACGTATACCTATGTAGAAAACTACCACGGCACACGTATAACCATGTAGAAAACCACCACGGCACACGTATACCTACGTAGAAAACCACCATGGCACACATATACCTATGTAAAAAACCACCATGGCACACGTATACCTATGTAGAAAACCACCACGGCACACGTATAACCATGTAAAAAACCACCATGGCACACGTATACCTATGTAAAAAACCACCATGGCACACGTATACCTATGTAGAAAACTACCACGGCACACGTATAACCATGTAGAAAACCACCACGGCACACGTATACCTATGTAGAAAACCACCACGGCACACGTATAACCATGTAAAAAACCACCACGGCACACGTATACCTACGAAGAAAACCACCATGGCACACATATACCTATGTAAAAAACCACCATGGCACACGTATACCTATGTAGAAAACCACCACGGCACACGTATAACCATGTAGAAAACCACCACGGCACACGTATACCTATGTAGAAAACCACCACGGCACACGTATAACCATGTAAAAAACCACCACGGCACACGTATACCTACGAAGAAAACCACCATGGCACACATATACCTATGTAAAAAACCACCATGGCACACGTATACCTATGTAGAAAACCACCACGGCACACGTATAACCATGTAAAAAACCACCATGGCACACGTATACCTATGTAAAAAACCACCATGGCACACGTATACCTATGTAGAAAACTACCACGGCACACGTATAACCATGTAGAAAACCACCACGGCACACGTATACCTACGTAGAAAACCACCATGGCACACATATACCTATGTAAAAAACCACCATGGCACACGTATACCTATGTAGAAAACCACCACGGCACACGTATAACCATGTAAAAAACCACCATGGCACACGTATACCTATGTAAAAAACCACCATGGCACACGTATACCTATGTAGAAAACTACCACGGCACACGTATAACCATGTAGAAAACCACCACGGCACACGTATACCTACGTAGAAAACCACCATGGCACACATATACCTATGTAAAAAACCACCATGGCACACGTATACCTATGTAGAAAACCACCACGGCACACGTATAACCATGTAAAAAACCACCACGGCACACGTATACCTACGAAGAAAACCACCATGGCACACATATACCTATGTAAAAAACCACCATGGCACACGTATACCTATGTAGAAAACCACCACGGCACACGTATAACCATGTAAAAAACCACCATGGCACACGTATACCTATGTAAAAAACCACCATGGCACACGTATACCTATGTAGAAAACTACCACGGCACACGTATAACCATGTAGAAAACCACCACGGCACACGTATACCTACGTAGAAAACCACCATGGCACACATATACCTATGTAAAAAACCACCATGGCACACGTATACCTATGTAGAAAACCACCACGGCACACGTATAACCATGTAAAAAACCACCATGGCACACGTATACCTATGTAAAAAACCACCATGGCACACGTATACCTATGTAGAAAACTACCACGGCACAC
Organism: Pan paniscus; assembly: GCF_029289425.2. Lineage (NCBI taxonomy): Eukaryota > Metazoa > Chordata > Mammalia > Primates > Hominidae > Pan > Pan paniscus. Next base: position 89,982,029 of record NC_073253.2, on the reverse strand, counting down.
GTATAACCATGTAGAAAACCACCACGGCACACGTATACCTACGTAGAAAACCACCATGGCACACATATACCTATGTAAAAAACCACCATGGCACACGTATACCTATGTAGAAAACCACCACGGCACACGTATAACCATGTAAAAAACCACCATGGCACACGTATACCTATGTAAAAAACCACCATGGCACACGTATACCTATGTAGAAAACCACCACGGCACACGTATAACCATGTAAAAAACCACCATGGCACACGTATACCTATGTAAAAAACCACCATGGCACACGTATACCTATGTAGAAAACTACCACGGCACACGTATAACCATGTAGAAAACCACCACGGCACACGTATACCTACGTAGAAAACCACCATGGCACACATATACCTATGTAAAAAACCACCATGGCACACGTATACCTATGTAGAAAACCACCACGGCACACGTATAACCATGTAAAAAACCACCATGGCACACGTATACCTATGTAAAAAACCACCATGGCACACGTATACCTATGTAGAAAACTACCACGGCACACGTATAACCATGTAGAAAACCACCACGGCACACGTATACCTATGTAGAAAACCACCACGGCACACGTATAACCATGTAAAAAACCACCATGGCACACGTATACCTATGTAAAAAACCACCATGGCACACGTATACCTATGTAGAAAACTACCACGGCACACGTATAACCATGTAGAAAACCACCACGGCACACGTATACCTATGTAAAAAACCACCATGGCACACGTATACCTATGTAGAAAACTACCACGGCACACGTATAACCATGTAGAAAACCACCACGGCACACGTATACCTATGTAGAAAACTACCACGGCACACGTATAACCATGTAGAAAACCACCACGGCACACGTATACCTACGTAGAAAACCACCATGGCACACATATACCTATGTAAAAAACCACCATGGCACACGTATACCTATGTAGAAAACCACCACGGCACACGTATAACCATGTAAAAAACCACCATGGCACACGTATACCTATGTAAAAAACCACCATGGCACACGTATACCTATGTAGAAAACCACCACGGCACACGTATAACCATGTAAAAAACCACCATGGCACACGTATACCTATGTAAAAAACCACCATGGCACACGTATACCTATGTAGAAAACTACCACGGCACACGTATAACCATGTAGAAAACCACCACGGCACACGTATACCTACGTAGAAAACCACCATGGCACACATATACCTATGTAAAAAACCACCATGGCACACGTATACCTATGTAGAAAACCACCACGGCACACGTATAACCATGTAAAAAACCACCATGGCACACGTATACCTATGTAAAAAACCACCATGGCACACGTATACCTATGTAGAAAACTACCACGGCACACGTATAACCATGTAGAAAACCACCACGGCACACGTATACCTATGTAGAAAACCACCACGGCACACGTATAACCATGTAAAAAACCACCACGGCACACGTATACCTACGAAGAAAACCACCATGGCACACGTATACCTATGTAAAAAACCACCATGGCACACGTATACCTATGTAGAAAACTACCACGGCACACGTATAACCATGTAGAAAACCACCACGGCACACGTATACCTATGTAGAAAACCACCACGGCACACGTATAACCATGTAGAAAACCACCACGGCACACGTATACCTATGTAAAAAACCACCACGGCACACGTATACCTACGTAGAAAACCACCACGGCACATGTATACCTACGTAGAAAACCACCATGGCACATGTATACCCACGTAGAAAACCACCATGGCACATGTATACCCACGTAGAAAACCACCATGGCACATGTATACCCATGTAACAAACCTGCACGTTCAGCACATGTATCCCAAAACTTAAAGTAAAATTAAAAAGAAAAAAAGCAATGAAATGAACCATGGAAAGTCTGATCACGGCATCTCGGTTTCACCCAAACAACACATCCATCTGATTTGAATTGTGTGCTTGAAGTAAGAACTAATGCAAAGATCAGGGAAACAGAATATTAAAAATGAAATAAGTGAACGGTAAAGTGTTTCTGTTTACTCTTCTATCATTTTTTTTAAATTCAATATAAATTATTATCAAAGGAGACAATAGTGATGATAAAATATGAAATTAATTTATGTCCACATAACAAAAAGGAATGTGAGGGAGAGAGAAGTTGGAAACAACAATATAAGAGGAATAAGAATGAATTCCTAGAGGAAGTAATGAAAATTGATTACTTCAGCCTGAGGTAGAATTAATATAAATGTGAATGAATACATGCAGACACACTACTTTTAGGAGATGAAGTTACACTGAAAAAAGCATGATTATGTGATGTGAGAAAAACTTGAATTCGATATTACTTAACATAGTCACTGAAAAGCCACTCCATCTTTCTGAATCTGAATTTCATCTTTTATAAAATGGAGTTAATTGATGTTAGAGATATTGAGTATAAATAATATCCTAGCATTCAGACATTCAATAAATATTAGGTTTGTTTATAATGTTAAGATATACTGTAGTAACAATAGTAGCTGTGAATAAATAAGCCCTTACACACATTTTTAATTATAGGCTTACTCAGTATCTTTGAATCCTTTCAAATAGCTCATCAGAGTGAAATTATTATCCTCTTTGAGACATGGAAATCTGCCTCCAGAAATATCAAGTAACAAGCAAAATTACCTCACCAGTATGCTGAAGAGCAGGAGCTCAAACAGGGGTAATCCAGAAACCCTGCTCTGAAACACCCTCTGAGCTATAAGATAGTGCACACTCTTACTTTATATATCATCAGAAATCTTTAACTTCGTATTTTAATTATCAAATCCTCCTACCTGTGGCCTACAATGTATTTATCATAGAAAACCTGCTGTGTGGTATCTGGACAAAACAGGGTATTGGTGGTCACCATGTTTGATAATATAACAATATCGACTCATCATCGATATAATAATATCGATATCATCATTGTCTGTTTGTATAGATCAATACAGACAGCTCTGACTCTGCTTTATCAACTACATTTATGAAATATCCTAATCCTGTAGTTGTCATTTTAAGAAGGTTCACAGACCCTTTGGGAGCTGAGGCGGGTGGATCATGAGGTCAGGAATTTGAGACCAGCTTGGCCAACATGGTAAAAACTCATCTCTACTAAAAATACAAAAATTACCCAGGCGTGGTGTCAGGCACCTGTAATACCCACTACTCAGAAGGCTGAGGTGGGAGAATTGCTTGAAGCCAGGAGGCGGAGGTTGCAGTGAGCTGAAATTGTTCCACTGCACCCCAGGCTGGGCAACAGAGCAAGGCTTCATCTCAAAATAAATAAATAAATAAATAAATAAATAAATAAATAAAAAGAATGTTCACAGACCAAAGCAGGTGGATCACTTGAGGCCAGGAGATTGAGACCAGCCTGGCCAACATGCCATGTCTACTAAAAATACAAAAAAAAAAAAAAAAAAATAGCGAGGTGTGGTGGCACACACTTGTAATCCCAGCTACTTGAGAGGCTGAGGCATGGTAATTGTTTGAACCCAAGAGGCAGAGGTTGAACCCATAAGAAACAACTCCTCACCTATTTGTTTTACTAATGTTCTTTCTTAAAGGCATCAAGAATGGTAAATTATTTCTAGAAGGTTTTCAATTTACATTGTCCAGCTCCATCAGAGGAATCACTATCTATGGTAGCTATAGCCTTAATTTTTTTTTTTCTCCAACAGTTAGTGTAGGTTCAGAGTGTGCATGTGCAGGTTTGTTACTTATGTAAAGTGTGTGTCACTGGAGTTTGGTGTACAAATGATCCTGTCACCCAGATCGTGAGCACAGTATCTGAGGGTTGAAAAGCAAGATGTATTTTTTGAATAATAAAAAATTGAAAGTTGAAATTACTCTGATCCATAGGCTGAAGAATAGATGTTGTGTCAATAGACATGAAAACAACATTAATCTACTTGTACATTTCAGTCAGGGTTTTGGGGGTTTATCAGGTGTATTGTCACTGAGAAGTAATATTTTGAAAGAAATCTTTTTGTTTTCTGTGCAGTAGTTCTCAATAATGGGCTCAAAATATTTATTAAACCATGCTGTAAAAAAATGTTTCTGTCATCCAGGCTTTGTTGTTCCATTTATAGAACACAGGCAGAGTAGATTTAGCAAAATTCTAAACTGGCCTTGGAATTTTCAGAATGGCAAATGACCATTGGCTTCATCTTAAAGCCACCAGCTGCATTAGCTCCTAAATTGAGAGTCGGCCTGTTCTTCAAAGCTTTAAAAACCAGGCATTTACTTCTCTCTACATGAAAGTTTTAGATGGCATGATGGAAGCTTCTTCCAATATAAGACGGTTTCCCTACATTGATAATCTGTTGTTTTGTGTAACCATTTTCATCAAAGATCTTACCTGAATCTTCTGGATAACTTGTTGCAGCTTCTACATCAGCACTTGCTGCTTCACTTTGCGTATCTCCATTATGGAGATGGCTTCTTTCCTCAAACCTAGTGAACCAACCTCCGCTAGCTTCCAACTTTTCTTCTGCTGCTTTCTCACCTCTCTCAGTCTTCATAGAGTTGAAGAGCGTTTGAATCCTCGCTCTGGAATGGGCTTTGGCTTAAGCAAATGTTGTGGCTTGTTTGATCTTCTAGGCAGACCAGTAAAACTTTCTTCATATCAGCAATACAGCTATTTTGCTTTCTTATCATTGGTGTGTTCACTGCAGTAGCACTTTTTATTTTCCTTCAAGAACTTTTGCTTTGCATCCACAACCTGGCTTACTCTTTGATGCAAAAGGCCTAGCTTTGGGTCTGTCTTGTCCTTTGGCATGCCTTTTTCACCAAGCTTAATCATTTCCAGCTTGCAATTTAAAGACAGGTATGGAATTCTTCCTTTCACTTGAACACTTAGAGGCCATTACACAATTTTTTTTAGCCTAATTTTAATATTACTGTGTCTCAGGGCATAAGGAGGCCTGATGAGAGGAAGAGAGATAGGGGAATGGCTGGTTCTTAGAGCACCCATAACACACACAGGATTTATTGATAGAGTTCATCATTTTATAAGGGCACCCCAAAACAATTACGATAGTAACATGAAAGACCAGGGATCACAGATCACCACAACATGCACAATAATAGTGACAAAGTTTGAAATACTGGGAGAATTGCCAAACATGATATGGAGATATGAAATGAGCACATGCTATTGAAAAAATGATGTGAGTTGACTTACCCCATGCAGGGTTGCTATAAACCTTACATTTGTAAAAGAGCAATATATGTGAAGCGCAATAAAGTAAAAGCACAATAAATAGTACAGGTATGACTGCACCCACTGACACAAACCTACAGAAGTCCTGCTGCACATGGAAGTATATATTGTAATCATTACACTCAAGGCTGCTACTATTTTACTTGATATTTCCAAACAGATGAACAGATTTATAAATAAATTATGTTAATTTATTAAGTTCATCCCCATCAAGCTACCAATGACTTTCTTCACAGAATTGGGAAAAAATTAGTTTAAAGTTCATATGGAACCAAAAAAGAGTCCACATTGCCAAGTCAATCCTAAGCCAAAAGAACAAAGCTGGAGGCATCACGCTACCCCACTTCAAACTATACTACAAGCCTACAGTAACCAAAACAGCATGGTACTGGTACCAAAACAGAGATATAGACCAATGGAACAGAACAGAGCCTTCAGAAATAATGCCACACATCTACAACTATCTGATCTTTGACAAACCTGACAAAAACAAGAAATGGGGAAAGGATTCCCTATTTAATAAATGGTGCTGGGAAAACTGGCTAGCCATAGGTAGAAAGCTGAAACTGGACCCCTTCCTTACACCTTATACAAAAATTAATTCAAGATGGATTAAAAACTTAAATGTTAGACCTAAAACCATAAAAACCTGAGAAGAAAACCTAGGCAATACCATTCAGGACATAGGGATGGGCAAGGACTTCATGTCTAAAACACCAAAAGCAATGGCAACAAAAGCCAAAATAGACAAATGGGATCTAAGTAAACTAAAGAGCTTCTGCACAGCAAAAGAAACTACCATCAGAGTGAACAGGCAACCTACAGAATGGGAGAAAATTTTTGCAATCTACTCATCTGACAAAGGGCTAATATCCAGAATCTACAAAGAACTTAAACAAATTTACAAGAAAATAAAACCCCATCAAAAAGTGGGTGAAGGATATGAATAGACACTTCTGAAAAGAAGACATTTATGCAGCCAAAAGACACATGAAAAAATGCTCATCATCACTGGTCATCAGAGAAATGCAAATCAAAACCATAATGAGATACCATCTCACACCAGTTAGAATGGCGATCATTAAAAAGTCAGGAAACAACAGGTGCTGGAGAGGATGTGGAGAAATAGGAATGCTTTTACACTGTTGGTGGGACTGTAAACGAGTTCAACCATTGTGGAAGACAGTGTGGCGATTCCTCAGGGATCTAGAACTAGAAATACCATTTGACCCAGCCATCCCATTACTGGGTATATACCCAAAGGACTATAAATCATGCTGCTATAAAGACACATGCACACATATGTTTATTGCAGCACTATTGACAATAGCAAAGACTTCGAACCAACCCAAATGTCCAACAATGATAGACTGGATTAAGAAAATTTGGCACATATACACCACGGAATACTATGCAGCCATAAAAAAGGATGAGTTCATGTCCTTTGTAGGGACATGGATGAAGCTGGAAACCACCATTCTCAGCAAACTATCGCAAAGACAAAAAACCAAACACCGCATGTTCTCACTCATAGGTGGGAATTGAACAATGAGAACACCTGGACACAGGAAGGGGAACATCACACACTGGGGCCTGTTGTGGGGGAGGGGGGAGGGATAGCATTAGGAAATATACCTAATGTAAATTACGAGTTAATGGGTGCAGCACACCAACATGGCACATGTATACATATGTAATGAACCTGCATGTTGTGCACATGTACCCTAAAACTTGAAGTATAATAAAAAAAAGAAAAAAGTCCTGTAGAAAATGAAAAACAATAATAAATGGCTATTAAAAAATAGAAACTATCAAGAATTGAATAACATTTAAAAGGGAGCACTATTAATGTTATGTAGACATGTGCTGATTTATCTTAAGAATGATTAAATTTTAGAGAATTCTTTGGTGCAGAAGGAAGATAGTAGAATAGGGAACCCCAAGCTCTTCTTCCCATAGACACACCAATTCAACAATAATGCAAGTATAAGTTCCTTTTGTTAGAAATACATAAACTAGTCAAAAGGCTTTGGCACGCTTCGTTAGCCACATTAAAACTGGTAGGAAAATTGGAAGCAATATCTCAGTATAATCCTATCCGTGGTGCAGCATTATATAATAAGGAGGAAACTTCTAGCTGTCAACCTCTTCCTAGGAAAAGAGCTAGACCATGGGTCAAACATTCCAACTTATCCAGGGGCTATTCAAGGAATTTGCTTCAGTCTTGCCTGTCTTGAAGCAATGATGAGATCCCATATACACTAGACCTCCAGGTATTTAAAAGAACAATATAGTAGTCTAAACTGGCACAGACACTTGCCACAGCTATCTGCCTAACTGCAGAGCAAGTAGGTGAAAAATCAAGCTTTCATTTTTTCCCAGGGGAGGGAAAGATTTGGACCACACAACCAATGTTTCAACTTCTCAGAATGATGTGAGAATGATTGGCTTCTGCCTCATCTATCACAGAGAACTAAAGAGACTTGGCATACTCTAGACACCTAGGGGCCACTAAGAAAAAAGACAGTGGTTTAGGGTAGCACAAAGGTTTTAGAGAACCCTCAGAATCTCTGGCTGGGTTGGTTGGTGATGATTTTCTCCTAATTGAAGTCAATCCATGAAGACTGGTAGAGGTGATAGATTTTTCTAATGCATATACACCAATGAGGAAAAAAAAAAAACTCGTAGAAGTGCTCAACAGAATCTCAGGGAAAAAATGAACTAGCCACATAATAAAAAGGACCAAACCGAAATTTTAGTGAAAGAAGAAAGTAACCTCACTAAAACATTCAATAGAAGGATTCAATAGCAGACTAGATTAAACAGAAGAATGTAACACTAGCTTAAATGCAGGTTGCTTTGAATACCACAGTCAGAAAAGAAAAAAAAATGTTTTTTTTTAAAAAAAAAAACTTGAAGAAAACATAAGGCACTTATTGGACATCATCAAGGAGACAAATATACACATTAAAGTTCCAGAAGAAAAAGAGAGGAAAGGACAGAAAACTTATTCAAATTGATAATAGGTGAAAATTTCCCTAATCCCAATGAAGAAATGAACATCTAATTCAGAAATCCTAAAAGACTCTCTCTGCCTCAATAAGATAAAACCAAGGAAATCCACACTGTGGCACATCAATTAAAGTATCAATAGTCAAAGATAAGAAGATATATTTGAAAGCAACAAGAGAAAAGAGACTTATAACATACAAGGGAATCTCCATAACAATATCAGGTTACCTCTCAGTAGAAACTTTTTAGGCCAAAAGGGCCTGGGATAAATTACTGAAAGAAAAAAACTACCAGCCAAGAATCCCATAACCAGCAAAATTGTTCTTCAAAAATGAAGAGGGATAAAGAATTTCCCCGGTAAATAAAAAAAGGTGAGGGAGATCATCACCACTAGACTTACCTTACAGGAAACGCTAAATTGAAAACAATGCTCAAATTGAAACAAAAGTATGCCAAAGAGCAGCATGATAGCCTACCAAGTATAAAACTCATTGGTAGTGGTAAAAATATAGACAAATACAGAATAATGCATTTTTTTAATCTTGGGGGTAAATCCTTTCGATTCTATATAAGAGGTAAAATAAAAAGAGATAAAGTGTGACATCATTAACAAAGTTTTGAGGGGCAGAAGTAAAATATAGAATTTGTATGCCATTGAAGTTAAGTTCTGATTAGTGCAAATAGACTGTTATTAGTGTGAGATATTTAAGTAAATCTTATGCCAACCATGAAGAAAATGCAAATATAAATTATACAAAAAAGAGAAAGAAATGAAAGCATATTAATACTAAATATAAAATAAAAATACAAAGCAAGATAGTATAAGAGGGGAAAAAGGTGCATAAGAACTAAGAAGAACAGAAATTAATTCATGAGATGGGCATAGTAAATTCTTCCCTATCAATAACTACTTTAAATGTAAATGTGAAAGACACACCAATAAAACATATGGAACAGACCAATAAATAACAATATGATCCAACAATATGTTTTCTACAAGAGATTCTAGATTTAAATAAATAATGAGATGGAAAAAATATTTTACACAAATAGTAATTACAACAAAGAAAGCTAGGAATACTTATCTCAGAAAAAAATTAGACTTTATGTTAAAAACAACTGCAAACTGCAAGAGACAAAGAAGGACATTACGTAATGATAAAAGAATAAATTGACTAGGAAGTTATAACAATTATAGATATGTATGCCTCTAACAGTAAAACATATAAATATATTAAAAATTTCACCAAATTGAAGGGAAGACAATAATTGTAGGTGACTACAATACCACACTTAAGGAAACAAATGATGTAAGCAACACTATAGAGCGAATGAACCTAACAGGCATATACAGAGCATTTTACCCCAAAGCAAAAGAACATAAATTCTTCTGAAGTGTACACGAAACATTCTTAAAGATACAGCAAATATTAGGCCACAAAACATGTCTTAACACATTTAATAAGATTGATATCAAGCTAATATTTTGACAACCACAGTGGGATAAAACTAGTTTGATACCAGAAGAAAATAGAAAAGTTCAAAAATATGTGTAAATTAAACAATATACATTTGAACAACCAGTAGGTCAAAAAAGAGATGATAATATAAATATGCAATTGCTTTGATAACAATTTTTTAAAAATCATGACATACCAAACCTTATGAGATGTTGTAAAAGCAGTACTAAGAGGAAAGTTTATATTGATAAATACCTACTTAATAAAATAAAGATCTTAAATAAACAACCTAACTTTACATCTCAACAAACAAGAAAAAGAACAAAGCCCAAAGTTAGCAGAAGAACATAATAAAGATTAGAGCAGAAATAAAGCCAATAGAGAATGTAAAACAGAAGAAACTCAACATCAAAACTGAGTTAATGTTTTGAAAAAAAAGTTGACATATCCTTAGCTAGACTAACTAAGAATAAAAAAGAAAAGAGAAATAGAAACAGAAATTAAACAGGAGGCATTATGAATGATGTCACAGAAAAAGAAAGGATTATACAAATTACTATAAACACTTGTATGCTAAGAAACCAGGTAAACTAGAAGAAACATATAAATTACTGGAAATATACAACCTAGCTAGACTGAATTATGAAGAAATAGAAAATCTAAATGGATTTATAATAAGAAGATTAAGTCATTATTCAAAAAACTCTCAAAAAAGAAAAATCTATAGCAGATGGCATCACTGGTGAATTCTATAAAATATTTGGAGAAGAATTAATGCAAATCCTTCCTAAACTCTGCAAAAGAATTGAACAGGAGTAAACACTCATAAGTTAATTATATGAGGCCAGCATTAATCTGATACCAAAGCCAGACAAAAACACCATAAAAAGGAAAACTACAGACCAATATACTAGAATTAATACACATACAAAAGTCTTCAACAAAGTGCTAGCAAACTGAAACAATAGCACATTAAAAAGTCTCCATACCATGATTAAATGGGACTTATCTCTGGGATGTAAAGATGATTTATAAAACAAAAATTAATTAGTCTAATAGACTACATTAACGAAATAAAAACTTAAAATCTCATGATTACCTCATAGATGCAAATAAGCATTTGACAATAATGAGCACACTTTCATGATAAAAACTATCAAAAAACTAATAATAGAAGAAAAGTACCTCAATATAATAATGGCCATATCCTCTGCTAAATTATAAAGAGCAGCAAAAAGGCCAAGAGTAACACATTCAAGGGTGAAAACTTGAAAGCTATTCTTCCAACATCAGGAACATGAGAAGGATGTCCATTCTTGGCACATTTATTTAACATAATCCTGTGAATCCCAGCAAGATCCACTGAACATAAAAAAGGAATAACAGGCATCCAAATTAGAAAAAAAAGATATAAAATTTTCTTTGTAGGCAAATGCCATGATTTTATATGTAGAAACGTTAAAGTCTCCATTTAAAATAAAAAAACTCTTTTCTTTTTTGGTTTCCATACACTAACAGCAAACTATGTGAAAAGGAAATTAGAAAATATCATTCACAATAGTATTAAAGGAATAAAATACTTAAGAATAAAGTTAACTAAAGAGGCAAAAATCTTATCTTGAAAACTAAAAACTACAGAACATTGATGAAAGAAATTAAAGATGACACAAACAAGTGAGATGATATCCCATATTTCTGGATTGTAATACTTAACATTGTTAAAATGTCTGCACTGTTTAAATCAATCTACAGATTTAATAAAATCTTTATGAAAGTCCCAATTAATTTTTTATAAAATATAGAAACAATTCTCAAATTCATATGGAAACACAAAGGACTCAAAACAGCAAATCTTAAGAACAAAAAACCCACAAAGCTAGAGATATCACACATCTTGGGCTCAAAATAATATTGCAATGATACAGTAAGTAAAACAGTGTGCTACTGGCATAAAAACCAACATATAGACCAATAAAACATGATAGCTCAGAAACAAATTCCCACACACGGTCAGCTGTTGTTGGACAAAAGTGCCTACAATACACAATAGGGAAAAGAGTCTCTTCAACTAATTGTGTTAAGAAAACAGAATATTATATACACAAAAAAAAGTCCCTTAACTAACTGTAGTACACACAAAAATCAACAAAAATGGATTAAAGACTTAAATGTAAGAACTCAAGATGTAAAACTCTTAACAGAAAGCATAGAGGAAAAGCTTCATGACTTTGCTGTTGACAACGAATCCATGGATTTCCTGCATAACAAAGGTATGAACAGCAAAATGATGGATAAACGGGACTACATGACACAAAGAAGCTTCTGAACAGGAAAATAAATAATCAACAAAGCGAAAAAAAAAACAGGCAAAGAATTGTTGAAAATGTTCACAAACTGTGTACCTGATAAGGAGTTAATTTCTATCCAAAACATATAAGGAATTCCTATAACTGAATAGTAAATGCAATCTCATTTACAATAGCCCCCTGCCCACAAAAAAATACCTAGGAATACATCTAACCAAGGAAGTGAAAAATTGCTACAAGGAGAACTACAAAACACTGCTGAAAAAAATCATAGAAGACATAAACAAATGGAAAAACATCCCTTGCTCATGGAATGAAAGGATCAATATCATTAAAATAGTCATACTGCTGAAAGCAATCTACAGATTCACTGCAATTTCTATCAAATTATCAACATCACTTTTCATAGAATTAGAAAAAGCAATCCTAAAATTAATATGGTATCAAAAAACAGCCTCAATAGACAAAGCGGTCCTAAGCAAAAATAGCAAAGCTGGAGGCATCACATTACAGACTTATAACTATACTACAATGTCATAGTAACCAAAACAGCATGGGACCAGTACAACAATAGTCACATAGATCAATGGAACATAAACAAAGCCACACACCTACAACCAACGGATCTTTGACAAAATCTACAAAAATAAACAATAGGGAAAGGACATAGTGTTCAATAAGTGATACTGGGAAAACTGGATAGCCATAAGCAGTGAAATAAACTGGGCATGTATCTCCTAACATAAACCAAAATTAACTCAAGATGGAATAAAGTCCTCAAACTATAAAAACTATAGAATAAAACCTAGGAAAGACTCTTCTGGACATTGGCATAGGCAAATAATTTGTAACTAAAACCTCAAAGGCAAATGGAACAACAAAAAATTTGACAAACAGGACTTAATTAAAGCAAAGAGCTTCTGCATAACAAGAGAAACAGTGCAAACTGGCAACCTACAGAATGGAAGAAATATTTGATAACTATGCATCCAACAAAGAACCCATGCCTAGAATCTAGAAGGAACTAAAACAAAACAACAACAAAAAATTGTATTAAAAACTGGGCAAAGGACATGAACACGTCTCAAAAGAAGATGTACACACCAACAAACTTATTAAAAAATGCTCAACATCACTAACCATCAGAGAAATTCAAATTAAAGCCACAATGAGATACCATCTCACATCAGTCAAATTGGCTATTATTCTTTTTTTAAAATTATACTTTAAGTTCTAGGGTACATGTGCACAACATGCAGGTTTGTCACATATGTATACATGTGCATGTTGGTTTGCTGCGCCCATTAACTTGTCATTTACATTAGGTATTTCTCCTAATGCTATCCCTCCCCCATCCCCGCACCCCACAACAGGCCCCGGTGTGTGATGTTCCCACCCTGCGTCCAAGTGTTCTCATTGCTCAATTCCCACCTTTGAGTGAGAACACGCAGCGTTTGGTTTTCTGTCCTTGGGATAGTTTGCTCAGAATGATGGTTTCCAGCTTCATCCATGTCCCTACAAAGGACATGAACTCATCCTTTTTTTATGGCTGCATAGTATTCCGTGGTGTATATGTGCCACATTTTCTTAATCCAGTCTATCATTGATGGACATTTGGGTTGGTTCCAAGTCTTTACTATTGTGAATAGTGCCACAATAAACATACATGTTCATGTGTCTTTATAGTAGCATGATTTGTAATCCTTTGGGTATATACCCAGTAATGGGATGGCTGGGTCAAATGGTATTTCTAGCTGTAGATCCTTGAGGAATTACCACACTGTCTTCCACAATGGTTGAACTAGTTTACAGTCCCACCAACAGTGTAAAAGCATTCCTATTTCTCCACAGCCTCTCCATCACCTGTTGTTTCCTGACTTTTTAATAATAGCCCTTCCAACTGGTGTGGGATATTATCTCATTGTGGTTTTGATTTGCATTTCTCTGACGACCAGTGATGATGAGCATTTTTTCATGTGTCTGTTGGCTGCATAAATGTCTTCTTTTGAAAAGTGTCTGTTGATATCCTTTGCCCACTTTTTGTTGGGATTGTTTGATTTTTTCTTGTAAATTTGTTTAAGTTCTTTGTAGGTTCTGGATATTAGCCCTTTGTCAGATGGGTAGATTGCAAAAATTTTCTCCCATTCTGTAGGTTGCCTGTTCACTCTGATAGTAGTTTCTTTTGCTGTGCAGAAGCTCTTTAGTTTAATTAGATTCCATTTGTCTATTTTGGCTTTTGTTGCCATTGCTTTTGGTGTTTTAGTCATGAAGTCCTTGCCCATGCCTATAACCTGAATGGTATTGCCTAGGTTTTCTTCTCGGGTTTTTATGGTTCTAGGTCTAACATTTAAGTGTTGAATCCATCTTGAATTAATTTTTATATAAGGTGTAAGGAAGGGATCCAAATTGGCTATTATTAAAATTTCAAAAAACAACATATGTTGGCAAGGATTTTGAGAAAAGGGAACACTTATGTACTGTTAGTGGAGATGGAAATTAGTTCAGCTCCTGTGGAAAGCAGTTTGGAAATTTCTTAATGAACTGAAAATAGAATTACCATTTGACTCAGCAATCTGATTACTGGGAAAATAAAACATTCTACCAAAAAGACAACTGCACTTTTATGTTTATCGTAGCACTATTCACAATAGTAAGTCTTGGAATCACCCCAGGTGCTCATAAAAAATAATGGTATCACGTCCTTTACAACAATATGAATGCAGTTGGGTGTCCTTATCTTAAGTGAATTAACACAGAAACTGAAAATCAAATACTGCCTGCTCTCACTTAAAAGCGAGACCTAAACAATGGCTATACAGGAACATAAACAGGGAAAAAATAGACACTGGGCTTCCCAAAATTGAGGAGGAAGGAAAAGGGTTGAAAAACTTCCTATTATTATGTTCACTCTTTCACTCTTTGGGTGATGGATTCAATAGTAGCCCAAACCCCAGCATTACACAATATATCCATGTAACCAACCTACTCTAGTAAATCCAAATGTAAAAAATAAATAAATGCCAATTACCTAACTACTTGATTGAAAAATGAGCAAAATATATGAATTTTTTTAAGACATAGAAATGGCCAACAGGTATGTGAAAAGGT
This sequence comes from Pan paniscus, assembly GCF_029289425.2. NCBI lineage: Eukaryota > Metazoa > Chordata > Mammalia > Primates > Hominidae > Pan > Pan paniscus. Next base: position 89,966,832 of record NC_073253.2, on the reverse strand, counting down.
GGTCAACATCACTAATCATGAGTGAAATACAAATCAAAACCATAATGAGATATCGTTTCATACCTGTGAGAATGGCTATCATCAAAACAACAACAACAATAGCAACCACAGCAAAAACAAATGTTGCTGAGGGTCTAGAGAAATTGGAACCCTTGTGCACTCTTGGTGATAATGCAAAATGGTGTAGCCACAATGGAAAACAGCATAGAGGTTTCTCAAAAAATTAAAAATGTAATTACTACATAACCCAGAATCACACTCCTGAGTATTTACCAAAAAAAATTGAGATTGGTATATCCAAAAGATACTAACATGTTAATTGCAGCAGTATGCATAGCAGCCATGATGTGGTAACAACCTAAATGCCCATAAACAGATGAATGAGGCCAGGAGGGGTGGCTCACGCCTGTAATCCTAGCACTTTGGGAGGCTGAGGCGGGTGGATTCCCTGAGCTCAGGAATTTGAGGCCAGCCTGGGCAATATGGTGAAACCCCGTCTCTACTAAAATACAAAAAAATTAGCCATGCATGGTGGTGTGTGCCTGGAAGCCCAGCTACTCGGGAGGCTGAGGCAGGTGAATTGCTGGAACTTGGGAGGCGGAGGTTGCAGTGAGCAGAGATCACACCACTGCACTCCAAAAAAATAAAAAATAAAAAATAAAATTAAAACCAGATGAATGAAAAAAGAAAATGTAGTACATACACACAATGGAATATCATTCAATGTAGTACACACATACAGTGAAATATCATTCAGCCTTAAAAAAGATGAAAATCTGACTGGTTGCGGTGGCTCATGCCTGTAATCCCAGAACTTTGGGAAGCTGAGGTGGGAGGATCACGAGGTCAGGAGATTGAGACCAACCTGGCTAACATGGTGAAACTCCTCCTCTACTAAAAATACAAAAAATTAGCCAGGCATGGTGGTGGGCACCTGCAGTCCCAGGAACTCGGGAGGCTGAGGCAGGAGAATGGTGTGAACTTGGGAGGCGGAAGTTGCAGTGGCTGAGATCGCGCCACTGCACTCACTTCAGCCTGGGTGACAGAGCAAGACTCCATCTCAAAAAAATAAAAATAAATAAATATATAAAAAAATAAAAAGATGAAAATCTTACAACCTGCAACAATGTGGAAGAATCATGAGAACATTATGCTTATTGAAATAAGCCAGTCACAGAAGGACAAATGCTACACTATTCCATTTATATGTTATATTAAAAATAGCCAAACTCATAAGAACAAAACAGAATGGTGGTTGCCAGAAACTGGGGCAAGGAAAAAATAGGAGTTAGTATTCAATGAGTTTGTTTCAGTTATGCAAGATAAGTACGTTCTAGAAAATGGCTGTACAACATTGTGCCTATAGTTAATTCTATATGGTATATTTAGAAATTGTTCAGAGAGTAGATCTCATGTTAAGTGTTCTTTCTACAATAAAAATGATTAAATTCTGCATATTATGTCAATATTTATGGAAAGGAAAAATGAACTTAATCTTATTGTAGTTAATAACTTGTATGTAAATTACAAGGTCATCATAGAGAGTAAATTTACAAGTACATAAATTTGAGTTTGTAATTAAATTTGCAGAAAAACAGATCAGTCTGTTCTATTAATAGAGAAATGACTTTGTCAGATTATGAAGAATTAAGTAATTATATTTTATTTTAGAGAAGCCTATAATTCTAAGTTTTCAGAAATCAAATGAAAATGCATCATAATAAGAATGTGCTTACAGAAAAAAGTAAGTTTAAGGGAAAGCATATAGAATTAATAGGTTTCTATATTCAGAAAGGTGATACCACTTACGGAAATCAGTCTGAGAATGAAAGAGAGATTAGCATTTCATTTAAGTGGTATAAATAAAAAGGAAATACATGAAATAGTCACAGACTTTGGTAATATTTTTAGTTATTAAATTATGCACAAAAGGCTGACTCAGTGGAAATATGGACCACAAAATGCATAGATAATAGTAGATCTCATGAAACATAGAGTCTTGAATAAAAGACTAGTAATGAAAAAGTCTACACTCACTTAATTCTTGATATGAAGTGGTATGATAAGGTTCTTTACAGCATGAGAAAACTTAAAGATAATTTGGAGATATGCCCTGAGACATGAAAAAATAATTCCAGGATCAGTAAAAAGAGCCAGATTATTTAGCTTAGGGAAGGAGGGTAAAAAATAGATTGAATAAGATTTTTCAATAATGTGCCCATTATAGTATATAGTAAAAAGTTATTCCTAGGAAAAAGCACTATAGTAGAGAAAAATAATATTCAACTTCATATATCAGCTTCCAGCTCACACATTAAATGAGTTTCCTCATAAGTGTATGGATAACAACCATTTGATTTCCAATACGCAAGGTCTAAATTTATAGTTAAGTGGCTAGCCTGAAAATAGAAATATGTATTAATGGATCATTTTTGTTAGATATTTTTTCTTTCATGCTATATAATTTGCTGATAGTTTGTAAGCCATGATGTATATTTAATAACGTAGCTGTTCTGTTGCCCGAAAGTATGTATTGTAAATATAACAGGACTGCTATAGACACAATTTTTCTTGGCAACAATGGTAATATTGTTTCCTAGATATTTATTTCCCTGGAATTCTTCATCAATTCCTTTTTGCTTATTACTAATAGCAAATCTTCAGAATAAAATAAGTTTATTTCAGCAGAGATAGAAAAAGTATATGACTCTTAGAACTAATATATATTTATGCTTTTAGCACAATTCTATCATTTCCAACGGTCTGTTTCCAGAATTATAAAACTAGCATTAGAAGGTATTGGGGAAGTAAATAAATATGGTGAAACCCCTTTTTGGTGTTCAAGTGTATGTAGTAATCAGAGGAAGGGATTCCTTTATAAAACAAACTCTACGACATGTCATTTATTCGGTCCTATGAAAAAACTCTGGCTGAAAAAATAGAAGACAGTTAGAGAAGACAGCTAAGCACTGCTTCCTTTACTCTTGCAAAATCACATAAAATATGGTGCACTGTATCATCAATCATATATTCCTGCAGATGAGAAAGAATGGAGTATGCTGATCCTACTCATACACTTATCAAAGGATACACTAGGAATCTCTAAATTAGAGACAGGTACAAATTTTCCATTCTCCCAAATAGTTATGACATCATAGTAATTAGACTTTTCTGTAGTTCCGAGGACATACCAGGCTCCCTTCTAACCTAAGCACTTTTCACGTATGAAAATTAATATAGTTTACACAATCCTATGAGGAGGATTATAGTTTTAGATTCACACTACAGAAATGAGGAACGGGGAAGTTGAACATTTTCCACAGATAAAGAGACTAGTGCCTTTTATTTTTTGTTTTTTATTTTTATTTTTTGTTGAGACAGAGTCTTGCTGTTGTCGGCCAGGACTGGAGTGCAGTGGCCCAATCTTGGCTCACCGCAACCTCCGCCGCTGGGGTTCCAGGAATTCTCCTGCCTCAGCCTCCCGAGTAGCAGGGATTACAGGTGTCTGCCACCACTCCTGGCTAATTTTTTTTTTTTTTTTTTTTTTTTGTATTTTCAGTAGAGACGGGGTTTCCTCATGTTGGACAAGCTGGTCTCCAACTCCTGACTTCAGGTGATCCGCCCACCTCGGCCTCCCAAAGGCATAAGCCACCACGCCCGGCCAAGACTAGTGTCTTCTTAACTTCACCCCTGGCTTACATTGCCTCTTTGCATACAACTCCTCCAGGGGAGAGTCGGTTAAACACATGCGCATGTACACACACTGTAACCCTGCATACTTTCCTAGAGTGACATTTGCTACCAAATACCCTGTAATTAAGTCTTCATTTTTATGTAGGAATTCTAAGTCAAACATATAGGTGGGTTTTTCAATTTTATTCTTTTTGTTTAGCCCTTAAAAACCCAATGGATATATTTAAAACAAATGAAGATTTCAATATTTTTTCTGTACAATTAATAATGATTAATTATAAGACAACTTAAGTTTAACTGTGTGCGTATAAAAAGGGGTATTTGTAAATATGCATATGAATATAATGTGTGTATATGCAATGGGCTGAATGTTTGTGTCACCCCAAAATCATACGTTGAAATCCTCACGTCCTAATGTGATAGTGTTAGGAGGTGGGGCCTTTGGGAGATGAATTGATCCTGAGGGTTGAGCCCTCATGAATGGGATTAATGCTTTTATACAAGAGACACCAAACATTCTCTCTCCATATTTTCACTATGCGAGGACAGAGCAAGAGGTTGGTACTGCGCAAACTAGATGAGGGATATGGTTTGGCTGTGTCCCCAACCAAATTTCAACTTGAAATTGTATCTCCTAGAATTCTCACGTGTTGTGGGTGGGACCCATGGGGAGGTAATTGAATCAAGGGGACTTTCCCGTGCTATTCTCTTGATAGTAAGTCTCACGAGATCTGATGAGTTTATCAGGGGTTTCCGCTTTTGCTTCTCAATTTTTTTCTCTTGCCTCGGCCAGGAGAGAAGTGATTTTTGTCTGCTGCTATGATTCTGAGGCTCCCCAGGCCTCTGTAAGTCCAATTAAACCTCTTTTTCTACCGAGTCTTGAGTATGTATTTATTAGCAGCGTGAACACGGACTAATACACGCCCTTCACCAGAACCCAACCATGCTGGCTCCACGGGTTCTCTGATCTCAGACTTCCAGCCTCCAGAACTGTGAGAAATAAATTTCCGTTGTTTTTTTTTTTTTTTTTTTTTTTTTTTTGAGACGGAGTCTCGCTCTGTCGCCCAGGCTGGAGTGCAGTGGCGCGATCTCGGCTCACTGCAAGCTCCGCCTCCCGGGTTCACGCTATTCTCCTGCCTCAGCTCCCCTTCAGTTGCTGGGACTACAGGCGCCCGACACAACGCCCAGCTAATTTTTTGTATTTTTGGTGGAGACGGGGTTTCACCGTGTTAGCCAGGATGGTCTCGATCTCCTGACCTCATGATCCTCCCGCCTCGGCCTCCAAAGTTCTGGGATTACAGGCGTGAGCTGCCGCGCCCGTCCCTGGGACTCTTTTGGCACTTCAAGCTAACTAGAATATATACATATATATCTTGTAAATATAAATGGGTAGACAAGGTCTATCCACTTTCATGATTTATGTTTTATTTTCCTTTACTTATATATTAATTGTTCAGAAAAAACGACAGATTTCCTTTCTTTCTGAAAAACAATCTTATTAAATAATAACTTTTCTGGTAATATATTTTCGATTTATCCAACAGGAACTATATTTTTTCCATTCATTTGGTTCTTGTGAATTTTTAGTACTCTTAGAGTAATGCTGAACATTCACCACCACAGCAGATTATATGAGCCTGGAGACTCTGCTGCCAATGGCTGCATTTTGTTGAATTAACACCAGAACAGTGGTAAGACGCAATACAATCAGTGAATGTCATGTGGCTACTTTGAAGATGTTTTTAAAACAGCCTTGTTAATACACCAACCTCGCTGATGCTCTCTGCACGGAACGTGGTTCACAGTATCTCAGAACCTTTTTTACACACTTTGGGCACTTGCTCTTTGTAAAGGTTAAATCCATCCACTAGAAATGATAAGAGTTAAGGACTTATTCTTTATAGAATACCAATAATGAAATAAAAACAAAGCAATATACCAACAAGTGGAAAAATCGATGTATTCCAACCTTATGTTCTTTTATATATTTAATAGATTTTAACGTTATAAAAAGAAGATGACTTAAGCTTTTGCTTATTCCCTCAGGACCATTTTATTGTGAAAAATAAAGCATTTACTGATAAATACTTGTGAAATAAAATGACTCTAAGTTACAACAGTTCCCCAATAAACACATATTACTTGCCTGGCAGTGATAAAGTTTCAAAAGACATAAATAAGGTCTTTTGTATTTTGCCCTAGTCCTAACCATAAACTAAAACCAAAATTACTTTAAATCTCTTTGTATATGTCATTTGAAGAGTCTACAAGAAACTATTGAATCTTTTCATTCCCTGTAAAAATATTAAACTATTTTATTGCCTCTTTCTAATGCAGTATATATTAATTCAGAACTATAATAACTTTTATGGCATTTTGCCTGAAAGTAGTAAGTCAGCAAAAAAATCTTCTTTCACTACATAGTCATTGATTTTGCATAGTTACTGCTTTTTCACGAAAACTGAAATTTTTAACATTAGATCTTTATCCTAAAATTAAATACTTTCCTAAAAATTCCTGTTTGTTTTTTCCTGCTTTAATAAGGCTTGATTGCTCCTTTTTTTAAGGTGAGCTTGCCAGCAAGTAACAGTATGATCTTTAAATCCCTTTTGATTTTTTCCCTATTTATCACAAAACCTGAAGTTTGCCTTGTTTAATGCTGTCACCAAGAACTCAGGCATTTGATCCACTTGTTGTCATCTGACTGACACAGGATCCCCTCTGTAGCTTTGTGCACCATCAGCATATTCAGGAGCAGGGAGCCGGGATGAGGAGCAGCTTAAAAGCTCTTGCACTTCCGCTATCAGAGAAGGAATAGCTTTCCCAGAAACCCCCAACAGGTTCCTCCTTGGCTAGCAGAGGAACACGTATCCACTTTTAACCTTGATGACGACTGAGAAAACAATCACTTGGTTTATTTTTTTATACTCTTTCAGATGGAGGGAAGCCTGAGAAAAGGGAACGAGATGTAACTGTTGGGTGTCAATCAAGAGTGTCAACAACAGTAAGATCATTCCTACCAGACTTGGCGCTTTTACGACTAAGTGCTGAAATGAATATGAAATACAGAACATTCCTAGATATAAGATAAAGTTCTATTTTGAAATTTTTATATTAAGAATGATCAGTTCCTTTTTAAATTAAATATTTCAAATGGAATAAAAATGATTTGTGGCACTAAAACTTAAAAACTGCAGAATCATGGGTTAGCATGAAGGATTTCACAGGTAAGTATCTTTATTAAAAAAGTAAAACGTGAATGTGTTTCATTAAATCAAATTAAAGTTCAAGTACTGGAACAAAGTAAAATAATGACATAGGCTGAATACAACAAAACAGTATAAATACATAAATTTTATATATATATACATCAATCATATATATATATAAATACATGTATACACACATACATGTAAAAATTCACCAAACACAGACATTAGTACACATTGTACTAATATTATTTGAGGACTTTGGCTTTATACCTATACTCATCTATTTAAAAACTTCTTTCATTTCTATAACCAAATATTATCTGGCTCCTTTTCGTGGACAAGTTAATTAGGGAGGCATTTTTATAGTAATGACACATCAGACTAATAGTTTTCCTGTAATTCATATTCTAACTTCAAATGTGTATGGTATGAAAATTCTAGGAAGAAACAGAATTAACTACTTTGTGGGACAAAAAAATTTTGTTTTTCCAAATGTATCTACACATTTTAGTTATAGTCAAATTTGATGAAAAAATAGCCTTTTAACTTTTTTGTAACATAATCAGGAAGAGAAAGGAACATGGGTTATCATGTCTAAATATTTAAGGCTCACAGCTCCCTTAATTTCTAAGGAATTAAAAATACATGTGATCATATTTTGTATTATATGTGATAAGATACTTATTTTAAATAAAGTACACTTTCAAAATGTTTTAAAACATGATTTTAAATAGCTCAGTTTATGGATGACTTAATAATATTAATCTTTATAGCCAGGTGTAGTTCTATACCTACTTATGTGACACATTATTATATTAAATTAATAATGTAAGATAAATGTGTTGTTTTCTGTGAATGGATTTTTATATTACATATAAATTTTAGTTTTGCAACCAAATTTATTTGAAAATTTAACTGAAGCCAGTTTTTACATAAGAATAAAAATATTGTTTCTTATTCTTTGCACTCTCCCCAACACAAATTCAAAAATCAAAACTTATGCTAAAGTTTAATGATAATATGTGGCATTCATAACCTTAATCACAATATATAATTTCTGAAAGCAGGTGAAAAACTAAAAAGCAACTTCCCAGAATGGACAAAAGGTAACTTTAAGTGCTTATAGAGAGAAATATTAACCATATCTACCAATTCACACCACGGAGCATTTATAAAGCTCATAATCAAGTTCAATTTAGAGCAGAAGTCAGAAGGTTGGTTGGGAAGGTTGGTTTATGCCAGATTAAAAGAAGGAGATGATTTCAAAGTTACTATATGGCACAGTTAGGCCCTCAAATCTTCACCAGGATCCCTACTCTTCCCTCCTCCCCTCTCTGGAGAGAAAGATTTTTTTCTCCAGAGGAGTTGAAGGAGAGAAAATGATTTGGTGGAAACACTAAGCACAGATAAAGCAAGTGGTGATATTCCAAATGAAAAACGGAGAGAATGAACGGACGTCTGTGCACTGCGCGCTGGAACCTTTGGTCTCCTTCTCCAGTTCAGCTCTGGCAATCCAGCAAGCAGGCGTGCGCCCACTAGGCAGGAGATTGAATGAGCCTTTAACAGAAAAGCTCAATGCCTTTTAGGAAAGACAACAGATTCTGATAATGGGATTTTCAACCCTAAGCATAGCTTACCACGTCATCACTCTGCTATCTCATCAATTTCTTTTCCTTCCTTACTGCTGGGCATATCCATATACCCATGTACACATACACGAAATTGGAGCATATAATAAGGATTTTAAGAAATGCTTGTTCAATTGAAATACACAGCAAATATTGTCAGAGAGTTGTGGAAAAACTGTGTCTTGAAAGTCAATAACCAAAATAAAGAAACGCAAAATGCAATACAGAAGAATTAGCAACAATACTGCAAGTAGAAAAAAGATGCAAAGGAAATATAAGTGCTACACGCAGAGAGATGTGAAAAGATATAACATTCATAAAATAAGAAAAGTAAACTGTAACAACGGTAGAATCAAAAATTTTCCTAGAGGCCGGGCGCGGTGGCTCATGCCTGTAATCCCAGCACTTTGGGAGGCCAAGATGGGCAGATCACGAGGTCAGAAGATCGAGACCATCCTGGCTAACACGGCGAAACTACGTCTCTACTAAAAATACAAAAAAAATTAGCCGGGCGTGGTGATGGGCGCCTGTAGTCCCAGCTACTCGGGAGGCTGAGGCAGGAGAATGGCATGAACCCGGGAGGTGGAGCTTGCAGTGAGCCGAGATCGCGCCACTGCACTACAGCCTGGGCGACTGAGCGAGACTCCGTCTCAAAAAAAAAAAAAAAAAAAAAAAAATTGTCCTAGAAATAGAAAAAAAGTAACAAACATGAAAGTCAGTAAAGAGCTTGGAAGATGAAGTGAAGATCTTCAAAAAGTATAAATAAAATATACAATTACAGCAGAAAAAAATGAGACGATCAACCCAGAAGGACTACACATAGAATCTAATAATAAGAGTTCTACTAAAAGAAAAAAGTAATAATTCTTAATAAGGAATTTTTATTCAGGATTGAAGACAAGTATCCTCTGCTAAGACAAATTACTCTGAAATTTCAGAACTCTATGGATAAAAAAGAAGTTTCTGTGAAAAAAATCTGAGGGAAAATATTGTTTTCATCGAGAGGGTCTGAAACACACAGGCCTTATGTTTTTTCCAGCAGCACTATCATATTATCATACAAATGTGAAGGAAAGAACAAGGATGTTTCAGAGCTACAGAGTTTCAAATTATCTTTTTTTTTTTTGTTTCCAAGAACGATATTATAAATTCTGTTTCATCAAAATGAGGAAGTGAGGCCTGGTGCGGTGGCTGATGCCTGTAATCCCAGCACTTTGGGAGGCCAAGGCAGGCAGATCATTTAAGGTCAGGAGTTCGAGACCAGCCTGGCCAACATAGCAAAACCTGTCTCTACTAAATACAAAAATTAGCCAGGCGTGGTGGTGCATGCCTGTAATCCCAGCTATCCAGGAGGCTGAAGCAAGAATCTCTTGATCCTGGGAGATGGAGGTTGCAGTGAGCAGAGATGCCACCACTACACTCCAGCCTGGGTAATAGAGCAAGACTCTGTATAAAAAAAAAAAAAAAAAAAAAAAAAAAAATAGGAAGTGAACCAAGATGGAGGAAAACATGGTTTCAGACACTAGGAAAAACAAGAGAGAGGCAGAGGGAATTTTCAGTCAATCAGAATCCCAGAACCACAGAATGCAGTGAGCACATTCATCAGTTCCTCCTGGATAAGAGCAAACGTTGGCAGAGCACCAGAAGAGGTGTTCTCAGGACACACAAACATGAGGACTGGGTCAACCAGAAAATGACATATTTTTGTACCTGGAAAATTCTATTGATATTTCCCTTAGAAACTGTCCAGATAATATGAAAGACTTAGTCTTAGAGTTAAAAAAAAAAAATTAAAATAAGGCTGGGCACGATGGCTCACGCCTATAATCCCAGCACTTTGGGAGGCTGAGGCAGGCGGATCATGAGGTCAGAAGTTTGAGACCAGCCTGACCAACATGGTGAAAGTCTGTCTCTACTAAAGATACAAAAAATTAGCTGGGTTTGGTGGCGCATGCCTGTAATCCCAGCTACTCGGGAGGCGAGGCAGGAGAATTGCTTCAACATGGGAGATGGAGGTTGCAGTGAGCCAAGATCGCGCCATTGCACTCCAGTCTAGGTGAGAGGGTGAGATTCTGTCTCAAAAAAATAAATAAAAATAAGGCAATATAAACTCTAGAAAAAACAAAAAAAGAAGAAAAGAAAGATAAAATGTATACTACAGGTGTTAACAATAGAAAATATTTATATAGTCATGTAAATTAAAACTGGATACAGAGTGAATCAAAATTTGATGTAGAGAATATTATAACTGAAGGTACATGTATTAAGATAGTTCCCTATAACACATAGGTTGATAATGTCTAAAATTGACAAATCTTAGAATAAATAGTAAAAATAATTGAAAATAGTTGCTTTTGGTGTGTAGCAATCTGGAGATTGGGCGCAGAGCTGATTTTTGCTATTCTTATTATAATTCCTCACTCTTAGCTGTGGAATATTACAAGATATAATATTATATTGATTTAAAACAATCTGTCATATTTAGCTTGAAATTCAGCCATACATATTAATATTTTGAATTCTGTCATCTTATACTTTAAAGAATTAATTGGTTTATTTCTATCATTTTTATTGTTGTTGTTTTAACTGGCTTGATAAAACAGATGGTTGTAGGCTGCTATTTACATGCATTCTTTCCCAGATAACACATTTTCTTGTGAATAGACTCTATGCCAAATAGGTAAAAATCCAAATTGGATACAATTATAATATTTTATGCCGATTTTTAAAATCAATACCAATGTGCTAACAATAATTTTCATCAAATATTAGGCAATATATCAGAACTTTGTTTGCTCTGAACACAGATTACATTATTCCTAACTCCATCTCCATCACTTATTGTGTGACCTTGGCCAAGTTACATGACAACTTTGTGGCTCAGTTCTCTCATATTGAATAGCAGGATATTAATAGACCAGAATAATGTTTTTAATGGAAATTACATAAGATAATTCCTATTGATAACTTAAAACTGTATTTGGTGATATGCAATGCATAATAATTATTAGCCAAATTATTATTATTCTCAGGAAAAGACACCTTATGAGTGCAATGAAAAACTACTAGAGGATTCTTGAGAAATTATTGCAGTTTTTACTCTTTTAACCGTATTTCTGTATTTTACCATCCCTTATTTATACCAGTCTTCTATTTATGAGTAAATATGGATTAATATTATTTTTGTCAACAAAAACTTTTTAAAAGAAACAAAAACAACTTTCTGGAGCTTTCCACTTTTTAATCCACTGTATTATCAGATATTAATCACACACATACATATATGAATAAACTGTAAACATCAAAGTCACGCCAGTTTTAGGTCATCCTGAAGGGTAAATTAGCCCGTCAGAGTCCTAGGCACATTCATAGGAAATCTACCAACTGCTGTACATGATTACTTCAACTCCCAGTAGGATCTCTGTCACTTCTAAAAAGCTTTATGACATTATTATTGAAACTTTTTCAAATAAAACTAAATTGAATAACAATATAACTTTTAATGATATGCACCCCCTACCTTCTAATAGAAAGATAGGTTGCAAACAATTTGCAGAGCTGACAAGGGTATGGCTTCTGTAAAATCTGGCTATGTCAATGATCTATTCAAGATATTTCACTCCTTTAAAGCTCATTTTCTCCATCTAAAAATGGAGATTATCACAAATTTCATCTCATTGAACTGGTGGAAAAATTAAATTGGATTGTGATTGAAGTGCTTAGAATAGCACTCAGACAATATAATTACTCATTAAGTGGCAGATTAAAGTATAGCAATCACAAAATTACAGCAGTGAAAACTCTGGGCAGCTTTTAAAATATTTTTATTTGATATTTGATATATTACATTTCATTTAATATTCTACTTTATATTCAGTCAGGAAAAGAAGTTAAAAGTCATTACAAATGGTTTTGTATGATAACTAAATACAATCCTAAATTTGCTCTATTTATACTGAATTCAAAAAATTTACTTAGATTTTAGAATAATTATACAGTAGAGAAAATGTATCTTAGAAAGTGTTCACGTTATTTTACAAAGAAACAAATATTTGAAGACAGCCAGGGCTAATAGAATAAACATCACATATTATCTTGAAAAGCTTATTTTACTCAAAATAATTTGAAATAGGAAGAGAAATGTATTTTCTATTGAAACATATATGATACATTATACTGAATATATAATTCAAGCAAATTTTCAAATATGAGCAAGAATTCTAAGACTTTTTGTTTTCACCAGATATTTTAAAGGTCACACATATTCACTCTGTTTCTGCTTATACTTGGTGAATTTTTCGAGCACTGATTTCAGTAATTGGTAAAATTTATTACACATTAGGTGTAAAATGGACATTGGTCTAAATTGCAATTCAGCCGATTTCCTCCTTACTTCAGTAAGCAGCATTTCTACTTATTCTTTCTACTGACTTTATAAGTGATTATGATTTATGCTCATCTGGAAAGGAAAATAACACTAGAAATGGATCCTCTTTAATAAATCCTAATGTTTCAGAAAAAAAGTCTGTATGAAGAAATGCAACATTTAGGCTTACTTTGAAATTGAAAATTTGTTAACTGAAAGTTGCCACTTTTCTAATCAGAACATTATCAAACTCTTTTTGACCCAACGTGTTTGTTTGTTTGTTTGTTTGTTTTAATTTTACTTTAAGTTCTAGGATACATGTGCAGAACGTGCAGGTTTGTTACATAGGTATACAAGTGCCATGGTGGTTTGCTACACCTATCAACCCATCATCTGGGTTTCAAGCCCCACATGCATTAGGTACTTGTCCTAATGCTCTCCCTCTCCTTTTCCCCCACCCACCAACAGGCCCTGGTGTGTGATGTTCCCCTCCCTGTGTCCATGTGTTCTCATTGCTCAACTCCCACTTATTAGTGAGAACATGTGCTGTTTAGTTTTCTGTTCCTGTGTTAGCTTGTTGAGAATGATGGCTTCTAGCTTCATCCATGTCCCTGAAAAGGACATGAACTCATTCTTTTTTATGGCTGCATAGTATTCCATGGTGTATATGTGCCACGTTTTCTTTATCCAGTCTATCATTGATGGGCATTTGGGTTGGTTCCAAGTCTTTGCTATTGTAAATAGTGCTGAGTAAACATATATGTGCATGGGTCTTTATAGTAGAATGATTTATAATCCTTTGGGTATAAACCCAGTAATGGGATTGCTGGATCAAATGATATTTCTGTTTCTATATCCTTGAGGAATTGTCACACTGTCTTCCATAGTGGTTGAAATAATTTACACTCCCACCACAGTGTAAAAGGGTTCCTATGTCTCCACATCCTCGCCAGCATCTGTTGTTTCCTGACTTTTTGATAATTGCCATTTTAACTGGCGTGAGATGGTATCTCGTCGTGGTTTTGATTTGCACTTCTCTAATGACCAGTGATGATGCACTTTTTTTCATATGTTTGTGACCCAATGTGTTTTACAATAAGACATATATAAGCAAAATGGACCACAAATAATCTGCGTTATTCAGCACTTCATTTGCTACCTTTTAGTGGCATTTTTTCTCAGATATAGGAAAACAATAAAGCAAGAAAAAGTAATTAGAAAGAATTTTCTTGAAAAGTGTGACCATTAGTGAATTTCCCATCATCCAGAAGGTAACAGGCAATCTCTTAAAGGGAGCTATGTGCATTTTTACTGAGTGAAGATATAATCTATCATTTCCCAAGGGAGAATGCTATAAAATATTGATGTTGGGTAGGTGAGTGTAAAAGAGCACAAACACTCGTCTATTTTTTTTTGCTGATACCTCTTTTTTTTTTTTAAGGTGTTCTCATCTAATCTCTCTCCTCAAGAAAGACTGTGATATTGTTCTTTGAAGTCCCTAGCTCATCCCAGTTTCCATTCAAAATTCCAGTAGAATCCTGACTCTGCAGGTTGAGAAAAGTATGCTACCACTTCACAACACTTTTCCTACCACAAGGATTCAACTGAAGGAGATAGGGAGAAGGTGAATCACATAAGTTACCACGCTCTTTAAATCAGTGTTTAATAAAAAAGAGAAAGAGGAGAATAACACCATTCCATGGTTCTAGAAGGAAAAGTCATTGTATATTTTCCTTTCACAGATTGTGAAAGCAACAGTTATTCCCAGAATCACTAATTTGATCTACTTTATGATTTAACCCAACAAAGAAAATCTCATATAAATGATAAACTCCTATTTATCTGTAGTCAGGTCTGGACTGAATAAGTGTTTTGTCATACTGTCTTTCCATTTTTCTTCATTGTTCTTGAAACTGTGTATAAATCTCACAAATATGAATGGGGGGGCAAAAGGACAATGAAGATTGTATATTTTTCTAACAGCATGATGTGCTGAAGAAAGGAAGGCTGAGCTACTTTGAGCAAGTAAGAACTGCAGTTTGCATAAGGCTTAACATATGTGTTATTTTTGCAGTAAATGTGATATTTATTCAAACATTAAAGTAAAGGGAAATGGCAAATAAGGAAACCTCAGGTAATCGTGTCATTGTATAACAGATGTTTTACTCCACTCTAATTCCAAACAAAGGCTAATATGTAAAATGATAATGCCAATACTAGTACATATTTATTCAGCAAAGTAATTTAATAACAATAAGTCCATTCCAAAGAAACCCCTTCTTATAGTGATATTTTTGATACAAATATTTCCCGGGAAGCTTTCACTATTTGTATAATTTCTTCATTTCCCACCAAATTTTCTTGAAATATAGATTACTTCAAGTTTATATAATGCTTAAGTGAGAGGCGCAAAGAACTAGGGCCATAACACTCTACGAATATTTTTACCTGCTTTAGTAAAGAGTGTTGTACAGAATACATTCACTACATTGGTTTTGAATAAGAACTTAATTAATCCTGTGATTTTGGCTCAAAATTTTAAAATTATTAACGGCGTACTATGAAGAAAGCATGCAATCCCTATCACCTTATAAAAAACTCAGTTTTCAGACACTTCTGATGTGCCTGACACATCAGCCACTTTGCACACATTGACTCCAGCTGTTTTCATCATGTAAGGTGACATCACCATCATTCACAGATAGGTAAACTGAAGTTAAGATGAGTGAAGTGGACAAGCTGTCATCATGCTGCTCTGGGCTTCTATATCCCAGATTCTCGCCCATAGCTGCCATCTCACAACACAGGTTTTTGATCAGTGGAGCATCATGCTATCTACACATTTTATGACCTTGGAAAGTTGCTTACCATCTATATACCTTGGACTCAGGTATAAAAATGTCTCCCTATAACCCAGATTTAATTTATATCACATACTTGTGAAGAAGCAAAGCGGTATTTTCTTCATAATATAATTGGAATAAATAATATTTGTTTTTATCACTTAGGGAATTAAAAACCAAAGCTAAACAGATGGTGAGCCAGAAGTGCACATAAAATTGACAAATAGATTCAACACCCAAAATATAAATGGAGATTCTCTAGGGATTTAACTTCACTAAGCCGGCCATGTGAAGTATTTAATTTATTTTCTCCTTTCAAATCAGAATCTTTTAGATTTTCTATTTCATAATAACATAGTACATTCATCTAAGTAAAATATGGCCAAGTCCTCATTTTTATAAATACTCCATAAAAATGCTAAATGTTATGAAAATGTTTTCTAAAGAATGACAATACATTCCTGCATCTATTTCTCCTAATATATTTATACTTGTTAATGTAACCCATTTGAAGGAAAAATGTGTCATGATAATTTCTATATATGCTATGCATTTTAAAATCTATTTTATAGTGAAATCTATCACTAATTCTTATTGAATATTGTGTTAAAATAAGCAGAAGTCTCTGACAATCTCAAACTAATAGCTCTTAGTAAGCACACTGGAGAAACAATTCTTTCAACTGGATTTAAAAGATAAGAGCCTCAGATGCCGGGTGCAGTAACTCACCCCTGTAATCCCAGCACGTTGGGAGGCCATGATGTGCAGATCACTTGAGGTCAGGAGTTTGAGACCAGTCTGGCCAATATGGTGAAATTCTGTCTCTACTAAAATTACAAAAACATTACGTGGGTATGGTGGTGCACGCCTGTAATCCCAGCTACTTGGGAGGCTAAGGCAGGAGAATTGTTTGAACCCAGAAAGGTGGAGGCTGCAGTGAACCGAGTTTGTGCCACTGCACTCCAGCCTGGGTGACAGAGTGAAACTCAAAAAAAAAAAAAAAAAAAAGAAGAAGGAGAAGAAGAAAAGAAAAATAGAAAAAGAAAAGAACCTCAGTCAATCACAAAGAGCCAACCAGCCTATTGGTTATACAACTAGGAATCTTCCATCAGACCATATCCAATAAAGGCAAATGCCTCATCACACTATGCCCAAATAAGGTAGATGCCTTGCTCTGGCCAGTCAGTTAATTTTTCTACTTTGCTTTCATATTCAGCCTATAAAAGTTCTCTGTTCATTTTGCTGGGCAGAACTCTGAACCTCTTCTGATTCTGAGTGCTGCCCAATTTATTAATAATCCTTTCCTCAAATAAACTTCATTAAATGTCATTTATCTGAGGTTTTTCTTTTAACAAATGTTTAAAAGCAGTTTGGTACATAAAGAGATGTGTAGCGGAAAGCATTTTATCCACCAGGCAGTATCCTTCTTACAAACTGCCCCGTGACTTTTTCCGTCTAACCCTAATAACATCTCTGAGAAATAATCAGTATTTGCCTCACTTTTTGAAAATGAAATGGATTACTCCAAAGGTTAACTGAAATGATCTCAAACCTGGAACCATTAAATGACACAGATTATCTGAAAACTAGACACAGTTGATCAAAAATCTCTGTGACAATATACTGTTCTGAAATAAATTGTTATTTCCTTGAGCATGTGTAAGTTTAGGGGTATTTACTGAATCAGTGAAAAAAAATTAAACAGATGGATAGTTATAGAGGCAATTAGATAAGGTGTCAGAGCCTTAATTTCTAGCACTTAATTTCCCCAAAATACTAATTATTATTTTCCGCTGTTCAATCTCATTCAGAGCCTAATGCCAATTTGACATTGAGACAGAATGATAATGTGATTGTCAGACTGGAATGCTAATAGTTGGTAAAGGGTTTGAGCTCAGAACAGAGGGAAAGCTAGTTAGTACAGATGGAACTTTGGTTAAATTCAGCAGTTGTAATAAACATTTGTTGAACTCTAAGTAGAGAGATTTTATAAAAAATATCACAGTCTTTATGGCTTAGATAACAGGAATGCTTTTTCTTACAGTTTTGGAAGTAAGAAATTACTTCCAAAAGTAATTTGGAAGGACAAGGTATTGGCCGGGCTGATTTCACTCTGAGGCCTCTCTCCTGGGCTCACTGATGGCTGTCTTCTCCCTGTATCGTCACATGGTCTTTCCTTTTTCTGTGTTGCCTGTATCTTTATCTACTCTGCTTTAAAGAACACCAGTCATATTGAACTACAGCCTGAGCTAACAATCCTATTTTAACTTAACTGCTTCTTTAAAGGCTTTAAAGGCCTAATACAGTTGCATTCTGGGGTATTGGGGGTTAGATTTCCAACATGTAAATTGGGGAAGAAAACAACTTAACCCCTAAAAGTGACATATTAAGTGTAAAAATTAAAAATATATATATAATGTATATTTTAGGCATCTTATAGATATAATATATATTTTATACATATATAATGTATATTTTAGACAGCATATATAATAAATGTATGTATACTATTTAGTCATTGTGTGTATATATATATATATATAATACATAATATTTAGGCATTGTATAATGCCTAAAACAGTATGTTAGTCATGGATTAGCCAAGATCAATAGGCAACATTTCTTCCTGGGTCACTTTAGGAGCTATATTGTGTCCTTCTCCAATTTATACGTTGAAGATCTAGCCCCCAGTACCCAAGAATGCAACAGTATTTGGGATAAAGCTCTTAAAGGAGCAGTTAAGGTAAAAATATATATATATATATACACATATATATGTGTGTGTGTGTGTGTGTATACATATATGTTTAATTGTTAGTTGATTCTAGCCTACCCAAGCAATATATGCAACTACTGAATTTGTATTTGTATTTTAAAAATCAAACCAAGCCTTGTTTTCTACATAAAGCATTGTCTCAAGTTTCCTCTTT
Organism: Pan paniscus; assembly: GCF_029289425.2. Taxonomy (NCBI): domain Eukaryota; kingdom Metazoa; phylum Chordata; class Mammalia; order Primates; family Hominidae; genus Pan; species Pan paniscus. The sequence goes on along the minus strand of NC_073253.2, from coordinate 89,948,160 downwards.
TTGGACAATATACCCTGTAAATCTAGAGACAAGCAGCAAATAAGAGACACTGTAAAGAAAGCATTAACAGGCTTTAATGATGAACTCGATGGTCTGAGGAGAAGAGGAGTAGTTGGTGTTGTAATGTAAAAGAAAGTGTTAATATGTTATTATGTTTAAAACATATGGGAGATATTTGAGGAGGAGAGTTGAGCACCTCAGGATTTGACCTGTTAGGTTTCAGATGGAAAAGGCAATTAGATATATCTAAACACTATTTGTAAATAAAGAAGCATAGACAAGTGGGGACTAATTGTATATTTACAACTGATCTTCAAAAAAAATTGAGAAGTCTAAATGAGAATTTAAAGTATACAGCAGGAAAATGTAAAGAAAAAAAGGGTTATGGCTGAGAATAGGTTCTTAAGGATTGTAAAGTTTTAGAAAGCCCACTCAGTAGTCAAAATTATGTTAGAGAGAGTAGAAACTTGTATACTCTTGTACTATAAAAGCTGAGTAAAGAAAACGCATCATAAAGGAGGAGTCTAACATGAGAAAAGTAGTGAAAGTTCATGAAGAGTAAATTCAAACCATTGAGTTCAACAACCATTTGTATGAGAATTTAAGCTCCTTTGTACTAGGAATATTTGTTTTTTGAGCTGGCATATTCCCAGTACCTAGAATAGTGCCTTAGGCCTGCAAACCCCTCTTTAGTTCCCTGTTTGAAATAGCAACCTCAGTTGTGGGTAAGGCAGGTCCTACATCTGATATTGTTACAAATACTGACAAGTTAAAACCACTGTCTGGAGTAGGCCAAATGTTCAATAAATAAGGTTAAATCAGGGAATTAAAAACATTGATGAGGAAAGTCCCATTGAATTATTGCAGACAATAGGTGACACGGCTGTATGATAAGAAATTCAGATCAAGCTGCTTGAGTATGTTAAGCTGGGAGTTTGAGTGTCTGTGAACAGTAAAGTTTTGAAAAAAGTAGAGGAGATCTGGAAAATACATTCCCTGAAAGAGACCTCAATAAGTAAATGAAATTATGACTAAAGAGACTTCAATAGCAAATTGAATAAAATGTATTGTGTGTATCTTGGTAACTGGAAGGATTCACCCGGTAATAAAGCCAGTAGCCAGAATGTTACCTGAAACATAGAAGATTAAAAAAAAATAGCTGGTATAAGCATAAGTTAATAAATGGCATTGTGGAACTGTCAAAACAACTAAAATATATATTTTATATTCTATTTCTTAAGTCTTCAGTGGTTACTGGGGATAGCAGAATTACCTAGGTTCTCCTAATCAGACCAACTGGTTTGAGGTTATTATTCAGAGAAGAGCCAATATGAATAAGGACAAGTTTCATTTAATAAATAAACTAAAAAGGGTGTCAGTGTTTCAGAGACGCCACAAGCATTCAAGTGAAATAGGAGTAAAAGTCCCTGTAGAGTATCCATATACCCCTTCCCTACTGACAACTACAAGTATGTGACTAGAAGCAGTTGGATCTTGCAGCAAGCAGTCTCTTGGAAGGGGTATGCATACATTCAGATGGATAGCCACTGCTTCATTTCACTGATCTTCCTGGAGTGTCTTCGAGCAAGCTATTTTAAGAAAGTAATTTTTGGCTGAAACCAGCACAAGTAAGTTCTTCTGTATGCAACCTAGTATACAGCAATGTGAAGATGCAATTTAGAAATGAAGAAACAGTAGTGACCGTTCCCTCTCCCCGCCACACACACACATAACCTCAAGCTCAAATTCAAAGAAAAAGGTGTTTTGCCTCTTAAATGTCATTCAAGGCAGCTGAGTGTGTCAACATTTATTGACATGTCAGTGCCAATTTCATTCAACTGTTCTGGGACATGAAGGATTAACCAGATCTTGTCCTCCTTTGTATCTTCAGGGTTTGTACAGCCAGTACTAAGAAAAGTGATAGATACAATGCAGTTAATAAGCTGCATGAACAAAAGAGCTAATCAATTACTATTTTGAAAATTCATGTCCATCAGGGACTTTCTAGATGATATTGCTGACATTTCCAGTATCTATGCCCCCAACCTCAGGCCTGCAAACCCCTCTTTAGTTCCCTGTGTGAAATAGAAACCTCAATTGTGGGTAAGGCAGGTCCTACATCTGATATTGTTACAAATACTGACAAGTTAAAACCACTGTCTGGAATAGGCCAACCGCATGGATGTTTCAATTTGGAAAATCTCGGTGTAACAACACCAGCTTCTACAATGCTTCCTGATGCAAGATCATGAGAAGAAAATAGCTTAGCCTGCCACCTTGCTTCCACATAATGCAAATTCAACACCAGGAGTGTAAGTCCAGATAAGAAAAATAAGTAAGACAGTTTTTAAGATACTTAACTGTCACAAGTATCTGTGAGAACACATTTTAAAAGTGGTGAAAGATATCAAAGGTAAAATCAAATAGTATGCTTATCTGAGAATCCTCTGTCAATTTTTGTGAACTATTTTAAACATCACAATTATTATTGATATCATTATTATCATCACGTTTATATTGCCTTTTCGTTAGGCTTAACCTAAGTACTTCTAAGTTTTCAAAGATTTTTGAAGTTAACTGTTATACATAGAAGCCATATGATCTAGAACTGAGCACACTGAGATTTTAAATCTCATAACAATATTGGTTTATATTTATTTACATATGTTGCTTAAATCACCTTTCCCTGTCTCTGATGCACTACTACATACTATATAGTAAGCCTAAATATGTGCAGCCCAGGGGAAGAAAATAATTAGGAAGATCCATTTCACCCTACTTCCAGATAATGAAGTAACATTTCAAATTGCCAGAAACAGTTGTTGTTAATTGGGTCCATGGATTGTTCCATTCTGTTGTGGGAATACGGCTTGCCTTCCCTTCCTGTCCACACTTTAAAGTGAGGTATTATTTGATTCATGAATTCTTAAATTGAAATTGAACTCAGACTTCCCACTATTCTATTACGCTCTTGTGTATACTCAATAGCTTAGCTTTTCTTAGCTTAATTTTATGTAACTTACTTTCACTGTTCCCATGAAAATAAACATGGTTATTATCAATAAATATAATCTGTCAGTAAAAGTAACAGGACACGTGGTAGCTCCTTTATCTTATTTTCATTTATCCTGAAAAAATATGTCAGAGGTAAAAGAATCTGATATTTAATGCAAGTATTTCTTAAATATATATAAACATGTATATATGTGTATATATATATGATACATACATACTTAGACCCATATGCATACACATATATACATACACATATGTATTTTTGATACAAAATTCACATGAAATTTTTTTGCAAATTAACTTTAGGGCTGTAAAATATCACCATATTTTATTTTGGTGGTTTCTAAGAATTTGACAGATACCAAAAACTAAAAAAACAAACAAAAAAAATTCCCAAAACTGTTAGTAAGGGAAGTGGTTTTACTCCCACAGCAATTCATCATAAATTATTATTCTATGAGGAACATTTAGATTTGAGTTACAAATAATAACTCCAGTGAATTCTAATGCAATGATGATGATTTAAATAAAAAGAAGCCTAAATACAGAATGACAAAACCAAAAAATGTACAAAGAAAATAAATAAAATATTTCCAGAAGATACAGAATATATCTCTAGTTAATTGCTAACAAATTGTTAGATAGACAAAGAAGGTGACAGATTTACATGTGGTGTTACATCAACACAGTCCAGTAATACATTGCTTAGGAAAAAAAAAGATACAAAGTTAAATATTCATTGTATGAGGTGAATATAAGGAAGACTTTTTGTTTAATATAAATACTACATTGCCTTGCCTTATATACCTTTTTATAATCCCATACCTCCCTTCTTAGAGCCTAAGAACCATTAATTCTTAATTACTATATGTAACTTGATAGAATAAAATAGACTCTTGCTTTAAAAAAGTATCACATAATTTAGAAAAAAATTAATACAATTTCTTTTGTACTACAGAGAAATTATTTCATGATCTAAGAGAGAAAGTTACTAGATGGATAATTTATGCCTAGAGTAATTAATGTTCTTATGCATTGGTAAGGTGACTTTGTACTTCAGAGTAGATAGCATAATTTCTTCCTGGTATTTTTTTTATGAGTAGTCTCTTGGTTATAATGAAAACTGATATTTTCAATTTCATCAAAATTGAACTAACTTTAAAATGTAATCATTTGAATCCAATGTTCTCCAAGTGAATAGCCTTAAAATAAATGAATGTTCTGCTGAAAGCAACACAATTCAGAGAGTTTGCATGTTTTTTAAGTACCCAAAATAACTTTCCTAATTTCATTTTTTAAAACAAAGATAAGTTTTATTCATGCTCCATGAAAAAATTAGTAGAATGAAACAAATAATAGCCTTACAGAAAAACCTCAATTACTTGAAAATAAAAGTAATATATATTAGAAAAATCCTGTGTGTATAATAAATAAAATTATACAATAAAATGTTCACATTCTATTACCATTTCAATCTGCTTAAGGATGTTATGTTTTATAAAAATTTAAAAGATGGTAGAATAAAAGGCAAATACAGATTTCACTTGAAATATAAGTATATGTTAAGGGTATTTTTGACATTATAACATGAATATAAACATTTCTTTGCAGTGACATATTTAAAATTTCTGTTAATTCCATTGCCTTAGTATCAACATCTTCCTGTTAGCAAGTCAAATAGACAAAAAGAACATGCTGATATATCATCCCTATTCACGAATAAAGTACTTTCCTTTTCTACATGGATCAAGGAATGAATTTTGTATAGAGTCAGACTTTCTTGCCCCTGCCCCCAAATTATATATATAATGTATGTATGTATATATATTCCTATTTGTGTGTGTGTTTGTGGAACATTATCCACTCTCTGAAAACAGAATAAATGAATAGCAAATGTAGAAAGAAAATAATTCATCAGGTATCTATATACCCCACATCTCTAAATAAACTTATTTGGAGAGATTGCTACCTAATATTCTGCAAAGATAGGTCTAGTTCTTTAGCTGTTAAGCTGACCTAAACTGTAAAATTCATTCATCAAATTAATAAGCTTTACCTTAAACCCTCTTTAGACATGGGAGATGAGAATGAATAAATTCAATCTCATGTAAATGTATTATAAACCAGCAATGAGAGGCTAAGGCAACTAATGAATCAGGAGAGAATCAGAGGGTTGAAGGAGAGTGGGCTCAATATATGATCAATATGAGAAATGAGAAGAATGTGGCTCATTTCATATTATAATGATTATCCTGATACTGATGAAAGTAGAAGGCTGCTACATGTACCTTCTATTGCTCTTGATTGATTATCTCCTGAATATTTCACTCTGTTTTCTATCCCAGTCTATTTCTACCTGTTCCACCAAAATGTTTTCTAAAGCAGTCTTCTTTTCTTTAATTATGATTTACTAGACCTCCACTACATTAGGAGATACGAGTGTAGAAACACTGAAAAATGAGACATACAAAATCATTTGTAAAATGAAAATAGTGAAATACACATAAGTTCCATGCCTTTTTAAAAAAATAATTTATTATTTTAAATAGTAATTAATAGTGTTAAGTAATGGTGACAAATCAATAAAACCCTTGATCGTGTCGTTTTTTAACTTGTTTGTCCAGTGAATGAAGCACACAATCACCTCTAAAGTGCTCACCTCCTGATTTTAGAAACATGTACATATTTGATCTAAAACAGGATTTAGGTGAGATGATATTTTTGGATCAACATAATATAATTCCACAAAACTTTTGCACTAATCAAAATACCTATAATATTAATTGGGAGTCAACAGCCTCATACAACATATCTGGACTTCACACTGAATAGAAAAAACTAAGGTTTGCTGTGGGAAAGTATGTTTGGTGGATTTCTGCACACTATTTAATTATGCTATGTTCTTGAAAGGTTGTAAACTATTGTTTTGAAGGATATTTTTGAGGTCCTCTGAAATAAGAGCTTTCAGACTTGAAAGATCAGAAACCACAGAAGGACTTAGATACACAAGATACACACACACACACACACACACACACACACGCACACCATTTCATAATGTAATGTGCAAAGCACTGTTATTGTCAGCATATTTCTTATGTTTTCTAGTTTATTAACAGTATATTAGTAGCAAAGTCATTAAATTGATTTTATAACCTTAATCAGTTGCAACCAATAATCTGAAAATACTGTAATAGATCCAATCTATTTTATACTTGATATAACCCTACATGGCCCAATTGAAACACTGTTAAGATGGTATTGCTAAAATATTGTCTGAGGTAAAATCTCCACTTTTTTAACAATATAATTTTTAAACAAATCCATCCTCATTCCTTGTCTATTTTACTCTGTGTGGAATGTGTTGAAGACTTGTCGTAGTATATTCAGCTTTAGATATAATTTTAAAACAAATGAGAAATTGTATTTGAAATTTATTATATGGCTTTTGAAGTACTTCCAAAAATGGATTATTTATTGAAAGGTAAAAAGAATAGAATTGTCTAAATTTTCAAAGATACTCCATCTATTAGTATTGCTATAATATTGCTGTAAGAACATGCCAGCTTTTGTTTCTTTATTTCCTTTTCCTTAAAATAAAATATATTAGTAAATTAATAAATTTGTGAATACACACTATGAAAATGAGTAAATCATCCATATGCAAGTTCTGGAATTCAAGTATTCATTCCTTAAAATGTCTGAAGGATATTCATTCAACAACTGTCTTTTGACAATATAATACAGAATTAGAACATAACATTAGATCCTAGGAGAAGAATGATAAGACTGAGGCCATGATCTGACTTTGAGAGTTTAAACTTCGGAGAAAGGCACAAAAATAATTTGTTATAATCTTTAATAAAGAGTCTATTAGGAGCATGTGCAATGTACAGCAGGCAAGACAGAGACCGTAACTATAGTGAAAGGTAAGTGGTGTGGGTTAAGCAATCAACACATGTGAGGTTATGCCTAAAGAAACTTCCTCTGAAGGACAGGATTGGATATACTTCAAAGAGTTTGCCTAAAATGTATGCAATAGGTCCTCCGTTTGATGAGAAATAAAAAAGAAGGTAATCAAAGTTGGAAATAATGAGATCTATAACCTGGCAAACATCCTACAATGTCTGTTATCAGTCTAGCAGAACTAATGTAAGAATTTGCAATGTGGAGTCAGCAACAGGCAAGCTCAAACTTTCTAAAGCTGTGGTTGATAGCTATTTATCTCCAATAATACTCTGATGTTTTTCATTTCATTGGCCTCCAAATTTTGGTTGAAGAAAGTATGTTGTTGTTGGAAAACTAGATAATTTCTTTACTGATTTCATGGAGACTTGGCTAGGAAAATTTTATTTAGTAAATAGCATTGCTAGGCACCCTGCCGTGTCTTGCAGACAAAACAATGTTCCAGGGTCACTGAGTTTTGGGAAATCATACATAGAATTTTTAAAATAAATGAAGTAAGAGCAGGAAAAATATAGTCTAGGCAGATAGCAAGTTATGTAAGAACACAGAACCCTTAAGAGGTTGCTATTTCTGAAGCATTTCCAGAATTTCATTTTGCATGGAATGAAAAAGGTAACAGATTGGAAAGTCAGGAAGGGCCTATCATAAGATTTCACCATGCCGAGCTTATGAGTCTGGATAATGGGAATCCTCTCCAAGATAAAAATAGGGGCCGCCCAAGAATAGAATTTTTTTTTTTACAAAGTTGTTTGTTTCTCTGTGTAAGCAGAAAGAACAATTGTTCCATTCACTCAATTTACAAAGCCAAAGGAAACTTTTGATAAGTTTAAAAGCAGTTACAGTCATTTATGTGGAAAACAGTCAACAAAATAAATATGAAAATGGAGATAAAACCACAATTTATTTCACGGTTATGCTGCCTTAGTAATTGATAATCAATATCTAAACGGGAGGGTCGCTGTAATTGCACGTATGGGTATTGTGTTTTCATGTGTGTGTAAACTGGTACAGGAATGATGTGTGTGCGTCTGTGTGTGCCTGTGTGTTTAGTTCCCAAGAAGGCATTAGAACTACACAGAGCAAAAAACTACACAGAGCAAAAAAAAAAAATTTCATCCCATTTGAAAGAATACAATACACCTTTCAAATAAAAAAGGGCCAAATTGTTACAGCTAGCATTTTGGTTCTAAACTCATAATCTGTTTAATAGAGTCAATATAATTCTCTGAGTTTAATTATCTTAACTTTAGTTAATTCTTTCCTCAGTTGAATTATCTTAACTTTCCTCAGTTTCAAAATATGAAGCACTATTTTTTATCATTATTATTTTGTTTTTAGGGAACTACATATTGTAAATGAGAAAACAAGATAAAAGGATTTATTTAGATCAATAAAAAAATCCAGAATTGCAAGTACTTACATTGCCAAATGAATTATTTTCATTACTATTTAATCAAGAGATGACAACCTGTTGCTTATTACGTGCATAACACCAATAAAATGATTATTAAAATAATGTCTTATGTGCAATAAATAAGGTTCCTGCATCGAGAGAAACAGAAACGGTCAGGCAAAATTTTAGTGGAGTGAAATATAAGCTTCGTGATGGGAGATATTTTATCTGTTCTGTTAACTGCTTTGTTAATTGCCATCTATCTTGTTAATTGCATAGTTAGTCCCTCTATCTAGGTAATGCAATATTTAAAACAGTGGCTGCATTACAAGAGTCCATGGTATTTGTTGAGTAAAAGAATGAATGCAGTACCCCTGGTAACACGGTTGGCTTACCACTGCAATACACTGTCATTGGCATCCTGTAGGGCAGTCTCATAGATACACAAGGGAAGGATACTCAACTTAAACTGTTTTACTCTTAGCATCAATAATTTTTGCTATGGAATTAAACCTTTAAAATAGCGTCAAATGAGGCATACATTTTGACACGTGATAAAAACCGTAAGTAAACTACTTATGTGACACAGTTCTCAAATACCTTATATAATATAAAATTATGGAAATTATATTCTCTTGGATGGAAGGTGCTGGACATCTGCATCTCAAACATGGAATTATTTGTGAGTATGAGTTACTTTTGTATCCAATGTGCCATTAAGTGGTGCGCTAATGGCAGTTGGCCCCGAGAGGCTCAATTATGTAGAAAGGCAAGTTATGTCATAAAAGTAACAGTCACCTCTTCTGAAAGTGTCATTCCTCATAAAATATTTAAAAAGGAGGAAAGCAAAGCAAAACAAAACAAAAACTAAACTAAGCCAAAAGCACTTCCTGCCTACCAAGTTTTAATTGGTCTAGCAGTTATTGACTGTTGCTGGAAAGGGGTCTCATAGGAAAAGCCTGCTATACCTCTGACAATGCAAGTCATAAGAGAAATAATAATTTTGCCAAAGACAAGTGCCAACAGTTTATGAACAAGCTGATTAATTGTACAAATATTCAGATACAATGGATCAGATATGTAGACACTACTAAAAAGCAACTCAGATACTACTTCACAAGTTAATACAAAAGTATATCTTTTGCAAATAAGAGTGACTAAGAAAGCTAAGGGAAAAATGGCTGTTTAACAATGTTTTATGTTCTTGCTTTAAGAGATACATCCATCGTAAATGGTAAAACTATGTTTGGTATCCCTAAACCACATTTAACAGTGTACAATTATTATTTACAATATCAATGATGATTATTGGTCATTGCATGCTCCATGTATACTAATTGTGTAAAGGCTCCATCTGACCTCATTGTAATATTTCCTAGGACCATCCCAGCATTTTAATTTGTTTTGATGGTTCCAGGGGTACAAAATCAATAGTGAACGCCAGATACCTATCCTGTATTTTCCTGGAGACAATGATTGATGTCAATATTTATGTGGGCACACATTAGGTTATTCTTTATGAGTAACTAATAGCAGAAAATGTGGATAAATGTATAATTATGCCCCTTCTTAGCTTAGTTTTTAAATATTGCCTCCTTTATATCATTTTATACACTTACAATACTTGTCTTCCTCAGATTTCAGTTACTTGGGTAATAATTTCTCTATCTCTCATTGACAAACTTGTTGATCTTGAGTGATTCCTAGCAAAGGGTAGAAATTAATTATCTCTATCATTCTCAATATACCTACATGAACTATATGACTAATTGGAAGAAGGATAGGATTTTATTTCTACCTATGAAGCACTAAAAGAACCCATTAACTTTTTTACAAGGTAAAAATATACACTTGGGGAATGGAGGTATTCAATTCTAATCTTGGCTTTTTCCTTACTTAATCTCTGTAGGCATCAATTTTCACATTTGCTACAAAAGACGTTTATATTTTAATTTGTATAAAACCCTTTCCAGTTCTAATAGCTTAGTATTGTCCCTTTATTGCTAGGGCTTATAAAAAGGAAAAAGAATTTCTAGTTGTATTATAGTCATGTGAGGAGTTCCTATCCAATATTACATTTGAGCAGGCCTTTTGGCAATGTGAGTAATATGGCTGAGAATGTGAATATCTGGAAATATTCCTGTTAAATTTCATATGTATCCTCAGAATCTGCATGAATCACTTTAGCTGTTTAAACTATTTCTTCAGAAAGTCAAGTTTAAAAGGTGTGAGGAATCTTTAGCAAAAAATTATGTGCTATTGCTTGTCTGTTTATTTAACTGAGTTACATGTTGGGTGTGGTGGCAGGTGCCTGTAATCCCAGCTACTTGGGAGGCTGATGAGGGGAAAATCATTGGAACCCAGGAGGTGGAGGTTGCAGTGAGCCAAGATGGTGCCACTGCACTCCAGCCTGGGCAACAGAGCAAGCCTCTGTCTCAAAAAAATAAAACAAAACAAACAAACAAAAATCCTCTCTTAGTTATTTTAGATTGGCTAATCCCTGAAATAAACTGTGAGATTCAAAGATTATTTGTAATTAGCACTGAGGGAAGTATGGAATCCATTGAAATTTTCTTTCTCATACTCAATATTGAAAACTATGGTTGAATTACATAAAATACCAATACTCAAGTTAGGCTCATCTGAATCCTATGTAATGTTTTAAGCTTTTTTCTTTTTTTTTTTTTTCTGGCCATCACCGTTCACTGCGACTACATTTTATAAAAAGAAAATAAATCCTATAAGAGAGATGCTTCCAGTCTGGCAGTCAAGTATAAATTTGAGTCATTCCACTTATTCGTTGACAAATATGCCAGCTGAAAGCAAGAATTGGTTGTAAAAAATGTGTTATCATTTATATATAATAATCATTCACAGACAGAGCCACAAATTTTAAGCTTTGTTGACCGTCTAAAGCTTTCTTTTCATGCCAAATCAAAAAGATGTAACTCCTAGTGCCTTTATACACTACTTTTAATATAGTAGCATTTTCTTTATACACAGTTGGTGTGTCCTGCTACTCTCGTCTTCTAAACATAGTTGAGAATTTAAAATAATGGAGAAAATGAATTCTGGGTTACAGAAATAGCTGTTACGAAGACTAAGCATTAGAACATCATTTAGAGTTTATTTCCTTAAATTGCATACAATTCTAACAACTTTGATTATCCGATTTCTTAAACACTGCAGATTAGAAAAAGGAAATTACAAGGAAGAAGGCTGCCAGGATCCTGGAGTGCAACCGTGTGTGTGACAGATACAAACAGACATCAGAATGTGGGCATCATGCTGAATAATTCTTGATCATAATAATACTTGACAGTGTCAAAGAAAATGATTTTTATATTTGTTAAAATGGCAAAGAAGACTTTACTCAAAACTGTTTCAATAGAGGTCAAGACTATTGTGATAAAAAAAAGAGAGAGGTTAAACTCAACTCTGAATACAACAGAGACAAGTGGTGATTTGTAGCTAAGACTGAATGTGAAATTTCTAAGATGACTTGTTTAGGAATGAAGGGTGGGGAAGAAGTGCTTACTTGGATATCAAGAGTGGAGGATTCTCAATAAACTGGCTTAGCAGGATTCTTTGATAGAAGCAGACTCAACTTGTTACTGAGAATTCTGCATTGGAATGGATTATTTAATGGAGATTAACAGAGCTGGAGCTCTGGGCCAACAATCTCAGTTCTTGTGATGGTAAGCAAAGAATTGCAGACTAACACCAAAATGCAAGCTCCAAGCAAAGTTTATTGAAGCATAGTAATACACTCTCAGAGGGAGAGTGGGCTGATTTCTGCGAAGTGAAATCAACTGCTTTTTACAGAACTCAGGGTGCTTTTATGGGGCTTGGTGGGGGGAGTTGAGGTTTGGGCTGTGTCTGAACGAAAGGATGATGTTATTTGATTGAAGTTTACGGTTACATAGTAACCATAACCATAACCACAACCATAACCAAACAGAGTAGAGTCAGGGCAGTCTTGGGGTTGAACCTAGGTGGGCCAGGGGCTGTCTTAGTGACAGCCTTTTCTGCTTTCTTTTCTCATAGCAGCTTTTCTTCCCAGCTGCTACTGTCAATCTAACTACCTAACAAATCCACTCCGCAGGCCAAGGATGGGATCAAGGACAAAGTCTGTAGGAAAAGGGCTCAGAGGAGCTTGAAAAAAGTTTGCTCAAGTGAGGAGTCAGTGTCAGCAGTCACCAAGAAAAGGTGCATTAAAGATTTGTGCCCCCAAAGAAATAAGAGAATCCTGTGCAGCCTTTGAGAAAAATGTATATTAAAAATGTTTATTTCTCCCTAATTATGCCAACTAAATAGCAGACTCCCGTTATCTAGAAAATACACTAATTCAAAGCACTTTATTTCCTAACGATGCATTTTGTAATTTATTAACTCAGGTAAAATAATTGTCTTTAACTTTTCCAAATTTAAAAAGGCACATCAGTGGCTCATCAAAATTTCTGAGTCAACTGTGGAATAACCATGATCTGTCCTTCTATGAAAAAGGTCATCAATATTTTGTGAAAGATTAAGTGTGGTCAGCAGTAAGTTAACAAAGAGGAGGAAAATTAATATTTGCCTGGATGTGTGACACAATGTTTTATATACCACCTTTAGAAAACAGATGTAATTTGTTAGTATACAATTTCCTGCCTGTGGCTGGACATTATTGAAAGTTATACCATTTGCTTTATAGAGATAGCTCCTTACTGAAAATAGATTTACAAGATAAAATGTGGAAGCTTCCTATAACATTTAACTTTGCTACTCTGAAATGCTGTTTCTCCTTTGAATTTTTTCCCCATTTTCCTTTTATCCTTTTTCCTTCCTTCTTTAAATCCTTCTTACTTCCTCTCTCCTTCCCTTTTTCTGTTTTTCTCAGTGTCCTTCTTGTTTATTTGTTCTTTCTTCAGTCAATAAAGTTATTTACCCCATTATTTTGGTTGTTTCCCCTCCAAAATTCAAATGTTGAGACTTAATGGCCAATGTGATGTTATTAAGAGGCGAAGCCTTTAAGAGATGATTAGGCCATGAGGACTTCTCCCTCATGAATGGGATGAAAATCCTGATAAAAAAAAAAAAAGGGGGCTACACACAGTGTCCACAGTGTGTCTTGCTTTTCTGCTTTCTGCCATGTGAAGACACAGCATTCCTCCCCATCACAGTATTCAGCAAGAAGGTGTCATCTTGGAAGCAGAGACCAATTCTCACCAGCCAGTACTTTGAGTTTAGACTTCCCAGCTCTCAGAACTGTCAGAAATATGCCTTTGTTTTCTAGAAGTTAACCAGTCTCACATATTTTTTACAGCACCACAGATGGACTAAGAAACCTGCTGTCCCCCCGCAATATCTTTTACACTCCAATTTCATTTATTTTATTTTTTTGTGTGTCAAGTTCAATTTCTCTCAACATACATGAGTTTACTTCTATCTATCGTTGACAGGAACAGCAAAATTTTATATCATGTGAAAATGTTTTCCTTCCGTTTACTACTCACACATGAGTTATCCTGAGGTTAAATGTGAATGTTTGAGATTTTATCGAATCTACTTTAAGCTTTGTCTTTGAGATCTCTTATTTTATTTTTTTTAATATTTCTTTTTATTATACTTTAAGTTCTAGGGTGCATGTATACAACGTGCAGGTTTGTTATATATGTATACCTGTGCCATGTTGGTGTGCTGCACCCATTAACTCATCATTTACATTAGGTTTATCTCCTAATGCTATCCCTCCCCTCTCCCCCCACCCCACAACAGGCCCCGGTGTGTGATGTTCCCCTTCCCGTATCCAAGTGCTCTCGTTCAATTCCCACCTATGATTGAGAACATGTGGTGTTTGGTTTTTTGTCCTTGCGATAGTTTGCTGAGAATGATGGTTTCCAGCTTCATCCATGTCCCTACAAAGGACATGAATTCATCATGTTTTATGGCTGCATAGTATTCCATAGTGTATATGTGCCACATTTTCTTTTTTTTTGAGATATCTTATTTTATAAACAATTGTATGACAATGAACATTTATCACACATAAGTTTATACATAATTTTACTGATCATGGCATGATCTCTTAACTTTCATCAGGCATGACAGATATTCTTTATGTTTTATTCAAAACTTTGAATAAACTTTATTTTTTCTTAATTTTTTAAAAAATGTATTTATTAGCTACAGCCAATGAAATTATATTCTATATTAGAAAAATTAACTGATTAAAATTCATCCTTTCCTAGAAAATTATGTAGAAAGTTTAGTAAAAGTGATATTGCTGCTGGGATCCTGCTTGGTACCTCTCAGACACTCTAAATACTCAAAAATTTTCTCACTACCTACCTCAGTGATGCTGGGAAGATAAATACAGTACTTATTTTTACAGACACGCTTACAGCTGAAAATGGCATGGAATCTATATCTGGCCAGAGAGGTATAAAGAGACATCTGCACGTGGTGGGAAGGAGAAAGGTGCAGAAAGGGAGTAAACTTATGAAAAGTTTTTGTTTTCCGATTAACCAAAACAATGACCAAAATGATGGAAAAAGTACAGGTGCAACAAGCAAAGCCTTTCCATTTTGTCCCTAATTATTGTTCTAAACTTAGATATCACGTCTGGAACTGAAGCAGTTATCTTGAGAACTTGAGTAAAAAGCATGTGAAAAAGGCCAACTAGAGCTTCCTGTTGCATGAATATATATATATATTTCTGTATCGGTTATATATATATATATATATATATATATATATATATATAACCGATACAGAAAGAAATCATGGGGATGTACCTAAGTACATTGGAGTAAATGTATGATACCAGCAACAATTTTTCACATATATTAAAATCTTGATACCACATGACATCTTTTGGAAATTACATCAACTTAGTTGCTAATTCAAATCATACTTTTCCTACAGGTCTCATGTCCAGTTTATACTTCTTCCCATAATAAAAATCTAATTTCTATCATAAGTAACATATCATATTGAAACTATATGTTTTTTAAATTGGAAAAAAATTAGTGATATTAGGGTTAACTTTTTCCTTAGAAATGTGAGTGTAAGTGCTGGAGTTTGAGAATTTTTATGGTAAGGCTAAAAAGAAAACATATTAATTATATATTAAGTATCTCATTTATGAATTTGAGAATATAAGACTAAACATACAAGCCCAGGGCTTCATATAAATTATGTATAAATTTAATAAAAATAAAGACATAATTTATAAATTGTGCTTCAATTTAATAACATCTCCCACAATATGGATTGATAGATCTATAACTGGTCTAGGTCATGTTTTAAAATATAATACCCCCTCTCGTATTGTATCATTAAGAGAAATATATTCAAACTTCTTTTTAAAGGAAGAAAGAATGTCTACATATGTACATGTATGTACCCATTTATATGTATCAACATTCAGACACATTTGTAAGTGTACAAAAATTTCTTGCAGATTTAGTTAGAATAAAAATAATACAATTCATATTCCATAGCTTACTATAAAGTACTCCTGTAAAGTCTAGGGCAAAAATAAGAAAACCTTATTATCTTTCATGTTTGTCTACAAAAAAGAAAAAAACAGTATATATAATTGAATTGCTAATGAGTAAACGTTGATCATTTATAACAATATTTTCTGACATATTGCCAGGAGTATTTCATTTACTTATGAAGTTTCAGTCTTATAATATTTCCAGTAACAATTTTGAAAATCAACACAGTATGCATAAGAATTTTTTTTTAATTTGCTGAAATATATGTGTGTGTGTTATGTACATTTTTAAAGTATATTTTTCTGGCCGGGTGCAGTGGCTCACACATGTAATCCCAGCACTTTGGGAGGCTGAGGCGGGTGGATCACCTAAGGTCAGGAGTTGGAGACCAGCCTAGCCAACATAATGAAACCCTGTCTTTACTAAAAATAATTAAAACAAAAAAATTAGCCAGACGTGGTGGCACACGCCTGTAATCCCAGCTACTTGGGAGGCTGAAGCAGGAGAATTGCTTGAACTTGGGAGGCGGAGGTTGCAGTGAGCTGAGATCATGCCATTGCACTCCAGCATGGGCAACAAAAGAGAAACTCTGTCTCAACAAATACATAAAAGTGTATTGTTCTAACGAAAGTCTCATCACATTATATACTTTCATAAGGGATTGTATTTTGTTTTAAGTACTATCTACATTATTGCACATTATCCAAATCTTTATATTAATTCCTGTAATTTAAAAATAAAAATGCATTGTAATGCATTTTCTACCAATGCAAAAATAAAAGAAAACCAAATAACTCGTATCAAAAGAAAATGAGTACACACACGCATCCCCACACCACACAGACACACATACTGAAGCAATCGCTAATATTAATGTATGCACTTCTTAGCTGTATTCTCCTGGTATATGCATCTATATGGATAGACAATTAAAACACTAGTCAGTTTTTTGTCACCTTGCTATGTGGTTCTCTAGCACCTCACACTACATATGAAAAAAACTCATTGCATTAGTCTGTTCTCATGCTGCTAATAAAGATATTTCTGAGACTGGGTAATTTATAAAAGAAAGAGGTTTAATTGACTCACAGTTCCACATGGCTAGGAAAGCCTCATAATCATGGTGGAAGGCAAATGAGGAGCAAAGTCACCTCTTACATGGCAGCAGGCAAGAGAGCATGTGCAGGAGAAACATTCTTTATAAAACCATCAGATCTATTGAGACTTACTCACTATCATGAGAACAGCTTGGGAAAGACCTGCCCTATAATTCAATTACCTCCCACCCGGTCCCTCCAATGACATGTGAGAATTATGAGAGCTATAATTCAAGTTGAGACTTGGGTGAGGACACAGCCAAACCACATCGTTCATTATTCTTTATTGTAATTACTTTCTAATATTAACATTTCTTACTACTCTGTAAATTGCTTGAGAGCAGGACTTATGTCTTTTTTCATCAATGTTCCATCTTTGGTACCTACCCCAGTGTACAGCACATAATAAGATAATCCATTAGTATTTGTTGAATGAATACATATTTGTGAGGTCTTTTCAGATGTTGCTGAGAAGTTTTTATTTCTAAGTTATGTCCAGTCAAAACAGCTTAAGAATGCATTATAAATGAATTGAAGAGCACAGAGTCCTTCTTAGAAATCTGGGGAAAAATACTGCACTGATGGACATAAAATTTAGTGGCCAAAATTTACCAATTTGAAGTAAGTCTCTTTGGGAATCATGGGCTTTCAAATTTAAGAGAATAAATGGAGAAAAATATTTTAGAAAATTTTTGTTTATGATTTGTAATTATTAATCAAGAAATGTTTAATATCTTGGCCATGAAGGAATAGTGATTTCCCACATTAAGTGTTGGCAAGAATGTGGTCTAAAAATGGTATAAAAGGCATGCTATAGTAAATCTTCCAATTAATGTTTCAAAAAGGCATTTTTCTTGTAAATATTTTGATTTTGGTAAGTTCATAAACATTTTTTAATCAAATTGCCTATATTTCAGTGTATCTGAATTCAAGTTTAAGTTTGACCTTTTATTTTCAATTTATTTCAAACTGAATATTTGCAATATAAGTTTAACAGCACCACAAATTGTTTCATTGAAAGCTAATGTTTTATAACACAAAGTAACTTATAGCCATGGCATCTATATGAACAGAAAACCATAATTGATTAGAAGAGCTACTCATCTTCCCATGTATTTCTGCATATAGTTCTTTAAGAAAACCATGTAAAGAAATTTATATACTTTATACCATCAATGATATTCAGTTTGCAGTGCTTTTAAAGACACAGATAATAAGCATAAAGTGCTAACATTTGCTATGTGGGCTGTCAAAAAATCATTTGAAATCATTGGGGAGATATATTTCACAGAGGTTGAGACAAAAAAGTGAACTTAAAATATGCAAAAATAAGTATAATCAAAATATAAATCAGTTTCCAAAAATAATGGCATTATCATGGGATTGATTTCATTAACATTCTTCAGCACATTAAACAAATTGTACTATGTGTTTTCTGTATTATCTTGGAATACTCACTTCTTCCATAGAGAAAAGGATGCACTCATTAGACGAGATGAGACTCATAACAAAAGTTAAGTTGAAAATGCCCATCAGTGACAGATTGGATAAAAACATACACACCATGGAATACTATGTAGCTGCACAAAAGAATGAGATCACATTCTTTTCAGGAACATGATGGAGTTTGAGACCATTATCCTAAACAAGTTAATGCAGTAAGAGAAAACTAAATACTGCACGTCCTGATTTACAAGTAAGAGTTAAATAACAATACAACATGGACACCAAGATGGGAACAAGAGACACCAGGGCAGACTTGAGGGTGGAGGGTGGCAGGAGGGAGAAAATCAGAAAAAAATAACTATTGTGTATGAGGCTTAGTACCTGAGTGACGAAATAATCTGCAAAACAAACCCCTATGACACAAGTTTACCTATATAACAAACTTGCACATGTACTCCTAAACCTAAATTAAAAGCTTAAAAAGTTAAGCTTATATAGTAAACTATCTAGTAACTTATGAGTGAGAATTAAAATGCATTGGATATGTTAATTATAGACAATGTATATGTAAAAAGCTAATCAAACAGTCTGAAATTATTTGACTTATTAAATGTGTATATTAACTTAGTACCCTTAAACCACACCAACGATAGAGAATTACCATGTAACAAATGAGAGAAATAGAAAGACCAAGTCATTATAATACACAGGCTGATAACTCCATTACCCCTAAATCTGCCACCTATTTGGTAAAACCAGTTTTTATCTGGTATACTTTTACTTGTCTTGCCTCATGGCAAGTCTGTGTCATTAGCACAGGGGCCCCTTGCTCAAACCTGCACCCTGATACTCATGACTATACCATTCATGTGGAAGGCTGATGTGGTAGAGAGATAAACAGTATGCATTACCATCATATAGCCTAGGACTCAAGTAGTGTTGCCTTTCTGCTCACTTACACCTTGTCCTAACTACTTTAAGCTGCCCCATCACTTTTATCTGACTGTGTTTTAAACTGATGTAATATGAGCATTTTAATTTGACTTGTGAGCCTTTCTGTTTCTGTTCTGTGACATTTGGAATGGTTTGCCTGATAGGGCAACTAACAGGCTACAAGTCCATGAAAGTCATTCAAGATCTTCTTTAATTTTCAAACAACAAATAAGCTAGAAAGAAATACCCCATGCATTGCTTAGTTTAGTGCAGAAGAAAGAAATAATATCCTATCAATCAATCAACCTATCTATAGATATGTGTGTATATGTGTGTGTGTATATATATATGTGTGTGTGTATATATGTATATATATCTGTGTGTGTATATATATGTGTGTGTATATATATGTATATATGTGTGTGTGTATATATATATATGTATATATGTATAAATGTATTTGGCTGTGTTGTCTTTCACTGTGAGGAAGAAAGAAATGTTAAGTTGTGTGGTTAGCAGCTCTGATCCTGATGAGTTTACCAGTGTGGAATTCACAGCTCAGCTGTCATTAATTTTCATATCCTTGAGCAAACCAGTATCTTCTTCAAACCTAAACTTTCTCAGTTAAAAAGTAGAAACAATAAATGGTCCTGCTTCCATAGCAATTGGAAAGATTTAATCAGAAAATATTTGTAAAATGCTTAGAAAAAAGCCCTGTACATGAAAATATCCAATAACAGTTGCTAAGGGAGATAAAAATTAATACTTTTTATGAATGAGGCAAATAAGTCAGACTACTGTTATGGAAAAGACTATATGCTCTTCTGAAGAGGAATAAATAGAATAAATAAGAAATATGACACACCTTTTTAGGCAGTTGTCTGAGTGTGGATAAAATGAGTTGGCCATCTTCTAAAACTTCAGCTAGCAAATTTGCCTAGGCCAAAGGCAATTTTTCTTTATGTTATAGCTTCTATATTTAACTAGTGTTTATTATTATAAAAATGGTTGACAACAAGAAATCTGGGCTTTTCACTGTTTCCTTATCAATAGATTCAACTTTGGTTTTGATTAGTTGTCTACTTTTTATCTATTGATTGCTTATATTTATTTCTGGAAAGGTATAATTGGGTTCAATTCACATAACTTTCATTTTTTTTCAGGGGAACAAGGAAGAAATTTATGTAATAAAGATTACAAAAATAAGTATTCTATAGATAATCTAAAATATTAATATAGGTTAAAATTGCTGTGTAGAAAATAGTTCAAAAGCACATTTCAAAAATGACTTATGTAATCAAATAAACCTAAGAAATAAAGTCAAGGTATATAATGCTTTATTCCAAATATAGGAAAAGAATGAGAATAGAGAGGAATTTGCTGTGAAGGACTGCGGAGGGTCTGGGACTTTATCCTTCTTTATCCTACTTTATCTTATAACAAGTTAGCTTGTTACTGTTTCATGAATGCTGGCAGAGACATGAGACTCCTGGGTCAAAGACATTTTACTTCATTACTCATCACAAAAGCAATAGCCAGAAGTTCATGTTCATGTCCTCCTTCTGTGTGCACACATGGGAGCAATGCAGCGCCTTGTGATGGATGATCATAATCTATTGGGTTGTTAATGAATAGATACACTGAGCTAGTGAAATTCACTGCCGTTATAGCAAGCAGACACAAGACTACATTTTTTCTAGGAAAGGGGTTATGTCCTTCCTCCTGTTTGCCTGCTGAGGACATATGATGGTAAGTATCCTAGGAAAAGAATGATCAGAGCTATGTATTCTTGGAATAGCCAGGAAGAACATGCAAGTACATGGAGGGCTCATTGTGCATTACCTCTCCTAATGCGAGCCAATGCTTTGAGCTTGAAGAAAACTGTGAGCAGAAAAAAAAATCCATATTCCTCTATTTCCAGCAACACAAACAATGACTGGCTCATGGTAGGCTCAATAAATATCCAGTGTCATAATTGAATAACTAAGAACGAGCTGATGGACTTTGCACTTGGAGCAACATAAGGGGGCTACACATGGCCACAAACACCCTGTTGAGAAGTGTCACCTTAGCTGAGAAATCACTGAAGATTGTTAGTAAGGAAAGGGCATGTTCAGATTTATAATTTGGAACCATCACTTTGCCCTCAATATGATGATGGATTTAAGGAGAGCAAGACTAAGGCAGGGAGACAAATTAAAAAGCTATTGCAACAGACAGATTAGGTGATTATAAGGCTTTAAACTAGGAAATTATTAGGCAGGACAACATGAAAAGTGATTTTAGCAATATTTAGAGAGCAACACACAAGCCTAAATCCTTAATAGAATGAGAAGAGGGGATAGACGCTAAGATAATGCATAGTGTCATCACTTGAGACTGGGTCAATATGCCTTATGTAGAAAATCATCAATTCAGAAATCGTGAAGTTTTAATTAGATCCATTCAAATAAATATATTTTTTTTAAAAATTTTATTTTAGTTTTCTAATAGATTTTATACAAATATAACTTTTTTATATTTATGATACTAAAATTAAACATTTAAAATTTTTTATAAATGTCTTCACATAGAGCAATAGTTTCTTTCTTAGAATATCAAAATACATACTTAAAATTGAATTATCTGTTCTACGCAGATTTTTTCCTTTCTCATGTCTTTCACTTCCTACTTAAATTATTCCTGTGATGATAGAGCTAAGTAAGCTGTTCAGCTATGTTATTTACCCTTTAAAAGATGAGTAATTTACTCATTGGTAATCATGCAGTTGATAACCTTTGTTTTGATAAATTGCTTTTGAATTATATTTCTCAAGCCAGAAGCTTTATTATATTTGGTTACAAAGACAAGCAAATTTTAAGAGTAGCTGTAAATAACATGCTTATTAGCCTCCTTCAACAAGGAGTACAACATTCTTCTCTACCAAAACCTGGTAAAATTTTAGGGTTAAAAGACAGCATTTAAATGAAACAAAGCTATGTATGTAGACTCACGACATGTAAATATTTGCATAATTTTGGAGATTTACTAAATAGACATTCCATATAGTTTTTAATGAATGAAGAAATAAATATGTCCTTATTTTTTGCATATTGCTGTACTCTAACATCAGCATAGTGTTCCAAGTAAGTTTATTTAGTGGAATTAACTTTCAGGTTTTCAGTTTTTTAAGGGAAAGACATGCTGATTTATTTATATAAAAACCAAAAAGATATTTATTTTATTTATTTATTTTCATGCTTTCCATGGCAGACTGTGGCAAACAACCCTCCACTCAAATGAAATATGCTGTTTTATTTTGCTTTTGATCATTCATTGTAGGCTATCACAATTTCCATTAACATGAATGCAAATTCTCAGAGAAATAAAATTAGTACAGAATTCCAAAATTCAGTATTTCTCTCAAAGGGAAAACAGTATAAATGGAATTTTCATAATGAATCACATAACTATCATTTATTCAGTTATTTGAGAAACTGGAAACATATCAATATTTAAGTGGACTAATTTTAAACACATGCAAAATGGCATAAATGCCATATTTTTTTAATGTAACAGTACACATATTTGCAGATGGTGTCTCTAAAATACCAAACTGAGTGTCTAAGGAAGAATGTAGCTGCCTAGATTTTCTGTAGTAGAGAAGACAGTGAAGGAAATGCTGCTACTTTTATTATAAATTAAAGGAGGATCCTTCATGAGAGATCTGAGTTTCCAGGAATGTCGGGTTGACATTTACGAAGTTGATTTGTCTTGACATTTAGAAGAATTCCACGCAATTATGTGTACATGTTCTAACATTATGTAAACCAAAATACATTTGTAATGTTTTAAGCTTTTAAAAGAAGGTGGCTGTTTTAAGAGACAGAGAACAAGACTACTTTTACTGCAAGCAGATTTCAGACTTGGAAAATGAAATGAAACAATGACTTTTGCCTATAAAGTTGGACCTCAAAGCAAAATAGATCAAAATGTCAAACTATTGAAATGGTGTCACAGGTTTTTATTGTATTAAAGAATACTTTAAAGTCTTGATTTTCAGGGTAGAGGCAAGACAATGTACCGTGTTAAAAAGAGGATAAAAAGATTTCAGGTTTAACCATACAAAAATTGCTGATGTTCAACCTCTGACTTATAAAAGAAGCAATTTCAAGTGATATAAAATGATACCTAATATTTATTAAGTGCTTTCAGACTTACATATCTCAACACATTCAATTCTCCAAAAACTCGTAAGTGGATGGTACCGATGAAGTCCTCATTTTACAGATGAGCAAATGGACAAAAAGTAACTAAGTAACCCACCTAGAGCCACGCAAGTCAAATGTGTACCTGAACCCAGTGTGGCTATACAACTGTGCTTTGAACCCCGATGCTCTTCTTTTTCCGAGAAGAGGTGATGGGCTGGATGTTAAATATTTTAAAAATCATGGGGTTATAGTATGTGCTGCTTGGAAATCCTGTACTAGCCCTTTTCTAAGAATTTGGAAGGTCTCCCAGTCTAAAAGTATGATAGCAAGCCAGTAGATCATGAATTTACTATAAACAATGCCTTAAGATAACTAATGTGGAGGCAGGATGAATATAAGACAAGGCTGGACAAAAAAACTGGAGGGGGAAAGTTGGTTAAATCTTTAAGACATGTAGACATTACCTAGTACGGTGGCAGTGGGAAATGGGAAGGGAAGCATAAAAACAGGAAGCAATGCAAAAGGAATATTTGGATACTGGTATTGATGACAGTAAAAGAGAGAATGAAATGTAATGCTTATCTTCCCATTCAGTTGACTAAGAAAATTATCTTCAAGTTGTTAGAGAATAAAGAGGACATGTGGAAAAGAATCTTGAAATTGATGTGGTCAGGAAAACAATTAAGTGTTTCATATGCTATCATAGCCTATAGCAGCTTTTGTTTTGCTTTTTTGTTTTATTTGTTTGTTTGTTTTTGAGACAGAGTATAGCTCTGTTGTCCAGGCTGGCATGAAGGGCCACAGTCATAGCTCACTGCAGCCTCGACCTCCTGAGCTCAAGTGATATTCTCGATTCAGACTCCTGCCTGTAGCAGTTTTAAAGTTTGTTTGTTTTGTAATAAGAAATGAAGTACCATACTTATATATGTAATACATGCTTAATAAAGGATGTATTCTGGCCAGGTGCGGTGGCTCATTCCTCTAATCCAAGCACTTTGGGAGGTTGAGGCAGGCAGATTACCTGAGGCCGGTAGTTCGAGACCAGCCTGACCAACATGGTGAGATCCTGTCTCTAGTGAAAATGTAAACATTAGCTGGGTGCAGTGGCACGTTCCTGTAGACCTAGCTACTCAGGATGCTGAGGCAGGAGAATTGCTTGAACCCAGGAGACGGAGTTCGCAGTGCGCTGAGGTTGTAGCACTGCACTTCAGCCTGGGCAACAGAGCGAGACTTTGTCTCAAAAAACAACAGCAACAACAACAAAACCATATGTATTCTATTGCTATTTTATAAAAGGTTTTACATTTCTTTCAGGAGCTTAATTTTGATTTGTATAAGAAATTCCTCCTTGATATTTGGAAGAGGCAAAATTTAAATAACTATTAGCTTGTTATCAGCATTGCTAATAACTATTATAACACATCACTCCGCTAAATATTAATACAAACATTGTTCACTATTATGTGTAACATTTAAAAAAGTGAAGTATAATGGTCTTTTCCTTTCAGAAGCATGCCTATAGTCACATAAATGTGTACGTGTGTATATTAACACCTGAATATTCTACATAGTCCTTTACTTTAGATTTATTCTAAAAAAACCAATTTCCTAAAAATAAGTGTATACGTTTGAGCACATGCCTGAAATGATACACAAAACAAAACAAAATACTTGATAATAGGACCCTGTCACGTGTATGCATGTTTGTTTTTCAAGGCCAGACACAGTGCTTTGCACTTGTAGGTGACTGGTGAATGCTTTTGAGAAAAACAAAACAAAACAAACAAGAAACCAAAAACTGGGGGAGGGAATCCAGTTGGTCAAGGGATAAGCTTGCATGGAATAGGCATTTCATAAACATGAGCAGCTTTTCTATACCATAGGTTTTTCAGTAGAGACATTTTTGTTTTCATGTTTCTTGTGGCCTTCCATAACACAATGATGTGCAATTCCTTGAGAGTGATGTATTTGTAATATATTTCTGGATAAATATTCCTAAAGCCATATTACAGGGACCTACATGTCTTTTGTCTTTGTGTTTTCTCTGGAAAGGGGAGCATCCCCTGCTCTCTGACAGAAGGGAGAGGAATAAGTCTGATTTGTGAGAGCCTAGAATTCACTGTACATGTTTCTTGAGTGGAAGGGTTATCCATTTCTCCACCACGACACTTGATCATCTTTCCCTTCATTTCACAAGGGAAGGTCCACAGTGCCCTCCCCTAGACTTCCTGCCTTTGTGTACTGAACATAATTATATGGATGGGCTCTGGGCATGTTTTCCATGGGCAGAAATGGATCCTCTCATTTCCTCTTCATGCCAACAGTTTGGCGACTGAGCTAGTCCGACAGAAGTGCTCTGGAGTGCAGCCCTGCTCTTTTCCATTTCATGGTGATTGATGGGAAAAGCATAGAGGTAGGAGAGTTAATTACCTTTCCTCTTGTTCCAAGACACACTACCTAATTCAGCTTTAACAAATTTCCAACATTAGGGGCTATTCACTTGCTAATATTGTGGTTGTTCACTTACTAATACAGTGGCTAAATATTTTGAGAATTTTAAGTAATTGTATTTTGAATAGATTCTCTCCTTCACTTATATCCCAGAAGGGAGGCAGGGAAAACCTCAGTCTTGCTTCATCATCCAGACCCCTGGTCTTTAAAATAAACCAATGTAATATTCTGTAGAATATTACTATTGAAACAAAGATTGGCATGTAGGTTAGAAGATAATATGTTGCAGGCCGGGCGCAGTGGCTCGTGTCTGTAATCCCAGCACTTTGGGAGGCCGAGGTGGGTGGATCACGAGGTCAAGAGATGGAGACCATCCTGGCCAATGTGGTGAAACCTGTCTCTACTAAGAATACAGAAATTAGCTGGGTGTGGTGGTGTGCGCCTGTAATCCCAGCTACTTGGGAGGCTGAGGCAGGAGAATCGCTTAAACCCAGGAGGTGGAGGTTATAGTGAGCTGAGATCACACCACTGCACTCCCACCTGGGTGACAGAGCGAGATTCCATCTCTAAATACATAAATAAATAAATAAATAAATAAATAAATAAATAAATAAATAAAATATGTTGCGTGACTGAGGCATCTTATTCGGGGAAGGTACTAGAGCTAACTCTGGCCCATGAGCATGATGGTGACTGGCATTTTGGTTGTGCACACCATTCTAGGCAGATACTGCTCCTTGGTGATATGAAAAATAATATATATTTGCTTATAGTCAGATTTCATCTTTGAACAGTGAAACCTACATTTGAGATTTTAGACATCAGTTATTTGAAGTTTCATTAAGGAGAGGAAAGAGAGATAGAATTCTGCTATGGATGAAGTTTGTTTGTAGCTCCTTATTTCTTGTATCAAATAATCTGCTGTAAATATGTCAAAATATTAGTATTTATGAAATACAGTGATATTTGATGTTTTTTGATATTTCAAAATAATAATGATACAAATGTCTGTTAAATCTCAACCAGATTTAACAAACTTGTCTGTATAACTTTCTTTTTGTCGCCATGAGTAACTTAACTGAGTACATAATTCCTATTGCCACTAACAGTGAAAAATGTATCCTCAGGAGCTAGCAATCACATCTCATTTAAAATGCAAACACTGAGGAGTCCACATCTCAATTTTCTCTGGGTTAAAATGAGTGCCTCAGAAATGCTAGTCTTCCTGAAGGATACAGGTATCAATAGGCCCAGCATCTGCTCTCCCTGACCTCCTCTGAGTTTTGCTATCAGGCTTGGTCTTGGGTGTCTGACAGCCACATGCTTGCTGTACTTAGTCCTTAAGTGCTGAGTATTTGTTTCCTCAGAGCATGAGCATCCTGCTTGGGAGCTATGTTGCTTCACCCTTCTGGTTCTTCTTCTTGCCTAGTCTGCCTTCTGTAACTCCTGTTGGTGATCTTGTAAATTATTTCCTTTGTTTCTCTATCATGCTAAGATTTTTTGGGATTTCCATATTTCTCCGTGTGTATCCCTTTAGACATCTTCTTCAACGACAACTATGCTAAAATTAAGTTGCCATGAGAGTCCAGTGGCATAACTGAGGGGAATATTCTCTAGAAAGATAATCTTCTGAGGCTATGCCCTGGGAGCAAATAACAAGCACACTCGGAGATTCCCTCAAACCTGATTATGGCAATCACTTTCGTGGTTTGTCTTTAATGTGAGGGCTGCTTTTCAGCCCCTTTCTCTCCTCTTCTCACTGTTCTTATGCTTATCAAACCTCTTCTTTCTGCTTGCTAAACACAATCTAGTTTACTTTGGGGCAAGAGGAAGACTATTAACTATCATATATCATTACCTAATTATGTAGACCTTAAACATAGTATATAATTATCTATTCCATGTATACATTTATGCTCAGTCATCTAAGTTAATCTTGAGATTTCAATCCCTGCTTTTGGAATTTCTAGAAAAGTCTTTTCTCCCTCAACAATGTTCAGCAATTGTAAATCAATTAACACTAGCTTTTAGGGTACTGCCCAAGAGTAGGGACAATAGTAACAATCAAACGAAAAGGGCTTTCATACACTATTGGTGTGAATGTAAATTAGGAAAGCCACTATGAAAAACAGTATAAAGATTTCTGAAAACACTAAAAATAGAACTTCATATAATCCAGCAATGTCACTACTGGGTATGTATCCAAAGGAAAATAAATTAGCCTATCAAACGGATATCTGTCCTCCCATGTTTATTATTTCATTATTTACAACAGCAAGCATATGGAATCAACTTAAGAATCTATCATTGAATGAATGAATCAAGGAAATGTGGCAAGTATACATAATAGAACAGCATCTGTAAAAAATAATGAAATCATGTCATTTGCAACAAGGATGGAGCCAGAAGTCACTGTGTTAAATGAAATAAGCCAGGCACAGAAAGGAAAATATTGCATGTTCTCATTGATGGGAGCTTAAAAGGTCGATCTCATGGAAGTAGGGAGTAGAATGACAGAAGCCAGAGCCTGGGAAGAGTATATAGAGGTGGAAGATGAGAAGAGGGTACAACATACAGTTGGAAGATACAAGTTCTAATGTTTGATAGCTGAGTGGGTGAATATAGTTAACAACAATACACTGTATATTTCATAATAGCTAGAACAGAGAACTTGAAATGTTCCCAACATATAGAAATGATAAATATCAAAGTGATGGGATACCCCAAATACCCTGACTTGATAATTATTATTCTATGCATGTACCAAAATATCATTTTTTATCCCATATATATGTACAAATATTATATATCAAAATATTTTAAAGTAATAGTTGTTATAAATGCATACCATATGCCTGTTGTTGTTAAAGAATTTTGTTTGCATTAATAATCACTAGAATACTCTTTTGCAGTCCACAATATCATAATAACCCATATTGCACAGATAAGAAATCTGAGATAGAAGAAGGGCAAATGACTTGTCCAACTAAAAGTGTGTAGAAAAGATTTGAACTAAGTAAGCTGGCTCCATGTCAATTGTTCTTAGGACTATAATTACATTGCTTCTTCCTCAAACTCTATTTATAAATTAAAGATTGTTCTACTTTGTATTTCTAAAAGGACATCTTATTGTAAACTCACATACTCTGGAGCAAAACTGCAAAGACAGGTGCAGTTTTTAAAACATAGTTGAGAAAATATCACTTTGTTTGAACATGGGTAAATATTTTCTGCAGCACTGCCTTTTGCCAGAAAATTCACTCATAATTGAATTTCATTCTGATTTGATCTTGTGCTTTTTGTAAACACAATCGACAAGGAAATGGGTACTGTTCATTCAGAATTGGGATGTATTTTTCTCTACTCCTGGCATTATACATTTGAACTCACTTTTTTTGTTGTTTGTGTGCTTTTGTGATGCAATTCTCTATGTGGAGAGAATTCTTTGTAGAGTTAAGGCTGAGATTAGTAAAACAAGAAAAGAAAAGAGACAACTGACAAGATGCAGACGTATCTTGTCAGTATGTTCAAAGTATGGTGTATTACTCCGTTCTCACACTGCTATGTAGAAATACCCGAGACTGGGTAATTTATAAAGAAATTAGGTTTAACTGAATTACAGTTTCTCATGGCTGGGGAGGCCTCAGGAAACGTACAATCATGGCAGAGGCACCTCTTCACAGGGCAGTAGGAGAGAGAATGAGTGCCAGCAGGAGAAATGCCAGACACTTACAAAATCATCAGATCTCGTGAGAACTCACTCAGTTTCATGAGAACAGCATGGGGGAAACCATCACCATGATTCAATTACCTCTACAGGGTCTTTCCCACAACACATGAGGACAATGGGGATTACAATTCAATATGAGATTTAGGTGGGGACACAGCCAAACCGTTAATACGGGATTTGAACTTTGAAGGCTAGAATCAACTTGAATTGTGAGGAATGCCGTCTATTTGTTCTACTCAGACTTCAAATTTGGTCATATTTTTTGGGGACAGAAGTTCTCTCTCTTTTGGATAGTGAGGCTAGGGGAAGGAATGCTACTAAGAATATGTCTTATTACCTAAGAAAGGCCAGCCAGAGGACATGCTGATAGGTAGGGGAGAAAATATGAGTGAATCAGAGAAACAAGGCAATATTCTGATGGTATCATGAACCTCTGGAACAAAAACCATGCCTTTATCTCTAAATGGTTTGGATACATGAAAGCCAGTGACTTCCTTGTACTATTTAATCCAGTTTAAGTTGTATTTTCTCTTACCTCTCCATAAAAATATTCTAACTGATGAGGCTGACACACACAAAAAACTCAAGTTTATAAGCAACAACAGTATCTAACAGACCAAGTAGATATTGACAAACCAATCAAAAAAGAAACAGAGACAAATGTATGCAAGTGAGTGTAAATAAAATGGCTAGCACCTTCTCTGTGATTCCATCCCAGTGGTGCACATTAAATGTATTTGCAAATACATGACAGTTGCATATGAGTGAGGAAGTACATGTGAATTGATAGAATGTGTGTCAATGCATGTGTGTGCAACAGAAGCGGCCATGGAACATAAATCAATGATTAGTGTTCTTGGAAATAGTAAGATTTTGTTCATTGAGAATTTGTACCAAATGCTCTTGCCTGTTATTGAGTTTTTATCTTTACAGGTGATTATCAAGGATGTGAAATGGCTAGAGTTTGATATTGGGAATGGAATAGAATATTGAAACATGAAAAAGACATAGTGGGAACTCAGTCATTTACAGAGGAGAGAAGAGATGTCTATGAGGATAATGCTAATATGAAATTTAAGAAATTCTTGCATTTTAAAGTACTTGTGAGACATCTATATTCCAAATGCTGATAGTATTAAAGTTCCATTCTGATCCCAGGTAAGATAAAACAAACTTCGTCAACATCAGTATGATTGCCGAAAGGAGATACAATTGAGATGGCAAGGAAGAGAAGTTGGAGACAATGCTATAAATAAAACCCTGGAAAATAGCTGTGTTACTATGCATTAGGAACAAGAAAAACTTGCCAAGTTGATGAAGAACAGAGAACAAAAAGGAGAAAAGTTAATAAAACTCACAGACATGAACAGTCAGATATTGGATTCTAAAAAAAGTATAATTAAGGTGAGAATAGGAAAGAAGACATTGGATTTGTTAATTAATGGGACATTGGTGACTATTTGAGAGCAGCTTCAGTAAAGTAGTAAATGAATAGTTCAATTCTACACATGTAAATGACACGAGAGAATAGACCAAATATAGGAGCAGAGGCACTGAGCCCAACTCTGTTTTCTAAAAGTGTATAAATGACAGGATGGCATGAGAGAGCCTAGACAGTGTAGATGGTGAAGCTAGGTTTCACATTAAGAGTAAGCAATGAAGAGAAGACTGAAAATAAAATGAAGAAGAGATGATCATTATATTCTAGAGAAGGGTAAGGAGTACAGTAAAAATTCAGGGGAAGCACTAACAGCTGCTAATAATAATAACAGCATGATCAACATCAGGAACAACACTTTCAAACAACCAACAACTGCAAAAATTTATTCTTTCTTTTCCTTCCAGAAGACTAAATATTGGTAGTGATACAGAAAGTATTTTGTTCCAGGATATTACATATTTTTAAACTTCTGATCTTATAAAAAGTTGAAATTTACTTTAAAAAGTCAATTACATTATCAAGGTATGTTTAAAATTTGTATGTTAAATAACACATATCTGAAGTACATATGGAGTCATAAATTATGTTACTAATTAGTATGATTTATAGAAATAGTTTAACAGACTCTTACAACTAAAGGAAATATTATTAAGGATTTATTGTTGTGCTGACCGACATATCAAATTATGGATATTGTTGTGTTTATGCAATCTGAGTGAATGAAATATATACTGATCATAATTTCTTTTTTCTGAGAAACTATAAGGTTTGTAATACTTTGAGTCACATTTTAATTCCATTCCAGTTTTGCATTAATGTAAATTAAAATACAGTCATTGCAACGCTCTGTAAGACAATAAAATGCAGAGTACAATGTATTTGAAAAACTAAAGCTTGAAGCAGTAATTTAAAATATCAGTTGTTATCTTAACTAAGGTGACAAACTATGTGCTGACCAGTAGATTTACTATTTTGTTCTGCTCTTTACATTTTTAATCTGTAATTGTAGTTCCACATCTGCTAATATAGAGGTAAGAATGCAGTGGTTTCAGTCACACATACAGAAGAATTAAATTACTGCCCTTGAAAAGTCTAGTTTTCTAATTTCTAATATATTTCTGTATTGATTGTTCTGAAGGGGAGGCAGCTTTCCCATTTCCTAATCATGCTTAGAAATCTATAAACATTTAAAAATCTTCTAAATTGGGTACTTTGAGTTTCCTTGCCATTTTCATTTTCAGTGACTAATGAATATCAAGAATAAGGAAATTGTTTCCTGGTAATTACTGAAAGTAAACTGACTTATTAGGCCATGACTTATATAATACAGGAATACAATGTGCAGTACATGATTTCCATTGTTATTTCAGATTTGGAAGTTCTTTATCAGAAAATCAATAAAATCTTGCGCCTTGCAGTGCTGTTTGAATCTCAGTTCTCTGCAGCTAAATAAATTATGTATTAGAATTACACAATTATGTCTCAGATAATGTTTACAGCTAACAAATTATTTACATAGTTTTAAATAAATACATATTGAATAAGAATGACTGAGAATTTACTGTTCTTCTGATCACCAAATTGTCTTTGTATGAGTCACAGCCACCTTACATTTTACTTTTCCCTAATCCTAGCTATGGACAGACAATCTGATTATCACAAGTTTTATTTTCACTGCAAGGAGTGATGCATCATCAGAGACTCTAATCTTAATATAATTTTTTCCTTGATTATATCCCATGTGAGACATGCAGTTTGGTTTTTAGAGTTTGTGCATCTTGGCTCAGTTCTTCCATCATGCCTGCCACATAGACAGATCATAAACAAGGCTTATCATTCTAGCAGACTTAAGATCTTAATGGTTTTTTACCACTTACTTAATGGAAATAGGAATGTGTTCTACTTTCATCACCCTCATAAAATGATCAGTAAATATCTCAATAAACATTCTGAAATTATGGCCTTGTTGCAGGAAAAGGAGAGGGATAATATGAAATGGATAATGTCAGAATTGAAGATTGCCTGGCAACATTTTATAGACTTCAAAACATAAGAACTGGTAGATCAAAATAAATGAAAAATGGATATAGTTTAACAAAAGATTATTTGATGCAGTAACTATATGATTCAATATGACTATTGTGTATAATGTAGCAGTAGGTCCCAACATTTTAAAATACAATTTAAATGTGAATATATTATTCAATATATAAGTATGTATCATCTCCTATGATTCTAAAAGATTAAAGAGTGGTAAATATGGCTGCCCTTAATTTTTATAATGTCATTAATTTTAATATATAGTCAATTATATATATAAAAAAGGACTCATTTACTCAAGTTTAAGAAGATTTCTCTTCATGGCCAAATGTGGTTCCTTCACTTAGATTTTAGAAGGTTCAATAAGCTGAACTAAGTTTTCAAGATTTAGCCTTTGGGGTATAACTATAAAATGGAAAGCAACAAGAAGCAAGAGCTGTTGCAGGAAATCAGCTGCCAAGAGGCTATGACAGTCATTCAGTTGAGACAAATCAATAGTTTCAGCAATGGTAATGGCGTAAGGATAGAGAGAAGTGAGAAGTCTTTATAAATATTTATGTGATGAATTTGGCATTCACTCTAATGTAATGACTTTTTCACCACTGTACCAAAAACAACATTGGCTAACACATAATTTATTGAATGAATCAATGAATCAATAAATAGATAATTAAGTGGCTGAATGGATGTGGTATGACAAGGGAAAGAAAAACCTGAGAATAATTTTCTAATTTCTGGCTCAAATAACTGTCTATAGTTAGTACCATTTACTGAAATAGAAATAGTAGGCATTTGCAGAAAAGCAAGGCGGTGACGGCTGAAAGTTTTACTATTTCCTTATTTAATTTTCCATACTTTTGGCTAATGGTATTTCTGAATTTCAAATATTTTATTTATTTTCTTTACTTACTTTTTATTCCTTTGTTATTATTATTCAATTTACTTACTTTTTATTTTATTTATTTATGTATTTATTTATTTATTATTTTTGAGACAGAGTCTAACTTTGTTGCCCAGGCTGGAGTACAGTGGTGCAATCTCTGTTCACTGCAACCTCTGTCTCTCAGGTTCAAGTGAATCTCCTGCCTTAGCCTCCTGAGTAGCTAGGATTACAGGTGCCCACCAAGACGTCCAGCTAATTTTTGTATTTTTTAATAGAGATGGGGTTTCATCATGTTGGTCAGGCTGGTCTTGAAATCCTGACCTCAAGTGATCTGCCTGCCTCGGCCTCCCAAAGCATTGGGATTACAGGCATGAGCTGCCACGCCCGGCCTACTTACTTTCTAATTGCCAATACATTTAAAGTACATTCCTCCACTTGGCATATAAGGATGCCACGCTGGCATCTGCTGGCATCTCTGCCTCATCTTTTATCTTTCCCTCTTTTAGAATGATTTCCCTAAGTATATCATGACGTTTTCTTTCTCATCGTTAAATATGCTCCTCCATCTTCTTGGAATACCATAGATTCCAAACAATCTGATAAATATCTACATATTTTCAAGATCACTCTAAAGTTTTTCCCAAAAGCTTTTTCTACATTTCCCAATATTAACTGTTAAATTTTCTCCTTTGTAAAGTATTTTCTAGCAACCTTCATGAACATAATTTAGAGTCCATGTAAAACCATGATTTCATAGAATACTGGCTTTTCAAACTTACACTGACTAAATATGTCAAAGTTAGATGAGTCATATAATTCAGAAACTTAAATTTACTATGCCATTATATAGCAAAACCATTGATTGAACGGTTGTGTTAAGTAGGGAACATATAAAAATAGAGTAAAACTGGAAAGTGGATACACATCAGGATAATAACACATATTAGTGAAAGGGCTAAATTTAAAATACATGAATCGAGGTGCATTAAAACTTCCGCTAGATTACTGAGCAAAGAATTCACAAATGTTAGTTATCAGTTGGTCTAAAAAGACATTATTTCACTGCACTACCTATGTCCTTGGCTGAAGTCAGCTCAGCACTACCATTTTCTAGCCTCTTTGCAACACAGTATGTAACGGTAATGGTGGCAACAGGAAGGCAGCAAGTGCCAAACAGTAATCATTAACACCACCAAACAAAAAGGAAAGGCATTAAATAGAATGAACATAGGATGAGAAGAAAGACTTCAAGGGACTTTGCTCAAGACCCAGTCTGAATTGCACATAGTGAACAATCCATAAATACCACAAATCATTGGCACTACTGCTCCGGAACGTTTTTCTGGGTAAACTCATTTATTCTGTTCATATTTTTGTGTGTATTGACATTCAAAAGACATTCAATATGTTTAAAAAACTAAAGCAGAAAGCATTTTTTCTAAAATAAAACATTTAATTAAAGTGAAAAATAGGAAACTTTTATCTTCGCTTCTGCCTTTCCTCATTCCCTGGGGATTGCCACTATTGGATATATACTGTGCTGAAATGAAGTTTCATCGCCAGAAAATTTCTCTTTCTTCAACCTTTTCACTCAAAGTGCCCTTCACAAGTTTGCTGTAATGGATACCCCGATCTTCCTTGAGGATACTTCTTGCTTTGCCTGCAGTGCTCCCAAGTGGTAGAGGATTTGGGGCCTGTTTTATTTTATTTTTTCTATAATTCTCTTATCACTAAGCCTGGAAGTAGGCTGGGTTTTTTTGCTCCCTGGTCTTCATTGCTCCCTCCAGTCTATTCTCCACTCAATACAGAAATGTTAATCCCTTGTTATTAGATGGTATCACTCAGGATCTCTCATTACTGCATCCTTTACTGACCTCCAGGTCTCTCCTCAATTCGTGGCATTTTTAGCTCCTGCCTCACTATCCCTTTTGCTGTCAGAATTTTGATAGTTTCAATTCTCAGAGGGAGCAAACATCCTAACCACATTTTGGCCTCTCAGTTTCCTGAACTACTGTGGACTTGTCTTGCAAACTCCTCCAGACACTCAGTCTGATAGTTATAACCTAGATCCTGCTATTACCTTTAACAGCCACTCCTCCACCATCTCAATTTCATGCATCATACTCTGGCAGCTCAACTTCCTGACTTCCTGCTTGCAGTTCACTGTCTCGGGCAGCCCTACTGTGATAAGCCCTCATGCCACTGGGAAGTGCATGTATTGATCTCACAATATTTTCACTTTCCCTCAACAACCTTATATTTTTCTCTTCCATCAAAACCAAGCATACATTCCATGGTAAGGTGTTTTAATGACTCCCGTATATACATCCTCAACTACACCACTCTTCTTTAATTTTCTCACCCAACTTGACAAAGCCATAACTCTAAATTGGACTTTTTACTAATCAAGCCTTGAAGCTGAGCAGTGACATGAATGGAGAAAAACACACAACCATGCTACATGATCTCATTTTAAATCCTCTTTAATCTTTAAGGTAATTCGTGTCTTTATTCCCTTCTCTTTCATACTCTCCCGGATGTCTATTCTGTAACTTTTCTGTTTTTTGAAATGTGCAGCATCTCTTCCCCATACTCACTTTTAGTTAATGATCTTGTTTCCAAATTTGCTGAGAAATAAAGCCCTGTTACCTGCCCTCACATCCATGCCTGCATACATCACCTTCACTTCTGTTAGTATATTAAAGGTGAACTCCTTCCCCTGTGCAGTTATCAAAGCCCACTCATCAGGGCTTCCGTCTCTATACAATAGCATTGTGGAAGGAAAAGTCTCTCCTCCTTTTGACAAGACTCAGCTTTTTGCTACACTACAAGTTCCAGCAATAATGATGAGCTAGATTACAACTCTTACTTACCCCTGGACTTAGCACTGTATGCGCCAAGCTATTCCAAGTAGGGACCTGCTGCTTTCCTGCTCAAGAACATCACTCTGACAATTCATTAAGTCTATCTCCAATGTCACAAATTTCTCCTCTCTACGAGATCGTTCCTATCATACTGTTATTTCTGAAATATAATCTCCCTTGATGCTCCTCTTCTTTTCAGCTTCCTCACCATTCCTGTTTCCCCAATTGCTGCTGAAATACTTATAAACATTCTTTATTTTCTGTGTGCAATTCTGTGCTTCTCTATCTCTCTTAAACTTAACTTTAAGTGGGTATTCTTCTCCTGTACTCCATTGAATCTATTTTTGTAAGGTTGCATGTGGGCTCCACTGCTAAGAGCAAGGCCACTTCTCAGAATGTATGTATTTTTGACACTGTTGATCACTTCCACTTTCTGTAAACTCAGTTTCATAAATACTGCTTTCTCTGCTTGTTCATTCTCTCCTCATCATTCTCATTGTTGTCATTTCACAGTATCACAAGGCACCATCATAACCTCATCAGAGTTATTGCAGTAGCTTCTAAACTGGTTTCCCTGTTTTCATCCACACCATCCACTTCAAGAGTATTCATCATAAATCATGGTAATCTTTTTAATATACAAATCAGATTAGGTTACTTTTCTGCTCACATTCCACATTGGTTTCCCATTCACTGAGTAAAAAGCAGAGTATTTATTTACAGTCTTTACAAAGCTGCAGGGCACGGTGGCTCACACCTGTAATCCCAGCACTTTGGGAGGCCAAGGCGGGAGGATCACAAGGTCAGGAGTTCAAGACCAGCCTGGCCAATATGGTGAAACGCAGTCTCTACTAAAAATACAAAAAAATTAGCTGGGTATGGTGGCACATTCCTGTAATCCCAGCTACTCGGGATGCTGAGGCAGGAGAATAGATTGAACCCGGGAGGCGGAGGTTGCAGTGAGCCAAGATCACGCCACTGCACTCCAGCACTCCAGCCTGGGCAACAGATCAGCACTCCAGCCTGGGCAACAGATCGAGATTCAGTCTAAAAAAAAAAAAAAAAAAAAAAAAAAAAGCAAAAGCATTGATAGCTTAATTGCCTGTCAGACCCAGTTTTCCGTCTGTGAAACTTGCTAACTCCATTCTCATATCTCAGGCAATACTCCTGGGTGTCTCTCTAACTTGGCTTCTCTGCTCCAAAATATTACCAAGATTTAATCCTTTATCTCCTTCAAGTCTTCACTCAAACATCACCTTCAGTGGGCCTCTCCTGACCAATCTGTTTAGAATTACACCTCTCTCCCAGGACTCACAACCAGTTACCTCTCTCCCAGGACTCACAACCAGCTACCCTGCTTTATCTTCTCAGCAATTCTCACCTTCCCGCATGCTGCATTGCACCCATCAACTCTCTTCACTTCTAGAATGTAAGTTCAGTAAGGTCAGGGAGATTTATCTACGCTATTTGTTGCTATATCTTCTCAGGTCCTTAGAACAGTGCTAAGCACATACAAATTCATTGAACTGAATTGAAGTTTAGGTATCAGATGTTATTCCAGCCACTGTGAATATCGTATGAACAAACCATCTTTAATATGTGCATATTTTCTAACGAATTCTAATTTATGGAATAGTTTTTTCATGTAACCTTAAATAAAGAAAACTTGACATGTGTTATCTTCTATGAGACCTTAATAATAATGACAATAATTAGCAGAAGTGTCTCATGTTAAATTTCATGGACATGAGGTTCAAGAGGTCTGGGTTTATGAAGTTTTCTAATAATAGTGGATTATGAATGATTAGGAATAGGTTTTTAAATTATTTGTATTCCATATACAGTTTATTCTTTTCCAAATGAGATATTGCCTTTATTTTTATAAAGCTTCATGATTATTTAAATAAAGGAGATTAGTGTTAATTATGGACTTTGGGACAATGTAGATCCGTAGACTGTAACAAACGTACCACCTTGTGCCTGACGTACATAGTGGAGGAAGTTCGCATGTGTGAAACAAAGGGAATGTGGGAACTCCCTGTACTTTCCATTCAATTTTGCTGTGAACCTAAATCTGCTCTAAAAAAATAAAGTTTACTAATTAACACAATGAAAAGATTTAAGTTAATACAATCATGAAATCAACTTGCCAATGATTATGTTTGGCAGTTATATACCACATCTGACTGGGAATCACCAGAACTGAAAGACGGGCAGTGTATGTATTCAACAGCGTGCTATGTTTGATTCAATGACAATGCCTGAGTTACTTGTTATTACCATATATTAATGTACAATATTACTCTGTACCATTTTATTCTACGAAACAGGAATCATCACAATGCCAGATCTTTGATAAATACATGCATCCCTCATAAACAAGTTTTGTGTGTTGCTTTTCAGTTTTTACTATTTGTACCATCCTTTAGATGTATTTTTATTTTAACTGAGGTACATACTATTTTAAAAGTAGTAATGGCATTGGTTGAATAGTTGATATATTTTAAGCATCATAAGCAGTACATTACTTTATTTAACCTATACAATAATCCATACAATGGTTATGAGTAGACATTAATATTACAGTTTTACAGTAAGGAATATAAACATGAATGTACTAAGTAGTTTTCTTAAGGTTCTATAAATGATGAGTTTTAAAGATGAGATTCAAACATAGCACTATCTAGTGTCAAAAGCTGTTCCTGCTGTTAATGTTTTGTTCTACTTAATACAACTTAATGAAGATATTTGTTAAAAAACAAAAACAAAAAATTAAAAAATGCCAAAAATAAAATAAAAGTTACTCATGCTCAGTAACTCAAACTGTTAACATTTCAACTTACATCTTTCCGAATTTATTTTTGACTGCATATAATGTATAGTATTTCGATAATGTTTAATGTATTATTTTGTGACAGGACTTTTATACTTGAGTGGGTATTTTCAGTTTTTCTAACTGATTAGATATTTTTTCAGGTGTATTTTATAACATTACATTGGAAGGATGCGCTATGACTTCACTAATTTCCTGTCTTCGACATTGGATTTTCTTTTTGCTATTTTACTATATTATATATAATGTATAAATTCATTTTTCTTGTACTTAAAATATTGTTCATTTCACTTGAATTTCTTATTTTCTTGGGATAAGTATTTCCTGTTACAATTATTTTCTCAGTGTATGCATGCTTTTGTGGCTTTCTAAACAGATTCCCAAAGTGTCTC
This sequence comes from Pan paniscus, assembly GCF_029289425.2. Classification (NCBI taxonomy): domain Eukaryota; kingdom Metazoa; phylum Chordata; class Mammalia; order Primates; family Hominidae; genus Pan; species Pan paniscus. Next base: position 89,907,999 of record NC_073253.2, on the reverse strand, counting down.
CTGAAATGTATCAATTGTTTCAACAATAAAGCACGATTTCTTATTTTTTATATTTTTGCCAAAAACTAGGTATTATTCTTGGTTATTGTTGTGGTTCCCAATCCTTGATTATTTTTGATAATAGCATCTTAACATCAGATAATCTTATTTTTCAAAATCAATAGAGAAGACATTGTCCATGATATTATTTACCATCTGTTCTTTGCTTTTTAAATATGCTATCCCTTTTTTCCCTCTTATCCACCTCAAACCTTGCCTGATGAATTTGTAAATGCTGTTCACTAGTAAAAATATCATCCTTTTGCTTGCCACATAATTGTAAATCTCCCCTTAATTCTAAAAACAAGATTGAAATAATTATATTTTATGTTCTTCTTAGTATTTTTACATTTATTTGTTTAATCTAACTGAAATATATTTACCTTTGAGGTGTTAGATCAGAAACTAACATTTTATTTCCAAGTAGCTTTATTAGTCCCAGCTACTCGGGAGGCTGAGGCAGGAGAGTGGCGTGAACCCAGCAGGCGGAGCTTGCAGTGAGCCGAGATCCCGCCACTGCACCTCTCCAGCCTGGGCGACAGAGCAAGACTCCTTCTCAAAAACAAACAAACAAAAAGACATTCATCCAGCTCCAATCATTAATAATTGTTATTCATTTTTGGAGACTCTACTTCCACTAGGTGCTCCAATCACTTCCTCTAAGCTGTCACTGTCTCTAGCTTACTAAGTTCCCAGAAGTTTCCTTCTCCTCACCTGGCCAAAAGAAACATACACATGGGACCCTGCTCCCAGCCTATGCTGGCCAGTTAGTTCTCAGTCTTGGAATTTAAGAATCAGCTCTTACAGACTATAGTCAAATTGATTAATTTTAGACAGAAAAATCAAAGGGTTGGAAATACCATTCTACACATGAAAAAGTTGACCTGCAGAGAAAAATAAAAGACTAAAATGAATGTCTAAAAAGAAGTAGTGATTGATCTTAATTCACAAGATGAGAAAGGAAGTCCTAGAAGGCAGCCGCTATGGAGACTCCTGGTGGATTTTGAGACCATTTGCCATTTATTGGGGGTCAGTGTTTGCTCTTTGCTGCTGCAAGATATCCTTTTATTAGGCTAATAAATTCTGCCTTTTTATTTCAGCTAATAATGTGAATTCATTTATTTGCAACCAAATAACCTCTAAGACTCAAACATTTATACAGAGGTGCGTTTCTTGGCTTTTTCTTTTCATTTATTGTGCTGTCTGCTTATTTTTACAGCAGAACCACATTACTTTAAATAGCATAACTTCCCAGTATATTTGAATAGCTAGCAGAAGCCATCATTGTAATTTTTCTTGTATTTGATTATATGTGTATTTATTTATTTCCAGAAAAAACTTGAGTATCATTTCATCTTGTTATAACAAAATCCATTAAAATTCTAATTATACTAAAATTCAATGTTTAAAATAATTCAGTATGACTGCACATTTTTCTAATATACAATTTTTATATAAGATAATAAAAATGTGTCTCAATTATTTTCATATTGTAGTTTTTATTGTGTAAGAATTTATGCATTATTTATGCATGATTCATTGTACAATTCAAAAAGCATTTGCTGATTTTTTTTTTATGTTCCAGGCATTAAGCAGTACAGGGACATGAGAAAAATCACTAAATAAAATGACCCTGGAGAGAAAGAGACAGACATCATTATAGCCTTCTTGGATTAAGTGTTTTGGTATTTATAACAAGAGCAATGAAAGCCACTGATAGGCATTAAGCAGAGATGTAAATGATCAAATTTGTATAAGATCATGAATATTCATACGTTGGTAGCTTTATTTGTGCTATTATAAATTCAACTGATTAGCTTTGACATATAGGAAAGCCATTGATTTTGCAGGGTATGTATGTCTGTATATTTGTGGTAATCATAAGTTCTAAAAGTTTTTAAATATTTTTATTTGAATAGTCTAGGTAAATAATACTGTCAATTTGTATAATAATTATACCATCTACTTACATAACAATCCTCATTGGTTTTCATTTTCTCTAAGATTGCATCTAGTTGTCCCCTGTTCTAACGCATAGGTCTCTTTCTTGCCCATTACATTAGAGAGGGTTCAGTCAGGGGAAAATAACATGCTTTGGGTATTTCAAAGAGAAAGATACTTAATACAGAATATTAGAGGCTTGCATAAAAATGGAAAGGTTTGGATTGCTGAAGACCAGGTATACCACTTGGAAGACATTTAGATGTGTCTGCAGTCATTCAAGTTGTCACAATAGTTTCAGGAGTCTGCAAAACTAGACCAAATGTTTCTCAGAAGAACACCATAAGATGTGCCAACTATTGATCTCAACTACTCTCTGTCTCTGTGACATAATTCTCAATTGCCATTTGGGAAAAATTCTCAGCTTGCTTTCAATCCGTGCAATTTAAATAAACACCAAATCTCAAATTCTGGTTGTAGAAGTAAGGATGTTATCCATAACAGACCTCAAAACTGCATTCTACTGACCACAATGATTGGTTGAGGTTTCAGCATAGTAAGCATAGTACCAGGCAAGGCCAGTGACTAATCTACAGTTTTGCTGAGATGAATTATTTTCACTGAAGTTATTCATTTAACAGAAGGTAGTTAATATACCGATACTGGCCATCATGGTCATTACATTTGAAAAAAAAAAAAAAAAAGCCTGAAAATAAAATACCAACATAAAGAAAAAACTGAACAATTTGATGAGTCAGATCTTGAAGACTTTTTTTGAATAATTGATTCCAGTGATTTCTAGGACCAAGTTTAGAGTTGAATTTCTTAATTATATTATCCAGTTTTGCTAAAGCCAATTGAGTTGAATTTCTTCACTTCTACTGAAAGAATCCTAATTCAATAATTATACCTGTTACGTGCACTTTATATTATTTTTAGACATGGCATTCATTATTTCAATTAAGTTTTCTGCATCTGTATTACACATTTAGAATATTTTGTGTTGCCTCTTTGAAGTTTCATGCATTAAAATAATAATGTAAGAAATTATAAAGTTCTCCAACTATTACTCTGTGTTAAAAGCTTCTATTTTTGCTTGAGAGTTTTTCTTTTGTAATTTAAAATAATTTTAATATAGTACTGTCTATACCATGTATCTATTTGAAGAACAGTTTATTTCAGCAATTATAATTTATATTACAAGGCAACCATTTTATTCAGATCTTCTATTTTTTATTGAATCTGGTTTTGAATTAATTTTGTTCTGTAATGTTGTAACAGAGATTTTTAAAATAAATTAGGTTACCAACTAATCTTTTACTTTTCCTTGCGTTTGTGTCTGCTGTTTTTAATTTCATCGAGATTACAGAGTTTTAGGGATGCTATAGGTATTTTTCTCTTACAGTGTTCTGTGGATTGCTTTACAGAGGGAGGGCAAATACAGTTAGCATCTCCAGGGAAGAGTATTCCATGGGAATGATAATGGAAAAGTGATCACTCCTTTCTACTTAGCTATATCCCTATTAGGGAGAAAAATATACACACACACATACACACACCCACACACACACGAGGGAGAGAGAGCAAGATGGCCAAATAGAAGCTGCAGTGGTCATCCTGCACCCTCAACTATCTAAACAACTAACCACACAAGAAAGGACATTCATGAGAACCAAAAATCAGGTAGGCAATAACAGTACCTGGTTTTAACATCATACCAAGGAAGGGGGAACTGAAAACAGTAGAAAAGACAGTCTTTAGTTCTTCTGTCATTCCCTGGAAGTGGCCACATAATGTGGACAGAGAAGCTGTGTGTTTGTAGGAGAAAGAGCACAGTGATTGTGAGGCTTTGCATTGTAACTTAGTGCTTCCCTGTCACAGCAAAAAGCAGCATGGGGCAGAATTCGGATAGAGCCCATGGAGTGAGCATTTAGACTTGCCCTAGACAGAGGGGAATCTCCCATCCCAGTGATGGGAACCTGAGTTCCAGCTAGCCCCAACGCCATGGGCTAAAGTGATCTGGAATGCAAAATAACTTGACAGTCAGTATAGGACAGAAGGACTGCAATTGCTTGGAAAGTCCTGGTGCTGAGCTGGGCTTGGTGCCAGTGAACTTGGGGTGCATACAACCCAGTGAGATGCCAGCTGGGGCACCAGTCTCAGGCAGCACAGCTCACAGCTCAGGAGAGACTCTTTCTTTCTGCTGGAGGAGAGGAGAGGACAGATTAAGAAGAATTTTGTCTTACAACTTGGATATCAGCTCAGTTGCAGTAAAGTTGGGAACATAGTCCTGAGGCCCCTATTCTAGGTCCTAGATCCCAGTTGATATTTCTAGACACACCCTGGGTAAGAAGGGAACATGCTGCATTGATGGGAAGGACTCAGACCTAGAAGGATTCATCACCTGCTCAATAAAGAGCTCTTGGGTCACAAATAAATATTGGTGGTATCTAGGCAGTTCTCATTGCAGGACTTGGGTGAGACCCAGGGATGTGCTGGCATCAGTTGTGACCCAGCACATTCCCAGCTGTGGTAGCAATGAGGAGAGTCTTTTGCTGGAGGTAAGGAGAGGAAAGAGTAAGGGAGACATTGAGATGCAGCTGGGACACCAGCTTGGCCATAGTGGGGGAGAGCACAAAGTTGGCTCCTGGGGTCCCCAATTCAAGGCCTTGGTTCCAGGATGACATTTCTGGACGCACCCTGGGCCAGAGGAATGTCTGCTGCCCTGAAGGCAGAGATCTAGGCCTGACAGCATTCATCACAAGCTGAATAAAGAGCCCTTGGGCCTTGAGTGAACATGGAAGGTGGCCATGCAGTAACTGCTGTGGGCCTGGAGCAATGGTAGTCATGGGGATAAAATCCTTCTGCATGAGGAAAGGAGAGAGAAGAGTGGGAAGGACTTTGTCTTACTTGAGTGCCAGCTCAGAAGCAACAGAATAGAGCACCATGTCAATTCCTAAGGTTCCCGACTCTCGACACTGGCTCCTGGAAGGCATTCTAGAACCAGCCCTGGGTCAGAAGGGAGCTCACCACCCTGAAGGGTAGGACACAAGCCTGGCTGGATTCACCACGTACTGACTGAAGAGCCCTTGGGCTTTGAATGAACATCAGCAATAGCCAGAAAGTCATCACTGTGGATTTTGGGTAAGATTCAATGCTATGCTGGCTTTGGGTCTGACCCAGCACAGTCCCAGTGATGATGGCCACAGAAGTGCTGGTGTCACCACACCCTCAGCCTCAGATGACTCAGCTCAGAAAGAGATTCTGTTTGAGGGAAAGTGTGGGAAGAAAATTAGACTCTCTACCTGGTAATCCAGGCAATTCTTCCAGATCTCACCCAAGACCACCAGAGTGGTATTTCTACACATCTGCAAGAGTCACAGCAGTACTGGGTTTGGAGTGCTCCCCAAAGCATATATGGCTGCATTGACCAAAAACTTAGATCAACAACACTCGATGCTTTTTGAATACTTGGAAAACCTTCCTAAGAAAGATAGATACAAGCAAACCCAGGCCACAAAGCCTAAAACAAATCTGTAACTATTCAATGCCCTAACATTGACAAACATCCATGTGCATCAAGAACATACAGGAAAATATGTCCTTACCAAAAGAAGTAACTAAGGTACCAGTGACCAATTCCAGAGTGACAGAGATATATGAAATTTCTGACAGGGGATTCAAAAGTGCTGTTTTGAGAAAGCTTGATGAAATTCAGGATAGCACAGAAACAATTCAGAATACTGTCAGACAAATTTACAAAGAGATTTAATTAATTTTTAACAATTATGTAGACATTTTTAAAATGAAAAACTTAATTGACATACTGCAGAATGCATCAGAGTCTCTTACTGGCAGAATTGATCAAGCAGAAGAATCAGTGAACTTATAAACAGGCTATTTGAAAATACACAGAGGAGACAAAAGGAAGAAAGAATAAAAAAGAATGAAGCATGACTACAAGATCTAGAAAATAGTCTTAACAGGGCAAATCTAGGAGTTATTGGCCTTAAAATTATTGGCCTTATTGGCCTGATGAGGTAGAGAGAGAGAGACAGGGGTAGAAAGTTTATTCAGAGGAATAGTAACAAAGAAATTTTCAAATCTAGAGAAAGTTATCAATATTCAAGTATAGGAGGGTTCCAGAGCACCAAGTATATTTAACCCAAATAAAACTACTCTAAGGTATTAAATAATCAAAGGTCAAGATAAAGAAAGTAACCTAAAAGCAGCAAGAGAAAAGGAACAAAAAACATACAAAAAAGATCTCATGTGTCTGGCAGCAGACTTTTCAATAAAAACCTTACAGGGAAGGAGAGAGTGGCATGACATATATGTGGTGCTGAGATAAATAAATTTTATCATAGAATAATATATTCAGCAAAAATATCCTTCAGACATGAAGGAGAAATAAAGACTTTATCAGACAAATGAAAGCTAATGGATGTCATCAACACCAGATCTGTGCTATAAGAAATGCCAAAGGGAGTTTCTCAGTCTGAAATAAAATAATATTTATGAGCAATAAGAAAGTATTTGAAGGTAAAAATCACAATGGTAATAGTAAGTACACAGACAAATACAGAAAATTACAACACTGAAAATGTGGTATGTAAATTACTGATAACCTGAGTAGAAAGATTAAAAGATGAATTAATCAAAAATAATGACTACAACAAATTTTCAAGACATAGTATAACAAGATAATAATAGTAACAAACAGTTCAATAAGGAGGAATTATGCTAAAGTGTAGAGTTTTTTTGTTTTTGTTTTTGTTTTTTGAGACAGTCTCACTCTGTTGCCCAGGCTGGAGTGCAATGGGGTGATCCTGGCTCACTGCAGCCTGTGCCTCCCAAGCCGCAGTGGGAGGCAATTGCAGGTTCAAGCAATTCTCATGCTTTTGCCTCCCAAGTAGCTGGGATTACAGGTATGTGCCACCACACTTGGCTAAGTTTTGTATTAGTAGAGACAGGGTTTCACCATATTGGCCAGGCTGGTCTTGAACTCCTGACCTCAAGCAATCTACCCTCCTCAGCCTCCAAAAGTGCTGGAATTACTGCACCTGACCCAAGTGTAGAGTTTTTATTAGTTTTTGCTTGCTTGTAATTTTATTTGTTTCTTCAATCAGCATTACTTTTTCATCAGATTAAAAAAAATGGGTTACAATATGCTATTTGCAAACCTCATGGTAACCTCAAATCAAAAAGAACTGCCACTGCCACACATAAATAAAAAACAAAAAGTGAGAAATTAAAACATACCATTGAAGAAAATCATATTCACAAAAATTTGGATGTAAAGGAAAGAAGACCACAAAAAATGGAAACAAATAACAAAATAGCAAGCTGAAGCCTTCACTTAATAGCATTGGATGTAAATGGACAAAATTCTCCAGTCAAAAGATATAGAGTGGCTGCCATGAAAAAAAAAGCAAGACCCAGTATCTGTTGCCTTCAACACAGTTCACCTATAAAGACACACGTAGACTGAAAATAAAGGGCCGAAAACAGATATTCCATGCAAATGAAAGATAAAATGGAGGAGTAGCTAATTCAGACCAACTTTTTAAGCCAAAAAAAAAAAAAACATAAAAAGAGACAAAGCAGATCATTATATTATGATAAAGAGCTCAATTCAGCAAAAGGGCATAGGAATTGTAAATATATATGCAGTCAAAATCCGAGGACTCAGATACATAAAGCAAATATTATTAAAGCTAAAAGAGAGATAGCTGCAGACTTCAACACTCCATTTTTAGCAATAGGATTGACCATCCAGACAGAAAATCAACAAAAACATATCACACTTAATCAGCACTATAGACAAAATGGACCTAATAGGTATTTGGAGAAAATGTCGTTCGACAGCAACAGAATACACATATTTCTCCTCAGCACACAGGTTATTCTCAAGGATAGACCATATGTTAGGTAACAGTTTTCAAAAAATTTTGAAATTATAACAAAGATTTTCTCTGGCCACAATGGAAATAAATTATAAATGAATAACAAGAGGAACTTTGGAAGCTAAACAAACATATGGAAATTAAACGACATGCTCCTAAAAGATTAGTGGGTCAAAAAAAGTAATTAAGAAGAAAATTTTAAAAATTCTTGAAACAAAAGAAAATTGAAACACAACATGCTAAAACCACTGGGACACTGACAGTAGGACTAAGAGGAAGGTATATAACAATAAGCACCTATGTCAAAACAGTAGAAAAACTTCAAATGCAAATCCTAATAATGCAGCTTAAAGAATTAGAAAAGCAAGAGCAAACCAAACCCAAAATTAGTAGAAAAAAAGGAATAATAAATATCAGAGAAGAAATAAGTGAAATTGAATTGAAAAAAATACAAAAGATCAATAAAACAAAAATTTATTTTTTTGAAAAGATAAAATCAATAAGCTTTTAACCAGAGTAAGAAAAAAGAGAGAAGAATAAAATAAAATTATAGATGGAAAAGGAGACATTACAATTGAAACTGAAGAAATTCAAAAGATCATTAGAGACTACTATGAACAGCTCTATGCCAACCAACTAAAAAATCTAGAAAAAATGAATGAATTCCTAGGCACATATAATCTACTAAGATTGAACCATTAAGAAATCAAAAACCTGAATAGACTATTAACAAGTAATGAGATTAAAACCATAATAAAAAGTCTTCCAGCAAAGAAAAGCCTGGGAACCAATGGCTTCATTGCTGAATTTTAGCAAAAGTTTAAGAACTAATACCAATCCTACTCAAACTATTACAAAAAGTAGGACAGAAGAGATTACTTCCAAACTCATTCTATGAGGCCAGTAATACCCTGATACCAAAATTAGACAAAGAGAAATACAAAAAAGGCCAATATTCTTGCTGAAGGTATATACAAAAATCTTCAATAAAATACTAGCAAATTGAGTTGAACAATACAGTAAAAAGATAATTTATTATGACCAGGCAAAATGTATTCTAGAGATTCAAGTGTGGTTCAACATACACAAATTAATCAATGTGATATATCATATGATCAGAATGAAGGACAAAAACCATATGATAATTTAAATTGATGCTGAAAAAGCATTTGATAAAGTTAAATATTACTTCCTGATGAAAACTCTCAAAAAAACTGGCTATAGAAGGAACATACCTCAACCAATAAAAGCCGTATTCAACAGACCCACAGCTAGTACTATACTTAATGGGGGAAAACTGAAAGCCTCTCCTGCATGATCTCAAAACTTGACAAGGATGCCCATTTTCACCACTGTTATTCCACTGTAGTAACAGTGCTGGAAGTCCTGCCTAGAGAAATCAGACAAGAGAAAAAAATAAATAGTATCCAATTTGGAAAGAAAGGAGTCAAATTATCCTTGTTTGTGATATTATATTTAGAAAAACCTAAATACTTCAACCAAAACTATTAGAAATGATAAATTCAGTAAAGTTGAAGGATGTAACATCGGCATACAAAAACCAATAGTGTTTCTATGTGTCAATAGTGAACAATCTGAAAAAGAAATCTATAAAGTAACCCCATTAACAATAGTTACAAATAAGATAAAATACCTAGGAAAAAACTTAACCAAATAAGTGAGAGATATTTAAAATAAAAACTACAAAACATTGATGCCAGAAATTGAAGAGGACACCAAAAAGAAAAAGATATTCCATATTTTTGAATTGGAAGAATCAATGTTGTTAAAATTTCCATGCTATGCAAAGCAATAAACAGATTCAATGCAATTCCTATCAAAATAACAATAATGCTCTTCACAGAAATAGAGAAAATAATCCTAAAATTTCTATGAAACTACCGAAGACTCAGAATAGCCAATGTTAACCTGAGCAAAATGAACAAAACTGGAAGAATCACATTGGATGACTTCAAATTATACTATAAAGTTATAATAACCAAAACAGCATGGTACTGGCATTAAAAGAAAAGACACATAAATCAATGAATCAGAATAGAGAACCTAGATATAAATTCATACCTGTACAGTGAACTGATTTTCAAGAAAGTTGCCAAAAAAAAAACATACATTGGGAAAAGGATACACACATCAATAAATGGTGCTGGAAAAACTAGATATCCACATGCAGAAAAATGAAAATAGATTTCCATCTCTTGCCATATAGATCAGTTCAATCAGAATGGATTAAAAACACTTAAATCTAAGACCTCAAACTATTAAACTAGTAAAAGACAACCTTGGGGAAACTCTGTAGAACACTGGTCTGGGCAAAGAATTATTGAGAAATACCCCACAAGCATAGGCAACAAAAGCAAAAATGGACATATGAAATCACATCAAGTTAAAAATCTTCTGCACTAAAAATGGAACAACAAACAAAATGAAGAGACAATCCACAGAATGAGAGAAAATACTTGCAAACTATCCATCTGACAAAGGATTAATAACCAGAATATATAAGAATAAACAACTCTATAGGAACAAATCTAAGAATCTGAATAAAAATGGGCAAAAGGTCTGAATAGAAATTTCTCAAAAGAAGACCTACAAATGTCCAGCAGATATATAAAAAGGTGCCCAAATCACTGATCATCAGAAAAATGCAAATTAAAACTGCAATGTGATATCTTATCACCTCAGTTAAAATGGGTTTTATCCAAAAGACAGGCAATAATAGATGCTGGCAAGGATGTGGAGAAAAGAGAATCTTTGTACACTGTTGGTGGGAATGTGAGTTAGTACAACCACTATGGAGAACATTTTAGAGGCTCTTCAAAGAATCTAAAAATAGAGCTACTATATGATCCAGTAATCTCATTGCTAGGTATATAACCAAAACAAAGAAAATCAGTATATGTAAAGGATATCTGCCCTCCCATGTTTATTGCAGCACTATTCACCATAGCCAAGATTTGAAGGCAGCCTATGTGTCCAACAACAGATGAATGGATAAAGAAAATATGCTACATATACATAATGGAGTTATTATTTGGCCATAACAAAGAATGATGACCTGTCATTTACAACAGCATGGATGGAATTGGAGGTCCTTATGTTAAGTGAAATAAAAGGCACGAAAAGACAAACTGACATAAAAAGAAAAGTTCCAGATGTTCTCAATTATTTGTGGGGGCTAAATATTAAAACAATTGAACTCATGGAGATAGAGAGTAGAACGATGGTTACCAGAGGCTGGGAAGGGTAGTGGCGGGATAATTAATGGGTTCAAAAATATAGCTAGATAGAATGAGTAAGATCTAGTGTTCAATAGCACAATGGGGTGACTACAGTCAATGATATTTTATCATACATTTTGAAACAACTAAAAGAGTATATTTGGATTGTTTATAACACAAAGAAATGATATATTTTTGAGGCGATGGATAAAAAAAGTGAATACTAAACTTTTGAAATAATCGTATGTTTGAATGTTGTCAATGGTAGACTGTTGCTAATGTATGATTCAGACATATGACAACAATCCCCTGGAAAATAAGCGGAGCAGTTAGAAGAAAACTAGTGCTTTCACCCCTGTGTTAGCAGTATCTGGTTTGTCTCATTCTAGTCTTTATCTTTATTTCAAACCACAGGGACTTTGTGACTTTAGCTGTTAATTTCTCTCTTCTGATACACCTCTTGTCATTCTGACACTACAACTATGCCAGTGTTCTAAGACTGACTAATGGCTTGAGTTATACTGTAGGCTTTCCATTGAAGATGACGTGTGTGTAATGTTTATTGGTCATTCAAAGAACTAACACACTTCTAACAAAAGGGACAGGACACCATTTATCTATCCTGAATATGACAATGGGCATGGCTTAAGCCCCAATATGGACAAGAACATATACTTGTGGAAGGATGATAAAAACTACATATGTTAATTGTGTGTATACAGTTTTTGTGCATTATAAATATAAGTGCTCATATGTGTATATGGCTGTGTAGAAAAGATAAAGTTCATCTAATAAATTTCCTCTATTTCAAATTAATTCAGCCTTTTAATTTTTTTCATATAATGTCTCAATTCTTCCATCAAAATCTATCTTCAGAAACAATCTGAGGTAAGTAATACTGAATTTAGTAAGATTTTCAGGCTCATGGGTGAAAAAAAATGTTTTGCTTCCTCTATAAGTGCATCTTTATGCTTTCAGCGAGTAACCTGAGGGTACATTTTGGCAACAAAAATGGGACATCTTGTAGGAAAAACATGTCATAGTTAACATAACAAATGAAGTAGCAATTTCATAGCACACATATGATGTATATGAGCATAATATTTAAACCAGGCTATTTTGAAGTTGGGTATATTGTAAACAAATATAGAAGAGTATTAAGCAAAAGAAGGGATGGAATAGGCTCCATGGGGTCATGTGGGCTTCCTTTTGCAACTGAAACTAACAGATAAAGAAGGGGCTTGCTATTTGGCTGGATGATCCCGATTATGAAGGGTTAAAAGAGTTGCTGTACCAGCGTGGATATAGAGAAGAACTTTTCTGCAATCCATAGGATGTGCTGGTGCCTTCTTAAAACCCCAGTTCTAATTGTAAATGTGAATGGAAGACTAGATAAGCCCTAAGTATATTAGACTAGCAAGGACTTCAAAATTGAAGTTTTGAGTCATTTCATTAAGTCGAAAATATTGAAAAGTGTAAGCGATATCTAAGAGCAAAAGGAACATGGTATATTGCAATATGTAAAGATCAACTCTGGTCTTATAAATAATGGCTGAAACAAAGCCTATAGAGATTGCATGTTTCACTCACTATATGCAACAATAAATATAATACATATTATGTATATGCTAGCATTTATATTATATACATTTTACTCTATCTTGTTTCTCTTATTTCATAGGCATGTGTAGGTGATGATCATCTTTATGATTTAGAGTTCAAATTTCTGATTATTAAAGTTTTATTGTGACCAAACCAAAATAAGATTAGCTGTAACCCAGACCTGGGAGCTGAACTGTTGAATTTTGGATCCCTTTTTTTTGATGAGTCATAAGCATGTTTTTATTAACATGAGGAAGACTTCATTACATTCAACAGGAGCAAGTTGTTTCACCTGTTGCTATTTTTTGTATATATATATATATATGTATATATAGATACACATATATATGTATATATATATACATATATATGTGTGTGTGTGTATGTGTGTGCGTGTTGCGTGTACTCCATTGAAATTAAATAGTAAAGAGATGAATGGTACTGTATGTTATCTACTAAAATTTGTCAAAATTTTCTATTTCTTTTACGTTAACTTTTGTAGCTAAGGGGCTGGAAAACTATTGCCTAAGTTCTGTACTCAGATTTAAACCAGATATGGTTTTTGTTGCTGGGATGTCTTAACATGAAAACTGCAGTGGCGACAGGGAGGCAGAAGATGCTGCCTTCCGGCAGTGGTTGTGGCCTAGGGATAGGTTGCAGCTGACAGGAGCATCTGCAGAGCCAGGACTCATGTTCCCCTGACTGTGTTACAGTTGTGAGTGTATGACAGCTGTGGCAGCAGCAGCACTGGCTGCAAAGCCTGCAGTGTTTTCTGGATCTCTAGTTCAACACTGTGGTTGCAGGTTCTTGAAACAAAGTTTCCCATGGTACTGGCTCTAGGTCCTCACCTCTAACCCTTCCAGTGACGTTAAGGGATCTAATTTTCTGTTAATCCATTCTTAACATAAATGAAAATCCCAGCATTTTCTGTTTCCTATGCTGAATCCCCAGTCATCTAAAAATGTTTTATCCATATATATATGGAGATACATATATATAAACCTATATATGTATAAACCTATATATATATATAAACCTATATATGTATAAACCTATATATATATAGGTTTCAGGATTTACTTTTAATCAGAGAAAAATATAATCGGGCTACATCAATATATTTACTGTATAGGTGATGAGAAATTTAATTATTTTGGAAAATAAATACAAAATATATGTATATACATATATCTATTTCAGGTACAACTTATTATATGTTCATAAAATATCAAATTTCAGCATTTGGGGATTTGCTATATCTTAAATATCACTATACAGCCAAAGTATATAAATTCCTTATTTTATTTCAAAATCTGGAAATGGGAAGTGCATATCCTAAGGATAATTTGAAAACATTTTCATTATTAACTGCCACAAATTTGTTAGGTAATTATGAACATGAAACAAAAAATAGCATGCATATATATATGCTATATATACTATTTAATAGTATTATTAAATAGTACACAGTATTTTAAATCACATCTCCATGACAATATTACAGATTTTAATATCACGAAGATAAATTAGCCATGTTTAATTTTCTTAGATTTCCTCAACCACAATTCGAGATCCTAATGTCAAACCTGAACATGAGACACTGCGGAAGTCTCCTCCAGCTGTTCAGTGAATGTGGAGTTGCTTTTAGCGATGGCCCATCTCTCAGTGGCTGATTGGCTGTCCTGCCTGTCATTTCCATGGATGCCATTTCTTTCTTGCAGTTCTGAAAATGTCATATATTTTGTTCTTGGGAAGATTCTTTTTATCCTTTTCAAATTTCAACAATTTAGTGCAATTTCAAAAGAAATATCCTCATGTTATAAAATATATAATTGGAAATCTAAAGGTTTGATCATAATTAAAAATATTTTAAATACATATGCATCACTTGTAATTTTGCAGCCTGTAATTGTATTTCAACTAGGTCCATACATACACATATGCAAAAGTATAATCATGTTAAAAATGCTTTAAAAAGAAACAGTTGAAGGATTTTCATGTACCCTTTTAAGGCATTTCTTCTGACAAGGTGAGTCAGTCTTTCACTGTGCTCAGTGTGGTGTGTCATGCAGGGGATGTGGATTCCTTGAATCTTCATAAAGGGAGCTTTCAGAATTTAGGACAAAGGATAGTATAAAAAGCACATAAGGTAAAATTTGATGTTGTTTCCATCCATTAAAATGATCTCTTCCCAAAACTACTTAAAACAAACAATGTCTATGTTGGATTTAAAACTTATATAAATATGTCATTGCTTTGTAGTGGTCGTTGCCTTGGTAACGATAATGTAGGAAATTCATATGCTCTTTTTGGTTGGAGGGGTAGTGTTTTATATATATATATACACATACAATTGTTTATCAATAAAATTCCTTGAAGGAGAAATAATAAAACTAGCAGTTCTTAATTTCTAAATGAAAAGCCACATTTATGTAAACCTAAGACCTTAAAGATAGAAAATATTTGTTGTCATAGAAAATATTTATTAAGTGCCAACTATATGCCAAAATAATGCAACAAAGAACCTGCGGTTTTAATTTTCATATATTAATTGTGGTGACAAACTGCTTTTCATACATGTGTATCTCAACATTACCTCTTTAGTGGGGAGAATACAGTTACCGAATACAGACTCCATATTCCTCAGATGTAGTTAAGATGGAAGCAGCTTCCACTTTACCTGCTCATTTAATCAACATAACCCTCAAAAATCTATTTTCATATCTCTATTACATACATCCAGGAAACTTGCTGAGACCTCTATGCTTCTATATGTATCATTCACTATACCAGCTATTTTTAAAATTTGATTTTGTAAACCCAAGCTGTTCTCCTTGAGATTTAGATATGTCAAAGAAAACAGATCTCTCCACTCCCCTCTCACAATTTTAAGCTAATGTTTAGAGCATATCCACTCTGGATGGCAAACAAATGATACCAGACAATAATACTACATGTATTTTTAAGCTGAAAAAAGATTATACATGTGGGTAAATTGGTCCCAATCATAAGGCTAGCAATGATTATTGAATATTTTGATAATGAACTATATAACTTCCAAACACTAACAAATAATGATTATTGTTTAAAACTTTTAGATGGATAATTATATCCTTCATACTTTTTTCTTTGTAAAAAATGATCTTGTGAAAAAGTTCCAAGTGGAGTTGCTAAAATTATGTGACCTGTTTATTAAATAACTGATTTATGTAGTTCACAGTAAGTTTGTAATATATTTAAATATTCATCCTATTCCAGTTCAAGATAAAAAAGTTTTTTTCCAGATTCTTCTGTTTCTTACATTTTTACTTCCAATTATGCCTTAGATTAAAGAAAATCACAATCTTTTTCAAAATTAATTGATGTCCTGCAGCTCTGGGTTGAAATTTCATGGCAATTGTTTTCAAACATTGAAGTTCTGTAGCTGACAAAATGAAATATAAAATAACCATGGTTACTGTAGGGAATAACAATGTTTACTTTTATTCAAGCTTTTTTTAATGCTTATATGGTTCAGGTTTTTATTTTAATATTCATGTTCTTATCTAATAGATTCAACTTTACTAAAATGTCTAAAGAAAACACTAGATTTTTATTTACATATACAAACTAGAAAGATTTTTCCATATGTTCCATCTTATCTGATAGGGTTTTAAATAATAAATATAATAAATCATTAATTGAATATTCTATAGATAAAATTGCTATAATAATATAATTGTTAATATTATTAATAATACTAATTAATAAATAATCATTGCTACTCGCTAAAGAATGATAGGCCAATGGCATTTTGATAAATAATAGTTTGTACTCCCACCATGCATTCGGGCCCTGGGGCCATTTTTATGATCAAAAGGCTTTACAGATTTATGGCAAACATTATAGTGTGTCATTTTTAGAGACTGTAAAATGTTCATAGAACTTAGTGGCAGTGAATTTTATCCTTTCCTTTTTTCTAATATCAATAGCCAATGAGACTATACAACTTTCTAGATAATAGAATGAGACAATGCTGGGGTTTAGTTCTCCTGACTCTAATTACATGCCTACCTCCATTATTAATTATCTTTAATATAAAAAGTTGGGAAACTTCATACTAAACAATCAAAGTTCTATTAGAAGGCTTCATTAGGTGAGTGATCAAATTATGAAGATAAAGAGGAAATGTAAATATGATAATAAAAATACCTTACACTCTGACTAGACAGAAAAAGACTATTATAGATAAGTTGAAAATAAACCCACATTTGTTCAAGAGGAGGGTAAGTAAGTACATAGATAGAGGCTGTAATTCACTTAGTGATGAACAGCCTGGAGTTTGAGGTCAAGTTCTGAATACGCAGTTCAGTGGCCACTTGGATTTGGGCAAATTATTTTATTCTTTATGATGCAATTTTCCATATCTCTAAAATCATTCAACCATTCTAACCTCCTAAGGTTCATGTAAATAAATGAGAACATGAAAAAGATACAGCTTAATACCTTGTACATATTGAAAACTCAAATTTTAGCTCTTCTCATAATTACCTCCCCACTAAAAATAATTTGGGGAATACAAAACATTAAATGATGGGGGTATCCTTAACATTTTAAGTCTATTTAATGGAAAGTAAGTAGATACTTTCAAAAATTGTATAAGCACTTCAAAGTGACATTTATTTTCATGGAACAATTATAAGTTTAAATACATATGCAATTTTAATTTAAACTAAAAGCATACATTATATTTTTAGTTTTTAAATATTTTTACAAATTAGGATCCTACAAAGAATTAACATTCTAAAATATGTCTAAATTTTTCTCCCTATGATGTTTAGGTATAGTATTTGGTTTATTATTATTATTATTATTATTATTATTATTATTATTAAAAAGAATTTAGAAACTTGAGTATAGTCTAAAATGTTCACCATTCTCCATGTATTAAATTCCTGAGTTAAGCTACCAATTGATATTTCCACAAGAAAACCAGGTAATGATCGTAAGTTTAGTAATTCTTAACTGTAAAACAGGAAATTTTTAAAGAGGGGAAATATATAAGTCTGGGTCCTCCAACAGGTTCTCTAGAACCAATAGGATGTATTTGCATGGGAATGTGATTTATATAAAGGAATTAGCTCATGTGATTATAAAGGATGGCCAGTCCAAAATCTGCCAGATGAGCCGGCAGGTGGAGACCAAGGAAAGAGCCAAAGTTATTGTCTAGGTCTGAAGGTTGTCTGGCTGGAGACTCAGGAAGCAACCAATGTTGTAGGACAAGTCCAAAGAGCATCAGCGGCAGAATTTCCGCTTGCTCAAGGAGATCAGGATTTTGTAGTATTCAGGCCCTCAACTGATTGGATGAGGCCCACCTACAATTATAGAGGTCAATCTGCTTTCCTCAAGGTCTACTGATATAAATGTAAATATCATCCAAAAACACTTTCACAAAAACATTCAGAATTATGTTTGACCAAATATCTGGACACCACTGCCTAGCCACAATGACACATAAATTTAACCATCACAGGGAACTTTCTCTGTAACAATTAAATTATGGGCATTTTCTTAAACATTGGAATTCAGTTTTCATAATGTTTACTATTCTACCTATTTTTTCTAATTTAATTTTTACTTTTAATAATATGTTTTATTTTATTCAATATAATACAGGATTTGTGTATTATTTTCATCTTACTTACAGATTGTATTTCTTTCTGCTGCCTAGAAAAATTCAGTAGGTTTACTTAATAATTTTGATAAACAAATTATTTACGTATTCTGAGGGCCATATTGTACCTCCCTTTTGGGGTATAATCTCATCAGTCATGTTAAGTAGTAACATTGATTTTTTTTGCCAGAATAAAACTGTAATAAAATATAGGGGTATTTGCTACACTATAATATACTTTCCAAAAACCCCTTATACGTGATTATTTGGTTATAAATTTCTTTGGTTTTCAGCATCACCTGACTTTCTTTAGGAAAAAAAAAATGAAAATTGGCTGAATATAGACAAGGTTAGAATACTAAATTTGCAGTTATTTCTTTCGTTTAACAATTATAATTTAAAATAACATATTTTTCAACCAAAGCATTTTATATTTTTTGAACTTTCCCTAGTAAAGTTGTGGAAATGTTAAAAGGAATACTAAAATCAAGAGTGCACATGAAAATACAGTTCTTCATTTCAAATGTTATACATATGAAATATCGTTGGTAAAGTTCATTTTTAGATTTATGTGGAAGTAACTTTGTCTTTCAACTTGACAGGAAAGGTTGTTCTTGGCAAAGCTCTGTGTAAATAAGTTAATAAGAAAAAGAAAGTTTGAGACATATTTAAGATATTTCATGTACTTATAATTACACAATTGACACATACTCATATTAGAATACTGTATATAAAAGAATGCTAAATTGTGTTTTAAAATACATTATATATTTTTGCCCCCAGATTTCTTTCAGATGTTTTGCAGAGATATTTTGATAACACACACATGCCTTGATGAATTGCTGCACTCATTGCTTAGCATAATATATTTATTTAGAAGACTAAACCTTGAAAAGAATAGATATTTAATGACAGTCCCTAAGAAGATAAGCCAACATCTGATCAAGAAAACTTGAAACAGACTCTAGTAGATGATAAAGAGTTAAAAACAGGATTATTTGTGTCATGCACTATGGAAATACTTCAATGTCAAGAAACTTTATGAAATATGTTTTTGGCCCGGGGTTGTGGCTCATGCCTGTAATCCCAGCACTCTAGGAGGCCTAGGTGGACAGATCACCTGAGGTTAGGAGTTTGTGACCAGCCTGGCCAATATGGTGATGCCCCTTCTCTACTAAAAATACAAAAAACTAGCCAGCATGGTGACACTTGCCTGTAGTTCCAGCTACTCAGGAGGCTGAGGCAGGAGAATTGCTTGAGCCTGGGAGGCGGAGGTTGCAGTGAGCCGAGATCACGCAACTTCACTCCAGCCTGGGTGACAGAGCAAGACTCTGTTTCAGAAAATTAAAAAAAAAAAAAAAAAAAGCAAATAATTTTTTTGTTTTATTTTTTATTCTTTCTGTTGTCTATTTGTGGAAATAAACAAAGGCCACTCAAATGAGAACAAGCACAGGCTATTTATTCAGAGCTTGCTATAGGAAGGGAGTCAGCTACCATCATTTGCATAAGGCAGACCCCAAGGCAGGTGGGGTGCTGGAGAGCTTTAGAGTGACAACAGGGAAAACTTCAAATATGCTCTGAATCAAAGGTGGCAAGGGAATTCTGGGGGCAGCTAACAGAACTGGGCGTGTTATATAATTCATTTGGGAGCATATTTTTTCCTCTTTTGTTGGTCCTGTGTTGAAAGCATGGGAAGAAATGGGGATCAGGCAGTCATTGATCAAGTCCTCATTGTTTTGGGTAAATTGCCTTAGAGTTGATGGTTTGGTTTGCCAGGATGGGTGGATGCAAAGTGTGTGGACTCCTTGCTCAGAAGTTATAGGTCAAGCTTCTGGTGTTACATCGGGTCTGACTATTGTCCATTTGCATACTCAGTCTCCCACATGAGAAAAACCCTCTGTTAAGAAAAAAAAAAAAAAAAGCCTGGTGCAGTGGCTCACGCCTGTAATCCCAGCACTTTGGGAGATCAAGGTGGGTGGATTAGTTTTACTTGAGTTCAGGAGTTTAAGACCAGCCTGGCCAACATGGTTAACCCCCATCTATACTAAAAACAAACAAGCAAACAAAAACAAACAAACAAACAAACAGACTGGAAACTAGTTATGCTACTATTTTACTCAAACAACTTAGTTTTCTTAGAGATAGACAAATACTCTAAATAGTTCCCAAATTGAAGAGAGTGGAATAGACTCCAAAATGAAAATTAAAAAATCATAATATAAAATTTTAAATACTGCAAACTGAGTGTAGATATTAGAAGTACAAAGGAAGAGGATAAAGGCAGAGAGGGATAAGAGAAGAAGCAGTAATGTCTGCAGGGAGTGTTCAAAGTCCTAATAAAATGTAAACTTCAAGAGGGAGGTCGTGAGAAAGTAGATAAAAAATGTGGGAAGAGGACCTTACATGACTGTACAGGAATTTTCGTTTCAAGATGACAATATACATATTTTTTCTTATTTTTCTATCTCAAAACTGTCTGAAAAAGTATAAGCGCATTGAAAAAAAGAAAATAACTGTTTTCTCATGAAAAAAGAAATTGGCCATAATTTCCAACCACACTTTTGAAGAATGCCTGTGAAATGTTAACAAGTCAGTATCCAACCTGGGGAGAAAATCTAAGCTCCTAGTTCTGTCTAGGATAAACCAGATAACCCAGAGTCTCATTTCTTGATGGGCTTTCTATGGCCACCTTCTTTAGAGCAATGCAGCCTCGAAACATGAGTAGGTCTGGAGGAGTGGGGATATCCCTACAGAAAAAGTCGGTTATTACCAAGAAGTAGCGGAGGAAAGGAGCAGAAGGGAAAACATGCTGACATGCTATTTTAATTGTCCACAGCCCTGGGTCTTGGCCAAAGGAGCATTCGGGGATAGAATGAGGGAAGCAGAGAGAGACAGTGAATCCCAGCAACTTCTTAGGTTTAAGGTCTCTGTTAGGTGCAACTCCACAGTTGAATGCCGAAAAATAAGAGAAAATGTGAAAGTACAAGGCTGTAAATTGCACAGGCAAAAACTCCTGAATATAACATTGTACCTTTCTCATTTCTCTATAATTTTATGTAACTTGGCCTTGGAGTTTATCACTTTTTTCTCTACCGTTGAATATTTGGCCATTCAAAACCTCTGACAGCTCATTCTCTTCCAATCTCAAAGTCTCCTTTGGTTACATCCTCAGTCAAGATCAGGTTTCTCTTTGTTTCTCTTCTCTCTTATACTTAGATTATTTGAAATTCAAAGTTTTACTGTATAAATGTTAAGCCCCTTTTAATGTGTTCACAAATCAACCGAGACAACAAATGTCAATAACCTAAAGGAGAACGGCAAAAACAACAAAAAAGCATGCTTAAAGCAATGCCCAGGTTAGGATTATTCTAAAGCCTGCTTCAGAAATAAAATGATAATGCTATAGTAATGACAGCCTATTCAGCAACAAACCACAACTGAAGTTGAAGACTCCAACTGTTCTTTTATTTTTCTCTATTTCCATCTCTAATTTGAAAGTGCTCATCCCAAAGAACAATCAGATCATGGCATCTACCTACAGAAACAGGAAGCGGAAATGTCACAGGAAAAAAATACACCCAGGAAACAAGAAAGAGTTTATACTAATAATAGTTGACCATAGTGATCACAAAGATACTGTTGGCATAATCTCTGTTTAATAAAAGAGATCTCAAAAAAAGATAAAAGTGACAAAAGAGAGACTATGAGACAATTTAGATTTAAATATCGAGTTCTAGAACTCAGAAAATAAAGTCAAAAGATAGCAATGGGAACATACAATGTAGAAATAAGGCACAGTAGAAACAACAGCCACACCATAGTTATTAATGCATCTGAAAAGTTCAGGGAGAATGGAATACAACTTGACTAAGTCACAAAATAAAAGTTTGTGAATTGGACAGGACAAGAGACAAAATCAGTTAAAAAGAGATGATAAATATATGAAACAAAAGAGATCCAAGTGTGGATAAATAACATTATTGAGTTGAGAAGAGAAAGAAATGGAACAGGAAACAGATATATAACTAATTAAGTCTGTGATGAAAAAGATAGGCATCTGAAGATTGAAAAAGCACACCATATACTGAGAAAGTAATTTAGGTCAACACAGGACTTATCTTTGTGATATTAGTGAATTTAAAATAAAGGAGATTGCAAACCCCCTGGGTAAAATAAACAAGTTACTAGGAAAGGGGAAACAATTTATCTTTAGGTTTCTACAGCTCAATACTCTGCTGTTCATGTTTTCGTTTACAGGGTGTGACCCCAAAATTTTAAACCTAATCATATTGTCTTTTAAACACAAAAGTGAAAGGATAAAATATTCATGACTTTTAGGATAAAAATTAGTGGATTAAAGTCTGCCAATCCAAAAATAAAGGAAAATTAGGAACACTGTAACCCAGAATATTTAATATTTTACACATAGAATTGAATATACCATTTTTTAAAATATACAATTGATAAAAAATTATGGTGATTAATTAATATTCATTTTTTTGAGATGGAGTCTCGCTCTGTCGCCAATATACTAATGAGGAAACATTGTGGGAATTATCATTTCAGAGCAAAATTTTATAGTAATTGAGAGATAAATTGTAAATGTGCTCTTCACGCTTTTACTTGTATGGCATGGAAAATATTATAAGCATGCTCCTCCATTCATTTATTTCATAAAGGTTAATTAGTAGTTGCTATGCTCAAGACACAGTTCTCCATGCAATCAAACACCTATCTCTAACCTTAAGTAGCTTTCAGTCTATTGCCTGTGGAGGCAGAGGGGGATAAAGGCATTAAACATAAAAAATAAGTAAATTTTATGAGATGTTAGGAGTTGACAAATTTTACAAAAATAAAAATAAAAAAATAAAAGAGAAAAGGCATGAAGGAGCTGTGGGTGCTAGTGGAGGGTGGGGCACAATTGTTCAGTGTGGCCCCACAGAGAAGGTGATGTTTGAACAAAGATTTGAAGGAGAAGGTAGAAAGGAAACGATTTAGAAATTTGAAGGAAAAGCAAATGTCAAAAGGAATAGCCAAGCAAAAGCAGTGCTCATGTTTGAATTAATGTCATAAAGGCCAATGAAGCTGGGGTGGAGGCAGCAAAGAGGGAAATAGTAAGTGAGGGCTCAGGGAGTAATCGTGAACCAGGTTGTTTTGAGCCTTATAGGTTCTTGAAAGAGCTTTGAATTTCTCTTATAGTTCTTGTCAAAGAATTAACTAATACAGAACAAATTTAAAATATATCACAGGCTAATTAACAATGATTCAGTCAACAACTAACAATGTATGTGATTGTTGTCCCATAAGATTATAATACCATATTGTTATTGCCTTTACTATATTTAGATTTGCTTGGATACATAATTTCTTACCATTGTGTCACAATTGTTTACAGTATTCAGTACAGCAGAATGCTGTATAAGTTTGTAGCCTAGGAGCAATAGGCTGTACGATATACTGTAGGCTTGTGGTAGGCTATAATATCTAGGTTTGTGTAAGTACACGCTGTGATGTTTGCACAAGCACGAGCTCATCCAAGGACACATTTCTTAGAACATATCTTTGTTGTTAAACAATGCATGACTGTAGTGGTGGAAAACTAGGTCATGATTTTTCACCCATGCTTACCCATGAAGGTAGATATTTTAAGAAATAATGCCTGAAAAATAAAAGAGACCCTCATGAGAAAATATCTCATCTGTCAAAAAGAGAGGTCATTTATAAACATAAAAAAAGCATTTGCTATACTATGCTGTTAGTATTTGTGTCCCCTACAAAAGTCACAGGTTGAAACCTAATCACCAGTCTGATGCTATTCAGAGGTGAGAACTTCGAGAGGTCATTAGATCATGAGGATGGAGTCCCCATGAATGAGATCAGTGTCCTTATAAAAGAAGTCCCAGAGAGCTGTCTTGCCCTTTCCCCCTGTGACAACACAGATAGAAGGTATTATCTATGAGCCATAAAGTGGGTCCTCACTAGACATCAAATCTGCCAGTAACCAGATCTTGGACTTTCCATCCTCCAGAACTGTGAACGATATTTTTTGGTTGTTTATAAGCCATTCATTCAACCCAAGTGAACCAAGACAATCCTTATTTAGTGCTATACTTTGCGGATTAGTAACTACTAACTTTATAGTCATGTGACTTGATGATATCATCAAGTCCATACATAAATTTTGTACCAGCAGTAGTAATTCTCTCTTCCTCTTGCATATGCACATTTCAAAATGTGTTTCTGAATCTAAGCTCCCTCTTTTCCAGATGTAACACAATCAGCTGCATGTAATGATAATTTCCTCTCCAAAGACTACTCCCTCTCACATCCATTGCTATTCATTTCCTCCACTTCTCCATATTCTTGGGAAACTTTGGAGATTGCTTGATCACAATTTCTGATATATATAGAGAGATACTTATTTTAAAAACATTAAGGTTTTATCCTCAATAAAAAGATGACTTAAAAAAGTGAGAGTTATATTAACTCCATGATTAACCTATGAGTGTTTAACTCACAGTGATTATGATTTTTCATTAATTGTATCACTATGTAAATATAATGTTAACACAATCCTTTAGTTGATAACATATTTCACTTTAATTTCTCATGATTTAAATTTTAAAACTGTTCTAATTCTATGTTGTTCTCATTGTTTCCACAGGTTATTACAAAAATATCAAACAGATAATTAAAGTGAGCTTATAATAATATGTGTCTTATTTAAATATTTAATTTTGTTAATATTACAAATGCTACAATAAGAAAAAAATTAAATGGTCACTAAACATAGAGTTAAATTAAATTCTACATTTCATATTTCTATGCTTAAAATGGTTGTAACTTAACATAATGTGTGAATATTTTTAAATATCTGGTTATAGAAGCTTTTGTATTGAGCTTGTGTTTCCTGGTTTAATTTGCATACTCTAGGTTACTGGTTTAGAAATGCATCTCACAATTTGTTCATAATCCTCCTCTTTCCTGCTTCAAGCAATTACAGCTCCTCAAAGATAAGTGAGCTGTGAACAAACTAAACTATATATACATATACACTCTCACACACATACACACACACACACAGTCTTCTCTTGGTATCTATGAGGGATTGGTTCCAGGATCCCCATGGATACGAAAATCCACAGATGCTCAAGTCCATGGTATAAAATGGCATAGTATTCGCATACAAGCTAAGCACATCTTCCTATATATTTTAAATCATCTCTCTATTACTTAGAATACAAACTACAAAGTAAATGCTATGGAAATATTTAATGATTGTTATGCTGTTTTGTGTTTTATATGTATTATTTTTTATTTTTGTATTGTTATTGTTATTTTTTCTTCTTTTCTAAATATTTTCACTTCAAGGTTGATTGAATCTGCAGATCCATAACCCACAGATACAGAGGGCTGACTGCGTAAAAACTGGGGGCTATAAAGTCTTTTCCTCGCAATTCCAACTAATCCAAAATTATTGTTTTAACATCTCCTCAATCCCAACCTGTCCCCAGACCTTTAAACTCTAAAAATATTGTGCCTTAATTTGTCATTTTGAACTAATGCTCAGAGTCAGTGAAGGTGTTGTTCTTAATTGCAGTAAATTTAATAAACTTAGCTTTGCCTTATCAACAGGTTTTCTAGTGGGTTTCCAGACATCAATAGTCAACAAATGCAAAGGCAGTTTGTTACATGAATGGGTAAATAGTTATCTTATGCATATAGCAAATCAATAAATGTTCACGTGTGGATGATAAAGCTGACAGGACAAATAATTTAAATTTGCTGTATACTGACAAATTGCCATTCCAAGTATATAAATTTATATTTATGTGAACAGTGCTTATCCCAGTAATGCTTGAGCATGCCTGTTTCCCCTCACCTTCACCAAAAGTTATCTTGTAAATTTTTTCAGCTATGTCACTTCTGTGATGCTATGCAGGTTTTTAAATTGTCACAGACCATTGTAGATATATAGATAGAAATATCTAGTTTCTAGGCTTATACCGGCCTTAAACTCATGTGTCACTGTCCACTTTTTGTTTTAAAAATTGTAAAAAATAATTACTTATGCCAAAAATAAACATTTTAATATCAAATGCTGGAAAATGCCTTATTTTCTACAGTTCTATAGGCACTCAAACAATTAAATTGCTGGTGCTATTTTCTGGAGAAGTACATTTAAATAACTTCTTCTTAGAAACTGTGACAGCATCCATTATGTAGATTATTATATGAATTTTAGGAAAATAGAAATTGGCTTTTGATGCTCATCTGAAACTGATTGACTTGCACATCCTTCTAACAAATGCTGGGTTTCAAGGAAACAAATTCTAATATTTAATATACCAAATATTCCTGGATTATAACACTAATTATAGGAGTGACTTGGCCAGGGGCACCTGGGGAATTGAACAACTCATCTCTCCTCTAAATTATTGTGAACATCTGGGAACAGGTATAATGGCCTTCATCTGGTATTGGGAGTAAACTGGTGATTCGTTATCAAAAGAACTGTGAGGCTTAAATCTGCTTTGGGCATGCACTGCTCGTTTAGTAAGTATGCTGTAAATGGATTTAAAGCATCATTAGGTAAATATCTTGCACAGTTAGGAAAACTGACTGTACAGAAACAATGTACACAAATGCAGTTGTAATGATGTGCAAATGTGTCCAAATATTTGTTTAAATAAGGCTATAAGATGAAGTGTTGACATATAATTCCAAGGACATCCATGTAGTAAGTGCCTAAAACATAAACCCAAGTTACTGTTACAGTGTTTGATTGTATAAAATTGAACATTAATGTTGACATTACAAAGTAATACTTGATAATTAATCAGTTAGGTCTAGACTAAGTAGTTTATAATTTTGTTTCTGTTTTAAGAAGAATGATGCTATAGTTCAAATTTAATATCATAGAACTCAACTGACCTTGGACTAGCAACTCAACAATAAGGACACAAATATTCTAAAGACTTTGGAAAATTTTAGTCACTCTGTCTCAAATGTGAGCATGACATCACACAGCAAATAAAATGTCAATTCTGTCAACAACTAGCTGAGTGACTTTACTTCCCTTATATGAGGTTGTTTAAATACTTTAAGGAATTAAACATGATTTTCAAGATCTTCCCTAGCTTTAGCAACATGTAAAATTATTAAATGTAAATAACTGTGGAATTACTAAAAGCAAATATCCATGTGTAGTTACATTACTTGCCACATAAATGGAACATTATTACACTAACAAATAGATACTGTTCTACAGCTTTTCTATACAGCTAAATAATCAACTATTTCTATAATTTATACTTCACTGTTACCAAACCCTAAAATATATATTTTAATATACATATTATATATATTTTATATACATATTATATATATATATTATATATATATTTTTTTTTATGGAGATGGAGTCTCGCTCTGTGGCCCAGGCAGGAGTGCAGTGGTGCAATCTCAGCTTACTGCAAGCTCTGCCTCCTGGCCAAACCCTAAAATCTTAAGGATTTGTGTGTGTGTGTGTGTGTGTGTGTGTGTGTGTGTGTATACCTTTACAGATTGAATAAGTATAGCCCAAGTGTACTTGTGCCTATTTACAAAATATTAAAGAACACTGAAGTTCTTTCTTGAATAAGAACTCAGTCCATCAGGAGATTGAAGTTTCCTTAAAAAATACATCCTTACACACACACACACACACGTTTTATTATTTCAAGAAAACAGCAAAAGAAATTGAGTTAGATTCTAAAGTTAAATGACAGATATGAATTTGCTATTAGAAAGTCATATAAACTTGTCAGAGAAAGAAGTAAACAGTGTGTATCTTTTAGGACGAGCTGCTCTGACACCATTGTTCAGAAATGTTCCTGTCAGCCTATTCCAAATATTACTAAATCTAGCTTTAGATTAGACTGCTTATCTTGCAGAAGACAGTATTTTTAAAGAATGAAGGTGTGCTTTCTATTTCACATAATTCTTTTTGAACTATTCCAAGGATGACTAGTTGTGTTGTTCAATGGATTACTTGTTTCTAAATCAATAAGATTGATGCTATAGATAAATATGCATGACACACTCGACCTGTGAAAATATGAGTAAGAGAAAATGTAACACACTACCAGAGGTCAAGGTATATCAGCAGCAACCAAAAACTGCCTCAAGGATTTTCTTCTTATTCAACCATTAGTTCATGTCTTAATGAAACCCAGTGCTCTCAAGGATGATAAAGATGGAATCACTGTCCCTAGTTCTTCAATTATTCAGTTCTAATGGGTAGGTTAATGAAGTGTGGCAAGTAATATTTATCTGGGAAGACTTGCTATAAACACTTGCTTGTAATAGATGCTGTTTTTATTTTTAAAAAGTGTAGATTAACCCTGTTCTGTAAATACATATTCATTCAAGCATTGGTAGAAAAAATAATTATGTTTTTGAATTTAAGAGATAAATATGATCACGACATTGATCTTAAAACAAACAAGGTGTATAATAAGAAATCCTTAGAACAATTCTTCTGGGAAATGGCTAAAGCAGATCTATGGGACAGGCTTGACAAACTACCAAAGAAAAGGAACAACCAGTCAGGGTTACTACATTTATAAAGGAGAATTGGCCACTTTGATGGGTTGACATTTTGCCATGACAAGTTCAGAACCTTAAGTGATCTTAGAAATGTCAGAAAGGAGCTTAATAGGCACCTCAATGAAAACATTAACTATACAATTAAACTTAATAAGAATAAATTCTGCTTTTATGAGAAAAAGGTCAATGCTAGCCTGAACTTAGAAAAAAAAAGGGGTTATTCTTACACAGACAGAGAAAGCCAATTAGAGAACTCCAGTTAATGTAGTGCTGCAAATAGACAGGTTTTTTAAATCAGATTTTTCAACTATTAGTTTCACATTAATTCAAATTTGAGTGATGGGGATGTATAGTTTCATAATATCTATAATCTTTTAGACAAACACAAATTTAAAAAAAAACTGTAGGATTCTAAACATGTAATAACTTAGCTTTTTATTTCTTTTTTTTTTACATTTTCCCAGCAATGACACAGTGACTTTTTTTTAATTGATGTTATATAAGCGAAAACTAAACCCACTAATTGAGGCTTTTATATAATTATGACATAGTTGGATAAGTTAAAGTGAAATATTTTATCAACTATTGTGTTAATATATTTACAGATCAATAAAATTAATGAAAAATCATAGAATTAATCCCTATGAGTTATCAGTCACAGAGTTAATCATTGAGTTGATATCATTCTCATTTTTCCAGAGTCATATTCTTATCAAAGATAAAACTTTTTAAACATAAGTATCTCTACTCATATATCAGAAATTATGTTCAGCAATCTCCAGAGGTTCCCAAGAGTGGGGCAATAGAAGGAGATGAATAGCAATAGATTTGAGAGGCAATAGCCTTCTGAGAGGACGTTATCATTATATGCAGCCAATTACCTTTCATATGGAAAAGAGTTGCTTAGATGCAGGAAAACACATTTTGACATGTGCATATGCAAGAGAAAGAGAGTTATGGCCAGGTGCGGTGGCTCACGCCTGTAATGTCATCATTTTGGGAGGCTGAGGCGGGTGGATTATCTGAGCTCATGAGTTCAAGATCAGCCTGGGCAACAGGGCGAAACCCTGCCTCTACTAAAAATATAAAAATTAGCCAGGTGTGGTGGCAGGCGCCTGTAGTCCCAGCTACTCAGGAGGCTAAGGCAGGAGAATCGCTTGAACCCGAGAGGCGGAGGTTGCAGTGAGCCCAGATCATGCCACTGCTCTCCAGCCTGGGCAACAGAGCAAGACTCTGTCAAGAAAAAAAAAAAGAGAGAGAGAGAGAGTTAGTACTGCTGCTACAAAATTATTTATGGTCTTGAGCTCCAACTATGTCATAATAATGAAATCCTCACAGCAGTACTATTGGATATATAATATGATTATTTTATTTAAGATACTAGTGAGATGCTAAGTCTAAGGATTAGGTCATCCAGCCACCCAGGTTTCAAGAAGCAAAAACTTTATTTAGTTTCTAAAAGGTTCAGAACAGAATTTTATCTCTTGATTTCCTGTTAAATACAACTTATTTAAAATTAATAATTTTCTTTCACACATACACATACACATTTTACAAATACAACATATAAAAGATACAATGAAGGAGTAGATTTGAGAGATATTTGAAATCTAAGGTCACCAACTTGTGGACTGTCACACAGATCTGGTCTTCAGATGCATTTTCTGCACATTGTTTCACAAACACTTAACAATTTCCCATGAAAGTAAAGAAGTTTAGCTTCTCTTTCAATAATCAGGTTATCTGCCCTGAGCTATTTCTGAATGGCAGCATGCATTGGACTTGCAGAGCATACACTCCCCCATGAGAAAGACTCCACCACTCCATGTGGCCCATCAGTTAGGACACCACACTCACACATGTGCTATGCCTGGTCCCTGTGGCTTTGAATTGTAACCTATGATCTAGAGAAATAATCAGGAGGACATGATGACTGACTAGATAAAGAGGGTAAGAAGAGAAAGAAAGGAGTCAAAAAAAGGATGACACATTTTCAATTCAGTTAGACACAAAAAAAAATAAAGTCACTAAATGTAAGAGATTGTTGAGATGCTGGGATCCTCACCTAATTCTGACTTAGTGTGAATGTATTCTTAAGGTACCCTCATGATCCCTGCTGCCTCTTCGTACCCTTGTATGAAGCCCTCAGGCAACTGTGTGTTGGAACTGTGAATTGCTCCTAACCTGCAGAATAGAAAAAACATGTGGGGTGCATGATGCACTCATGTGTCCATAACTTTGTGATTAAGCTACACAAAGTCATAGTGCCTATCTTGCCAGAGTTGTTCATTACCTTCCTGGCTCAGGACTCTAATGATTACAATAGGGAACCTCCTTGGCAAGGAACATAAGTGGCCTTTAGAGCAGAAAGCATCCTTCAGCTGACAGATAGCAAGGAGCTGAACCCCCAGACTGACAACTACAAGGTCTGAATGCTGCCAGCAACCACATAAGTGGGGATGCAGATCCTACCCCAGCTGAGCCTCCAGATGAGAATCCAGTGTCCTGGCTGACACCATGATTTCTGCTTTGAGACACTGTAAAGTAAGGGACTCAGTTAAGCCACACCCAGACTCCTGACCCACAGGAACTGTGAGCTACTAAATGTGTAGTATTGTAAACTGCTAAGTGTGTGGTAATATTGTTACACAGCAATGAATAACTAATGTACTGCTAATTTTTTATTTCTTACCCTAGAGTTGTTTGTCATTTTTTCTACCAAGTGTTGAGGATGTTTTCCTTTATTCCTTTATTCCTTTATTTCCTTTATTCTCTCCTCTCCCTTCGCTTCCTTGAATGTGCTTCCTGGGTGTGTGACTACTTAAAGTAATAGCATATCACTGAACTGATGGAATGCCATGGCAGATCTAGCACTGAAAAGATAGGCATCTTCTGATTACTCCATTTTATAAACTTTTAGTCATGCTGCAAGGAAATACAAGTGGCTTTGTGATGTGTCCCACATTAGGAAAGACTGAGCCATCCTACAACAGCTCTAGCTGAGCTCCCAGCCATCAGCCAGCAGTATCTTTGTCAGCCATGTGAGAGAGATATCTTGGAAGTTGATTCTCCAATCCAGTTTTGAGCCAGCCCAGTGACAACACATACAGCACAAATAACCTATCCCTAGAAACCACAACCAAATTGCAAAATCATGAATAAGTTACTTTGTTTGTTTCAACCTCTACGTTTTTGGTGGATTTACAGCAATAGACAATCAAAATATCAGAGACAATGTGTACATCCCCAGTGTTGAAAAGGGCAATTGTCACGCAGGAGCTCAATCTATACTTATTGAGTGGAATAATGTTATATTAACATTAAGTCTTTCCTATTGATAGAGATTCACTGGAAGTAATCATATATGAAGATAAGGAATTCATAATAAAATATTTGGATAGAGATGTAGTTACGGATATAGATTTTCATGAGAACACATTTAGGTTTGGAGATTACTTCTGTAATGAAGAAATAACTGGAAAGAATTGAAGAAATAATTTTGAAAAGCTTAGATATCCTCAAAGTAAAAGAAGACAGGAAAATAAGATACTGAACAAAAAGACAGCTATTAGCATAAAGGCATAGAAAATTCTAGGTTCTATGTTTATTTTTATTTTAAATCACATGTTATTACCACATTTTTAAAATCCAGCTGAATAATACATATTATTCTAAAAGGAAAGATAGATTTTCTCCCAAGGTTTAATGCTTACTGTGACTCTACATAAGGGCATTTTGAGCATACACGTTTAGAAAATTTTGCCCAACTAAATTAAACTTTTTAGGCAACCTAAGCATTCTAAATTTAAGGCAATATCTAGACACGCAGGACTTTTCTATTACTCACATTTGAAAACAGTATAGCCTCACTATTTATTAGGACTTTTTACTTGCTATATGACAATATTTAAGTGTTTTCCATTTATCAAGGAAGAAAGTTATCAAATAAAATAGCTTCTCTCTAATGAGTGAAATGAAATTAGTTTCTAGTGAAATGGTGTGGAAAAATAAGAGGGACAAAATGTATCTTAAAATTCTTTAAAAATTTTCTGGCAAATGTCTTTATGTAGTCCACTTAACATATATCTTCTTCTCCATGAGGGTAATAAAACTTTTCTTAAAACTCAATGTCACTTCAGAGTTCAAGGCTCAGAAATTCAACAAATACTAGTTGTTTTTATATATAAGGTCCTTCAGTAATTGTGTTACCTAACACCTTACATAGTTTTATGACTATGATTATATATACATATGTATATATTTATTTGGAAAACTTTTGCTGATAAGCTATAGTAGTATATTATATCCTTTGAGAAGTCCTGCAGTAATGAAATTTATCTAAAGTAGCATGACTCAAGTATAATTAAGTAGAGTTTATTTTAATTGAGGGATAATTATTAACTGTATAAGAAAATAATTTTTTGTGGTACACACATTGGGAGATTTTATTTTAGGTGGGAAATATTTCAAAATTCATTTACCCCAACCTCTCAGGAGGTAAAGAAATAAGTTGATTAACATGATCCTGTGTGTGGCAAGAATATAGAGTTTGCAGGAGTAAGAAAAGCTAGCTTTATACAACTCTATTTATCACAGTAGTGATCTTAGGTGCAGCAGCTATTTTCTATGAGTCTCAGTTCCATTGCTGGTAAAATAAAATATTTTGATAATTAAAATTTATTCTGTAGAAATAATATGTAAACTATATTATATGAATTTTCATAATTACTATCTCAATCATTTTATCATTCTATCTCTGCCCAAATAATAGAAACTTAACTACCTAAAAAAGTCACACCCTCCTAATGTCTAGTGGCTGTAATTGTTTTGTCATTATTGTTTTACTTTTTATAATTGACAATTAAAAATTGTACATATTTATTGTGTAAGACATAACATTTTGATATTTGTATATACTGTGCAATGACTAAATTGAGTTAATTAATGTGCTCTAATTCACATGCTTATCATTAATTTGTGGTAAAAGCACTTAAAATCTGCTCTCTTTTTAATTGTCAAATATACAATACATTGTTATCAATTATAGTCCCCATGTTGTACAATAGATCTCCTGAATTTGTTCTCCTCCCTAACAGAAATTTTGAATCCTTTTTCCAACATTTCTTCAATCCCTAACCGCACCCTGCCCCATTCTACTCTCTGCTTCTGTGAGATAAACTTTTTAAGATACTACATATAAGTGAGATCATGTGGTATTTGTCCTTTTGTGCCTAGCTTATTTCCCTTAATATAATCTACAGGTTTATCTATGTTGTCCCAAATGACAGGATTTCCCTTTTTTTTTTTTTTTTTAGATGGAGTCTCATTCTGTCACCAGGCTGGAGTGCAGTGGCACGATCTTCACTCACTGTAATCTCTGCCTCCCAGGTTCAAGCTGAGGCAAGATTCTCCTGCCTCAGCCTCCCTAGTATCTGGGACTACAGGTGCGTGCCACCACGTCCAGTTTTGTTTTGTTTTGTTATTTTATTTTTAGTACAGATGGGTTTCACCATGTTGGCCAGGATAGTCTTGATGGGGTTCCACCAAGTTGGCCAGGATAGTCTCGATCTCCTGACCTTGTGATCTGCCCGCCTTGGCCTCCTAAAGTGCTGGGATTACAGGCATGAGCCATCATGCCCAGCCGATTTTCTTCTTTTTAAGGTTGCATAGTATTCCATTGTGTATATATACCACATTTTATTTATCCAATAATCTATGGAAGGACACTTAGGTTAATTCCATATCTGGGCTATTGTGAATAGTGCTGCAGTGAACATGGGAGTGCATCTGTGTCTTTGGCATATTGATTTTATTCCTTTAAATAGATACCCAGTAGTGGGATTGCCAGATCATATGGTAGTTTTATTTTTAATATTTTGAGGAACCTCCATATGGTTTTCATAATGGCTGTACAAGTTTTCATCATTCCCACTGTCAGTGTACATGGTTCCCTTTCTCTACATCCTCATCAACATTTGTTATCTTTCATCTTTTTGGTAATAGCCAACCTAAC
The DNA here is from genome assembly GCF_029289425.2 of Pan paniscus. Taxonomy (NCBI): domain Eukaryota; kingdom Metazoa; phylum Chordata; class Mammalia; order Primates; family Hominidae; genus Pan; species Pan paniscus. Next base: position 89,873,016 of record NC_073253.2, on the reverse strand, counting down.
AGCTGTAACATGATATTTCATTGTAGTTTTAATTTGCATTTCCTGATGACTAGTGATGTTGAACTTCTTTTTTTCATAGGCCTATTGGGGATTTGTGTGTCTTCTTCTGAGAGATGTCTGTTTAGGTAATTTGCCTGTTTTCTCGATTGGGTTATTTGTCTCAGTGTTATATAATTGTTTGAAATTTTTACATGGCTTGAATATTGACCCTTGATCAGAAATATGATTTATGAATACTTTTTTCTAGTCTGTGAGGTGCCCCTTCCTCTGTTGTTATGCAGTGCCCCTTCCTCTCTTGCTATGCAGAAACATTTTAGTTTATGTAACCTCATTTGACTGTCATTATAAATTACAGGATTTCCTCTTTTTTAAGGCTGAATAGTATTCCACTGTGTATATATAACTATTATCTAATTGTTTTAAAGATTTTCTTTGATGTGATTGAAAATCTGACTCCCATAATCTCACCCAGTGAATCTTGGCCTTCACTTAAATTATATCTTGAAAAAATGTGGGATTCTATCATGTTTTTGAAAAGAAAGACTCAAGCCCATAACAATAGCAATTCCTTAAGTTAGTTGATAAATTAAACATAATTTCCATAAAATCACCATTAGATTTTTTTTCCTAGAGCTACCAGTTTAACTAAAACATTTATTTCCTCTGGATGATTAAGCAAGAAGGAAACTTGGAAAGGAAATGACATGTTGGATGGTGTCTAGCAATTGAAGGTGTTAATGCAATGTTATTAGAATAGGCAGATTACCCAAGAGAACAAGATAGAAAATCCAAAAAAAAAATGCAAGTAGACATAGAAATTTAGTGTGTGACAGAACACCGATGTTGCCGATAAATATGAGTAAAATCCTTTTTAACAAATGGTATTGGAACAATTGGATAGCCACATGGAAGAAAACAATTGATCCTCACACCATCCACCAGCATTAATTCTAAATAAATCAGAAATCTAAGTTCATAGGAGAAATGGTGCAGATTGTGGGTAAGTCATTCCAGGTATTACTCAACACCCAGGAAAAAAAAAGATCGAACAATTTAGTTACATTAAAAAGAACTTGCATGCAAAATACCATAATCAAAGTTAGGAGATTGATAGTACACCAGAAGAAAAAGCTTTTACTTTATATTACAACCAAGTGTCAGCACTCATTAGATAGATATTGCAAAAGTATAGAAAGTACTAAGTATAGAAAGTACTAACAACCCATAAGTGGACAAATATATAGACAGATAGCTCACAGAAAAAAAGAAATGTAAACTGCATTTAAACATATACAAGAGTCAATCCTTCTCATAATAAAATAAACATGGATAAACTGTCCCAGGGAAGCCATTTTTTTGCCAGCCATTTTTTATAATACTGGGAGAAAAAAAAGTGTTTCATAATATATGTATTCTAATAGAGGCATAGGCAAATATATCTTCAGTGGAGATTAAAAGTGATATAACCCCTATGAACAGTGAATGGAATTATATTCAACTTGCAATGTCCATGCTTGCTGAATGTTCTTATTAAATATCACATGATCACACCATTTTCAGGTACAATTTTTAAAGTTTTCTTTTTCAATCCTTGTAAATTTATCTGCTCTGATAAGGACTTCAAATACAACATTGAATAGAAGTGGTGATTGTGGACCTCCTTGTCTCATTCCTGACTTGAAGTCGATACATTTACCTTTACAGAGTTCAATGTGTTCATTCCTATACAGTGTTTTGTTTTGTTTCAAACTTTTGGTTTTATTTGTTGGTGAGTTTGTTTTTACTTTGATTAATGTATACCAATAAGCAGGTGAAGGTATTTTCTTATTTCTTGAGTTAATTAACAATTTTTATAAATTAAAAAAACAGGCTGGGTGTGGTAGCTCAGGCCCAGCACTTTGGGAGGCCGAGGTGGGTGGATCACCTGAGGTCAGGAGTTCAAGACCAGTCTGGCCAACATAGTGAAACCCCATCTCTACTAAAAAATACAAAAAATTAGTTGGGTGTGCTGGCAGGCGCATGTAATCCCAGCTACTCGGGAGGCTGAGGCAGGAGAATCGCTTGAATATGGAAGGCAGAGGTTGCAGTGGGCCGAGATCAGGCAAATGCACTCCAGCTTGGGCAATAGAGTGAGACTCTGTCTCAAAAAAATAAATAAATGCTCGCTATTTTGTGCATCTATTTTTCTGAAATTTCTTAATATGATAATTTATATTAGATTGCTTATAATTTTTCATGGTCAGAATAAATTGAATTTTTTGTTGCCTTATGTTTGTTCACATTTTGTTTAGGATTTTTATATATGTTCATGATTGAGTTTGACATGATTTTTCTTTTGCAAGTTAAAAATCTACAAGTGATCTTATAATTATGTATTAATGTGATATATTCTTTGTGACTGCTATAAGATACTTGAAAGTAAAATTCATGCTGTATTTCCAATCATCTTTATATTTTGTCCCTGTATTTCTGTAATTTGTAAACTACGGAATATACAAAGCTAAAAACTTGACTCAGCTGGCTGGGCGTGGTGGGTCACGCCTGTAATCCCAACACTTTGGGGAGGCTGAGGTAGGCAGATCACTTGAGGTTAGGAGTTCGAGACCAGCCTGGCCAATATGGTGAAACCCCATCTCTACTAAAAATACAAAAATCTGCCAGGTGTGGTGGCAGGCATCTGTAATCCCACCTACCTGGGAGGCTGAGGCAGGAGAATCACTTAAACCTGGGAGGCAGAGGTTGCAGTGAGCCAAGATTGCACCACTGCACTCCAGCCTGAGTGACAGAGCAAGACTCTGTCTCCAAAAAAAAAAAAAAAATCGACTCAGCTCTGATGCTTGTCCTCCAAGGAGACTTGGCCTAGATGGTTTCTACATGCACTCGTCAGTCACAAGTGGTTTCTCCTTCAAAATTCACCATAGCATGTGACCCTCTCTGTTGGTTTTCTTACTTCCTTTCTTAAATTGTGCATAATAATTTTGTACAGATTTCTTCATATGTTTTTATAATTAATGAATGAAGGCCATAGATATGAAAAAAATACTTATTAACAAGAAAACTCTAAAACTAGTCTTCTCTATTTCAGTTATAATAAAGTGGAGAGAATCTGAGATTCCACAGTGCTGCTAAATGTGAAGATTCCCAGGGCTTAGAAGATCCTGCATTTTATCTCACATGTAGCTCAAACATTAGGAGCTTAAATTACAGCAAAACATAAATTAAGAACTGAAGAACATAGACATCTTCAGAGAGACAATCTCTTAATTGTCATTACAAGGAAATTTTTAATTTCTGTGAAAATGCTGTTCCAGAAATTAACTTGATAAATTCTGTTGTTAACTCATTTATATTTCCCCTGGGGACAAGTGTAGTTTGAAGTTTGGTCCAATGACCAAAGTTTTACATCAGATCAATTGTAAAAATAATAAACAATGCATCACAAACATAGATATTCAAATAACTTCTTTAATATCCTAAAATATAGATTTATGCTACAAGTCTTACATGTAGGCAGAAATGTCCAGGTTGATCAAATAAAGGTTTCAAAAGTACTATAAATGTATTTATACACAAATAAAACATTTTCTTATAACTTTTTGGGCCTAACAATCATAATAATGTCACAATAAACATTCGTTGGAGAGGTCCTAACTGTCCTTTTGTTTTTCCCCTTTAGATATTTATTTTGGGGAATTAATTTGAATGTTTTATATGTCTTTTAAAAGCTTGCACAGCAAATCGCATGACCATTTCTATCTCTTAATAAATATTTCTGTAGCAAATAAATGGAATTCAAAAATCTATCTGGATTCCTCCTAGAAAATAGTTTAAACCTATCCATTCAGTTTACAATTACATTTTACAGGCATTCACAAAAATGCTGCTGATAATAAAATGCACTATGATATTCCCATAGTGCTTTACTCATCAGATTGCACTTTCGCAAATGTTATTATAAAACTTCTTTCCACACTGTAAGGTAGGTAGAAAAAACAGTATATAAAATTTTCAGTTTAAATTATTCTCTACTGTTTTTAATCTGCATATAGACCTGCTTGAGACTCTGATCTTAATATTCTTCCTCACTCCACCACATTTTGTTATTTGCCTATATCTCATCTTCTTCATTTCCAAAATGTTTGACGAATGTATTTCTTTCTCTAAATATTTTTTTAATTGGCGTCTGACATAGGCACACTGCAGCTCCTGGAGGTAAGCGGTGTGTACAGATTACATGGCAAGTGAGTCATACAACCAAGGGATCATCTTAGAAGAAGCCGCGGCTTCTTGTATCAGGTTGCTGGTTTATTTCCTTTCATTGTTATCATACCAATGTCAAGCTTGGTCGTCATGCTTTTTAAAAAGTCACAAAATATCTTCCCTTGTGTTCAGTATGTGGAAGTTTAGAGAGAGGGAGTTCAGACCTTTGTTTTGATGATCGTTGACAAGGGTTATTTTGGTGGCAAGTGACATATGTACATGAGCTGATTGTAGTAGCTAAGTAATGTGCTTGGGGTGCATGTGTGTCTGGGTGTGTTTGTGTGTCTGTCCCTATGAGTGTTTTTAGCGTAAGTTTTATACCTCATCTCTAAGGCCTTACACCATAACATCCTGCGACTTATGCTGAGCCACAAGGTGATACATTGCTCAGTAAATGAAATTAGTAAACATTAGTAAAGTTTAACATGACATGTAAAAGGAAGAAAATGTCATTTGTCTGATTGTGTTTTCAGATGTCTTATTCATCTTATTCATCTCCAGCTATCCTGTATGCCATGAAGTTTTTGACTGGTGACTTAAGCATTAGCAGGATACTGTTTTTCTGAACTCACTTATATATCATGGCTATTTCCTCCTCCTAAACAATCTTCATAGATATGACAGCATGCCAATAATCAATAATATTCATGCTGGGGAGTAAAAATTAAAAGAAAAACACTAAGAATATATGAACATCAATAAGAGAAACAGCAATATAAATATGGCTAATCTGTGTATCTCACATATTGTGACATAAATACATGTCATGTAAATATTGTTGAATGCATATTACTATAATCAAAAAGACCTGATGAACTGAATAGGAATTTTTTGAAAAAATGAGTGAGTGAATTCTTCAGTCAAATGTAAATAGTATTTTGTATTTCCTAGAGTATAAATCTTCCCAGTGGCAGAGTGTCCAATAGAGGAAGGAAGAAAGGGGGAGAGAGAAAGAGAGTAATAAAAAAAAAAAAAAAGGAAAAGAAAACCAGAAGAGTCATGGCAACTTTTCCCTGTATGCTACAAAAAACAACTGTTCAAGTAGCATATCATTCTTGTCCCAAACAGGTACACTCAACACTTTTCTTGGTCATCTGTCTCCTAAGTGCTCTGGTTCCCAAGATTCCATTTCTATTCACTTTTCCATTACGAAAATAAAATTTAAATGCCACCTAGATACGCATTTGTCTGCTCTTGATTTGTTTAATTCTATTGAATAGGACCCAACAATTCCCATTTAACAGCTCGTTATTCTAAATAAGTCAAATTCTATACTCAGGTTGATTCAATGTGTCTAAGACAAGTTAGCCAACAGTGTATTGTGGAGTGTCTGCCTTTGAACTTCTATTCACATCTCCTTTGGAGAACAATTACTAGCTAATTGAATTCTTTATATCCGAAGTTAGCAGTTTCCCCAAAATGCATGGAAATTCTGTCTTAGAAACCGATGCCAGTTTTATAGCTTCCTTCAGTTGGTGCTGGCAGACGTCTTACTTTCGCATCTATGAACATTTACAAGTCTATCATCAGCAGAGTCAGGAAAAATATGAAGTTAAGTTGCTTGACTAATTGATTGGCATTAACTTAATTAAACAAATTAAGATCCAGATTGATAGTCACCGGGTGACTTTAACGATTACAATGTTCATTTCCATTAATTTGTCATTAGGCCTTTAATGTAATGGGCTCAATAGAATTCAAAATTATTTTCAAAATTTTTGACATATGGGATATCATTAAAATGGCACCATAAAGTTATATATCTGATAGTGAATGCTAATTGTAAGAGGTTTGTAGTACTTATTATGGTGGTCCTATTATAATTTGGATTTTTTTTCCTTTTGTAAAATATTAAGTAAAAAATAGAATTTGCTGTAGAGAAATTCACTGTTGGCCACTTTTCTTTAACACATTAATTCATTTCTTTTATGACCTTCTAAGTGCATAGGAGAACAAGAGGTTTAGAGAAACACTGGAGTGTGGAAAAAGCAGTTTGGATAGGTTTTCATAATATTACAAAAAACAAATAAAATTCAACCGTTAATCAAATGGAAAATATAGTAAGATAATTTACTGCAAACAAAACAATGCAGTACAAAAGAACTAAGAAAAATAATTTTAATACAGGTGACTTTGGGCTGAGTTTTCAAATAAGCTGGTTCTTATACATATTTCTATGCATATTTATTTATACATATAAAATAAGGAAGTTTCAGAAGTTTGCAAGCAGTATCTGGGATAAGAATGCAGCACAGAGAAATTAGAAAAAGTAGACAGACTTTATGTTAAGAATCAAGCATAGGTTATGTCTTCTTTCTAATTTATTATTTTTAAAAATTTTCTTACTAGATTGTTAGAAAATTAGAGACTGATATGGAATGCCTAAGACTATGGTTTGTATGACTATTTATAACAATTTATATCTTGATGTATTACCTTGTATTTTTTTTCGGTTTGCCGTAGGACTTCTTAACTTTGGAGAGGCTGGAAGCAGGATTTACAACCTCGTTTATTCCAAAAGATGTTGACAAATTATGTGTTTTCAAATCTTGAAGACAAGTTCAAGTGTGATGATTCTTTCTCTAGAGTCCATCAAATAGAATCTAGTGCAATACTTAGATCTTGCATACAGTAGAAATTCAATGAAAATCTATTTCATCTTAAAGCACATTTTGTAGTCTTTGATCATGACAAACGAGAATTATGTATATTTTGGTATAGCTATAGAAATAAATTCTAAACAATCTCAATTATGATTGATGTTTAGTCTGATGATTGCTTCATGCTTGGGATTAGAAAAAAATCAGCCAAATTATCATCTATATCCTAATATGTATATATTTCATTTACTAATAACAATTTATTATGAAATTACTAAATTTTAAATCATGAATAGAGAGAAAATATAATACTTGAAAAATTATTTGCTTATATATTTTTGTTTATTCAAGAAGATAGGACATAATGAGATACATATAAACATGATAAAGTAAATGAACAAACAGGATATTCCAATTAATCTTATTCCTAAAGACAGATGTTATGAAAAATGAATAAATGTGAATAATAAGCATTTTAGATAGGATATTAATATTCCAGGTTAAACAAATATTATTTTCAATTAAAATATTACTTAATTTCCTTGACCAATGATTATTATTAGCAAGTATTTTAAAATACAAAGTAGACAATTAATTTAAATCTGATATATTTTAAATAAATGATGGTTCCCTTTCATGTATTTACTTTGTATACATACCAAGGCTATAAAATAATTTAAAGCATAGTCTCTGCCTATAAGGTTCTTATAAGGTTTTTACGGGTTTTAGGAAGGTATTACATATACCAGAATTCAAATGTTCTAATTTCCTAAAAGTGGGAGCTAAGTAGTTTACAATTTGTTTGGAAAAAACACCAAAAAAAATCTAAGTTTGCATGTTACAGTAAGCATACCATGTAGACTTCAAATATAGGAAAATTTGAGGTGATTGTGGTTGTTTCACCTAGGAAAAGTATTGGAAGAAAATTCTTGGAGTGGTGAAGGTAGAATCAGTTGAGAGGGAATTGAAGTTATAGTTTTCTGTGGAATCAGATAATGGAACAGGTTGAATTCTAAATCTATATCACAAAAGATATTCACATTCTATTACACTCTTCCAGGAACCTTTATTTTTTTCTCCTTTCCCCTATAAGCAACCACAGTAGTTACCCTGATTCTGAATCTAATCAGAGAGTGGGGAAATGTTCCAGTAAGAAACAACAGAACTGACCCTTATATCCATCAGATATTTTTCTTGATTCACTATCTACTAACTCTACCTGGGAAAATCAATGAGACAATATCTGTCACAAGGCCGTAATTAATTTTTGCCTGAAGTTCAGCCAAATCCAATTTTGCATCAGCTTCCTTCCTTCTTTCATAATAACTAGAAAAATAGTTGATCATATGGTTAGATGGGTTCATTAATTAATGAGTGGTCAGGGATATTTTGTGAGCAATCTTTTAGTTAATCAAAACAATACTAATCAGCTAGATAAGGAAACTGGTAGATGACACTAAGGTAGGAAATCACAGATTCAAAAGTCTATATCATCTTCCAAGTATGATTATGTGGGCTCCCTTTTTGGTTCCTCTCTGAACTTGACTTCTAGGTCCTCAATGACCTTATAACAACGGAAAAATTATGGATCCTGTGTAAGCAATTGCACACTGAGGAAGATGTCTGCCTGACACATGTGGCGTTTCAATGGACTAAGCATTTTGTAGTTAGTTGACAGACAGTAAATCTCTCTTTTTAAAATTACAGATGGTTTCATTTATTTCTTTGCCAAAAGCACACTATTAAGGAGCCATGTGGGCCTGAAGGTGAACCATGCCACGCATGTAATGATGGGAGCCAAATCCCTTACTAAGACAGTTTATCCGTTGTATTCAGAAGTCCCTTCTCATGGCCAAAATCCATATGCAGCAAGAATATGGAAAGTGTTTCTGCTATTTGTTAACACAATTCATTTATCAGGATTCCACTAAGAAAAATTTGGAAGGATAAAGATTAAATAGTGAAGGATAACTTACAAGATGTACCAAGTGAAGTTTTACAACATGACAGCAAGGTAGAAAGAAAAAGATAACAGTTTAAAGTAGCATGGATAGAAGAAACAACATTTGATGACTATATATTAGTATTTAGAAAACAGAAAAAGCCAAAAATGCTCAATACCCCCAGCCTGGATGATGGAGATGATACAAATTTTCAAAGTTTTTAATTACGGATGATTGAAAAATTTCTGTCTTTATTCTTGTTGTGATTTTCACCATATTATTCCAAAACTTTCTGTGATATCTGAAGAAAGAAATGACAAAGACACTTTCCTACAAAATATTAGTTTGAAATAATTAAAAAGGAGTCAATGATAGACCGGATTAAGAAAATGTGGCACATATACACCATGGAATACTATGCAGCCATAAAAAATGATGAGTTCCTGTTCTTTGTAGGGACATGGATGAAACTGGAAATCATCATTCTCAGCAAACTATCGCAAGGACAAAAAACCAAACACCGCATGTTCTCACTCATAGGTGGGAAGTGAACAACGAGAACACATGGACACAGGAAGGGGAACATCACACTCCGGGGACTGTTGTGGAGTGGGATGAGGGGGGAGGGATAGCATTAGGAGATATACCTAAGGCTAAATGATGAGTTAATGGGTGCAGTACATGCAGGCACATGTATACATATGTAACAAACCTGCACATTGTGCACATGTACCCTAAAACTTAAAGTATAATAATAATAAAATAAAATAAAATAGAAAAAGGAGTCAAAAAGCATCCAGGGAAATGCATTTGCCCTTTGTGAGATTGTTTGCGGTTGAAATCCCATTTATCCAAGTGTAATTTTTTTTTAAGTTGTAGGATCAGCAGGCATTATTATCCTGTTAGATGATGCATTTGCCCTTTTCTTGAGCATCATCCTGACAGATCAGGTCAGACTTCTTGTTGGCATAGTACTATGGAGACAGCTGGCAGATGTCCTTTTTTATTTTATTCATTTATTTTTTTTTTTTGGACAGGGTTTTCCTCTGTCACCCAGGCTGGAGTACAACACAATCTTGGCTATTTTTTTTTTTTTTTTGTATTTTTGGTAGAGACAGAGTTTTGCTGAGGTTGGTCTCGAACTCCTGAGCTCAGGTGATCTGACCCCTCCGTCTTCCAAAGTGCTGGGATTACAGGTGTGAGCCACCACGCCCAGCAGCAGATGTCCTTTTGAAAAGAGGGGATGACAGGCCATTAGGGTGTCTAAGAGCTCCCACTGAAGATTATCTGGGACTGAACATTGTTATATAAACAACTAGGACCAAGTAGAGGTAAGGAAAGCTGCCTGGTACAAGTTTCAGAGAAATGTTTCTATTATTTCTGTCCCCTGAAAGAGAAAGGGAGGTTCTTCTGCATCCATGCATAATGTAGCAGAAGAGACTAGTGTCCTTTGTTATAGCAAAACAATCATGCATGCAAAAGAGAACATGGAAACGTTATGGTACAGTCTGATGTAGAGGCCAGACTCTTTGGCATAAGTTTGTACCACACACTTAAGCTCCCACCTGAGAGGAATCAGACTGGCCACTCTTGAGAGGAATGCTGAGAATGGGATGGATAGAACCTTAGTGCTAATATACAAGCATGCTCTGAAATACAAGGGTAGTGAGGCATTTTGCGTCTCAGGCCCTATATATTTAAATAATTAAGGAAGAAGAGTTAAGAATTATTCCCAGATTTTGTAGATGGCAGGGAGATATGAAGAGAGATGAGCAATTGGGTTGACAGCTTTGTTCTTAAGTGAGATCATAAAGTAGCAGTTTAGGGGATAATCTAGTTTTGAACACGTTAAATTTGAGGTGCCTACTGGCAACCAAGTAAAATGTCAAGAAAAAAGTTGGATGTATAAATGAGAGAAAAGATCTAAAATAAATATACAAATATAAGAATCATCAACATGTAGACTGAGCCATGAGATCACTAAACAGGCATGGTCATGATTGGTTGTACTGGTTGTGCACTGCACAAGACCAGTCAGCTAAAAGGTGAGCAGTAGCTAACATCTAGCATAACCTTTCACAAAACTGTGTGTTCTGAAATGGGACTATATCCACCTGGAGAAAAAAAATTTTAATTAGTAAAAATAGTGCCTCAAGGGAAACAGAAGCCCTAGAGAGAAGATTAAAAATGAAATAATTGACCCAGATATTACACCAGTACTAAAAGTTAGAAAATGCCAATGATTGCCTGAAGCTGAGTTGGGAGGTGCGAGGTGTCAATCAATGGCAAAGGAGCATAAAGCAAATTCTGGACATAATGAAATGTTTTATTTCTTGACTAGGAAAAGTATAAGTTTGGGGAGGCGAGGCAAGTTAAGCAAAATGGTTTGAAAATGAGGGGCTGGTGATGTAGAGGGTGATAAAACAAAAACAATCAAGCCTTCTGTCCTGGAAACCACAAAGTGTTTCAGAAGAAGAATGATCCAATGAATAAGTATTTTTTGTTGATAATGCAAATAAGACTTAGGAGTTTGAATTAGCCATAGGATTTAGCAAACTGGCAATCACTGGTGAACTTGACTGGAGTTATTTTGATAAAGTGGTGTTTAAATGAGTACACAAGAGAATAAAGAGAAGAAAGTATGAGACAATGAATGTAGGCCCCAAAATTTAAAATATTTTCTTTTAAAGCGGAGCAGATACATGGGGCAGTAGTTGAAGGGAGAAATGGGTTAAACAGAAGATATTTTTAAGTGTAGAGTTAATGGCAAATGTGTTTGTAGGCTGATTACAATAACTCAGCAGGGAAGAAAAACTGACTCAGAAGAGAAAGAGGATGATTTCTGGAGCAAGGTTCTTGTAGGGGTAACTGGGAATAGAACCAAGCACAAGTTACACACACACACATACACACACACACACATGCATACATTTGTATTTCCAATAAAAATGTTTTTTGACAGCGAAACTAATGAATAAAACCTGAAAAAAACCCTCTTCGAATATTTCATACATTGAATTGTAGTCAACTTTTTCTGTGAACAATTAGGATGTATTATGGGGTACCTCAATATGTAATCGTGTTGTGAGATAAAAGTCTTTAAAGAGGTGATAAAGTTAAAATGAGGTATTCAAAGTGGGCCCTGTTTCAATATCACTAGTGTTCTTACAAAAAGAGAAAATTTGGCCATACAGAGAAAGACGTCAGAAACAAACACCCACTGATGGAAGATCATGTGAGTCCACAGTGGGAAGTTAGCCAGCTGCAAGCCAAGAGGGATTTCAGAAGTAACCAAACCTGCTGACACTTTGATCTTGAACTCCTAGCCTTCACTATGAGAAATTAAATTTCTGTCATTTAAGCCACCTAGTTTCTGATGTTTTATTACAGTACCCCTAGCAAACTAATACAGAATGTAAGCCATTTGACACAAATAACCATGTCTCCTACTCCTTTTAAGACAGCAATTGCTATTAAAGGTACTTCATAAATATATGATAAGAATGAATCTTATCCTTTAATAAATGACTGGGGAAACTATGGTTTATGTGTAATATCTCTAATTATAGTTCACTGCACCTGAATATATTTCTTCAGCAACAGTGCAGTTACATATTTATAATAGTGAGGATAATATATGAATTATCCAAAGGGAATCATATGGAGTTTCTTTTCAGTTGAATGTTAAGTAATATTAATGTGAGGCAGTAGTAGAGACATCTGAAATGTTAGCTCCCTTCCTAAAGGCAAGAGAGCACCTTGTTTTACATTTCTGGAACCTTTCAGGACCAATAAATTAATGTTAAAAAATAAAACCCTCTCTGAACATATGTTCTTAGGATAATCTAAAACCCGTTAGGAAGTGGTTTTCACTACAATTCTAATTCTTGATTTAAAATAATTTTATTTCTAATTTATGTGCACGCACTTGTAATTCTTCTGTAAAGCACATTGAGGAATAAAAATCCAATAACTCACAGCCATATCAATTATTCTGTGGAATATGATTTCTAAATCAATAATGATTATTATGCAACCAATGAATCAAAATTCTTGCATTTTACTTTCTTTGAAGTAGCTACTTGCCTTGTTTTTATGCTAGACATGAAACCACAAGATGTAGGACTTTAACAGGGCAAATGAAATTCCTCATTTTAATGTACTGCAGTTCATTTTTATGCACAGTTGCTTAATGTGTTTCATCTTTGTGCATGATAGGAGTCACTGTCTTTGTAATCTCATTTCAATCACTATCCAAGTGGTATGTTGCTGAAAACATTAATTTTTACTAATGCTAGGAAAACGTTTTCTGAAAGCAAGTTTGCTCATGCATGCTTTTTGCAAATGTCTTTCTATTCTTTGCAATCAGCTGAGTTGACATTTTAATTGGTCTGTAAGCCTGTGAAGAGTGCTGGCTGAGAAACAAGCATGCTTTCGGGCATTGCTTTCCCTCTGACAGCATGTTACATGCTGACTCTCTGCACATCTCAGTTTAGTTGAATCTATATTTGTATTCTTTATATTACAATTATGACGGTGATACATCAGACAACCTGCCTTCAATGTAATCTTAAAACTCATTTATAGCTGGTAATTTCTCATATGCTGGAATATGATAATGGAAACACAAGCGAGGATCATAACTTATTTTTTTTAGATGGAGTCTCGCTTCTTCACCCAGGCTGCAGTGCAATGACGCGATCTCGAGTCACTGCAACCTCCGCCTCCCAGGTTCAAGCAATTCTCCTGCCTCAGCCTCCCAAGTAGCTGGGTTACAGGCATGTGCCAGCACGCCTGGCTAATTTTTGTATTTTTAGTAGAGATGGCATTTCACCATATTGGCCAGGCTGGTCTCGAACTCCTGACCTCAAGTGATCTGCCCACCTTAGCCTCCCAAAGTGCTAGGATTACAGGCATGAGCCAGTGCACCTGGCCCATAACTTTTAAGTATTGAATATTCACATACTTTCAAAAAAGTGTGTTTGCATTTGTACATGAGAAAGAGAGAGACAGGAGGGAGACAAGAGATTGGGACAGAGATCTGGCAAAGTTGTGTGTGTGTGCACAGACTAAGTCAAAGTAAATTTATGTAGTTTTAGTTAGAAACTCACCTATTTTGTGTTAAACGGCGATAAATTTTTATTGTATTTTATCCATATGAAATGAGCTCTTTTCTATCCAATGATTTAAGACATTTGATTATAAACATTGTTACTCAGATTCACATAGGAAGTGCCACTTCACTAAAGCACCACTCACTACAGTCCCTGCTGATTGGCAAGTTAGTTTCTTTAATATTTAATTGTTTAAAATCTTGTTTAACAAACAAACATTTCTCAGTGTGAATTTAGACTTGTATAAAATAGATTATAATTAGTTTTCTTAGATTCAGATATATCTTTAAACACAGGACAGTAACCATTTCTACTAAATATACTAATTAATAAATGCAATTTTAACATATTTTTCTATTAAAGACAATGTTTGTTTAGTCAATTTGTTATAGACATTATGGAGACCAAAGAGCTCTAAACTTTGACAGCACATTTTTTCTACATTTATTTCCACTGTATTGCAGCTACTTCTTTATTAATATGTGTACATTATCATTATTTAATATATCAGGAGACAATACATAGTTGTTTAAGGTTATTGTTAAATTTTTTGTTCACATTTTATATATGTATGTATGTGTACATATCAATGTATCTGCATTTAGGAGGCTTACCGATAACAAAACAAAAGCGGATCAAAACATCCATATTTGAAATACAGATTTAAAATCATTTGGCAGCTAGATACTAGGTGTAGAAATAGGTATTGTTGAGAAGAAAAGGGTTTTCCAGGTCCTTTATCAGTGTTCTAGCTATCAAAAACCAAGCCCTGAGGTCTTCAGTTCATACTTTCATGCAATGTATACTATACAGCTCCTTGTTAACTCAGTAAAGGCCTGCTGTTCCAACTCAGAAGGAGGATATAACCTAGGCCACAGGAATGATAAGAAGAAGAAGAGGAGATAGCAACAAGGTTAGAACCCACAGAGTATGTCCCTTCTGTAGTCTCTTGCTTGGGGGAAAAAAAGGCCAAGTTTATGAGACGATTAAAGACTTTTTGAGGGCTGATGTTGGCTTGCGAACTTATTCCCTGTTTAGGAACTTGAATGCAACAACCTGAGGAGCAGCAACACTAGCAACACGGCATGGTCTGACTAAGACATTCTGTAGCTTTAACTCTGCAGTTTAACTTTGTAAGGATATACTTCATTCTGGAAGGAAGCCCAGAAGCCCTGAGATTCTTGCTGGGGGGACTGCTGGACAGATTCACTACCAAAGGTCTGAGATGCTCTTTTTGAGAATGCTGCTAACTGAATTACAAAGTCTGGGGCCTAATGATTACCAGTGCCAGAGCTCCAGGGTTTTGTAGTGTCAGCATTTACTGAGGCGGGGTTCATCTTAGCCTAGAATCACTGTGGATCTGTCCACATAGGACTTACGCAGGCCGCAGAATTTACAGGCTGAAAAGCAACACCCTGGAAATCAGAGGGGGCAGATGGCTCCATGTTCCAGGACACTTATTCCTCCCAACTACCACCCATAAATATGCCTGCCCTGCCTTCTTCCTGCAGTTCACCTGGAGAAAAATGAGAAAAAGAGAAGGAGCTGGCTGGGCAGCTTACTAATCAGGAGATGAAGCTGCCTAAACAATATATGACTCTTTAAATTAATTGACCCTACTAAACTTAAATTGGTCATTTTGACAAAATTATCACTCCAACTAATCTGCAAGTGAGTTTTGTGAAGAAAACTAGATTAGCAAAAGGTAAAATAATTATATTTCATCCTTCACTTAAGGTATGAGGTAAACATATACTTCAATTATTTTATATGCTTCCACTATACACACACACACACACACACACATTGAGCCAGGACCTTAATTGATTCACTCATCCACTCATCTTTAGCAATATTTTATGACTCAAAAGTTTTTAAAGTCCAAATGTATCCTTCTCTGAATTTAAAGAAAAAACAGGAGAGTGTCTTGTTTGACAATGAGAGTAGCAAAAGAAAACAATATTGGCCAGTTAAGAATGAAATAAGTTCACTGCAGCTCTAGTAGTAGTTTTCTTCTGCCAGTGCAAGGGAGGCTGGGTTTTCCCCTGCCAGTGCAAGGGAGGCTGGGAGGTTTGGACTGGGTGGTATTCCCGACAGGGCAGCACAGCATCTTTGGCAGATCGTGGCCAGACTCTTTGTTTAGGTGAAACCTGGATCCAACCCTTTTCACCAGGCAGGGCCTCCCTGTAGGAATTTAGCAACCCAAGCCAGGGGTTTGCAGACAGAACTCTCATTTCCCTGGGACCGAGCACCTAGCAGGGAGGGGCAGCCATGGTCTCAGGTTCAGGGGACCTAATCTTTCCTGCCTGCTGACTCTGAAGAGTCCAGACATTCCAGACCAGAGGGATTTCCCCACCACAGCACTGCAGCTCTGCTAAGGAGCAGCCAGACTCCGTCCATAAGGGGGTCTTTGATCCTGTGCCTCCTGACTTGGGGAGACCTCCCAACAGGGGTTTCTAGACACCTCATATGGGAGAGCTGTGGCTGGCACTAGGTCAGTGCCCCTCTGGGACGAAGCTTCCGGAGGAAGGAGCAGGGAGCAACCTTTGCTGTTCTGCAGCCTCCACTGGTGATACCCAGGTAAACAGGGTCTGGAGTGGGCCCCCAGCAAACTACAGCAGACCTGCAGAAAAGAGGCCTGACTGTTAGAAGAAAAACAAACAGAAAGCAAAAACAACAACAATACAACATCAACAAAAATGACCCCACAAAAATGCCATCCAAAGGTCAGCAGCTTCAAAGATCAAAGTTAGGTAAATCCACAAAGACAAGGAAAAAACAAAACGCAAAAAGCAAAACATAAAAATGCTGAAAATTCCAAAAGCCAGCATGCCTCTTCTCCTCCAAATGATTGCAACACCTCTCCAGCAAGGGCACAGAACTGGGCTGAAGCTGAGAATGGATGAACCGACAGAAGTAGGCTTCAGAAAGTGGCTACTAATGAACTTTGCTAAGCTAAAGGATTATGTTCTAACCCAAAGCAAAGAAGCTAAGAACCATGATAAATGATTACAGGAGCTGTTAACTAAAATAACCAGTTTAGAGAGGAACATAAATTACCTGATAGAGCTGAGAAACAGAGCATGAGAACTTTATGATGCAAACACAAGTATCAATAGCTGAACCAAACAACTGGAAGAGAGAATATCAGAGCTTGAAGACCATCTTGCTGAAATAAGGCAGGCAGATAAGACTAGAGAAAAAAGAATAAAAAGGAATGAACAAAACCTCTGAGAACTATGGGACTATGTAAAAAGACTGAATCTGTGATGGATTGGAGTACCCAAAAGAGATGAGGAAAATGGAACCGAGATGGAAAACACACTAGAGAATATCATCCAGGGGAACTTCCCCAACCTGGCAAGACAAGCCATTATTCAGATTCAGGAAATTCAGAGAACCCCAATAAGATATTCCACAAGATCAACCCCAAGACACATAATCATCAGATTCTCCAAGGTCAAAATGAAGGAAAAAATATTAAAGACAGCCAGAAAGAAAGGTGAGGTTACCTACAAAGGGAAGCCAATCAGACTAACAGCAGACTACTCAGTGAAAACCCTGAAAAGCCAGAAGAGATTGAGGGTCAATATTCAACATTCTTAAAGAAAAGAATTTCCAACCAAGAATTTCATATCCAGCCAAACTCAGCTTTATAAGAGAAGGAGAAATAGAATCCTTTTCACACAAGCAAAAGCTGAGGGATATTGTCACCACCAGGCCTGCCTTGCAAGAGCTCCTGTAGAAACCACTAAACATAGAAAGGAAAAACCATTGTCAGCCATTACAAAAACACAGTGAAGTACACAGGCCAATGACACTATGAAGCAACTAAATAAACTAGTTTGCAAAATTAATCAGTCAGCATTATGATGACAGGATCAGATTCACACATAACAATATTATCCTTTGATGTAAATGGGCTAAATGCTCCAATTAAAAGACACAGAATGGCAAGCTGGATAAAATGACAAGACTCATTGGTGTGCCGTATTCAAGAGACATGTCTCACATGCAAAAACACACCTAGGATCAAAATAAATGGATGGAGGAAAATTTACCAAGCAAATGAAAAGCAGAAAAAAGTGGGGGTTGCAATCCTAGTTTCTGACAAAAGTAGACTTTAAACCAACAAAGGTCAAAAAAGACAAATAGCGTTACACAATGGTAGAAGCTTCAATTCAACATGAAGAGCTAACTATCCTAAATATGTATGCACCCAATACAAGAGCACCCAGATTCATAAAACAAGTTCTTAAAGACCTACAAAGAGACTTAGACCACCACACAATAATAGTGGGAGATTTTAATACCCCACTGTTAGTATTAGACAGATCATTGAGACAGAAAATTAACAAGATATTCAGAACTTGAACTCAGCTCTGGACCAAGTGGACCTCATAGATACCTACAGAACTCTCCACCCAAAAACAACAGAATATACATTTTATCTCGGCACCACATGACACTTACTCTCAAATTGATCATGTAATTGGAGGTAAAACACTCCTCAGCAAATGCAAAATAACTGAAGTCATAACAAACTGTCTTTCAGAACACAGTGCAATCAAATTAGAACTCAAGATTAAGAAACCCACTCAAAACCACACAACTACATGGAAATTGAACAACTTGCTCCTGGATGACTTCCAAGTAAATGATAAAATTAAGCCACAAATCTTTGAAACTAATGAGAACAAAGAGAGAACATACCAGAATCTCAGGGACACAGCTAAAGCAGCGTTAAGAGAGAAATTTATAGCACTAAATGCCCACATGAAAAAGCTGGAAAGATCTCAAACTGACATCCTAACATCACAACTAAAAGAACTAGAGAACCAAGAGCAAACAAACCCCAGAGTTAGCAGGAGACAAGAAATAACCAAGTTCAGAAGAGAACTGAAGGAAATAGAGACACAAAAACCCTTCAAAAAATCAATGAATCCAGGAGCTGGTTTTGTGAAGAAAAATCAGTAAAATAGACAGACCTCTAGTTAAGCTAATAAAGAAGAAAAGAGAGAAGATTCAAAAAAATACAATCAGAAATGATAAGGGGGATAACACCACTGACCCCACAGAAATACAAACAACATCAGAGAATACAATAAACACCTCTATGCAAATAAACTGGAAAATCTAGAAGAAATGGATAAATTCCTGGACACATACACCCTCCCAAGACTGAACTAGGAAGAAGTTTAATCCCTGAATAGACCAATAACAAGTTCTGAAATTCAGGTAGTAATAAATAGCCTACCAATGGGGGAAAAAAAAAAGCCCAGAACCAGATGGATTTACAGCTGAATTCTACCAGAGATACAAAGAGGAGCTGGCACCATTTCTTCTGAAACTATTCCAAAGAATCGAAAAGGGGAACTCCTTTAAAGAGGTCAGCATCATCCTGATCCAAAACCTGGCAGAGATACAACAAAAAAGGAAAACTTTAGGCCAATATCCCTGATGAACATCAATGCAAGAATCCCCAATAAAATACTGGCAAACCGAATCCAGCAGCACGTCTAAAAGCTTATCCACAACAATCAAGTTGGCTTCATCCCCAGGACGCAAGACTGGTTTAACATACACAAATCAATATACGTAATTCATCACATACACAAAACTAAAGATAAAACCAGATGATTATCTCAATAGACACAGAAAAGACCTTCAATAAAATTCAACATCTCCTCATGTAAAAAACTCTTGATAAACTAGGTATTGAAGGAACATACCACAAAATAATAAGAGTCATATATGACAGACCAACAGCAAATATCATAATGAATGGGCAAAAGTTGGAAGCATTCCCCTTGAAAACCGGCACAAGACAAGGATGCTGTCTCTCACCACTCTTATTCAACATAATATTGGAAGTTCTGGCCAGGGCAATTAGTCAAGAGAAGGAAATAAAGCATATTCAAATAGGAAGAGAGGCGGTCAAATTGTCTTTGTTTGCAGATGACATGATCCTCTATCTAGAAAATCCATTGACTCAGGCCAAAAGCTTCTTAAGCAGATAAGCAAATTCAGCAAAGTCTCAGGATACAAAATCAATGTGCAGAAATCACAAGCATTCCTTTATACCAACAAGAGACAAGAAGAGAGCCAAATCATGAATGAACTCCCATTCACAATTGCCACAAAGAGAATAAAATACCTAGGAATACAGCTAACAAGGGAAGTGAAGGACCTCTTCAAGAACTACAAAACATTGCTCAAGGAAATCAGAGAGGACATAAGCAGGTGGAAAAACATTCTGTGCTGAAAGATAGGAAGAATCAATATGGAAATGGCGATGCTGCCCAAAGCAATGTATAGATTCAATGCTATTCCCATTAAATTGTCATTGATACTCTTCACACAATTAGAAAAAAAAACCTATTTTAAAATTCATATGGAACTGAAAAAGAATACAATATAGCCAGGACAATCCTAAGCTAAAAGAACAAAGCTGGAGGCATCACACTACCTGACTTCAAACTATACTACAAGGCAACAGTGACCAAAACAGCATGGTACTGGTACAAAAACAGGCACATAGACCAGTGGAACAGAATAGAGAACTCACAAAGAAAACCTCACATCTACAGCCATCTGATCTCCAACAAACCTGACAAAACAAGCAATGGGAAAAGGAATTTCTATTTAACAAATGGCACTGGGAAAACTGGCTAGCCATAAGCAGAAAATTGAAACTGTTCCCCTTCTTTACACCTTACACAAAAATTAACTCAAGATGGATTAAAAACTTAAATGTAAAACTCAAAACCATAAGAACCCTATAAGAAAACCTAGGCAATACCATTCAGGACACAGGCATGGGCAAAGATTTTATGAGGAAATCACCAAAAGCAATTGCAACAAGAGTAAAAATTGACCAATGTGATCTAATTAAACTAAAGAGCTTCTGCACAGCAAAAGAAACTGTCATTAGAGTGAACAGACAACCTACAGAATGGAATAAAATTTTTGCAATCTATCCATCTGGCAAAGGTCTAATACCCAGAGTCTACAAGGAACTTCAGCAAATTTACAAAAAATAAAACAAACAACCCCATTAAAAAGTGGGCAAAGGCCATGAACAGACACTTCTCAAAAGAAGACTTTTATATGGCCAAAAAACATATGAAAAATAGCTCAACACCACTGATAATTAGAGAATTGCAAATTAAAACCACAATGAGATACCATCTCACACTAGTCAGAATGGTGATAATTAAAAAGTCAAGAATCAACAGATGCTGGTGAGGTTGTGGAGAAATAGGAATGCTTTTACACTGTTGGTGTAAATGTAAATTAATTCAACCATTGTAGAAGACATTATGGCAATTCTGCAAAGATTAAGAACCAGAAATAGCATTTGACCCAGAATCTCATTACTGGGTATATACACAAAGAAATATAAATCATTCCACTATAAAAATACATCGATGTGTATGCTCATTGGAGCGCTGTTCACAATAGCAAAGACATGGATTCAATCCAAATGCCCATCAATGATAGACTTGATAAAGAAAACATGATACATATACACCATGGAATACCATGCAGCCATAAAAAGGAATGAGATTATGTCCTTTTCAAGGGACATGGATCAAGCTGGAAGCCATTATCCTCAGCAACTAACACAGGAACACAAAACCAAACACAGCATGTTCTCACTTATAAGTGGAAGCTGAACAATGAGAACACATGAACACAGAAAGGGGAACAAGCAACCATGGGGCCTGTTGGGGGAGGGCAGGCTGCGGGCAGAGCATTAGGATAAAGAGCTAATACATGCTGGGCTTAATATCTAGGTGATGGGTAGATAGCTGCAGCAAACCACCATGTTACCTATGTAGCAAACCTACACATTCTGCACATATAGCCTGGAACATAAAAATAATAAAATTAAAATTTAATTTAATTAAGAAAAGAAAAAGTATAGTAAGTTCATATATTTTCATCCAGGTGCAAATTACAAAATTATCCTGCTCAAATGTATGTATTTATATATGTGTGTATGTGTGAATGTATAACAATATACTAAAAAAGTATTTTTATTAAAGTATTTAATACATAAACCTTAAAATTCTACCTTACAAGTTTAATGGAAAGAAAAGGATACAGCAGCTATTACTACTTCTAGCTATCTCATTAAAAATGAACTTAAAGAAGACAAATAAACACTAACAGAATAGAGTCTACAGAAAATGCTGTGATTCTGTACAATATCCAAAATGTGTGTATTTCACCTTGCTTCAGATATCAGATTTTAGATCCTGTTTATTGTGAATTACAGTCATTGTATTTATACCCATATTTTACTTTCTTATACTTTCTAAAGCAGTCACTAACAAGTGTTTACTTTGTTACAAATGCCTAACTTCCCTGAGAGTCTCTTTTTTTCTCCTGTACTCAGTGCTAAAATAATTTGCCAGAAATATCTTTTTTTGTACTATCTTGCTCTCTAACTCTAGTGTTTTCCTATATTATACTATTTCGATCAAAACTCCTCAACCTCACATGACCTTCTTTAACTGATTTCCCTGTAGTTCTATAGTCTTGAACATTATTTCTGAAAACTGATGCAGAGGTCCAAGATGATATGCACAGAGTTTTTTAAGTTACTCATTGCCATCTCTTATCCCAGAATGTTTTAGTATACCTCTAATATTTGGTTCCATGTCTTTTCTCTGCCAATACATATTTCTGACAATTCATTCTATTAAATACTTCAACACCTAACTCAAAATCTCAAGCTTTCTAGAAATTCTTCCAATAGGTTTTTACAATAATCCATTGTTTAGTTAACCATAAATAATCTCTCTTAATATTGATGTTTTACATTATTTTGTAGGGGTTTGTAAAACTTTGCTTTATGTTAATATTATTTCATAAACTCTTTTTTTTTTCACTAAAAACCTGAAACTCCCTCTTACAGTTTGACTTGTGTCCCCCTCCAACTCCTATGCTGAAGTCCTCTCCCCCAAGGCTTCAGACTGTGACGTTTTTTGGAGACATCTTTCCAGAGGTGATCAAGTTAAAATGAGGCCATTAGGTTTGGCTGTATTAACTCATGTCAATCTACAGAGAGAAAATTTGGAAACAGACACTCACTCAGGGAGAATGCCATGTGGAGGTGAAGGCCACAATTCAAATGACACTTATGCAAGTCAAGGAATGTCTAAGGTGAACAGCAAACTACTAACAGCCAAGAGGCACAGAACAGATACTTTCAGAGCCTTCAGAAGAAACCCACCCTGCCAACAAGATGATCCTGAATGTCCAGACTTCAGAATTAAAAGACAGTACATTTCTATTGTTTAATGTACTGTCTTACAGTTCTTCAGGATTATGATAGCCCTGGCAAATTATTGCTTCTTCAAGAGGGAAAAAAAGGG
This sequence comes from Pan paniscus, assembly GCF_029289425.2. Lineage (NCBI taxonomy): Eukaryota > Metazoa > Chordata > Mammalia > Primates > Hominidae > Pan > Pan paniscus. The sequence continues at coordinate 89,849,713 of NC_073253.2, read as the reverse complement.
TTTATTTCTATACTTGAAAATCATGCTGCTTACACAGGGAAGCAGTAGACATGCAAAATTAGTTTTTGGCTCACAAAGTATTGAAAGAGGATGAGCCTTAATCTTATTTAAATAAATACATAGAACAAAATGTGCTGATTTATGTGTAAATAAAGTGAATAGAAGGAATAAAGATGTTACTTCATTGAAGCAAAGTTCAAATAAGTGTATTGCCTTCTATTTCTGTTTATAAAGCCTAATGAATTATCAACACTATTTGCATTTTCACAATATTTGTAAGTTAAGTATATCTCCTTTTCTGGAATAGTTCATTTATTATCCTTTTTACATTGTAAACGTTGATATAAACATCTTAATTTTATTCACGTAAATAGGCATGTCCATTTTGTTTTATATTTTGACCTCAAATGATATTCATTTTTATTCTTTGCATTTTTTATAGCAGTATATTTGTAAGAACTGATACAATAAACAATGCTTAATTAAAATTTTACATTAATCAAAAGTTTATATCGATATTGTTACTTTAAAATGTCACAGATTTTTATATATAAACCAAAAGCTTTTGGGGTCCTAAGTATAGTTAAAAATTTTAAATGTTATTATACATATGACATACACTAATCATTTTAACTCCTAATTAACATTTTCATAAAGAAGAGTGTCTTGAATATATGAAGTACATTAGAGGTTAAGACTAATATTATACCAATTGATTCATCTCTCCTTGTTTGCCAAAATTGCAGATCACACCTTTGCAAATGGCACATTCAAATAAAGATAACAATTCAACAAAGCTTTGGTATTTGAACTACTTTTGAATTAGTTAATACTAGTTTTTACAAACTATGGTTATTCTTTAACACATATATAAACTTCAATACAAGTAAGTGCTTCTTTCACTTAAAAAGTATTATTTGATTAAATATAGCTTGAAATCAAAGATACTAATTTGAATGTCTTGATATTGCACAAAAAGAAGCATTAAAAATAATCAAATAATATATTTTTGAAATAAAATGAATATGTATATTTTCCTATATATACCAATGTAGAGATACAAAACACAAGAACAGAATACAATTGTCTTTGTTCATCTTCATGAAGGCAATCAACTGTTTATGAGTAAAGAAAGGTCACTTTTTTTGTCTGTCTCCTAAAATAATCCAAAGTTTCCTTTAAAACGGAAAATAAAATTTTTCCATCATTTATAGTGACTTTGATTGAAACAGATCTATCCTTTATTAAATTTGGAACTATGTAGCTCATATTTTTTCACCTATGCCATATCTTACAGGCTTTAAATTTTTGCACATTGTGCTTTTATTTTTCTTTGTTTACCAAAAATATATTAATGAAACCTGAACATCAAATTGTTTAGCACATCCTTGATTACTGACTTCTGAACTCTGTTAGTTTATTCTAAATACATTTATTTATTTATTTATTTATTTATTTATTTAGAGTCAGGGTCTTGCTCTGTTGCCCAGGCCAGAGTGCAGCAGCACAATCATAGCTTGCTATAAACATATATTAACACTTTTGATATTTTTTGTTCTTAAGGCTTGCATTTTGCTGTGATTATAGCCTACCTTTGATCAATCAAGACTCCCTGACAATTATAGCACTTTTCTCACTTCATGTTTTTCACTTTGGATGCAAACATGAAAATATAGTGTTAAAAATCATGGATTCAGAAAGCAATCTTCAATAACAATCACTTGGTTATATTACTCTATCTCTACAAAGACAAACTAGGGAGAAACCAATTCCTTATTCATTCACGTTGTTGGCAGAATTAATTCCTTGTGGTTGTATGACTGAAGTGCCGATTTGCTTGCTGACTGTCAGCTTAGGGTTGTTCCAGCTTTTAGAAGTCACTTTTATTCCTTGGCTCATAGCCACCTTGCTTGACCCTAAAACCTGGCAGAGCAGATCAAGACCCTTTCAAATTTTAAATTCCCCATTTTTCCCTCTGTTGCCCAATCTCTGGCTGACTGTTCTTCCTTCCTCTTTCACTTTTAAGGACCCATGTAATTACATTTAGCCCACCAGTATAATTCAAAATAATCTTCCAGCTTTAACATCCATAACTTTATTTCCACCTGTGAAGTCCCTTTTGCCAAGTAACATAATCTATACCAGGAATCACACCTTAAGTGTGGAAATTAGATTTTTTTGTGCGGGAGGGTATTGTTCTGCCTATCGCAGAAAGCCCTTTTATGAGGAATCTTCCCAGTGTGCCATATAACTCAGGCTTCTCCCTCCCAGCTGCTGGGATCATAAACTGTTTTCAGCTCTCAAAAGTGTTTTACCTAATGAATTCTGATGATTCTTTTTCCACCTTTCAGTAGCTTCCTCTCACTCACATGCAGTAGAGAATCCAGATGAGAGTTCACAGCACCAAAGTGAATATATCTGGAGATTTCTTTGCTGCATCTCCTTCCAGTAGTTCATCATGTAAATTTTAATCACCTTTACCTCTCTGAATTCTAATCTATGTTTCCTAATTCAACCAGAAGGCTGGGCTGTATTTCACTTTCTACCTGCTACACTGCATCCGAGGAAATATCTCACCTCATCTCTTTCCGTTTCTTCAGAGACCACAGTCTTATGCTGTTTATTGTCCAGTGTCTAAAACCAATGTTTCATATATTTAGCTTAGTTTTATAATTTTTTAAAATAGCTTGCATATAATTCTTGTAAAAGTGAATCTTTATGAGCACAAACTGAAACCATTCAGTATATGTTCAGGGGACTTTCTTACAGCAGTTTACATACTACATATCCTATAATATAATAACCAATTGATCAGTTGGAGAATGTGCTTTTTGTTAACGTGAATTTTTTATCGATTATAAAATCTAGTTTATTGAGTAGTAGTTTGGGACTGGGGGAAAATAATACTCTAGCAAAAATAGCTCCCAGTTTGAATGGTGTTCTTCCGTATTTTTATAAGAATAGGTGATAAGAATGTCAATGCTCAGGATGTCAAAGATCTGCAATACCAGTGAGAAAAAATAAAAAGACATTCTGTTTGAAGTAAAGGCAATGTTTGCTCAAATAATGGATTTGCACAGTGATGTTTAGGCTTTAAACTATGTATTTGCAGCTTTGAAAATAATAATTGAAATTCTCCTAGAACAAAGTAAATACTGTGAGTTTGAAGTTATCTTGTACCTAACCCCTAAGCACCACTCTTTTCTATTAGTGAAATATTTTAATAAATAAGACAATTTTTGGTAATGTATGCAATTTCAGGAGAATCATTTTCTTTTATAGATTAATAGACTGTATTTCAATAAGGATACATTTATCCTTTATAAAAATTGACACAGTTATGTTCTGGATGGATTCTGGACAGACAGGTATGGATAACATTGATGGAAAATATAATTGAGCATTCATTTATGCATTCTCCCTAAGCACTGAAACACAGAAGGGCTGTTACAGATGTTATTCATAATTTAAGGAATAAAGCTAACCACCATTTATCATACCGAGTTGGTTCTGTCTGTATCATTCACAAAATGAGACTGCTTCATGTAACATAATTCTTTTCAACCTTGTTTATATATTAGAACCACCTGCCAAACTTGAGACTATACCTCAGAAAAAAATGTAAATGAATAAAAACTTCCTGAATGATTTTATTATATGCCCAGTGTTAAACACTTCTTGGATAAAAAGGAACTAGAATTAGACAAATAACCAAGTAAATTAGTATCTAAAATCCTAAATATTGATCAGTATGATTAAGCCACACATAGCTGGGACTGCTTGCTTCCTAGACTTTGTGGCTTTGTTTAAAGAATCAATTGATTTTTTTTCCAGGTATAATGAAGTCTATCTGGCTATATTTTCTCTTACCCTTTTATAATTTAATGAATGAATATATACTTGACTCCCTTTAAATGAGCATCTGCTATATATATATATATATATATATACACACACACGTGTATATATGTACATATATGTGTGTGTGTATATATATGTACATATATGTGTGTGTGTATATATATGTACATATATGTGTGTGTATATATATATATGTGTATTTCCTTTTCATTAAAAGATGCCATATTTTCTGAATGGTTTTTATACTATCACTTGATATTATAAAATTACTTTTCTTAAGATTTAATTTTAATGGGGATAAAAAGGACAAACAAACCAAATTGCTAGTATAAAGGAGGTAAAGTTATATTTTTCATTCTAAAATATATCAAAAAATTTCTACCTCTTCTTTTCTGCCACTACAGAATAACTGAATTATTTTGCAGTCAATTCATTCTCCGAAAGAGCCCCATGACAACAGTTCTCTGCTCTCCATACCTCACTGCGGCTGATGAAATCCTTCTATCCAATTATTTCATATTTAATGAACACATTTGTTCTTCCTCAGAGTATGAAATTCAGTGAATATCAACAAGAAAACGGTTAAAATAATACAAGGAGAGAAGTATTTTGACAAGAATAAACTTCCCTCATGCTTCTGGTGCTGTAGGCCTGAACGGTGCCTGGGAGTCAGTACTATGCTTCTGAACTACTTCTTATGAACAGGAAGGAAATGGTTATAATGGTGGTTTAAGGAGGAGCTTGCTAAAACTCAGTTAGCCTATGGCACTACAAATTATTATAATAGGCAACGATTTTCAGAAAAGGCTTTCAACTTAGAGAAAATAGACAGCACAGAACATCCACTGGTCACAAAAGCTTGGATTGTTCTAACTTCATAGTTCAGAAAACCCAAGGAGGAGGCTCTAGCTTCATTCTGCATGAAATGAGTATTATATTTTTGATTGTTAGAGATCTAGAAGACATTGAAAAGGGATATGAAAATGGGAATGTTTTCCTCTCTTGTCCCACCACATAAAAACAGCCCATTGGAGCCTTGGATGGTCTAAATGGTCTGAATCTGGAAGTAACCTCCACTGAATTAGCTAGGGCTGCCTACCTCACTAATCTAACAGTCATATTCTATGTGGGAGGGTGGACTTGTGTCCTGCCTATGGTGTCTGCCTTACCACTAGTCTGTGTCAGAACCTGTTGGGCAACAGGCTCCAGCCCATCGCGGGGACTTCTCTTTTTCTCACATAATCTTATCATAAACCATTAGAGGGCTGACAACTTGTAAATAGAGTTTTGCTCACTGGTGTCTAATTTTTTCATGCACATATTTCCTGTTTATCTTCTATCCTAGAAAACTTGGGAATAAGGTAATGAGAAGCGAAATAGTATATGTTTCCAAAAATATATGCATTTATATTGAGTTGCAACAAAATGTTTGTGATTACAATAAAATAATGATCATCACACAGAGGTACATCTTGTAAATAATTATTAATTATTATAACAATGCTAACATGTCTTTAAAAAACTGATTTTTTTATTGTGGAAAGTAATGAGATCTATTACTTAATTTTTACACATATATTAAAAATACATTGTACTATCTAAACTGATTGTACTTTGACAGCTTTAAAAATATATGACAAAACATGGTCCTATTAATTAATTTTTTTAAAAGCCTAGAAATAAAAGGTGAGGGCAATAGAAGACTCACAGCTGCAACTTTAAGCGCTAAGCTCTTAGGGTTGAAAATACCTTATATCTGTAAGTCATAAAAAACTCAAAGTCTTACCATTCAAACACTGAACAGCTACAATTTAACTGGCACAAAGACCATCCGGCAAAATAAAACCATTGTCAAATACTGCTTAGTGTATACAAAAAAAACTAGAGGAAAAAAAGTTATAAAGAATAAAAATGAAAATATTTGTATAAAATTTCTATCTTTGGGAAATGTACTTTGTCATCCTCTGTGTTATCAAAACCTGGCTGCATTTGCCTGTAGCAATTGGAAGTTGTGTGGGCTTCATAATCCCACACAGGTGAGGATTATGAAGTCATATTTAGCACAAATCAATTTTAAATTTATAGGCATTTCCCAACAGAGCGTAGAATTAATCTTCTCTTTGTATTTTAGAGAGCTAAATTTGCAGCCCATTCTATTTTTTGATAGGAAATACACCTTCCATTTTGACCCATAATCTCAGAATTATTAGTTTACTTGCCAATAGAAAGAGGGAAGTGCAGAGACACCGAAGGACAAATGTCCCATTCTCCAAAAATGCAGAACACATCACTATGAATGTAAGAAATGGGCAGAAAGTCAAAATCCACAATTCACAAAACAGAATGATCTAAAATGAGAAAGGGGGATGCAGACGTGGGCAGGGTGTAAGAATTGCTTTCAAAACTACTCCTAATTAAATTGATCAAAGCTGGTTTTCTAAAGCATTTCTCATGAGGATATGCTGGATGCTTCAAAAATAAATGGCGATTTCATCTATTTATCTTATGATTCTTCACAATAGAATCCACTGCATAACCCAATATGTCCACATTAACATTTTAATTATGTAATTGTGATTGTATTTGCTATGAGCATGCATGTCAGAATGAAGGAATAACAAGCTGCTCAGTAGCTTGACCTATTGGTCTGGTCTGGCTTTGTGGCTGAAAGGCTATGTGGCTCTGATAGCATCTCATGCAGAATAATGACAAAATAGTCGCCGGGGCATGCAACTACAACCTGTAGGGAGTTAATCATGACCATTAATCTCCACCAGATTCTTCTATTATCTGAGGACTAGGGCATTGACAGAAAGATATTTCATTTCATTTACTTAATATAAATGAATCTTAAGTCAGCTTCTCATCTTCTTGATGGCCTTGGAAAAGAAAAATACTGCATGTTAGCTAATTTGAAGGTGCATATTGTGTGAATTTGATAATCACTTCTATTGTGGAATACTGGACTTTTGAATTGAGGTGGCCTCATTTTCAGATACACTGGATATACATCCACATAGCCAACTGTTTTTTTTTGTTTTTTTTTTTTTTTTTTTTTGTCACCCAGGCTGGAGTGCAGTGTCACGATCTCAGCTCACTGCAACATCTGCCTCCTGGGTTCAAGCAATTCTCTTGCGCCATACTCCCAAGTAGCTGGGATTACAGGCACCTGCCACCACGTTCCACTAATTTTTGTATTTTTAGTAGAGACAGAGTTTCACCATGTTGGCCACGCTAGTCTCCAACTTCTGACCTCAAGTAATCCAGCCGCTTCAGCCTCCGAAAAAGTGCTGGTATTACAGGTGTGAGCCACCGCACTGGGTGGCAACTTCTTATAATCAGCGTCCTATGTCACAGGGATAGGAAAGAAAATTCATGGGAAATAAACTTTCTTCTTGCCCATTCCCATTTGAAACAAATCATCGTCTGTGAGAAACTGAAGAGAAAATATTTTCCTTTATTTTGAACCTGTATAGCTTCCATTCTAGTAATATTTCAGCCTCAAGATTACTGGTTATACTTATGCAGAATTCATGTTAGCTTTCAGTAGTTAAAATGCCATTGATAATGTTTCTGGTAGACTTACAAAAAAAGAGCTTTATATGATGAAACTAGAAATCAGAAGACCGTACGCAATATATTTTCCATAGTGAAACAACAAGAAATGGGTTGTTATATTTGGAGGTAATGGAAGTTGATGGTTAGGGCTTTTTGAACATTTGAGAAAGAGGTAGAAGTACATTTTTTAAAAAAGTCTAGAAAAGAGAGTGAGTCTGTTGGTATCTAAATTAAATATTTATTTTAGGTAAGATAGTTTTAAAAAACTGGGTAATGCATATTTTACCACACTCCATCTCCACCACCACTACACACACACACACAAACACACACACACACACCCTCCCTAGAAAATAATAAACACAACCATGAAGTAATTTACTATGGAAGGAAGACCAAGTTGAGTTTGAAAATCTCTGTATTGGAGATTTAACTCATACGTGACTTCAGAGAAGTTATTTAACTTATTTAAGCCTTAGTTTACTAAACTCAAATGTGGAAGCACTGAACTATTTTAATGTCTAAACTGTCCAAATATGTATTTTTTATTAAACCTAATAAACTGCCTAAAAGTTTTATGTCTAACTTTTAGTGTCTGAATTAGTTTATGCTAATACCTACATAGTGTAAAAATTTACCAAAAGCTTTGTTGTCTCAATTGTTTTGACTATATTATGTGGTGGACTTCTTAGAGAGGCTACAAATGCCTCAATGTTTCTGTTCCAAGAAAGTAGAGAGACTTGTGTCTTCTAGCAATACAGACATTTAAGCCTCATTGTACTTACCCTATAGTTTTGCCTAATTAAAAATAGTAATATCGAACAGACTTATTAAATTCCAGGTAGTACTAAATTTCAAAAGAAATTTAGTTTTACAAGACAGAAATGAATTGCAGAAAAATCTTGAAGAACTTGGAAATCATAACCATATGTCAACATGAACTGAAAAAGAACTATTGTGATAATTATAACAATGAAAACAATAATGATAGCTACATATGATGCACCAGTCACAGTTTTAAGACATATATATATATATATATGTCTATATATGATGTAATAAAACTCTGTGATAGCCAAACATGTTTGATACTTTTGTCCAAATACAGTGATCCCATTTTGAAGTGATATAATGTTTTTGAGTGACTATAAAGAATGGGTAGAAACACCTGAAAGTGGGTTACAGTTAAGCTGAATCTGACATATTGGAAGCACATCCAGATGCTGTCATCAGAAGCACATCTAGATGTTGTCATTGGAAATACAGCATCAGATGTCAACTACGAATATTTAGGATCACCGGTAAGAATCAACTCCAGGATTGCCTCTGGCAGAAACTAGATTATCAAATCATTTGGCAAAACTTTAGGGCTACATTCCATCTGAGGATAATTCCCATATTAGGGCTGAAGACCTTTGTCAAATGCATACCAATGAAAGCAGTTGCTGGAGAATATGCCACTTGACCGTCTGAGTATATTGCCCACTACAGCCTCCTTAGGGAAACTTGTCAATCAGTGAAGACATTAGTGATGACTGAGGAAGTTCTATTCTCACACTCTTGATTTCACATTATGGCCATTTGGAGTAGGGCTACGTGCTATTTGGTCATTGTCACATTACAATCTATCGGATTAAATATCATCCTCTTGAAAGAAGTGCAAAAGCAGGAATGAACATCTATTTGAGGTCAGAATAAAGTAGAAAATTTATAAAATTTATGGGGAAGATTTCAACAGTAATATGAAAGTAATAAAATTATTGTGGCTGTGAGTTTCATTTGGGACTAAAGAGCTTTTGGTCTTCCTCTTAAAAATGTCTCTGCCTACTTAGAAAGCTTTTTTGTTTGTTTCAGACACAGTCTACAATAATTTTACACTAAATGCCTTAGACATTAAACTATGTTATTAAAACTATGGAAGATCTGTTAGTAAAACAGATTATTGGATAAAATAAGAATGGCATAATGACAAGATAAATGGTAGTCTTTAAATAAATGTATTTATAGTTTAACCTTTTATACAATGAAGTTGAGGAAACTTACAAAAATACACATAAAATTACTTTTAAAATAATTAAAACCCTAGATAAAATATTAAAAATAAACTTAGAATGAAGCAAATTAGGATGGATATAACCCACACAGGTGCTGTAATATGGTTCTAGTTGGAAGGGAGGTCTTTAATCAGGATAAAAATGAAACTATTATTTGTCTTTTCAATATTCTGAAAAATATGTCTCTCTAAATAAAATAAGTAATAGGCAATAAATGAATCAAAAAATTTAAGCACCACCTCCTTGGAGTAACTTTTAAAAGGAAATAAGCATTATAAAGAAATCAGCAGAGTGCTGCTATACTGCACCATATAGAAGAATCAGAATCATGTGAGAGGTAATTGTGTGGAGTGATGAAGTACAGAGTCAATATAGTTTCAACTCCTAGGTTAAACATTCATTAGCTTTACATCCCTGACGAGGTTATTGAATATCTCAAAGTTCAGGTTTTTGTTGTTGTTTTTTGTTTTTTGAGACGGAGTCTCGCTCTGTCACCCAGGCCGGAGTGTAATGGTGCAATCTTGGCTCACTGCAACCTCCGCCTCCCAGGTTCAAGGGATTCTCCTGCCTCAGCCTCCTGAGTAGCTGGGACTACAGGCATGCACCACCACGCCTAGCTAATTTTTGTATTTTTAGTAGAGACAGTGTTTCACCATGTTCACCATCAGAGTTCAGTTTTTCCATAGTATCTACTGCACTGAAGGTGCTAAAGAATTTAGCAAATGCTAAGTAAATAGTAAGTGTTAAATAACATCAATTATTATTATTATCATCAGCAGAAAGAGAAGGGATAAACAGTAATTGCTAAACAAATAGTAATTACTATTATCATAATTATTATTATTAGATGAGAGGAAGAAATTGGGGCAGTAATTATAAAACATCCCCATCATGGACTTGCGGTAAGGGTTTCTATTAGCATTATAGTATATAAATACATAGCAATGTGTGTGTATACACATACACATATGTATACACACACATACAATGCTATATTGTGTGTATATATATTGTGCGTATGCATATATATGCTATATATGCATATGGATATACATACATATATATATATATACACATGCTAAAAAGAATTATAGTTGCATTTCTATACAAATTTTTAATGCAACTAGATTTCAACTTTATATATGTTGTAGGATAAAAAGACAACTTTATTATTTTCCATACGAAAGACATTTTTCTCCACATCATTTTACAATATAATGTATTCTGTCTTCATTGATTTATGACACCTCCAATATTATATTCTAATTCCATATTTGCATGGCTGTGGTTCAGAGTCTTTTATTTGTCCATGGATTTATTTATACATTATTGTACTAATTCTCCAATATTTTTATTAGTGTAAACTTGTAGTGTATTTTAATATCTAGTAAGACAATCTACAGTTTTTATTGTTTTATTTTAAACAAATTTCACATTCCAATAAAACATTTGTAGCATGGAAACTCTTTTGGTAAATAGTTACTTTCTCAAAGATAAATTAACTTTTTGTTTGGCGTTTCATGGCTAAATAAGGCATGAAAATCAAGATTGTTTTGCTGGCAAACTTTTAAAAATTGTTTTAATAAATGGCTTAACCTCTTTTGATAATTTAAAATAATTGCAAAAAATATGGTACAATTTATGGTGGGAATAACAATTTACATATCAAGTTGATAAATAGATGGTTAAATGTGCATCAAAACCAAGTTACACTGCTATTTAATAATTATATTTCAGAGTAACAGGTAAAATAGTTAAATGATTAAAAACTTATATTTCATCTTATTGTTAGAAGTTCAAATTTTATATATTTTTCTATTTTTTCTCATAATTATAACAGCAGTTTCTCAATTCTATGTCATTGTTTTTGTTTCATATTAGTTATATGACAATATTTATATTGATGAAAACACATTTTGTGCTAAGCTGTAAGTTATTTTAGCATACATACTTTAGTGTTTTCTTTATTTTGCCACTCCTTCTCTGCTGTCATGGATTTAAAGCTGCTGATTTGGAATATTTTTATGCCTTTAGCATGGTATATTTCTGAGATTGGCCAGAATAGAAAGATTTTATATTGCTTTTAAATAGAATAGAAGTTGTATAAAGCTGCCTGGAGATGTAGGATTAATATTTTACCCTCACCACAATTCCTATTTCATATGACTTTCTCTTTGTCATTACTAAATATGTGCAAAGGTGTACTTAAAAGAAGATGTATTTAAAATAAAATACCTTCCACAAACTTTACTCTCTGATTACTTTGATCTTTCTACTCTTAAAAATTAAATAACTAAATTCAGCTCAGTGCGTATAGGTCAGTACAATTGTACACTTAAATATTTGCCATGATTCTATGTATATTCTGGCTAAACAAATACAAAAAGTAGAAGGTAGAAACTGATTGTATCAGAATTTTTCTGAGGAAACTATTTTTGAAATGTGAAAGGCAAATGTAATTTTATTTCACTATTTTCTGTAAATCTTCAAGGAATATAGAACACATATTTATTTTCTTTCAATTGTCTATGTAATGAGTTGTTGAATTTTCCAGCAAATATCCATTAATACTTGATTCTGAATGATCAAGATTAACCGTGTGCAAAACTTTTCAGTACATAGGTGATTAGGTTTATTGCTGAATCTGTTTCCCTCTTTGTCCTGCCAGATTTGATTGTGGCCAAACATATTACAAACAGAGAAATTTACAAAATTTCGAGAGACATTACAAATTGGAGAAATATTCACAAGCATACCTCACAGATGGGGAAGATTGCATGTATGTGGGTTAATAGAGGAAGATAGAATTCAAATGCAAATCAAGCCATGAGTTTAAAAAAAGCACACATAAACGCATATATATGTGTACATATGTGTATGTATAATATATAAAGAATGTACACACATGTGTATATATATATCATATTAGTCTGTTCTCACACTGCTATACAGATACTACCTGAGACTAAGTAATTTATAAAGAAAGGATAGTTAATTGACTCATAGTTCCATATGGCTGGAGAGGCATCAGGAAACTAACAATCATAGTGGAAGGCAAAGGGGAAGCAAGGCACATCTTACATGGCAGAGGAGAGAGAGAGTGAGAGAGGGAAAGTGCCACACTTTTAAAACCATTAGCTGTCATTAGAATTCACTCACTATCATCAGAACAGCATGGGGGAAACCACTCCCATAATCTAATCACCTCCCACCAGGTCCCTCCCTGGATGTGTGAGGATTACAACCCAAGATGAGATTTGGGTGGGGACACAGAGGCAAACCATATCATTATCCTCTTTGCCCCTCCCAAATCTCATGCCCTTTTCACATTTTGAAGCCAATCATGCCTTCCCAACAGTCACCCAAAGACTTAATTCATTCCAGCATTAACTCAAAAGTTCAAGTCCAAAGTTTCATCTGAGTCAAGGCAAGTTCCTTCTGCACATGAGCCTGTTAAGTAAAAAGCAAGTCAATTACTTCCAAGATACAATGGTGATAAAGGCATTGGATAAATGCTCCTGTTCCAAATGAAAGAAATTGGCCAGAGCAAAGGGGCTACAGAACCCATGCAAGTATGAAACCTGGCCAGACAGTCATTAAATCTTAAAGCTGAAAATATTACCCTTTGATTCCATGTCTCACATCCAGGAAATGCTGGTGCAAGGGGTGGGCTCCCAAGACCTTTGGCAACTGTGCCTCTGTGGCTAGTCAGGGTACAGCCTCTGCTGCTGCTTTCAGGAGCTGGCATTGGGTACTTGTGGATTTCTAGGTTCATGGTGCAAGTTGTCATTGGATATACATTTCTGGGGTCTGGAGGGTGGTGGGCCTCTTCTCACAGTTCCACTAGGCAATGCCCCAGTGGGCACTCTGTGTGAGTGCTCCAAACCCACATTTTCCCTCTGCATTGCCCTAGCAGAGTTTCTCCATGAGGGCTCCACCCCTGCAGAGAACTTCTGCCCAGACACCCAGGCATTTCCTTACATCATCGGAAATCTAGGCTAAGGTTCCCAAAGCTCAACTCATGTCTCTGCATACCTACAAGCCCAATAGCAAATGGAAGCTGCCAAGGTTGGGTCTGAAGCAATAGACCGAGATATACCTTGGCACCCTTTAGCCACTGCTGGAGCTAGAGCAGCTGGGATGCAGTGCACTAAGTCCCAAGGCTGCACAGAGCAGCAGGATTCTGGGCCTGGCCCATAAAACCATTTTTCCCTCCTAGACCTCCAGGACTGTGATGAAAGGTGCTACTGCCAAGATCTCTGATATGCCCTGGAGACATTCCCCATTGTCTTGGCTATTAACATTCAGCTTTCATTACTTAAGCAAATTTCTGGGGCTGGCATGAATAATTCCACAGAAAATGGGTTTTTCCTTTCTACCCCATGATCAGGCTGCAAATTTTCCAAACCTTTATGCTCTGCTTCCCTTTTAAATGTAAGTTACAATTTCAAACCATCTCTTTGTGAATGCATGTAACTGAACATTTTCAGAACCAGCCAGGTCATATCTTGAATGCTTTGCTGCTTAGAAATTTCTTCCACTAGATACACTACATCATCTCTCTTAAGTTCAAAGTTCCACAGATCTCTAGGGTGGGGGCAAAATGCTGCCAGTCTCTTTGCATAGCATGAATGACCTTTACTCTGGTTCCCAATAAGGTCCTAATCTCCATCTGAGACCACCTCAGCCTGGACTTCCTTTTCCATGTCACTGTAAGTATTTTGGCCAAAACCATTCAATAAGTCTCTAGGAAGTTCCAAACTTTTCCTCAACTTCCTGTCTTCTTCTGAGCCTTCCAAACTTTCAACTCTGCCTGTTACCCAGTTCCAAACTCATTTCCACATTTTCAGGTTATCTTTATAGCAGGACCCCTCTCTGCCAGTACCAATTCTCTGTATTAGTCTGCTTTCACACTACTATTAAAAAAAAAAACTACCTGAGACTGGTTAATTTATAAAGAAAGGAGGTTTAACTGACTCAAAGTTTTGCATGGATGGGAGGCCTCAGGAAATTTACAATCATGGTGGAAGGTGAAGGGAAAGTAAAGCACATCTTATGTGGCAGCAAGAGTGAGAGAAGGAAAGTGCCACACTGTTGAATCCATCAGTTCTCACGATAACTCACTCATAATCACGATAATAACATGGGAGAAACCACTCCCATGATCCAATTACATCCCATCACATCCCTCCCTGGACATGTGGGGATTACAATTCAAGATGAGATTTGGGTGGGGACACAGAGTCAAACCATATCACATACATACATACACACACACACACACACACACATATGTGCATATATACACACAGTACAAGATAGAGATTTGCCACAGGCCTTTCAACCAAGCATACTGAAAAAACAATTTATTTGTTTTAAACTTTCTCTCTTCTTGCAAATACAATATTTTGCTATTATTGGGAAACAGAAATTGATAAACCACTAGAAGTCAAGTGATAGTCCTTGATGGCTAGGTGTTATGACATTATTTGCTTGTGTTTGATGGAAGATGGAGTTTCTGGTATTTCTACACACGCTGTCTATCAAAACACAGAGATGGCGCTAGTGAAAAATCAGAAAACTAAAACAAGAAACAAATTTACCAAAGGTGAGAAAAATCACCACGCTTTAAAACTGAATTTATTTAAGGAACATAAATTTAAATTTACCGATTCAATTTATGTTAGAAAGTGAGATTTAAAATAACTGCTAAAGGGAAAACAGTGATATATAAAATGACAAGCAATATAGGCTAGAATGTTGAAAATAAAACTAAAACCCAAGATACTAAAAGAATCAAACTGGCCAGGCATGGTGCTCATGCCTGGAATCCCAGCACTTTGGGAGGCCAAGTCGGGCGGATCATTAGGTCAGGAATTCAAGACCAGCCTGGCCAATATTGTGAAACCCCGTCTCTACTAAAAATACAAAAACTAGCTGGGCATGGTGGCAGGTCCCTGTACTCCCAGCTACTCGGGAGGCTGAGGCAGGAGAATCATTTGAACCCAGGAGGCAGAGGTTGCAGTGAGTCGAGATCGCACCATTGCACTCCAGTCTGGGTGACAGGGCAAGACTCCGTCAGAAAAAAAAAAAAGAATCAAACTATATGTAAAAAGTTTCACTGTCAACTATGAAACTGGTTTAAATTTTGATAGCATTCTTAGGCTAATATTAGGACATGCTAGTCAACATGTTTGGCTTAAATAATGAGAAGACAATTTGGACAAACTTTCCAGGTAAAATATGATAATGCCTGCTACAAAGATTCACTAAACTTATTCCTAGATGAGTAGGAAGACTGAAGCAGAGTCAGTAAGATTTCAGTGTGTAACTTCATGTTTAGTTTACTTAGTTGATTAACATTTTTTTGTCATAGAATCCCAGATAGTTTTATTAGTACCTATATTCAATTTCATCTCTTTACAGATATAAAATATAAAATAAGAAAAAAGCTCTCAGTTTGAATATAGGTATTAAATCTTATATATATTTGAATATGTTGATACTGCAAAATAGATTTGTATTCAGTAAGTAGAAAATATATAATACTTATTTAATGCATGCTTTAAGACTAAAAAAAACAAAATATGTTCATACTATATAGGGCCATTAGTTTTTCCTTTTAAATTAGGTCACCAACTAATGATCTATATTACTATATTAACTATTATTTCTGATAATAGCCAGCTTAATGTGAAAGATAGTTATATTAAAATATATTAATAAATTATTTTAAAGACAGGTATATTGGACATGTCAAAAATAAAAGGTCATCTATGTAGTCATTACTCATCTTTCCAAAGTAATTTTATTTATTCAAGATAAGTCTGCCAGTTGCAATACCGACATTTTATTGCATGTGTATATGTGTTCATAAAATATGTCCCTGGATACTTATTAAGGAAGTAAATGCCTGTATGGATTGTCAGGTAATAGAGAACATGTGTGTGTGTGTGTGTGTGTGTGTGTGTGTATACACACACACAAATGTATTATGTTTAATTTTTTTAAGGCACAACAATCAACTTTCATGACAGTAAGGTAAATTGGTTTATCTGTTTATTTTAACAATGCTCATCTCACAGAAGTTGTTCTTTCCACATTTGCCATAAAAAGCATAACTGATGTTTGTACAGTGAATCTAGAATCAAAGGGAAAAAACAAGTAATAATCTCTATTTTTGACTGAGGAATGCTGAAGTGGGTTCAACAAATCTGCCTTCTACACAACTACTGCTAAACTTTACTTGTCAGTTGAAATTGTGATGTAGTCATTGTTCTGTCCAATCCTTATTTTTGCTCCACTGTGCCTGGACCTGGGCAAGGTACACACAGGTAGCTAGGGGTGATGAAGTCTAATGTCTTGATCTGGAAAATCTTAAGTGTACTGGTGAAAGAGAGAAATTGGCAAATACAATATGCTCGATTCGCAGTGGTGTAGGATTGAATATGATGGAATATATAGGGTGATAATCCATTCACATTTGGAGAGTTCAGGCAAAACTTAGTAAGGGAATAGAATCTATCCTTAGACCTAGTGGTCAAATATAAAGAAAAAATGTCTCATGCTGCCTGTGATAATGGTGGCAATTTAAAGAAAAAGTAACACCAGGCAAAAGAAACAGTTTATGTAAAATACTTAGAGTGATTCTCAAATATAGATTCATAACTTGCTCTAAATTTTTGCAACAGTTTATGTAGGTTCACTTTGAAATACAACAATGAAAGTATTTCATAAACTTTTATATGTGGTTTTATAAATGTTTGTGCTTGCATAACATTTTTAGTTTTAAATTTTATTCTTTCATATTGACACATTCTATATATACAAACACTTCTTAATAGGTAAAATACAGTTTGCAAGATCAGGTGTCTGTGTGTCTTCTAATTTTTGTTTATTTTCCAGGTAATTGAATCAAAATATCTACCAGCTATTGCTCTAGAAGAACTGCAAAGACTTCAATATGTGTGGAACACCAAGAGATACTCTTAGATTTACTACAGTAGGTTATAGAGGAAAGCACGGCCGAAATAACAGAGAATATTATATTTAAAATTAAGGAGTTTGGATGTTATCTTGAGCCCATAGGGAAACATTACAGAAGACACTTTTTTAAGCAAGAAAGTGAGAAGATTAACTCTGTTCTTTGAAGTATTATTTCACTACTGAGTAAAGAAGGAAGGGTCATGAGGCAAGATTGAATTAGACATGAAATGTACTGAAATAAACCGCTATAGTAATTCAGGAGACAGCTGAGGTTGTTTTAATTCAAGGCAGTAGAGTGGGGATAGAGAGCTCTAGAAGTCTAGTAGGATCCATGGGGACACATAAAAATGTGCATATTTATTCCACTCTAGCATATTTACCACGTGATAAACTTCTTTTCAAAGAAAAGTACTTATATAAAAAATTGTTTCAACATATGCAAGAGATGAAGTAAAAAATATCAGTAACCTTTTTGAGTGGATCTTTAATATTGAAATTTTCTAATATATCTAAAATCTTTGAAATGTACAGACTGTATTTCTATTTAAAGTGCACATTTAGAATCTACTGACTAGCTCATATATTTGGAAAACAAAAACTCTCTCATATAAGACAATGTGTTCAATTTTGAGATTTATCCTACCTGTCACGTTTAAGGATTGAACTACATACTACTGAGTTTAAAAGGATCTGGCTATTGTTAATGTGTATTCAAAAGGTAATGGTAAACTGCTATGCTACTGCAACAATAATAAAACCAATACTGGGTGTATTTTAAAAATTGTTAATGCATGCTAATATTGTAATGAAAAAATAACTTAATGAACAAGAGTCCTACCAGGTATGAAGAAACAATTTAGAAATAGACTTGTGACTTTAAAGCCAGTTTACACCTTGGAGAGCAATCTATAGAATTTTAGTAATACAAGGACCTAAAGGTTAAAAATAATAAATGAAAGTTAAAGATTTTTTAAAGTAATAACATAGCCAATAGAACTTTTCTTCTCTAAATCTGAATTTTCAATTTAATTCAATCAATACTTCTTGTAACCTTAATGTTGTCCATCAAAGAAACATCTAGGGAGCACAAGCATGCCACATACTCAGAGATTGAAGTTTTAGCCGAAGAATATGTCATCATAAATACTCCTAGTTAGCACCCTAATAAGAAACATAAGGATAATTTGGTTTAGGTTTAATAAATGTAGAGCTCTTTAGCCACTTAGAGCCCACCTGCTTTGCATGCTGTTCTAGTCCATTTAGTGTTGCTATGAAGAAATTCCTAGGCTGGGTAATTTATTTAAAAAAGAGGTTTATTTTGGCTCATGGTTCTGAAGGACATACAAGCATGGTGCCAGCATCTGCTTCTGATGAAAGCCTCAGGAAGCTTCCAATCACCGCAGAAGTCAAAGCAGGAGCTACTGTATCACATGGCAAGGGAGGGAGCTAGAGAAAGAGGAGGTGGGAGCAGGTGCCAATTTCTTTTTAAACAGCCAGCTCTCCCATGAACTAATAATAGAATGAGAATAACAGAATGAGAACTCATCAGCAAGACCCAAAGTTTCTGGCAATTCATTACGGCAGAAATTCAAACTAATAGATGTCTCAATAAAAACGTGCTAAAATAATAAATAGATGAACGAAGGAAACATCAGGAGTAAATGTAAATCTCTTTCTGATATGAAACCAGCTATGAGATAAATATTATCTAAAATGTTATTTTTAATAGGATCCTGTTTTTTTCTCCTTATCCTTTAAAGATAAATCTTTAATTTTCCTTCATGTAAGATATGTGGGTTAGAAGGACGCTTGCTCACAGGTGATCTTTGGTGTTTAATCAGCTCCTGACTTTTACAGTGGTGTCAAATTCCACTGACCACGTTTTTACTTCTTCAAAGGGAATATCTGAAGTGTCTTGCTTCCCAACACCTTCTAGTCTTACCAGGAAAAAGATTAGTCTAATTGTTGCAAGTTAAGGTTGTGACTTCCCTTCCACATTTTATGACACACACCCACTTGCTGTTAATAGAAACAGAGAAAGAGACACTTTCCTGGCTTGGTACACCTACAGCTGATCTCTACAGCTGATCTCTGTTAATCAATTGGAGTTGAGTAACAACTCAACTCTACAGCTGATCTCTGTTATTCAACTGGAGTCCCTCTGAGTTGGTTATTACATTATAAGGCTAGTTATTATTTCTTTCTCAGAATCCTACTCCTTGTACACATACAACTATATTTTAAGTCACCAAAGATGAGAATTTAAGAAATCATAAATTTCTACTTGTTTTCACTTACTAATTTGGTCAGTGTTTTTTTTAAGGGCAAAAAATGTGTAGGTCTGTAAGTCAGTAGAGTTAAATGAGAGTTCTTAAAATATTCTTCTTAGTTAATTCTTCTTCTTAGTTAATTCTATATCTCTTTAATCTGAGCTTATAACTTCTTTTTTAAAGTATTTGAAACCCTGACAATATTTGAGATGATCAATAATTTGTTATTTTTTCAGTATTTATGAGACTTAAATATAAAATTATAGTTGGAGAAGAAAGAAGTAAACAAATTGAGTTTGAGTGTTCAAATATTCAAGAAACATCATACAATAGCAATAGCAGGTATGTTTGCCAAAGATTTGCTAGCAAAATGTGAAAAATATATACAAATACACAGACCTCAGAAATGTGTGCGGATTTTTTGGTTTCATTAAAAAAAAAAAAAGCATTCAGGTGGGCGCATTGGCTCATGCCTATAATAACAGCACTTCAGGAGACTGACATGGGCAGATCACTTGGGGTCAGGGGTTCAAGACCAGCATGGCCAACATGGTAAAACCTCGTCTCTACTAAAAATACAAAAATTAGCTAGGCGTGGTGGTGGGCGCCTGTTATCCCAGCTACTTGAGAGGCTGAGGCAGGAGAATCACTTGAACCCGTGAGGTGGAGTTTGCTGTGAGCAGAGACCATGCCACTGTACTCCAGTCTGGGTGAGAGAGTAAGACTCAGTTTCAAACAAACAAACAAAACCAAAAACAAACTCAATTTGTTTACTTCTTTCTTCTCTAATTTTATATTTTAGTCTCATACATACTGAAAAAATAAATTATTGATCATCTCAAATATTGTCAGGGTTTCAAATACTTCAAAAAAGTTATAAACTCAGATTAAATAGATACAGAATTAAATAAGAAAAATGTCTTTCAGTAAGATAACTATCTTATATTTTTACATAAGAACTTAGTCTACGTGAAATTTCATTTTCTCAAAAAGGAGTTTTCACCTTAATAATGTCTTAAGATTTTTTTTTTTTTTCAAACAGAGTCTTGCTCTGTTGCCCAGGCTGCAGTGCAGTGGCGTGTGATCTCGGCTCACCGCAACCTCTGCCTCCCGGTTCAAGCAATTCTCCTGTCTCAGCCTCCTGAGTAGCTGAGACTACAGGCGTGCTCCATCATGCACGGCTAATTTTTGTATTTTTAGTAGAGACAGGGTTTCACCATGTTGGCCAGGCTGGTCTTGAACTCCTGGCCTCGTGATACACCCGCCTGGGCCTCCCAAAGTGCTGAGATTACAGGCGTGAGCCACCATGCCCGGCTTATCTTAGGATTTTTCTAACATCAAGATTCTTGTCCAAGTTTTCTAAAAATAAGTTTTAATTGTTAATATATTTTTATTTTAGAAATATGCTATCATATTTGCAGGATTTATAAAACAGCTAACTTTAGTCTGTGGAAAGATTCCAATTCATACGGTGATTTGAAGATATTCCTCAGAGTTAATCTGGGCATGTTTTATCTTTATTTACAAGGGTCATTTTAATATTTATTATTTTTGGTGCTACGTAGTCTTTCTTAACATCATAATTGTTGGTTATATTGGCCTGACTGAGGTTAGCATTCTTTAGCATTGTTACCAAATATCATTAGCACTCTTCTGTCCTTATAACTAAAACAAATTGTCCTTTCCCAACATATACAATACAAACAACAACAAAACAGAAACAATGCTAATATTTATTGGGCTAATTATAGAATATATAATTTAATTCTGAGAACATACCATGAAGATGAAAACTCCCCATATTACAGATGAAGAATCTTGGTAAAACACCACTTTAACCATGTTCCCAGGAAGATGGACTACAGATTAGATGTCCCATGTAACAGCAGGCTACTCATTGCAGCTAGGAAGTCCACTGCGTAACCAAAGTTGACTCTTGTAATTTTAGGGAAAACTAATTAATTTAATTGTGGCCTTTAAGTTGCACATATCCTAAGACTGAACAACATTCTTCACCCACACTTGAAATGAAAAAATTACTTGTACTAATTTACAAATAAGGATTTGAACATAGCAATCCTCTTGCTTCTATACATAGTATCTTTCTCTAGACCACAAAAAAAAGTCCGGATTGGGATTATTGTCTTTTACTCCTAAAGAGCTATTACATTTTTAGTAAAGCTATTGTTCTTATTGATACATTTATGATTTAAGAAGTATTTTCAGTGCTTACTCTTACATACCAGTCACCATGTTGGTACAATTTGAACTAACATTAGGACTCTATAAATTTTCAACTCTTTAGGAATCTCACTCCTCCTAGTAGCCCCCATATTTTTAAATGTAATGTTTTACTATTTTCTCTTCTACTTCAGGGCTTAGAAAAAAAATTCTGTAAAGTGCTAGATATCTAGTCAGTATTTTAGATGGTATGAGTCAGACAGTTCTGGTCACAGCTACTCAATTTGGTTGTTGAAGCTCGAATGTGTGGCCATGTTCCAATAAAGCTTGATTCATAAAAATAGGCGATGGTCCAGGTTTGACCCAAGGGTCATAATTTCCCTTCAGCATACAAACATGTTCAAGTCTTTCACATACTAAAGGTCAATCTTTGTAAATGTTAGCCTTCTAGATAATCTACCTTATTATTCTTTATCTTCAATATTTATGAATGGAATTGTTACACTTTTTCTCTATTTCCTCACCTCCCACTGAATTCTTAAATCATTGAAATCTTACTTTTGCCTTTATCACAACTTTGTAATGCTTCTCACTAGGACTAAATCTAATGACATTTTTAGAAATTACCATATTTTATATCTCCATCAATGATTACACATTGGATCACTTTTTCATGTTTTGCATAACATCTTCCAAAGATAGCAATAGTTTCTCTCACTCTATGTGCTTTCCAAGAACTTTGCCACTCTCCCGTCAAAGGGGGAATCGAATTCTTTTCACTTTAATCTGGATAGGCTTGTAACCAATAGAAACCTGCAGTAGTAAGTGGATGACTTCTGAGGTTAGGTCATAAAAAATAATATGCAGCTTATGAGCTGGAACACTTGAACCCTGTGCCACCAGATAAGCCACTCTACTGTTCTGAAGCAGTAAAGAAGACCAAACTTGTCTGGATGAAGAGACTCAACAGAGAAGCTTGAGATTAAATGAAGATAGAGATATGTGAGGATATCTCTCAGCTGCTGCAGCTCCAGCCATCATTTGATCCAACTGCATCAGGCATCTTTGGCCAAGTTATGGTCTGAACGTTAGTGCCTCCCCCAGAAATTTACATGTTGCATTACATGTTGCCGTAACCCCCAGTGTTTTGGCATTTAGATTTGGAAGGTAATTAAGTTTAAATAAAGACATAAAGGTAGTCTTGCATTGGGATTAGTTTCCTTAAAAGAAAAGGAAGAGAGACCAGAGCTCTCTATCTCCCCATATACAAAAAGAGTTAAGTCATGGGAGCATGCATTGAGAAGACAGCCATCTACCGGCCAGGAAGACAGCCTTCACCAGGAATGAAATCTGCCAGTAAATTAACCTTGAACTTCCCAGCCTGCAGAACTATGAGAAACAAATTGTCTGTTGTTTAAGTCACCCAATCTATGGTATTTTGTTATAGTAGTCCAAGGTAAGACAAGCCAGAACCACCAAGAAAAGCTTTTCTTTTTTTTTTTTCTTTTTTCTTTGAGACAGATTCTCTCACTTTGTCACCAGGCTAGAGTGCAGTGGCGCAATCTCCGTTCACTGCAACCTCTGCCTCCCTGGTTCAAGTGATTCTCCTGCCTCAGCCTCCCAAGTAGCTGGGATTACAGGCACATGCCACCACACACAGACAAGCTTTTCTTAAATTCCTGACACACAGAATCTTAAAGATATAATGGAATGATAGTTACTGTTTTGAGCACTCAGATTGTGGACTGATTAGTTACAAAGCATTAAATAACTGAGACAGAGTTTCAAATCACCCCTGCTTTTTTTTTTTTCTTCAGGCCCTGATTATTTTAAATGTACCTCTGCTTTTCTAATATTCTTTCTCATCCTATTTTACTTTGTTCTTCTTAAAAATTCCCAGAGGTATTTTGCATTCACAATTACATTCCCCCACGTATCTCAAATTCTAAAATTCTCTAGACAAAATCCATTATCCTCACTGCTTTTCAAACGGTTCTTCCCTTCTTTGGAAATCCTGCATAGAGTACTAGCATTCATTCAATTTTTCAAGCTAAAAAATAGAGAGTCACCATATCTCTTTTGTTTCCTTTACATTATCACCCCACATTGCAGTAAGTCCCTCATTCCTTGTGATTTTCTAAATGTTTTTTCCACTGTCAATTGTTCTACATATCACTAATAGAATATTGCATAGCTGAAGAAAAAGTCTGATTTTCTCACTTTCTGTGGAGGAATCAGAAAAGTGTTTCAAGAGCAGTTAAATATGCCTCATGCTGTCCTGACAGGCTACAGGCTAAAATATGCGCAGCCGCCCATCAAAGTGCTCAGCAGATCTAAAAGGCCTTCCATTTACAAAGACATTCTCTGCTTAGGAGGCAAATGTGTTTAAGGGACCATTGCAGTATAGCTTATGCAAGATGCCCAGAGTCAATCACTTTGCAAAGGGGTCAAAGATATGGGTCAATCACTTCGTGATGCTCAATTCTAGATACTCATCCCCGGCCAAATACTCACTCTTTTTATTGAAGACTATTACATTAGACACCTTTCCCAAGTAGGCCCGTTCTCTTCTCTTACTACTGTATCCTCAGATGCTCACTCCTGCGTGCTCGAGCAGCAGGCTCTTGCTTTACACAAACCTAGCATATGAGTCATCACTCAGCACTCAAGACACCAGATATTTACAGACCTTTTTTATCATTAAATGTTGGCCCCTTTCAAAGCATTAGTGGATTATTTGCCCACTCCCTTCCATCCAGCCCTTTGGTGACTATTTTTTTAGCTTAAAATTAAGAGGGTGTTAAGTTAATGGTTTTTGAAGAATTAATCTAAGAACGAAGGATTAATATCAATTTGTGTTTGTTTCTTCCTCTAAAATAGCCAGAGATTTTGTTCTCTTAACTATGAGGATTTCAAATAATTGGTGACATTTTCTTATTATTCTTGTTTGGGAATATCGGAAGGAGATATTACCTCATAATTCAAAGTGGGGTTGAGATAAATAATATACTCTGGGGATGGAAAAACCTATTCCTAAGAGAAAATTACCATATTTCTTTGAAGCTTTAGAGAATAAGTATGTTCTTGGAAAGTCTCAAATTATAATACACAAAAGACTAAATAGACTATTTCAGGAACTTACTAGTATGTATGTTCATATGTCTGATAGTAACAGGTACAAAATAAAAAATGTTAATTATCAACTTTGTGAGAAATGTGTTAGTGTTTTCTTTTTCACATATATAATAAGACATTTTATAAGGAATATCAAAATAGTATAGAGTTCAGGAGTGAAGACATACGAAACAATGCTAGTTCAACCAATAATTGCGTGGAGAGATCGGCGAAAAAAATGTAAGAAAATATGAATGCAAATTTATATCAATATGGTTACATGAAAACATGGTGTTCAGATAAAAATAGTGGAAAAAATAAATAAAAATTAAATATTAAAAAATCACAAAGGAAGAGATATAGATTAGTAACACATATGTGATAAATAATCCAGCATTTTTATTGTCAATAAATTGCTTTGTAGCTACAAGAAATCAGTATAGGTCTTCATTTGAAGTGTTGCACTTCAAAATAGGGAATGGCTACATCCCTTATCCCTCACTGATAAAACTAAATATGGATCATTGTGTTCTGTTCTGGCCTTGATATTTTAATAGCACCGTAGGGGGAAAAAGGTTTAAAGGCAAGTAATTAGGATTTTGAAGGTTCACATAAAGATGGTTCAAACAAATGAGAAAATCATATTTTAAACAGACATCTGGTGCATGGACCTAGAGAAATTTCTATTACTAAGGAATAGAAATTACAAAGACAAAGAGTTCAACTTGATATAAATAATTCTATAACAATGTTACATAACATTAAATGTTATATAACGATGTTACATAACATTAAATGTTATATAACGATGTTACATAACATTAAATGTTATATAACGATGTTACATAACATTAAATGTAACATCGTTATATAACATTAAATGTTATAGTTATATAACATTAATTGTTATATAATAATCTGATTGTTATAGAATTATTTCATTCAGTTTTTATTAACTTGAGTTGTTCATTGTTTCATTTCAGTTTTTATTAACTTGAGCTGTTCAATACAAAGGAAGTGTGACCACTCCGTGGAAGATTTAGCATTTTCTATAATGTCATAATTTAACACTTGGGCATTTACAACACAGAATAGGACAAAGAGGTAAAAATAACAATAACACACAAATGCACACACTGACAAGTGCCTCCTAAGGAAAGTGTATCTCCGTATAGAGAAGGCATTTTGGCCTGCAGAAAGCCTTTGAGTGTTATCCTGGAGTTTGAGGGGAGGAGTATAAAAAAGATTAGTATCTCCAGACTACCAAGTGAGAAGAACTTGGCATTTATTTAAATAACTTAGGAAAGTGAGTGAAATATAGAAATTACAGAGAAAGTAAGAGATAAGAAAGGCCTCTGAACTGGCATGAACCCAGGTACTGCATGCAGTGAAGGGGCCAGAGTAAAATGTCTGGTGGTTTGGTAGCTGAAAACATAGACAGGATTATTGATGTTTAGTTTGTGGTGTTTGACTGATGCATTTATCCCTTCAGTCTCCTCAAGTCTGGATTCAGCCCTATTGTCCACACAGAGCGACAGATGAGAATGCTAGCATATTTTTATTTTGTTTGTGGAAATATGGGAAGGAGTAACATAGTTCTCATATACAGGTAAAGTTTAGGTCGACAATCATGCAATTCAGAAGAAAAAGACTTGAGGGCCAGTAAGATTTTTTAATAAACTGAAAGGGATTTTATATGAGCTGATGCTTTTCCAGGGATTCACAAAACACATGGAGAAGGCTTTGGGTTTCTCATTGCTTGAAATTTTGGAAAGTGGGTTGATTTCAAATAAAGTCAACTCTGATAGAGAAAAGGAAACCTCAATTGTCATCTGCAGGCACTGAACAAACACTTGTTGAGTTGATGAATCACTATATAAAGCCAAAACCATTGCTTACGGGCAGACTAGATTAATTCCTACAAAGGGCCCAAATATTTCTTCCTTCTGATTCGCCCCAAAGTGACTCACTATTGTATTTTAGCACAAAAATATTTGCCAATGTAAATTTAAGAAAAAAATTAAGATTTTCATGACAAGTAGATTTTCAAGGAGAAAAACCATAAAATTCTGATTATAAATTTCTTCAGCCAAACTTAGAAGCTTACTTGGTAAACATCAGTTCATCTCCTATCTAATAGTGTGATGACAACTTCCTCCCCAGGAATAATACAAGGATTAAATCAAATGTCTCATGTAAGTAGGTAGTATGGGATCACATCATCTGGACTCAAATTTTAACTGGGGTAAATCAATAATGAGTGTCATTTTTGCAGTTCAAACATAGGCATAGCAATGGTTATTATATCATACATCTATTTAAAATAGTATGGTATATAATGTAGCACTTGTTTTAGACAGTTCCAAAAGTACTCAATTTTCAGCAATTAAATACATGTAAAGCACATGGCTCACGGGACTTAGTATGCGCTCAAAAAGAACAGCTGTTATGATTTTATTGATATAAAAATAGTAATGTCATTTTTATAATAATTACAACAATTGAGTTTACATTTTAAACTAATAGAAAAATATACAGAAATGTGAAGAATATTGAAGCTAATATTGAATTCCAACCTGATCATATAAAAATCAAGAAATCACTGTCTAAGCGCCTACAAGATCAAGGTTGAAAAGTTTTATGCATAGTTTGATGTCTACCCACTAACATCCCTATTAAACAAGAAAAGCATTTAAAAGTTTGTTGCATGCCTTCTCCAAAGGTAGTAAAATTAATTAGGGAGATGTGCAGGCTGCTGATTCATTTGATTATATCTTACTAGCTAAAGTGCAAAATTTCCCTGCTAGGTCTGTTGCCTAAAGGAGTTTTGGTTGATTCATCACCTCTTTCACTCATAGGGTTGATCATTGCAAATGACTTTATTGACCCATGGTTTGGTTCAGCATCATATGCTCCAGTGAACCAAGCAACAAACAGCTGCTAAGTGCAGGTGAGAAGTCGTCATGGAAAATTCAAGAACTGAATCAGCATACTCTCTGCCATCAGGCTCCCGTGCTGTCACAGATTTCTGAGTTTCTTATTTGACAGGGATAATTTTTAAAGGGACTTGTCCTAGAATACTGTATCTTCTTATGGACTTTCATGACTTTTAAACAGTCATGGAGAGTGCTGTAGTTCTAGAACCCAAATTCCAGATACCTAGATTGTTAGTCACAATCATATTACACTTTTAATGATTTAATACATGTCGATGAAAATTTCAAGCCAAATAAAATTGTGATAAAGTAGTATATAATATTTAAGAATTGAAAAAGTATGTTAGGAATAATCTAATGACTTTAACCACTGCCCTGGCCCCAACACTCACACACACACACACACACACACACACACACCCCTACATTCACAAGTCCATTAAGACTCAAAGGTAATTCAAGAGCAGAGAGATTCAGAGTGGAGAAATCTCAGCTGGTATCAGCTGCTTCTACCAAGCAGCATTATCAGCTTCTCCTAGTTAGAAATAGCCTGACCTTCATTACAACTCTTCTATTTAGAGCTGCTCTAAGTCTTTCTTCTACTAGACTAAGTTTAGGGTGAATTGGAAATTATGCTTTATTGTTGTCATAGGTACATAACAAATGTTTGTTAAGTAGGTGAATGAATTAAAGAGTAAATTCTTAAGTTACATGCAATATTATGAGAATTAGAAGACGAGCCACAGACTGCAAGAAAATATTTTCAAAAGACATATTTCAAAAAGGTCTATTATCCAACATACACAATACATCCTAAAAGTCAGCAGTAAGAAAATTAACAAACTAAAAAAAATCAGCAAAAGACTTGAACAGATGTCTTAACAAAGAAGATAGATAGAAAGTAATATAAAACAATGTTCCATATCATATATCATTAGAGAAACGCAAATTAAAACAATGAGATACTGCTATACATGTGCTAGAATGGCCAAAATTCAGAACTTTGACAATATTGAATGCTGGCAAGGATATGAAGCAACAGGAACTTACATGTTTTGCTAGTGGGGAAGATAAATTGCATAGCCATAGTGGAAGACAGTTGGCCAGTTTTTTACAAAACTAAGCAAATCTTAACTTGCAATCTAGAGTCATGTTCTTTGGTACTTACCCAAATAAGCTGAACATTTACATACACACAAAACACTGCACATGGATGTTTATAGCAATATTATTCATAATTGTCAAAACTTGTAAGTAAGCAAGATATCCTTCAATAATTGAGTGGAAAAATAAGTTGTGCTACATGAGGACAATGGAATATTTTTCCGTGCTATAAAGAAATGAGCTATCAAACCAAAAAGACATGGAGCAGCCTTAAATTCATCTTACTAAGTGAAAGAAACCAATCTGACAAGGCTACATATTGTATGATTCCAATTATAAGAAATACTGGAAAACTATGTAGTTAAAAAAAGATCAGTAGTTGCCAGGGGTACGGGTGGAAGGAGAAATGAATAGGTCAAGCATAGAAGATTTTTTTAGGGAAGCTCAACTATTCTGTATGATTCTATAATAGTGAATACATGTCATTATATATTTGTCAAAGCACATAGCATGTACAGCACTAAGAGTAAATCCTAAGAAATAAAGTCTATTCAAAAGAGAAAAAAATTAAATGCAATAAAAGTGGTTTTCTAAGTTGAAATCATTCCAGGTTCATGATTGAACATTAGATATGAAACTGATTTTTTTCACCTCGTAATGTCTTCATTATTAATTTATTTCAGTATCTAAAAGAATTCCAAAAAGTTCAAAACAAATGACATCCTGCATTTTTTATTTGAAAATATCAATTATATGGTATTATGCTAAGAGCTGCCTCACAAGTTCCAAATCAAATAGGCTATTATGAACAAAAAGTGTATGCAATAAATTTTACAGCAATATTCAAAGGTATTACAATAAAAATTTAGAGAAGTTTAATTATAAATTCATAGACATAGTCTCACAAAAACCAGAGATCTATAATAGAAAAGAAAATAGGTGACCTACTTTATATATTCACAAATCCAAAGGGTAAGATAATTTAGTGGGAATTGATTTTTCACTTAAAATAGTTAATATATCTAATAAATTCTTGGAAATAGAAATAGAAATCAGTATCAAGAGTTTTAAAGTTGCTTGGGGACAAGGAGAAATATGAGTTTGGTACTATACACAAAGGAATACAGGATATTATTGTTCAATAATGCCTAAAGAATCTTCCCAGAACATGAGAATATTTGAGAAAACATTTCAAGGCAATCTTATGTACCTATGTTACTAAGCAAAATGTGGAATGGGGTTAGTAAACATTTTAATAATATGATATATATAAAGGCATGGTTGCCAAAAATTAATTGATCTGAATACTGTATATGATAAAAATGTGTTTCACCTGCATTTAGTATTATGATGTTAAACAGAATTAACTAGAACATTATATTCTAATATATCTTATAATTATTATTAAAAATGCTATAATTACTGTCTTGTAATTATTTTCTTCTCTTAAAGGTAGTATTTGACCAGCCAAGAAAAAAACAAAAACTGGACCTTATTCTTTTATTTGTAAATTTAAAACAGTGTTGTGGAATAAAACATTATTGCGTAACTTTCTTAATGTAAAATTAAAACAATGTGAAAAGGCATAGTATTTAATATGAACAATTAGGTTTAAATCATAGAATAAGTTTGTTTAGCACTTCTACATCTTTAACATGGTTATGAACCACCTGAGGATAATGTTAAAATGTATATACTTATTCAGTTAATGCCGGTGTATTGCTATCATTTTTAACAAGCTCCTAGTTAATGTCAATTCTACTGGCATATAGATCATACTTTGAGAAGGTAGGTTTTTTTTTTTTTAGCATGGTGACCTAACTAATCTAGATCATTTTTTTCCATAACACATGAAAAACTTAACTCCAAAAGTATCAGTAAGAGCTGACTCACACAGAGTTAATCATTACTCTAGGAGTTATAACATGACAGCAAAAAAAAGCATAAATGTCTCTGCAACAAATAATATATTTTTATTTTTCAATTACTTCACAGTTGAAAAATAGAGGATGGGGCAGAGTGAGAAAAAGTATATTGGTGTCAACGGAAATGTTGATATATGTGAGAGCTCATAAATGAAAGTATCATCTAAACACAATAACAAAAGTCTGAAATTTACAAGTTAAAATGTAGACAAACAATTGTTTCTTGTGTGATCAGCATTTTGAAGCACAGTTTCAAGCTTAACAGAATAGGAATATACTTTTATACTTTTGGCATAGCCAGGTCTAGAATGGCTTCTTAATCTTCCCCAATTAAATTGTTGACAGTTAAATTGTTGACAGTAAGTTCAACTCGTTTTTTTGTGTGTTTTTTTAAATAAATAAAATTTAGAAAGGAAACTACTTAAATGTCAATTTTTTTATTATACTTTAAGTTCTAGGGTACATGTGTACAAGGTGCAGGTTTGTTACATATGTATACGTTTTAAATTGGTGTTCATGAGTTTGAGAATCTTTTGCTGCTGCAGTTCAGGTACCCATTCACAGGCTCAAATTAAACAACTGGTTGTGACAAATCTAAAATGTACGTAGTATGCACAAAATACTAACTGATATGTTAGAGAGCTCTATTGCTTAGGTAACTCATTTATTTACATTACATCTAGTACCATAGTAGTCACAAAAGAGCTCCTTAAACTCATATTATTAGCCAAAACAAAATGGCGCTCTGATCTTGAGGCTAACATTTGAAATTAAATAAACTAGTAGAGAAGCCTATGTGTGATATATTTGCCCCAGTAACCTCTAGTTATAGAAGGAACCCATGGTAAGTTTAATCTATGACTATTAATAAGTACCCTACTTCTATCTTTTGATCAAATTAGATCATGTTACCCCATGATTTAAAAACCATCAAAGACTTATTCACAACATCCATTTTCCTTAGCATAGTAATAATTATATACTTCCACAATCGGTTCCCCTATCTCTCCAGGGCCCATACTTCCTGCTTCCTCATAACGACCTTACATTTCAGCCATGGTGAACAACATGTAATTTTCACATCCCTCCATAATCGTTCTTAATCTTTCCACAATTATTTCTTGCATTATTATCACCATTTTATTTATTTATTTATTTATTTATTTATTTATTTATTTATTTTAGATGGAGTTTCGCTCTGTCACCCAGGCTGGAGTACCTTGGTGCAATCTCTGCTCACTGAGACCTCCACCTCCCAGGTTCAAGCAATTCTCCTGCCTCAGGTTCCTGAGTATCTGGGACTACAGGCACATGCTACCATGCCAAGCTAATTTTTTGTATTTTCAGTAGAGATGGGGTTTCACCATCTCTCTGGTTGGGCCAGGCTGGTCTTGAACTCCTGACCTCAGGTGATCCAGCTGCCTTGACCTCCCAAAATCACCATTTTAAATACAACTCAAATATCAAGTACTCTGGAATCTCTTTTCAGGTTTAGCAATGAACAAGGCAAAGTTAATTTCTTCTTTATTGTCTGTTCCCTTTTGCATAACATCTTGCATTTAAAAACATTTTAGCAGTAATTAAATGCTGTATTACTTTTGGCATTTTAGAGGGAAGAAAATTTCATGAGGTTTCCATTTGGCTCTTTAACCCATAATATTCTCACTGTAAGGGTCAGAGATCTAACAGAAAGACATTGTCTTTAGCCAATTATTTTTATATTAAGTATAGTTTCAGGAAGTAAGGAAAGAATTATGATGTAGTTTAACAAAATAACTGAGTTCATTATGATTTAAATGTACGGCAAAACTTTATATATCACATGACCACCATAATCAGTCACTTTGGGAGATCACAGTATATTTTGGGTCACCAGAAATTAGCACCACTTCAAAGCTAGTGAGTACATTTTAAAAATTGATATATTTTTTCTCTTTCATGTATGATCACCCTAGTGAGTCACCATAGCTTCCTCTGAAGAAGGATTTGGCGGAAATTTACAATGTATCCCCGATGCAGAATAGCTCTTCTTTACTCAAGGGAATCCACCATCCCAGTTAATTAAGTTGTTTCAGATATATGTGAACTGGCCTTGTTTTGAGAACCAGTTAAGGGGCCGTGATTTTTCATTATGGGAACTCAAGTCAGGTTTCTGATCATAGACCTAAAGTTGTTGTTGTTGTTGTATATACTCAGTAAAATTTTAGTAGAAAGAGTATAATCATTGGCTAACAGCAAAGATCCTTGCAAGTAAAATCCTGATTACTACTTAGTTCCTGCTGCTTACTTGGTAAGTGCAAAATCTTAGCTGTGGCGGTTAATTAAGCATTGCTCCTTGGCTTCTATTCCTCTGGAATCTCTCCATCTTCATTGATATCAGGAAGCCCATATCCATGGTGACATCTCCCACCATCACAACTTGACTGCTGTGGAGGGCACTACAAAATGTTTAAATTGGTGCTTGAAATATTCTGGTACTCTCATCTTTACTTATTTCTTAGTGCTTTTGTGAATGGAATATCCTGAGACCTCTAGGTGGGAGAGAAGTGAAAGACAGTGGGGAGTAAGCCTGCATATAATCAATGTGCTTCAACATTCCAGTCTTCCTGAGCCTTTGCGTTCCTCCTTGTATGTTATGATAAAAAAAAAAAAGTTCCAGCATTTTAACCTTCTAGGTAGGTCACTGTTGAACACACTTTTCTGTCAACTAACCAACTAATCCCTTAGTGCTATATTCAGTTGTGCAAGCAACCCTATTAAATATAGATCTCTGGTAGGTACACCCATACTGAAGAAGTTGGCCAAATCCAGTATTATGTTTTCTCATCTTTTGTCTAATTCTCTTAAAATCTAGTACCTCACACAATTCCCTGATTTTTGCTGACATAAATTAACAAAATCTTGCAAATATTTTGAAGTGCCAGCTAATTCCTCCTGGGCCATATTTTATATATATTCTAGATAAGGCTGAGCACTGACTCTAATTAGTAAAGTCAGGAGATACTAAAGGCATGACTACATCTGGAAGAAAATGGGCTACTTTTGCAGGGCAAGTACCTCAGGTGATTTACTCTGGATCATCAAGTAATAGAAGGCTAGGCTACATACTCAGAGGAAGCAGAGGAAGGAAGCTTCCGTTGCTGACAAGAGAGACTCAGTTGTTTCAAATTTCTCATTGTAACCCAAAGCCACTCAGATGGCCTTAAAAGCTTTCTGATTCTCTTGATTTTTTTTCTTTTTTTTTTTTTTTTTGAGACAGAGTCTCACTCTGTCACCATGTTGGAGTGCAGTGGTGCGATCTCGGCTCACTGCAACCTCTGCCTTCCAGGTTCAGGTGATTGTCCTGCCTCAGCCTCCCAAGTAGCTGGGAATACAGGTTCGTGCCACCATGCCCAGCTAATTTTTTTTTTTTGTATTTTTAGTAGAGACAGGGTTTCACCATGTTGGCTGAGATGGTCTCAATTTCCTGACTTCGTGATCCGCCCACCTCGGCCTTCCAAAGTGCTGAGATTACAAGTGTGAGCCACTGCACCCAGCCTAATTCTCTTGATTTAAAGCCAGGAGCTTACATGTGTGATTTTTTTGGCTTGTTTGCTTATTTGTTTATCTGTAAGCTGTCAAGTACAATTAAAACAATGATTTCATCTTATAGTCTTGTAATCACCATTACGAACAAAGAGTGAAAGACAGTTACTGCTTGGTTACACGATCTTTGCTTCAGAAGGCCTGCACCACAAATAAACATAGCTGGCTATTTGAGTAATTGGAAAAGCGATTGCATACTATAGATTACTTGTACTCCAATTACCATTAGCCAATTGTTCAATACTGTATTCAAGGCCAAACGCCATGATCAAACCAATTCCCTGGACCCAATGTTGGTAGCTCACTCATTTTCTGTTATCAACTCTTCTTTATTCACTCAAGCATGAACTCTTTATTCAGTCAATATTGAGTCAGGCAAACAGAAAGCACAGCAGTTATTTCAATAGAATATTTAATACATTTCTTGGAAGATTGAAAATAAAGAAGGAAACAGCGAGGTAACAAATATTTTAAATGTTGGAAGCAGCCACCATCCCTAGGGCTGGGAGAACAAAAGAGACTTCTTTGGTTCTTTTTCTAAGATCTTTTAGATTCAAATAAATGCTTTTTAGAAAGTGACATAAACTTTCAATTTACACTCCCTGTGTTGAAGTATATTTTTCACCTTTTTTAAACAAACGACTTTGAAATATTTTGTTTTCTCAATGACAGCTACTTATTGAGAATATGAGAACCTAAAAGATGGAGAAGGGGCCCCATGGAGCAATGGAATAAGGAGTGCCTGCCTGGTGCTGTAACCAATGAGGTTTGGCACAGTGAGGCTAGTTTTAGGAGTACTAGCAACAGCTGGAAACCAGAAGAAAATGCTTCCCGAATTGCCCACTGCTGTGGAGGTGAAGAGCATTATAAGGTCAGGCTGACAAGGGAAGCAAATAGAAAAGATAGGAGAATGTGCTTTTTTTTCATCCTGCTTTGCAACTCCATATAGTACTCTCTTGGCAGATCCTAATGAGTAGCAAGCTGGAAAAGGAGAAATGTTATTTCAAGAGCCTCAGTCCCAGTCCAGCATCATAGAAGAGAGGACAGACTGGAACATTTAAACACAAAAGACAACAGTTTAATGACTGGGACAGTTTTCTTCCTTGTCTACTAGATGGAGAATGCCTAATCTGTTTTACTTGTCTTTGCAGCCCCTTGAATAAGAATAAAATGTCATATTTAGGACTTGTTCAGCAAATTTTTCTTGGATGCTTAAATGAAGGTTAGGAAGAAGATAGTTTAGATCACATTTTCGAGAACTGTGAATTTAGAAGCACTGAGTGTAAATATGAGTCCTGCTATTGTTCATATGTCTGTGATTTTGTCAGTCATTCTTCTAAGCTTTTTCCCTCTAGAACCTCATTGAACCTGTAGATTAGCCCTATAAGGTACATGCCATTATTACAAAGATGACAAACACAGGCTGACAAATGTTAAAAAGCCTTCTCTAAGGTTCTAGAGTGAATGTGGCAACTTAACCTAGTGTTAAAGAAAATGAACTTGAGAGACAGAAGGACCTGGATTTGAAACCCAATGACCTACTCTCTTTTTCCCTCTATCAAAGGAATTTTATAATTGGGTTTCAAAAATTCCTTTTGGAAAACCTTTAGTATTCTCAGTGATAATGTTGCTGCTATGGGTCAAAATGTTCTGTCACTTAGATTGAAGGAAAACTTTATTAAGTAATGTTTTTAACAATACATTGGTTAGTACTTGAGTTCAAGTCAAGGAGTTAATTATATTGATTTATGACAGAAGCACTCAATAACTAGATGGTAGAAATGATACCCTAAGACCTCTGCCAGCCAACAACTAAACTTTATGAAAAAGAATATTAAAAGCAAACTAAAATTATTAAATGAATGTCAAGAGTGGGTATTTCAGAATATAAATTAATTCACTAGAAAAAATATGCTAACATGCATATCCATATACAGAGACAGAGACGGCAACTGAGAGAAAATTATGGCATTTTAAAACATTTTCTATCTATTCCTCCGAGGACTACTAAACATCTTGAGAAACTGGTCGTCTTATTTATGCTTCGTACGCTCATTTGTCTGTGTATTATTTCAAGAGTCCTTCCAAAATGTAATTAGTTTGTGAGCAAGCTAGTCCAACCCTTTGCCTCCAATATTAACATCTTTTAAATTCAAATAAATGCACCAAAGGGGGGCATAAGAAAATCTCTAACTCGGATTTTCTTCCTTAAAGAGCTTTCTTTCACCAAGTACTTTACATTTTGTTTCTAAGGGATATCTAATCATATTCACTGCATAATGCACCCATATTCATCTCTAACACTTTCTATTTTGAAGGGGCTTATACACATTAACCCACCTATTATACTATAACTGCATGCTGCTTTCAATGAGTAGGCAGGAAAACAGCTGCAGAGCAGTTCAGTGGGATGGCTACGAGTCGTGTACATACCCAGCTTCATATAATATTAGAACATGAGACTGTTTAACCAACTACATTGCCCTCCATTTTATATGAAAAGAAAAGGGGAATGGAGAGGAAAAGAAAGTCAGAGACATTAAAACATTTTCAAAATCATTTATATAGCTTGTACTACGAGCCAATATTCTGAATCATTCCTTCAAATAAACATGCTCGGCCAGGCGCCATGGCTCACACCTGTAATCCCAGCACTTTGGAAGGCCACGGTGGGTGGATCATGAGGTCAAGAGTTCGAGACCAGCCT
The DNA here is from genome assembly GCF_029289425.2 of Pan paniscus. NCBI lineage: Eukaryota > Metazoa > Chordata > Mammalia > Primates > Hominidae > Pan > Pan paniscus. The sequence continues at coordinate 89,812,432 of NC_073253.2, read as the reverse complement.
GGCCAATATGGGGAAACCCCATCTCTACTGAAAATACAAATAATTAGCCGGGCGTGGTGTCATCCCAGCTCCTCGGGAGGCTGAGGCAGGAGAATTGCTTGAACCTGGGAGGTGGAGGTTGCAGTGAGCCAAGGTCACACCACTGCACTCCAGCCTGGGCAACAGAGCAAGACTCAATCTCAAAAACCACAACAACAACAACAACAACAACAACAAACTCTTACCATATAATCCAGAAATCATGCTCATTGGTATTTACCCAAATGAGTTGAACACTTACATATACACAAAAGACTGAACATTAATGCTTATGGCAGCTTTATTTATGATTGTCAAAACTTGGTAGTAACCAAGATGACCTTCAGTAGATGAATGAATAAACAAACTGTGGCTCATCCATACAATAGAGAATATTATTCAGTAATAAAAAGAAATGAGCCCTCAAACCATAAAAAGATATTGAAGAACTTTAAATGCATGTTGATTAAGAAAAGCAAATCAGCAAAACCTACCTACCTTATTCCAACTACATGACATTCTGAGAGACAAAACTATGGACATATTAAAAGATCAGTGCTTGTCAGGTGTTACGGAGAAGGAATTGAAGAAGGCATGACTAGGTGGTGCACAGGAGAATTGAATGGCAATGAAAATGTTCTGTCTGATACTATAAACGTGGATATACCTTATTATATGTTTGTCAAAATTTATATAATATACATTACAGTGAGTCAACTCTAATATAAACTATGAACTTAAGTTAATAATGGTGAATCAGTAATGGTTCTTCCATTGCAACAAATATACCACACTAATGCAAGATGTTAATCATAAGAAAAACTGGCAGAGGATGACTGGTATGTAGGAACCCTCCTCTTTTCCATCATTTTTTGTAAAGCTGAAACTGATTGGAAAATAAAGTCTGTTCATTAAAAAAAAAAATGAAGTATGTGCCATAGCTGTTTGAAACCCATTTGCTTTGCCTGTCGTAAAACAATGTTCGCTATACATAATGCCTCACTACTGGATCTTCTCTCATTTTATTTCTGCCAAGGATGGGTGAGAATGGATAACTTTTAACCTATGAGTGACATTAGTATATCTGGTAGACAGGTAAATAACACTACTCTCTTTTACACCTTATTCATATTATGATTAATAAAATCATGTTCTAGTCTGATTCATTATCTTCCTCTATTCTCAGTAACCTGGGCCAAGATCCTCTCATTCACAAGTTAGAGTGACTGCAGTTTAGTAAACAGCAGGGCTGGCTCAAGGATGAAAGTACATGACTCAAGACAGAGTTCTAATGGACAGGAAATAATGCAACAGAAGAGGCACCCTATGGACCCATCTGAAGTCATATCTAAGCCAAGTACAGGTGATTCTATTTCTATGTTATTCTGACTTTATAAAAACAACTATACCCAGATATACACACACATTCTCATCCAATCATATGCACACATAGTTTCACAAAGACAAATAGGCCAAGGAGTAATTTTGTAGAGAAAACAATTCGGTTCATTGATCATAGCAACAAGAGAGCAAATAGAAACCAACATATACTTTCTAATTATTAACATCATCTAAGTCCATTAGAGTAAACCCAATAGACATGAGTCCTCTTGTTTCCTTACAAAGCCTGATATCAACCTATTATATTAAAAATTACCCATTTCAGTTACTCATTTTTCTACTTTCCATATCTCTAGAGAGAATTTTTCTCATACTCTGTGAGACATAGAAATATTACATGACAGTGACACCTCTACGCCCTTACCATTAAATAGAAAACATGAATATATCCCTTTCATTGTTATGTTTGTCTCTTGATTCTTGGCCAAATTTCGCAACATACAAAAGTTTCTATACAGTTGTTGCATTTTCATTTATTTGTCTTATTTTCAATTTTAGCCCATCTCCATTTCTGTGCTACTTTAATATAAAAGATAATCTCTTTTTAGAAGACAGTAAAGTCCTTAACATATTTTATTTATGGTTCACATCAATATATAGCATCGGAATTCTCACTCAAGTCACATTGCTTAATAATTTATATTACCAAAATCTAATTTTGTGAAAAAGAACAGCATTATATTATATACCAGTAGATGGGGAATGATTTCCACAGAACTTTGTGTATTGTATATGCTTTGTATATTGTATATGCTAGTTGCATTCAAAATTCACAATTATCAAGGTATGTAAATTTTCAAACAGAGAAAAATAATTCTATATATTTACTCTGAAAACACCAGTAAAGGAGATATCTTTACCATTTTCATATTTCCATTTTATTTGAGCAACTTCTACACTGATAAGTCAAGGAGCTATTCAATAAATGATTGAACTCCATGATTCATTGCTTAGAATTCCTCCTTTTCTCTCACTTCTCAAAAGAAATGTCACTCACATTGTGTATGTCACTTCTTTCTCTTTCCATGAGCTAGCATCATTTGAAAAAAGCTTAGACTGACTAAGTTCATGGACTCATTATTAAATGCTGCGTAACCCCTAAACAAGTCCTGCAGTAAGAGAAGATCTCTAACTGCTGTAGAGATGGGAGGAATGTTTTTCCATTTATTAAGAAAGTCTACGGTGCAATTCAATATACATGGCTTTCAAAAGTGATAAGGGAAATACCCTTTCTTCCCATAATACACTCTCCCATGAACTTCTGTGTATATAATGATAACTTTATATAATGTCAGCATACAATATTTTCTGGAATTTAAAAATGCATTTTCTATGCCTGTGTGGATAGTAAAACATTCTTTTATCTTCAATTCTTCCATGCCTATTTTTGTAAAAGAAAAAAAAAAGGTAATATTCTCTTTTTAGCTGCCTGCTGATCTTGTCTCCTGAAAGCAAACTGCATGGAAGCCACAGTCATTGAGTTTCCGTGCTGTCCCTAGAGATGTGGACATCATGTAAAGGATGTTTCTTCCCTCAGGTTTGGCCTTAATTTTATATTTTATATTTCTTACGATGCTGTTTGCATAATATATTATCTTTACATTTGCCTAAAATAGGTCATATTAATATTTCAAGCCATTGTTATTTTCAAAGATTATATACAAGAATATTTTAAAGACAGTAAGTTTGAAAAGCATAGGATGTATCTCATTTACCTGTGAAAATAAGGGCTTCTTATTGATCTTAAATGTTTCTTTGTGTGGGGAGAAGAATAAAGCTACTTTTAAAAGTATTCACATTATAAAAATAGGGAAAACACTTCAAGAAAGCTCTATAACCTCTTTCAGTGGTTTGATGAGTATAACACAGGAAGAAAGAGCCCCCTAATGGCTCAGATATCTATAAAAACAGAAGAGGTTGTACTTTCTCAATTCTTGTTTCACAATGGCTAAAATGAGTAATCAGGAAAGGTATGTGATACTATGGAAGCGAATGGAGAGTTGAATAAAAGGTCAACTAGAGCTCTCTCAACAATGCAAACAATAGTGAGAATCCCTAAAATGAATTGGTGAAGTAAGCAGTTAGATTTCAGACTGAGGGTGATGCTTACATATGTGACTCCTAGCACACTTGTCTTCCTCAATTATGTTTGCAGAGAAGCACTGATCTGGAATGCAGGAGACATATTCATTACACAATTGGGAAGTGTGAAGTGTTTTTTAAAAACACTTTCTTTTTTTCTAATCATTGACCATTTCCTGTTAATAATATGGGAAATCAAATTTCTTACAGGAGAAATTACAGAATTTGTAAGAAAACAAAAAAGAGAATCAAAGTAATATTGAGTACAAGCTAAGAAGAATGTCCTAGTGCAAGAAGCAAACAGTGCTGAGAAATTAAAAGTATTTTTGAAGGAAGAGTATGTCTATTCACAGAAAAAAAAAACTTAGCATTGATGTTACATCTACTTATGCTAAAATTTTAATGGTCTCATAAAAACACACACAATACAATTAGAATTACGTTTTTTTAATTGCATATAAGTCAATATAGCCCATAAATAAGTACCAGGAGGACACTGAACTGTATAAAACAACTTGGATACTTAAGGTTGTTGCAACAAAAATTATGAAATTCAAAGTAATTTGTATATTAAACTTAAAAATGAGTAGAAGAATTAGTTAAAACAAAGTTACATCCTTGAATGAGATGTCAGATTATTTGCATAAATAAAATGGAATTATTAAAATACAATTTTGAATACAATTATTAAAAGCAATCTGAATATTATAAGCAAAACAATAACTAAACAAGGTTATAATAGATTTAAAACAAATTCTGTCTGTGAATTTGGCATGATACTGCAACAATATACATAAATATATGGTCTACAGTGCCAGTCACCATTCTCAGTTAATGGTTTGGCATTTGTCCCCCAAATATAATACTTAAAAGAAATATATATATATATATGTATTTATATATATATAAAAGAAATATATATATGTATTTATATATATAAAAGAAATATATATATGTATTTATATATATAAAAGAAATATATATGTATTTATATATAAAAGAAATATATATATTTATATATAAAAGAAATATATATATTTCTTTTAAGTATGTTATATATATATACTTTTTTTAAACAAATGACTCAATTTAAAAACAAAAACATCACTATTCTCTAATACATATCTCTACTTCCTAAGACCAACTGTACTTTCCAAAATTTATATCAACAATTCAGTTATTCACTTCTGATACGATTATATCAATAGAATACCAAGGTAGCTGTAATAATACTTGCATTATTAGGAAGCACCTAAATATCATCTCGCATTTAGAAGACAAAATGAACGTCATAAAATAGTGTTTTTTAAATATGCATTTTTAATTAAAATATAAATAAGGGTGAATAAAACACACAAAAACAACTATTTAGAGTATGTAATAATTCTAAATTCAGACATATGGGCTACCACTAAGGTTGGCAATCATGTTCTTTTTTGAAATATTGAACAACATATTAAAAAGTTTTGCTGACTTATCACAGATGGCAGTTTGTTCTTTGATTAGAAGAGTGACTCAGGGAACTTCACTCAAAAGGACAGAGCAATTCTCGGGGTAAAATATCTCTTAATTAATCCAAAAGCAAACAAATTGACATAAAAATGTCACACACCATTAGAGTTCCAGTAAGCATTAAATAAATCCTTTCTGTCACAATGTTTTATCCTTAGCAGTTAATATCTGTGACCTATAAAACTAAGGTCAATCAAATACATCAGGACTGCATTGCCCCAGCTCATTATTTCTAGTCCAACCCATCAATTTCAGATATCATTTTAAAAAACTCTATTCTTTCCAGCAGAGGATTTAATATGCGCGAAGTTCCCATATATTCACAGATGCTTAACCCGCACGTAGCATCACTGACATGCAAAACGTTAATTGATGCTACTGCAGGTAAGCAATGAACTCTAAAATAGCTAAACATCTCCAGAGTCACATTTCTTTGCCTTAGCTCAATACTTTCTTAAGCACAAATGCTGACCATCAAGAGGGCAGTCTAATGTCACATCATTTAACAAATATTGTGTTTGTATTGAAGAGTTAAAACTGCAATCAAAAGACAGATTTAGAAAAAAAAAAAACCACTAGCAATCACTGAAAAGCATATGATAGCATCTACGTCTGCATAAAATATAATAACTGATAGTTAACACAGCAATGGTCCTTTCTTGATATGCTATTATTTACCAAAGTTGTTTAACAGCTAAAAACAATATTTATGAACATATTGTAAGGTTGTCACAAAAAAATGTACTTTGTATTATAAACTTGGCTTATTTTTCTTCTTTACGTGGAGTATCTGCTACAGAAACTTACAATGTAGTGACCTTATTTTTGAAAAAAAATCTGTACCTGGAGATATTTTTTAAATGCAAATATATTAATATAAACACAGTGTGCATTTCCATATTTCTAAATCAACATACTTGTGTATAGAATTTACTTTAATGCATCATGGAAAACTCAGTTTTAAAAACATGCAAAGCTATGATGTATTTTGCTGTGAATAATTAAAAAGAAATCCAGAGATAAAAATTGCATTTCCTTACCTGGAGCGTGAAACTGTTCCTGTTCAATGCTGGAAGAAAGTGGAACTGGAAAGGGGACTTGATTTTTGTTTTCTTTTGAAAATCCGCTTTAATGATGCAGGAGTAAGATGAGCTATTCCAAGGTGAAGTCTGTTATTTCTTGCTGGAGCTCAGAGCTGACATCCTCTTGTAAAAAGAAAGGCACCTCAGTAAGTTGTTCACTGAGGGAGCTGCAGAGCAAGATTATCGGGCACAAGCAGTCACAGTAGTGATGCTATGGAACGTGCACTGGCTTCCTCCCCACCTTGTGTTCCTCTCTTTCTCTCTCCCCGCTTTTCTCTCTCTCTCTCTCTCTCTTTCTCTCTTTCCTTTTCACCCTGACGCTCGCTCAGCTCTGAGACTCAGCTCATGCTGCTGCTGTATAATCAATCTAGCCTGTCTGAAGCTAATAGTCCCCTATTTAACCAGCCAATCAATAGCAAGGATTCCACTGCTAGTCCCAAGAGTCTTTTCCAAGAGTGGTACAAACAATAAGAGTTTTGCCAGCAGTTTAGCCAAGTGTTTTTCATTATTTTATCTCCCTTAGAGATAAGGCTTGAGAGGGCAGAGGCTCAAAGCAAGCTTAGTGATACTGCTGATATTTGCATTTAAAAAATTTACCCCTTCTTAACCAGCTGATACTTATAATGATCCTCACCTGCTATCTATTGCAATATAAAAATTGCTGCAGAGTAGCAATGTATGATAGGGTCTTTCTCATTCAAACATGTAAGAATATATTCAGTAACAAAACTATATACACTGACAAATGCTTTTTGCTAAAAACAATAATGCCTCCAGTAGCCCGTATCACTAGGATCAATTAAAGAACACCTCATTATACTGATTTATTTTAAATGTTATCTATTTTATTTTAGAAAATCATGGTAAATAATTTTGTTTCTCCTAAAGAACAAGAGGTGATGTTTGTAGATATTTTTGAACCAGGGTCTGAGTCAGACTTCAGTGTATAAAACTTTTTTTTTCAATTTTAAGGCATTAATCTACAGAAGTTTCCCTCTGAATGTATCAAATAGAGCATTTCACACCTGATTCATCCCTTCCAGGTTAAGAAGATTTTCTTCTTAAAGTGACACATTCATTGCTCAACTGCTGTGACTGACCATAATAAAGAAGCACAAAGCAAACCATTGAAGACCAGGCTGGTTTCTCATTTCCCACATGCTTCCAGGGGGGCAAAAAGGCAAAAGAAAAAAGAGAAGAGCATATGGGGTCACATTAGCCATACCCTAGAAATGCAGTCTTTCTCAATTTCTAATTAGGAGGTGGTTGCTTATCTCAATTTCACACCGGTTGGTCAACTAACCTTTTAGTTACTTTTTCTTTGTAATACTGCATTTCTGCATTCATTAAAGCAAATTGTATAAGAATCTTTAACTGCTTCAATTCCCAGTTGGCATTCAATTCCAGGCAGTAGTCATTGTAGCTCCAACCTTCAGCATCATATAATACAAATAAAAATTTATAATATGTGCCAAAGCATCTTGTAAATGAAGACTGAAAAGGTCATAAGGTAGGTGTGATCATGAAGTTACACTCAATTAAAATCTAAATTGTGAAGTGTTATAACACCTGAGACACACTTCTTTGATTTAATTGACTCAGTTCAGCAGATATTTATTGAGCAACTCTTTGCATCAGACCGTACATTTAATTAAGTAAAGGAAAGAACAGGCTACTTTGCGTTTTTGGTATTTTCAGTGTAGTGCAGTTTGGGTAGTCAATCACCCAGGAGTTTACAATCTGGTAGGTAAATGAGGAGTTCTTAAGTAAGCACCTGCTTTCGTCAATAATTCAAAGAGCGACAAGTCGTCAAGATAGATCATAGCTCCTCTGAACAACAGAAATACCTATCTATAAAAAAAAAGGCTATCTTTTTTACAGATAGCCTTGTAGTGATCCTTATCAAAGAGAATAAAAAGCAATTTATAGGGAGAAGATGGCAATGATGGTAGTGAGGGGGAGGAACAACAGAAGCAAAAGGAAAGTGTTAAAGGAGGTGGGTGATGGGAGAGGGGTGTGGAGGAAGAGCCAAGTGAGATGGGTGGCCGAACACTTAGGGTCCAGGAAGGTAAATGAAAAAAAGGGAAATGCTCATAATATGTAAGACTTTTAATGCCAAGCTGACAGTAATAGGGGATTGAGAGCATTTCAGTTTTATATTTTCAAACAGAAATGTGGTAAACTTGTAAGTATGCTTTGTGAGCCTCTATATAACAAAATAATGTCACTTAAGTACTAGAATGGGACCCCAGTGAAAGACAACAATCACTAGGGAGGGTCTCCCTTAGGAGTAATAATGGGTAGAACCAGTGTGCCTATGTTGGAAATTAGCAGAACAAATTAATATTAAAAAGCATTCTGAAATGAGGTCTCTGCATGGCTCTGCAACCTAATAAGAAGAGGTGCAGCTTAGGAAAGCATTAAATTTTCAACTTAGGTGTTTTTGGTGTCATAATATTTATCTCTAATTAAACTTGTTTCATTGTTTTTGTTATGTGCATTTTCCACTACACTATAAGCTTCATGATGGAAAAGAACTGGTTTTGTACAACACTTTCCCCCCAGCATTTTCAGGAATTGTACTGGGCATATATTAGTTGTTCAATAAATAGGTGTTCAGTGGAGAACAAAATAATCCCCATGTTTGGAATAATACAATAATCACTACATCACAAGTCCTCAGCTCAGAATTCTCCAAAAATTATTTCATTTAACATGCAAAACTCTATAAAATAAATATTATCCCATTTCACACATAAAGACAGTTAGCTTAAAAAGGGTAATTACGTTGTCTAATGACACACAATCAATCAATAAGCTTCTATTGAATTCCAAAGCCCATGTTCTTTATAATGTTGAGTTTTCAGGAACCAGCAGGTAATATAACAGAAACTAATAATCTGGATATTAATTTGTGGGTTATATAATTGATCAGGTGGAAAGAACAAAAATAAGTCAACTTAAAACTAAAGGTTGGGATTCTGGGAAGATGGCAGAGTAGGATGTACCAAAAATCTATCTCTGCTCTGTAGACAAAAATTGCACTGGCAGAATCTGACTAATGTAACTATTTTAGAACTCTAGAGTCTATTGAAGGCTTACAACTTCCAGTGACAGCTTAGATGGTTAATTTGTAGTTAATTTGGTCCATTTAAGCTCTTAGCACAGCAGCAGCTAGCATCCCGCTCTTAAGCCCTATGGCAGGCAGCTGTGCATATATTTCTAGAATAGATTGCATATAGTTTGTGGTGGCCAGGGTTAGAAAAAAATGACCCTGCCTTCCAATATTGGAGATCTGCACTATGACCACTGATTGCTTATCACAGAAGAGCACAAGAAGAGATAGTGGCCACTGTTGCCCCAACTTCCCTCAATGTTGCAAGCCTCTCCGTCTCTAAGTAATGTGTCTTTCAGGAGATTTATAGAGCTGGTACCTTTTTCCTTCTTCCTTTTTCTCTGTTTTCTATTTAGGAGCTAGACATTGAAGACCAGGATATTCAAAAGCAACCATGTATACAGATGAAATTAGAAAGTTACCAAGCATACCCAGGAAATGGAGTAGGCTCAGAAAATACTTGAGAAGGCCTTATGTTTACACAACAGGATGACCAAACAAATCCAAACCAACAAAATGAAAACCAAAAACAAAACAGAAAACAGCCAACTATGGTGGAAGGGGATAGTCTGATTTCCTGACTTACTACATTATTAGATTCAAATGTTTAGCTTTAAACAAGAAATCGCAAGGCATACAAAGGAATAGGAAAATATGGTCTATTCAAATGAAAACAAAACAAAACAAAAATAAAAACTGTCCCTGAGAAAGAATTGAAGGCAGATCTACTAGGCAACACTATAAAGAACATGGGCTTCAGAATTCAATAGACGCTTATTGACTGATTGTGTGTCATTATTGTCTAATGTAATTACCCTATTTAAGCTAACTTTCTTTATGTGTGAAATGGGATAATATTTATTTTATAGAGTTTTGCATGTTAAATGAAATAATTTTTGGAGAATTCTGAGCTGAGGACTTGTGAGGTAGTGATTATTCTATTATTCCAAACATGGGGATTATTTTGTTTTCCACTGAACACCTATTTATTGAACAACTAATATATGCCCAGTACAGAAACAACTATTTTAAAGATGTTCAAGGAACTAAAAGAAGGTATGCACAAAGTAAAGAAGATAATGCAATATTTGGTAAAAATAAGAATAATGAGATAGAAAACCTAAAAATAAAACCAAAAAGAAATATTGGAGTCAAAAGTGTAATAACGGAAATGAAAACTTTACAAGAGGGGTTCAAAGGCCGATTTGAACAACCAGAATAAAGAATCAATGAACTGGAACTTAGGACAATAAAATTTATTGAGTCTGAAAAAACAGAGGGATTGAAGAAAAGTGAACAGAGCATAAGGGACCTATGAGACACAACCAAGAAGACCAACATATGCACTGTGAAAATGCTGAGGAGAAGACAGAGAGAAAGAGACAGAGAATATTTAAATAAATAATGACTGAAAAGTTCACATATTTTATGAAAAACATGAATATAAGTACACAGGAAGCTCAATGAATTCTGAGTAGGATGGTATCAAAATAACTCACAACAAGACACTATAGTCAAACTTTTAAAAGCTAAAAACAAAAACAGAATTTTGAAAGCATCAGGAGAAAAGCTTAGAGGCAAATACAATGAATTCTCCATAAGATTATTAGCAGATTTCCCATAAGAGCTTAGAAGGCAAGAAGGCAGTGGGTTGATATTTGCAAAGCACTAAGAGAAAAAAATTAAAAACCTGTCAACCAAGAATCCTATATCTGGAAAAACTGTTCTTCAAAGTGAGAAATAAATTAAGACATTTTCAGTTAAACAAAAGCTTAGGGAGTTTTGCTTTTATTATCATGTTTAAACACTTGACCTTCCCGCAAGAAATGCTAGAGGGAGTCATGCAGTCTGAAATAAAAGAACAACAGACAGTTATTCAATGCCATATGAAAAAAGAAAAATCTTTTTTCGTAGAAACATAGAAAGATCTATGTTTCAGGTAAACATACGGACAATTATAACACATGTATTATTTATTGTACAAGGGTGTAAAACTCTACCTGTTCTTTTCTAAATGATTATTGTAACTTTGGTTTATAACTCCAAGTTTTGTTGTCTATATAACTGAAGAGACTAATGCATTAAAAAGTTGTTAGTTTATGTTTTGGGGTACACAATGTATAAAGAAGCAATTTTGCAACATCAAAAACCCAAGGGGGTGGGATAGACCTGTTACAAGAACAGTTACTGTATGCTATTGAAGTTAAGCTTACGTAAGTTCAAGTTACTCTTGTATCTTTAGGATGTTATAATCCCTATGGTAACCACAAAGATTGCAGCTATAGAATTGTTCAAAAGAAAATGAAAATGGTGTTTAAATGTTTTATTACAAAAAATCAACTAAGAGCAAAAGAAGGAAGAATACAGGAAATAAGTAACAAAAAGTCATAAAGCAGATAGAATATAAGCAGAAAAATTACAGAGTAAAGTCCCTTCTCGGTAATTTAAATGTAAATAAATTAAACTCACTATTGAAAGACAGAGAGTGGCAGAATGGATAAAAACATGATCCACCTATATGCTATCTATAAGCGACTCACTTTAGAATCAAAGACATAAATAGATGGGATGCTAAAGAATGGAAAAGTATATTTTATGCAAATAATTACCAAAGAGAGCAGGTATGGCCATACTAATACCAGACAAAATAGACTTTAAGTCAAGAAAGTTTACAAGAGACAGAGAAGACTGTTACATATTAATAAAGTTTTAGTAAATGAACAATATTTAATAATTATAAAAATATACCTTTTTCAAATAGCAGGCCATAAAATATATGAAGCAAAAATTAATAAAATTGAAGGGAGAAATAGTTCTAAAATAATAGATGAAGATTTTAATAACCTGTTATCCACAATGGGTACAAGAATTAGGCAAAAGATAAGTTAAAAAAATAGAATTATTGAATGACAATGAATGAACTAGATCTAACAGGCATACAAGAACACTCTAGCCAACAATATAATACACATGCTTCTTAAGTGCACCTGGGACATATTCTAGGATAGATCACATTAGGCGGTAAATCCCCCCCAAAATGGAAAATACTTAGAGACAACTAAAAATAAAAAAACAGCATACCAAAACTTACAGGACATAGAGAATGCAGTAGTAGAGAAGAAGGTATAGCTATAAATGCTTACAGTTTTTTAAAAAGTGTCATCAATTTAACACATTAAACTTATGACTTAAGAAACTAGAGGCCAGGCGCCATGGCTCACGCCTGTAATCCCACCACTTTGGGAGGCCAAGGCGGGCAGATCACGAGGTCAGGAGACAGAGACAATCCTGGCTAACACGGTGAAACCCCGTCTCTACTAAAAAAACACAAAAAATTAGCCGGGCATGGTGGCGAGCGCCTGTAGTCCCAGCTACTCGGGAGGCTGAGGCAGGAGAATGGCTTGAACCTGGGAGGCAGAGCTTGTAGTGAGCCGAGATGGCGCCACTGCACTCCAGACTGGGCGACAGAGTGAGACTCTGTCTCAAAAAAAAGAAAAGAAACTAGAAACAGAAGAACAAACTAAACCCAAGGCTAGCTGAATAAAGAATATGAAAAAATAGAGCAGATATAAACAAAATAAATAAGAGAAAAATATGTTTAAAATGTATGAAACCAAAAATTGGTTCTGTAAAATAATTGACAAAATTAACATACTAGATATACTAAGAAAAAATAGAAAATACTAAAATTAATAAAATGAGAAATGAAAGGGTAGACTTTACTACAGACTTTAGAGAAATAAAATGGAGAATAACAGTGTCATGAGCAACTGAACAAAATTATGAAGAAAATTGATAATATAGATGAAATAGACACATTCCTAGAAACATTAAACTGACCAAGAATAAACCACAAAAAACAAAAATTCTAAACAGAAATATAACTAGTAGGGAGATTGAGTCAGTAATCAAAAATCTCTCAAGAACAAAATGCTTGATGGCCTTATTGGTAAAATCTACAAAACATTTCATGAACTAACTACCGATATTTCTCAAACTTTTCCAGAAAATTTAAGAGAAGAAAACATTCTGTAACTTGTTATATGAGACCAATATTCCCCTAATACTAAAGCCAGTAAGTGACACTACAATAGTAGCAAACTCAAGTTAGCAGCATGTTAAAATGCTTTTACAACATGACCAAGTGAGATTTATTTCTGAAATGCAAGAATGGTTTATCATAAAAAATGCAATTTAATATACCATATTAAAATAATGAAGAGGAAAAACATAAACAAAATTTATTATCTTTTCATGATTAAAAAAACCTACATGTGAAAAACTCACAGCGAACATTACATTTAATGATGAATGACTAAAAGCTTTTCCTTTAAGATGGGGAGTAAGACAAGTGTAACTATTCTCTTCTCTTCTATTCACTATAGTATTGGAAGTATTAGCCAGAGCAATCAGGCAATTTAAAAAAAGACATCCAAATAACATGAAGAAGTAAAATTATCTTTGCACATGATATGAACTTACCTGAAAAAAAAAAACTATAAGTTCCACAAAATAAAACCTGTTAGAACTAACAAACAAATCCAGAAAAGTAGCAAGGTGCTAAGTCAACAAGAAAAAATCAGTTGCTTTTTGTAATAGTAACATAAACAAACCAGGAGGAAATTAAGAAAACAATTTCATTTATACTAACATCAAAAATAATAAAATATTTAAGAATTAATGTAACTAAGGAGGTTAAGGTCTTATACAATGAAAATATAAAACATTGTGGAAAGAACTTAAAGAAGACATGAATAAATGAAAAAAAAAGTTCATGGATTGGAAAACTTACTATTGTTAAAATATCAATATTATCCAAAGTAATCTTTAGATTTATTGCAACCCCTGTTAAAATCCCGATTGCTTATCTTTCTGCAGAAATAGAAAAAAATTATTCTAAAGTTTATATGGAATCTTTAGGTATCCTGAGTATCCAAAACAATTCTAAAAAGAAAGAACAAAGTTGGAGGACTCACAATTCCTGATTTCAAAAATTACTACAAATCCACAGTAATTAAAACACTGTACTGTTGGCATAAAGATATATATATATGTGTGTGTGTGTGTGTGTATATCTTTATGCCAGATATATATATCTTTGTATATATATATATATACACACACACACAGTAATGTAATGAATAGAATACAGAAATAAACCCTTGCATATATTAGCAAGTGATTTTTGACAAAAATGCCAAGATCACTTATGGGGAAAAAAAAATAGTCTTTTCAACAAAAGGTGAAGAAAAGCTAGATATCCACATGCTAACAAACAAACAAACAAAAATTGGTCTCTTATCTAATAACATATGCAAAAATTAACTCAATCTATGATCCATTGATCCAGTAAATAAAAATGTTGCCTAACTGTATGTTCTAAAACCACAGAGGTCTTAGACAAAAACTATGGCAAAAGCTTCATGACATAGGATTTGTTAATTATTTCTTAGATATGGCATCAAAACCATTGGAAACAAAGGAAAAAATAGTTAAAATTAAAATTCATAATTTTTAAATTGTGCATCAAAAAGTTTTATCAATTGAGCACAAAAGCAACCCACAAAATGAGAGAAAATATTTGCAAATCATATATCTGATAAGAGATTAGGATCCAAAATAAATAGACAACTCCTAAAAATTCAACAACTACAAAACAAACAACCTAATTCAAAAATGGGCAATACATTTGAATAAACTTCCCTCCAAAGAAGATAAGTAAATTGCTAATAAGCACATGAAAAGATGCTTAATATCACTAAGCCATTAGGGAAATTCAAATCAAAACTATAGTGAGAGACCACCTCAAAAACATTAGGATAGTTACTATGAAAAACAAACAGAAGATTATAACCGTTGGTGAGGATGTAGGAAGAAGAGAAATTAGAACTCTTGCACTATTGGTGGGAATGAAAAATGGAAGAGCTGCTGTGGAAAACAGTGTGGCAGTCTCTCAGAAAAATAAAAATAGAATTGCCATATGCTCCAGCAATTCCACTTCTGCATATATATGCAAAAGAATTGAAAGGAGGGTCTTGAAGAGATATTTTTACACCTATGTTCATAGCAACATTATTCAAAACAACTAAAACATGGAAGCAACCCATATCCATTGACAGATAAATGGAATTTTAAAAGTTGGTAGGTACAGACAATGGATTGGTATTCAGTGTTTAAAAAGGGCTGAAAATTCTGCATTGGGCTACAACATAAATGAATCTTGAGGGTGTTGTGTTAAGTGAAATAAGCCAGTACCCAAAAGACAAATAATATATGATTCCACTTATATGAGGTCCTTAAAGTAGACAAAATCATTGAGACTGAAAGTAGAATGGTGTTATAGTGGCTAGTGGGAGGGAGAAATAGGGAGTTTCACAACCACTGGAGCCATGTGTTGAGAGTGAAGGTGAATGGTAGGAAGTATTAGGAGGGGGGCTATTGGAGAGCTATGCAGAATAGGAATAGGTACTGAGTTCCATTACAGGGTAAGTTGACCAAGGAGAAGGAGAAGGTTGGCAGAGCTTCCCTGAGGCCCCAGCTGTGCCTGCAGATCATAAATTTCCAGTGGTACCAATATGCAAGATTGCATGGATTTCCCGGGCTTCTTGTGCTCACCAGCTTGGAACCCTCAGCGATGAAAAGATTCATAGAAAGTGATGATTATTTTCTATAAGAAATTTGGCAGAAAAGGAAAAAGAGAGAGAGAGAAACTAATATTCTGCATACTCTGAGCATCAGAGATTTCAATCCTTTGTTTTAGTAAATGGTGTTAAAGAGTATATTTCTGTAGATAAGGGAAAGAATTAGTTGAAAAAGACAACTTGAGAAAGCAAATAAGAGAGACAATGCTTACTATATTAAGGTCACAAAGAAAATAAGAAGGTGGGACCAAAACTTTCATGGGGAATTTAGTACTTACAAAGAGGAAGAGGTTATTTATTTGAAAGCCAGAAGAGTTAAGTTTTATAGAAAACATTTTTCTTGTAAATTAATTAATGTATTCCAAAAATATTATTAATACTTAATATTCCAAGTAATCTACTAGGAGCTGGCAATTTAAATATGTAAGTAGGATTATTTTTCTATGTTCAAGTTGTCAAATCTAATAGAAAAAATATATATTTTTAATTACGTGTAATGTACATAAATATAAGTATTAATATGAGTAAGTTCTGCAATAAGATTAGAGCACTAAGAATCATGGAAATGGAAAAGTCAGAAACATATTGGAAGATGAGCATACAGGTGTGATGAACACAGTGAAAATTTAAGAAGATTTCAAAATAGAGGAAAAAATAAAGTAAAATAAAATAAAAAGGAAGAGAATATTTGAGCTTAGCTTTGGGTTCACAGGCTATTTAAGATAGAACAGGGCACTGAAGTCGGCATAGCAGGTGATTTTGCACTTCACATTAAGAAGCGATCAGAACGTGAGGAAACAATGAAATCAGTGTCTGTTTTTGTTTCTAATAGCATATACATTTTCCCTAAAATTTTGTGGAAAAAAATCAAAGAAATAAAATCATGATAATGATATAATTATACTTTAGAAAGAATATTTGTGGAAAGAATAATGCTTTAGAAATAATATTATTGTGCAGCCATAAAAAAAGGATGAGTTCATGTCCTTTGCAGGGTCATGGATGAAGCTAGAAACCATCACTCTCAGCAAACTAACACAGGGACAGAAAACCAAACACCAAATATTCTTACTCCTAAGTGAGAGTTGAACAATGAGAACACATGGACACAAGGAGGAGATATCACACACCAAGGCCTGTCGGAGGCTGGCGGGGCAAGGGGAAGGAGAGCATTAGGACAAATACCTACTGCACGCGGGGCTTAAAACCTAGATGACAGGTTGACAGGTGCAGCAAACCACCACAGCACATGTATACCTATGTAACAAACCTGCACATTCTGCAGATGTATCCCAGAACTCAACGTAAAATTAAAAAAATAAAAATAAATTTAAAAAGAAAAAAAGAAATAATATCATTGAGAATAATAATACTAGTAATGCTTTAGAAAGAATAATCTGTGGCAACAGGAGATAGTGGGATATTTTTGCAAAGGCATTAGCTGTGGGAATGGAGATGAGAGTAAATGTTTGAGCAGTTTTTAGATAAAATGTACAAGATTTGATAAATGAATGTTGAGTAAATGTGAAGACAGAGATTAATTATGAGTTTATCTTGATGCTGAGTAATGATGGAGACAAAAAGGTATATTGTGGTTTGGGAAATGATTATGTTGCATTTCTGATGGACATATAGATGTAGATTCTCATAATTGTTCACTAAGTGGTTTTCTGGTACTTATGACAGTTGTTTATGCTGAAGAGATGAATTTAGGAAATAATTTATGATAGTCAAAAGAACCCAAAAAGAACAAGAATAATAAAAAAAACCAAAAGAACCAAAAGCAGAAACATAGAAGTCACTGACATTTTAAAGCTGATCCACAAAGATAAGATAATGAATGAGACTAACAGAATGAGAAATCCAGAAGACAGAAGCCTACAAAGCTACAGTGGAAAATGTATCAGGCATTCGCTGGTGCTTTAAATGGAGAATTTTTATGTTTTCTATTGTGGCCCATTAGGATCAATTATAATAATAGTGACAATCAGTGAATAAAAAGACACAAGTGAATCAACTACATGCTCTTCTCCCTTTCTCAACAACTGGTTATTTTCTCCCGTGTATTTATTACTCTTTGATACTTTTGTTTTGAGTAACTCCATATGCAAATCTCAATAAAGACACAATGGGGAATAAAGGTGAACTGAACAATATCCTAGAGTTGAAAGAACAAACACTACAACGTGAAGTTCAGATAAGCATTTCTTACATGAGATTGACAGAATTCTGTATAAATTGATAAACTATTTAAGCAATTAGAATGTTAAAAGGATTCACAGTCTGTATTACTTATTGATTCCAATAACTTTTTAATAATTAATATACAAGTAAAGAGAAATATGAATTAAAACCCTTGAATTTTAGTTGTTGACAGTTCATGTTAAGTCTTCATCATCAGAATACTGACTAGCCTTTGTCTTATTAAATAATATGCAAATTAAAGATACATTTAAGTGGAATTTATTGCAGGTGTTTATAATGTGTTTAAATACAAACATCAAAACATTATCAGATACAACTTTTATTTTTGAAAACAGTATCTCTCACTTTTGAAATTAACTGGGGAATATTATGATTTGTGCATATCAAGCCTTAATTTTATAAAGAAAGATTTGCTTCACTTGCTGCTTTATTGGAGCGTGTCTACAGGATGGAAGAGCAAGTTAATAAGTATATGTATTCCTTTGGCAATGACCAATCATCATTTTCACCTTCATATTTATACCTCCATTTTTTCAAGCTCTAGTACTATATAGTACCTGTGCTACTCTTATTATGTTGCATGTTACCTACTATTATAAGTTTATTTGTCCTCACATGTATTTAAGTTCTTTGGAGAGACTATTAAAATGTTTGAGCAAGAATTATATTTTTATATTTTATAAACACTTTTTAAAATCTTCTATAATGAGCATTGTTATTATAACATTATTTATTTATTTATTTATTTATTTTTTGAGACAGAGTCTTGCTGTGTTACCCAGGCTGGAGAGCAATGGCTCAGTCTTGGCTCACTGCAACCTCCACCTCACGGGTTCAAGTGATTCTCCCTGCCTCAGCCTCCTGAGTAGCTGGGATTACAGGCACCTGCTACCACACCTGGCTAATTTTTGTATTTTTAATAGAGACAGGGTTTCACCATTTTGGGCAGGCTGGTCTGGAACTCCTGACCTCAGGTGATCCACCCACCTTGTCCTCCCAAAGTGCTGGGATTACAGGTGTGAGCCACCGCCCCCAGCCTACATAATTTATTTTTAAATTATTGTTATCAGTTCACTTTTACTTTTAAGGCTTTATGTCTTTATTGGGGAGATATCAATATTTTAAGAGGTGGATACAGAATTATTTCCAAGAGGGCTGTCCAGTTTGGGAATATATTTTGTTTTAAACGTGAGGCTTCTGAGTGTATCTTGAATGAGGTAGGGTTATCTGAAGAGGTAGATAAACATTGATAAATAAGAAATGAGTGGGAATTTGTGGGTGTGTTGGTGGAGTAACATCTCTTCCACGACTAGCTGGGCTGAAGGAATTGGTGATGGCAGTAGTAGCTGAAGCCAAACATAATTTAATTACATAACCCCTCTCAAATATACCAAAATACTAAAAGAATATTTAAAATACATAAATGCAGGCATGCATAGTGATTGAGACTTTGATTCAACTCTGGATCAACTCAGAGATGCCGAATTCCCAGGATACAGGTTGAAATGAAGAGCAGTTACCTAATGGAAACAGTATATCATCAAACTAATGTGTGTCCAAGAGAATTTAAACCCCCAGGAATTCACAAAATGTGGAGAAGCCATTGAACTTCTGTAAGTTAGAGTGTATGAGATTCAAGCCACACGTATTTAAAATTTCAAGTATAGGTGACAACAACTGACATATAGATTACAGTGGAAGTCACACTCATGTGCTTTCAAACTACTTCTACATGTCTTCCTATATTACAGAATCTTGAAACCTAAACCATGCATTTCTCAAGCTTGCTTTCAGCTAAATTGTTTTGTGTTTTTGTGTCTGCCAATCAAATGTGTCTTTATGACGCTCAAAAGTGGAAATAAGACAGTAATTGACCACAGGAGACCCTATCTGCTAGCAAGCCTGACATCACTGTCATATCTGGTTTTGGGGGAAAGCAGAAGCAGGGTTTTTGGGTTTATTCCCTATTACTTTAGGTGACAGTGAGAGTAGAGAAGCATTTCCACTACAATAATGTCTGCATATAATTGTTCATAAATGTTTCTGATTTCTTTTGTTTGTGTGTAGTTCCTGAATATGCAGAATCCCTGCCTATTTCTCTCCTCTCCTGGTGAGTGTGTAACAAAATTAATATCCGTAGTAAATCCCCAGCTTCTAGAAATGAGTGGGTTCTACTATCTACAGGTAAGAATCCTGAAGGAATAAATATTAATGAAAATGTATAATCATAAAGCACTGTATAATTGGCTTGTGGGATATTTTGAGATAACAAATAAATATTGTGCTCTGAATGCCAAGAATCCTGGTATAATTTTAAAATGTCATTTAATAAATGTACTACACACTCCCTGAGTTACTTCCCCCACTAAACAGAGACAAATTCAAAGGCCGCCTGACATAAGTTAATAAGAAAAACACCCAAAGCCTCTGTAATAGGCTACAGCATTTATAGCACAGTTTCTGAAATTTTTTACTACATCAAAATTAAAATGAAAAACAAAAGTGATTTTTGGTTCCCAAGGCTTTCTTTCTATAGAAAGCAGTTGAAAAAGTAAAATAAATAGCATGAATACAAAAAGGTTTGTTAAATGTTTAAGTCTATGGAAACCCATTTTCCCAAAATATAATTTTTAAGCTTTGGTTACAGGAACAAGAAAAGTTGGCCATACAGCCCCTTTTACTAGGCCCATGTGAGCTCCTGCCATTCTAGGTGTAAATGGAGACCTGGAATTGACCATGGAATCAGACAGTGAGTCCTCTGCTTTGCAGAAGAATATGAGCCAAGTGTTCCTTCCATGTTATGGCCTGGCCTCTGCTCAGACCTTCTCTCTTCATAGCTGGAGTCCAGTTATCAGATGGATGTGAATGAAGACTAATAGAAAAAGTACAAACAACTGAGAATTCTTATGGTGCTAAGAAACATAGTGCAGTCAGACCAGATTACTCCAGAGAGGAACATTATATAAATGCTGCAGCTAGAATGAGCTCTCAGTGCAGTGAAACATCTGGTGTTGTTTTGCATATGTTTTGTTGTAAGTTCTGTGCACTGCTCTTCTTCAAATGCATTTCTTCTTCTGCCGTCTGTATTTTCCCTGAATTACTTCAACACATACTTACCTTCCTGCTCTGACCTTTTTCTTTCCTGAAAAAAACAAAATATCTTGATGTTGAAAAGAATTGATTTCTAAGCATCCTACACAAGTAATAGAAATATTACAGGCTTCAGTGACACTGTTAACTATCCATGGGATGCTTATTGACTGTGTCACTCTATGAAAAGGAGAGTATCATGTTTTCTTACAGAAAAGTGGGTAATCTTTCCTCCAAAAGATGGATTTTACTCAGATGTTTTACTTTAGTTTGCTTTCTGGAGAAGATTACAGTAATTCTGCAGTGAGAAGCTTTTTCTGCCACAGGAAATGTCCTGCACTGAATTAAATGGTGATAACTTGCTATCATATCTAATCAACAGTTATGACGTTTTATAAAACTTAGAGCTGATGGCACCTTTACTATCACATTGATTTGATTAAGAATCTTTTTGGACACATTTTGAGAGTTCACTCTATAATGACATTTTCTCTTGAATTATATGTATGGAGTGGAAAAACCACAAGCTTTCAAGATTACAAAAAAAAGAAAAAGTGAGACTATAAACTTAAAGTGGTATTTGGGAGTTGGGATTGAAAAGAAAGAAGAAAAAAGAAAATTCAATAGTATCACTGGCAAGTATCAATTATATGAAAACATTTTCTATCAAACTAGAAAGAAAGTGAGAAATCAATGTGGATTTAGGGATGAAATATTTTCGAATTACCAGAGAAAGGACCCAAGGAGAAAGATGTGCTTAGAAAATATGGAGGCAAGCCAGTCTCCTGTAGCCTCATACCTAGAAAACAGATCAAGAAAATCACATAAAATGTGGAATTGCTATGATTTATTCTATTATACATACACACATGCATGTGTATATAGATGTGCATGTGTGTATATATACATATATGTGTGTATATTTGTATATATACATATATACATATATGTATACACACATGTATGACTGCACATAGGTTTGTATATATACATATACACACATACACGTGTGAACACACAGACACAAAATAGTGTGAATCAAGATGTTGTTAGTACTTTATTCAAAGGGGGAAATGAGAATACAATTACAAATAGAAATTATCAGTGTTAACATTTTTAAAGCTACAGAAGCTGCTGTTAAAACCTATGAATGGTAGAAGGAGAGAATTGTGGATTTTACACCAGCCTGAAACCAACACTTATATCATGAAGATAACTTTAGGGGAGAAAAAGTGACTAGTTTGTGAACTGATTTATACAAGAGGTAAAAACTTACTGTCACTTTACTTTGGATTTAAAGTTCACAAGCTAAAAATTTTGAATGATGATGGATGCTTTTTCTATCAGAGACTCTGGATAACTGTCAAACAATTACAACAACTTTAAAATTAAGAAAATAGAGAAATAAAATTGAGCTGAGTCTGAGGAATGAAATCAGCCAACCAACAAACCAACCAACAAATAGACAAAACAAACAGCATCAGTACACGGAGATGTGTTTACCGGTTGGACGATGGTTCACAGAAAGTTTTGTCTGCTTGAAGGTTGGGAATGCTTAGGGTTAAGGGTTATTTTTTAAATAAGAGGAGTTATGGAAATTGTAACATATATGAAATTGCCCGCCAAAAATTAGAGTCAGATTAGTCAAAAAAAAGTTACTTTTATAATTCTGATTAGAAAAGGGAGTGAAGTCTTACAGTTGATGAAAAATACAGTAAATTAAAGATACTTTCACATTGCTCTCTCTAGTCTTCAATTATTTTACTTCTAAGAAGTTGGAATAATTAATAACAACAGATACAAGGAGATATTTATGCTTGGGTTTGGAATATAGTAAGATTTTTATACTCAATTTAGTTAAGACATTTATTAAGTGATTAAAATATTAATATCAAAATATTTATTGAAAATAAACATGATTTAGATAATAAAAAAACAGTCCAGGATTGTGTCCAAAAACAGTTTCTGCCACCAGAATTCCAAAATCTGTGCCCCTGGTAAGGAACGGATCCTGGGTTACTTCATGTCTTTTTCCAGTGTTATCTCTGGCACATTGTAACAATTTAGTCATCTTTGTAAGTGTGTAAGTTATTCTCATATGACAACTTTCCTACTTCAATTAAAATGGGATCAGTCCATAGAGTGCCCTTTTTATGATTACCTATCTATCAGCAGAAAGTTAGTTTCTGATTCCATCATTAGACATTCTCATATTGTGAGGATAATCTTGAATTTTATATAAAATTACTTTCAGGACAAGCTAAGAAAACTCCTGTGACCCAGTTCTATGCTCTTGCTATAAATGAGAAATTTTCTTAATTCATGAGTCTTTGCCCTATATTTCCTTGATACAAAGTGTTACAGAAAAGAGCAGGAGTCATCTGGATCCACTTGCCACACACCCACTGGGAGGAGCTGACACTGAGAACTCCAGGGCAAATCAAGGAGACTGAGCTGGTTCTGAGAGAGAGAGAGGCTTCTAAAATTATAAAAGAGAAACAGACATATATAAGGAGACTGATATTATAAGAAATTCAAAGCTAAATGAAATATTGTCATAGTTGTTCATTTATAACACAATAATAAATTAACTTTCAGAAACTAGGGAGAATAAAGATGAGCCTGTGCTCAAAAGCAGTGGGAAACATCGGTATCAATTAGGTGTCACCAGATAACAGAATGGGAAGTGTCTGTACCAGTTAGGGTTCTCCAGAGAAACATTATATATATATATACAAATATATATATATATACACACACATATATATATACACACACACACACATATATACATACATACATATATATGTACACACACACAGTATATATACACTCAATTCTGTATTTCTCAATTTCTGTCATTCTACTTATTTTATATATAATATGCATTATATATATTATATATTACACACACACACACAGACACACACACACAGGAATTGGCTCACATGATTACGGTGGATTGCAAATCCGAAATCCATAAGGCAGGCCAGTAGGCTGGAAACTTCAGAAGGGCTTGATGATGCTGCAGTTTTGAGGCAGGGGTTTTCCTCACCAGGAAATTGCATTTTCTCTGTTTGTGTGTGTGTGTGTGTGTGTGTGTGTGTGTGTGTGTGGTTTTTTGGATTTTTTCTTTTTACTCTTAAGGCTTTTTAAATGATTTGATGAGGCCCAGCTGCATTACTTAGTGCAGTTTCTTTAATTAAAGTTAACTGATCAGTAACATGTGGATTAGTGTTTCCTTAACTATCTGAGTACTAAGGCCTAGTCACATGGACACCTACCACTAAGCATTACAATATTCAAGCAGCTTCATGTTTAAAGATTCCACCAGTACAGAATCTGTTAATGAATCCTCTAATATTTAATGGCACAATTCTATGTGTCCCAATTATTACATATTCCCATACATATGTGCTGTATTAGAAATTCTGTTGATGGAGGAAAATACGTTGAAATTTAAATTGTAGTCCAAGATCAAGGTGCATATGGGCCTTGCTCCTTTTTAGATGCCAGGAAGAATCCGTTCCAGGCCTCTCTTCTAGATTCTCATAGTTCCTTGGCTTGTGGCAGCATAACCCAGTCTTTACATGCTATTATCGCTATCTGTGTGTTCAAATTTCCCCTTTTTATAAGGACATCAATCATACTGAATTTATGGGCCCACCCTACACCTATATGACCTTTATCTTAACTAATTATGTTTGCAATGACTCCATTATTTAAAAAGGTCATATTCTGAGGTACCAAGACATATAAAGTTTTGAGGGACATTTTAACCTGTGACACACGATTTGGATTCCACTTGTAAAAAAAAAAAAAACAAACAGCATTTTCTTCACTTTTCTTTTACATTTAATTTTATTTTAAGTTTCAGGATACCTGTGCGGAATGTGCAGGTTTGTTACGTAGGTAAACATGGTGGTTTGCTGCACTTATCAATCCATCACCTAGGTATTAAGCTGAGAATGCATTAGTTATTTATCCTGATGCTCTCCCTACTCCCAACCCCCCGCCACAGGTTCCAGTGTGTGTTGTTCTCCTCCCTGTGTCCATGTGTTTTCATTGTTCAGCTCCCACTTTAAGCGAGAATATGTGGTGTTTTTCTTTCTTGTAAAAAACAGTATTTTCTATCTCTTTATGAGCACCATGCTGTAAGTTTTCTACTTACCTCAATAAATGCAAGTTTTGTTCTTTGCTCTGGTCTCTGACTAGGACACTGACTAGGATCCTATGCAATCTAGCATCCAGTAGGTTTTGCTGAATGGGGAAACGTGCAAAGAAATTGGGAGTGGGTGGAAAGTGAGGGGAGAATGGAAATTGAGGCATGGGTATGTCTACTTCTGGCTGCCTTTTTGAGTTGTCATCTTGAGCTAGTTGCAACCATCAATCATATGTTACTTCTGCTCTTTGAAAATCTTATCGTGACTTTGGGTTCTCAGTAACCATTTACTCATCTCTTCCAGCAAAGTGCAGTCACATCATCCATGTTTAGGTACCTGCCCTATCTCTCTTTGTTTTCTTTTTGGGGTTCACTAAGGATAGTGGCAGAAATATTATAGAGTAAATATTAGGGACAATAGAGGCTTCCCCAGTTAAGTCTGTTTACCCTACCTCCATTAACTAACCTTTAAGTCAGATAGCCCTCTCAGGGAGAGGTCGACCAGGGATATTGTCCCCTAATGATATTTACCTTAGACCTCCGTACCTGAGCTTTATTCATTCCTAGAATTACTCTCTTAACCATGTTAATTATCCACAAATGTGTTGACTCAAAGCTTCTGTTGTTAATTGTATACCAAATAAATGCCTGGAGTGTGCGCTGCTCAGGACCAGCCGCAGTGACAAACCTCTCTTGGTGTGCAGGCAGTCGGACACTCAGCTGGACTGGCAAAGCAGAATATCTGTGTGTCAGTGTACGTTTTATTCATCCATCATTTAGGTTGGGGTCTATGGGCAGTCCCCCGCAGCTAATGCTCTCAAGTGTGAGGAGCAATATCTCATTTTCTTACGTAGCATTTAACCCTTGTAGTTAGTACTTTTTGAAAACAAATGTTTCTAATGTAACCATGCTTTCTCTATACTGTTGGTACTATGACTGACACAAATGCTTTCCAAACATAAGACATACTATCTGTAGTGTATCAATACCTAAAAACTGTAACAAGGTAATGCACTGTCTAGATTTTGTGAATATTCTGTCAATGAAAATTTATGTGAATTCGCTTTCCAAGCCACTCTTCATTTGGGGATATTTTTGAAGCTCTGTTGTTTGCTGTCCTCTTGCTGGAACAAATGTTGTTTCTATTGATGAATTTGTCTACTTTTCATTATGGAATGTCTTCCTTGTCCTATACTGCATTTTATATAAATTGAAACATTCCAGCTGTCCTTTGACTAGCATTTGCACAGTGTATCTAATTTTATCTTTTAACTTGTGTCTTTAATATTTAAAATGTGTTGCCTGTAGAAAATCTACGGGTGGATCTTTCATTTTTTATCCAATCTGACAATGTCTCCCTTTAAGTGTAATATTATGGTTGAGTTTAAACCTGCCGTCTCACATTTTCTACTATTTGTGGTGTCTGTAATTTGGTCTTTTTACTCTTTTCCTGTCTTCTTTTGGTTAATTGAATATATTTTTTATAGTTACGTTTTTCTGGATTATTGGCTTATTAGTTATGTCTTTTGTTCTATATTTCTAAAGGTACACATGTTGATAGAGTGGTATTGGTTCAAAGATAGACCTACAAGAGAATGGAGAGTCCATTCTGAAAAGGAAGAATGGTCCTTATCATAAATATTACTAGGCCAGCCAGGCGTGGTGGCTCATACCTGTAATCCTAGCACTTTGGGAAGCCGAGGCAGGCAGATCATGAGGTCAGGAGATTGAGACGATCCTGGCTAACACAGTGAAACCCCGTCTTTACTAAAAGTACCACATGCCTGTAGTCCCAGCTACTCGGGAGGCTGAGGCAGGAGAATCGCTTGAACCCGGGAGGTGGAGGTTGCAGTGAGCCATGATCATGCCATTGCACTCCAGCTTAGGCGACAGAGCGAGACTCCATCTCAAAAATATATATATATTACTAGGCCATAAAAATCATTCAACTTGATGCCTATATTACACAGCGCAGACTATATCATAATAAATCATAAATATAAACATAAAGATAAAATAATAATGCTTCTATACCAAAACATATGTGAATATCTTCATTATTTGGAGATAGTCAAAGAATTACATAATCCTGCAACAAAAACACTATTTTTGAAGTGATAAATTAGACTTCCTTAAATTTAAGAACTTCTGTTCATCAAGTGATAATATTAAGAAAATGAAAATGAAAGCCAAGGCTGGTAACAATATTTCAAAATAAGTACAAAACAGATACTAATACATTCCACCAGAATGGCAGCAATTAATAAAAATATGACAATACCAAATGTTCATTGAAATATTGAATAAAAAGAATTTCTCACAAACTCTTGAAAGTGTGACTTGGCACTGGCATTTTGGAAACTATTTTGGCAATATCTTCTAAAGTTAAGTACGCTTATGTCCTATGAAACAGGCAAAATAGATGAGTAAGTTTATGTCTATCAAAAGACATATTAAGAAAATATTGATAGCTACATTATGTTTAAGAGCCCAAACTGGCAACAAATCAGATTATTCATCAAGAGGTCAGTATGTTCTGATAAGTTCACGCAGTGGAATACAAGGTAGCAATGAAAATGACAAGCCAAAACTATTCACCACAACGTGAATAATTCAAACAGACATAATGTTGAAGAGATAACCAATAAACAAAAGATTACAGGTACAACTAATATATGCTATTAGCAATTAGAAT
Source organism: Pan paniscus (assembly GCF_029289425.2). Taxonomy (NCBI): domain Eukaryota; kingdom Metazoa; phylum Chordata; class Mammalia; order Primates; family Hominidae; genus Pan; species Pan paniscus. Next base: position 89,784,429 of record NC_073253.2, on the reverse strand, counting down.
AGTGGTTATATTTGGAGTGGTAGATATCTGAGAAGGTCATGAGGAAGCTGAGGTCCTTGAATTGATTTTTATCTCCTCCTGAGGGATGAATATACATGTGTACCCACAGGTAAAATTCCATCGAGGTGTAGACTCAAGGTTTGTGCCCTTTACTTTTTGTAACATGTCTTAATTAAAAATGTAACAAATTAAAAAAAAAACATACTGTTTTGTAGAAGTTTCCTTAGAAGTGAAGTTAGTAAATAAATTGAAGAATGATTGTCCTCTGGTTTGTTCAAAGCTTTGCCACATGTTATCTACCAAAATATCAGAGCTTCCAATACAAAACAGTTGGGCCAGTGTTTGGCTATTGCAGTCTTGATTTTTTCATTAAGTGCAGGAATCTAACTCCTTCATTATATATTATATTGTACTATATACATTGCATTATTTTATATGTTTATTGTAAGTCTACTGTGAAGTGGAATGTATTTACATATTAAAATATGTGCCTTTATAATAATACATTCCTTTTATTTCTCTTTCATAATTTGAGCATCCTGTTGACTTTCTGAAATTGAGCATAGACATATATTTTGTAGTAAGATAGATAAGGGGGCTGTTATGGTTTGGATCTGTGTCTTCACCAAATCACATGTCAAATTGTAATTCCCAAAGTTGGAGGTGGGCCTAATGGGAGGTAATTGAATTGTGGGAGCAAATTTCTCATGAGGGGTTTAGCATGATCCACTTGGTGCTGTCGTTGCGATAGTGAGTGAGTTCTTATGATATCTGGTTGTTTAGAAGTGTGTAGCCACTCCCTGCTCCTCTCTCTCTTGCTCCTGCTCCAGCCAGGTGAGATGCCTTGCTCCCCATTTGCCTTTTGCCATAATTGGAAGCTTCCTGAGGCCTCCCCAGAAGCAGAAGCTGCTATGCTTTGTGTACAGACTGCAGAATCATAAGCCAATTCAACCTCTTTTCTTTTTAAGTTACCCAGTCTCAGGTATTTATTTACGGCAATGCAAGAACAGACTAATCCAGGCCTTTCTAAATTTTTCTACAGAAACAAACAAAAAAAGGGGTGTTAGGTGGAATGAGGTTGAGAATCCAATGAATAGTCCCTGGACATAGCAGCGATCACAATAATAGTTACAGTGAACAAAGAATGATGGTCCAATGGGAACACAAATAAATAAATAAGCTATCAATCAATCAAAGATAATCACAGATCGTGATGAATGCTTTGGAATAAATTAACAAGATCAGCTAGTCAGAAGCTGAGAGAGGCCACTTTAGACATGGTCAGCGAAGGTTTCTCTTAACATGTAACATTTGGGATAAGATATAGTTTGAGTTTGAGTATGCCATTCAAAGGCCTGAGAGAAGAGCAAAGTCAATAGCTCATAAGCAGAAAGAGTTTGGTATTTTCCGTTGTCGGCAAGACAGCATCACCACGACCAGCCATTCAGGGTCAGCAGTGGCTCATGTTTCTATGGCGTTTCTATGTTCAACCACTGCTTCAGCAGCTTCTCCTAGAGCTGAACAAACTTCCCTCTCAGGATTACTTTTGTGTCTGTCACCATGGCTTCCCAATCACTTGCTCTTCCAATCATCTGCCCACATCCTGAGAGCTGCTTCCACTTTACCCACAGCTGACCCTAATCATCAGTCCTCTAGGAGGTGCTCTTTGCTTCCATAAGGAATGTGTTCCATGTATTGGGTACCCTTATTGGCCCCTTCTGCCATTTCCTTAAAGATCGTACAACGGATTAATTCCCATCTGATTGTGAGCTGTCATGTTATGAAAATCACTGTTTTGAAAAAAAGCATAATGTGTAGCAGAATTAGAAATGAACTTCACATCATCACTATGGCATGAGTTCACGGACAGGCTTTACTGAGGAAATAAACCCAAGTTCAAGAGCAGCAAATCAAGAGAAATCATGGTTTCCTCATCCTCCGTTTATCCTACTGAGAGGCTGATGGAGGCCAGAGAGCTCTGTTCTGAAGGGTGACTCTCCCCCTTTTCACCCTTTTTTTTTTAAATCACTGACGGAACATTTTAATGCAGGAACAAATAAACTGCTTTTAGGCAAGATGATCTAGGTTTAAGTCCAATTGTTTACATAAATTGCTTATGAATTCCTTCTATCTAGAGCCCTGGGGCCAATGGGAGGTCACAAGCCTTTCTGCCAGGGGAAAACACCCAGGGATCCCTGGGAATCTGAGTTTGGGTGCAGCCCTTCCTGTAGAGGAGAAAAGCCTCGTCCCCTCTCCCCACACTCACCCCCCTCTATATTCTCATCTTGTTTGTCTTTTAACATCACAGAAAGAACTCTGCAGATCAACTGTGAATAACCTTGTTGCATCAGTAAGAGGATTACAAATATAGAGAAAGTCCCATTGAAGTTTACTAAAACTGGTTAACAAATCTTATAATCTTATATACAATTTTTTTCCCAGAACAACACATATATTATAATGCTATGTACGCAATTTCTGAAACACAGAAAACTTTAATAAACAAATTACATTTTAAAAACACTGGACATGTAGAAATTGTACTGACTTCAATATAATGCTTATCTCTGAGAGAGAACTAGTAAAGTGGTATGAACAGAACTTTACTCTCTCTATGGTTCATTGCTAAAAATAATGAAATAAAGTTTAACTAAAATATTTTTTAACATTTGTTTAACTATGGTGGAGGGCGTCTTTTATATCATTCTATAAACACATATTTTAGTATGTTGGGATATTTCTATTTAATAAGAAAATCCAAATAATGTAAGTCCAAGAGGTCTTGAATGACATCCAAAACTTCAAATATATGTTAATCACATATGAGCCAGTTTTATTAATTTTCAGTGACTTCCTCAGATGAATTAAATATATCAGAAAATGCTTGCAAAATATGCAATCCACAATTTTAAGCCATTTAATCTTTGGTGAGCATTTATTCCCAAGCAACCGTAATGTCCATTTCAGTGTTTCTCTGCTTCACCTCACTATGTGATGAAATTCTTGCCACACAATTAAAAAAATGCAAGGATTCCAGGGGAAAGTCCTTAGGAATATAGGGGAATGTTTGGGTGAGGGAGAAATTAAATAGGAATATAGACTTATTCTCTAATTGAAATGTAATTTGCCAAAGATAAGAAAGAAATTTGTTCTGACAAAAAAGTATGTGTGGTATTTGAAAGATTAATTTTTAGTTGAATATATGACTTTGAAACATGTATTCCCATATATTGCTTTTGTCAGGTAAAAACTTATGCCCATGGATGTAATTCACAGATTCGCTTTCATTAAAAAAAAAAAATTAAAAGTCAATTTTTTAGCAATGTATAAGTCTTGGCGTTGAAAAGTCTTAAATATTATGCAATATATATCATTACATCAAACTTCATTAGATTGAACTGCATTATAATGCTACCCATAGCATTGTATAGTTAATTTGTTTATATATAGTAAATTTGTTTATTCGATAATTAAAATAGCACATTTTTGAGTGCCTACTGTTTCCTAAGCACCAATATAGGGACTGGTGATAACGCAATGACAAAACAAATAAACAAACAAAAACCCTGTCCTCGTGGAGCTTACCATCCATTGGGAAGAGATACAATTGAATAGGATTAAGATGGTGAACTGGAGGCTGAACTAGCTTGCACCTCCCACTCAGATGGACAGACCAGCGTGTGGAGACTCACAGTGTGAACTTTTGCTCCAAGAATTACCACAGGAACATCCCAGGAAAGCTGAGAGAATCCAGACCCTTTCAAGGAGCTAGAGCACCGCTGAGGGTCCCTGAGATGCCAAAAAACTTGAGTTGGCTTGTGTTCTCAATGGGGAGGCTCAGGGTCAGGGGCAAATTCTCAGCCCCACTCACCAGCTGCCTGGTAATAGACTCAGTGCTGTTGTGGGGGCATGGTGGAAGTGAGACTGGCCTTTTAAACTGTAGAGTCCATGGGAGCAGGGTGAGCCCTGTGACTGCCGGCTTTCCCCTACTTACCTGATTACACGTATGACTCAGCAGAGACAGCCATAATCCTCCAGGGAATTCCACTCCACTGGACTGGGAACCACACTGCTATCCCCCACAGCAGCCACAGCAAGCCACAGCAAGCCACGCCCAAGGAGAGGCTAAGCTCCAACAATCTTATCCCTGCCTCCACCTGGTGGTCTTTCTCTAACTGACCTGGTAGCTGAAAACAAAGGTTATAAGCTCTTGGGAGCTCTATGGCCCTGCCCACTGCCTGAGAAACCTGGATACTTAACAAGATGTCCCTAGGGCAAGTTTGCATCCTCCCTGTGGAACCACAGCTGATGTGCTCTGGAAAACGCCACTTCCTGGCTGAAGGCCAACTAACACAAAACCAGCACACTATGCAAAAACACAACCAAGGACTCTTACAGAGTTTATTTCATTCTCTTGCTACCTCCACCAGAGCAGGTGCTGGTATACATAGCTGCAACAGCTGAAGATGGATCACATCAGAGGACTCTTTGCAGACATTCCCCAATACCAGCCCAGAGATCCGTAGCTTTTCTGGGTGGCTAGACCCAGGTGAGCAAAAACAATCACTACACTTCAGCTCTCAGGAAGCCCTATTCCTAGAGGAAGAAGGAGGAAACCACATCAAGGGAGCATCCCTGGGACAAAAGAATCTGAACAGCAGTGCTTGAATCCCAGATCTTCCCTCTGACATAATGTATCCAAATGAGAAGGAACCAGAAAAACAATTCTGGTAATATTACAAAACAAGAGTCTTTAATACCCCCCATAGAACATACCAGCTCACCAGCAATGGATTCAAACCAAGAAGAAATCTCTGAATTGCCAGAAAAAGAATTCAGAAGGTCAGTTATTAAGCTAATCTAGGAGGCACAGGAGAAAACTGAAGTCCAACTTAAAAAAATCAAAAACATGATACAAAATATGAAAGGAAAATTCTTCAGTGAAATAGATAGCATAAATAAAAATCAATCACAACTTCCGAAAATGAAGGACACACTTAGGGAAATGCAAAATGCACTGGAAAGTCTCAGAAATAGAATAAAACAAGCAGAAGAAAGAATTTCTGACTATGAAGAGAAGGCTTTCAAATTAACCCAGTCCATCAAAGACAAAGAAAAAAGAATTTTAAAACTGAACGAATCCTCCAAGATGTTTGGGAATATGTTCAATGTCTAAACCTAAGAATAATTGGTATTTCCAAGGAAGAAGATAAATCTAAAAGTTTGGAAAATATATTTGAGAGATTAATCAAGGAAAACTTTTTCAGCCTTACTAGAGATCTAGACATAAAAATACAAGAAGCTGAAAGAACACCTGGGAAATTCATGGCAAAAATATCATCATCTGGACACAAATTCATCAGGTCATCTAAAGTCAAGACAAAGGAAAGAATCTTAAGAGCTGTGAGACAAAAGCATCAGGTAACCTATAAAGGAAACCCTATCAGATTAACAACACTCTTCTCAACAGAAACCCTTCAAGCTACAAGACATTGGGGTCCTCTTTTTAGCCTCCTTAAACAAAACAATTATCAGCCAAGAATTTTGTATCCAACAAAACTAAGCTTCATAAATGAAGGAAAGATACAGTCTTTCCCAGACAAATAAATGCTGAGAGAATTCATCACTACCAAGCCAGCACTGCAAGAACTGCTAAAAGGAGCTCTACATCTTGAAACAAATTTTCAAAATACACCAAAATTAGAACCCCCTTAAAGCATAAGTCTCACAGGACCTATAAAACAATAACACAACGAAAAAAAAAAACGTATTCAGGTAACAAATAGCACAATAAATAGACTAGTATCTCACATCTCAATACTAACACTGAATGTAACTGTCCTGAATGCCCCACTTAAAAGATGCAGAATGGCAAAATGGATAAGAATTCACCTACCAAGTTTCTGCTGTGTTTAGGCATCTGCACTCCAGCCTGGGCCACAGAGCGAGACTCCATCTCAAAAATAAAATAAAATAAAAGAGATAACAGGCAAAACTGGATATGGTTTATAGAATAAACTAAAAGTAAAGAGATTCGTTAAAATTCTGAAGTTCTTTCATTACTAAACCACCAAAATGTTGGCAGCCAGACTTATACAGGTAGAAGTCATGAAGTTCACTTTCTGGGGAAGCTAAACAACCTATGTAGAAGAAAGGACTTCCAATGATGCCCTGGCCCTTATCCCTAGAACCTGTAAATAAGGAACTCTGCAGATGACGTTAAGGTTATGAACCTTAAAATGGGAGATTATTTTGGATCATATCGATGGACCCAATCAAATCATATGAGTCCTTAAAAGCAGAGAATGTTCTCTGGCAGGACCAAAAGAGGTAAGGCATAAAATAAAATCAGAATATTTATAAAAATTTAATTTAAATTGAACCATGTTATTGGAAGTGATCCAATGAAAGCCAGGAAACAGAAGTATGATCTTACAGTGAGGCAGGCTATGCAACAAGTGTGATCGACACACAGTGCTTTAAATCAATTATTTTATGTTGCTCTCTTGATTGTTAATGGGAAGCCAAAAAAAAAATGAATCATTTGAATGAATATTCTAAATAAAAGTCAGATAATAAAACTAGCAAATCTAAAATGAACAACTCACAGGTACCATAGAAGTTTTAAACAGAACAGGGAAAGAACTACAAAAAAAGTCTCTACAATTTTATAACATGGAATTTCATCTCACAAACAAACTGAAGAAAATAAAAATTCATATAAAAATAAAAGTTCTTGGAAATTGAAAATATTTTAGTATATATTAACAAATGAATAAATTATATTTTAAAAATAAAACAGTAACTAGGAGAAACTAAGAAAAATACCCCCCAAGATCAAAAATGGAGAGAGAGAAATTATCACAGAAATCCATATAAGCATGTTTCAGAAATGAAGAAATGATTTTTTAGATTGAAAAGCCTCACCGCAAGCATTACACAATCAGTGACAATGCACTCACACAGCCTCCTGAAATGTTACAGGTGTTTTAAAGAGGAGACGTTCCACAAATCTTCCATGTTTGAAAGATGAAGACAGGATCCTAGCCGTAACCAAAATTCTAAGATGGCTCCCATGGTCTCCAATTCCTGGTGCCACATTCATGATTAAATTACATTATGTGGGAAAGAGATGAGTGTCACTCCTTTGATTAGGTTATGTTATAACAGCAATGTTAAAGGATTTTCCAGATGTAACTCATACCCTAAATCAATCCATTTTCAGTTAATCAAAAGGGAGATTATCAGAAGTTGCCTGTCTTTATCAGTTGGAATCACCCACAAGTTTGGAGGGCCTTCCCTGAATTCAGACCCTTTACTGCTGGCCTAGAACAGCAAGCTGCCATGAGTCCTACAGCCACGAGGAAATGGAGTCTTCCAACAGCCTGCGTGTGTTTGCAGCTGCATTCTGCTTCACGTCTCCCAGTGAGAATGCAGCCAAATTGGCTCCTTGATTACATCCCTGGGAGATCCTAAGTAAAGAACCAGATGGACTATGCTTGGGCTTCTGACCCTGGGAAACTGAAGTAGTAAATGTACTTTTTTTTTTTTTTTTTTTTTTTGAGAAGGAGTCTCGCTCTGTCACCCAGGCTGCAGTGCAGTGACGTGATCTCGGCTAAGTGCAAGCTCTGCCTCCAGGGTTCATGCCATTCTCCTGCCTCAGCCTCCTGAGTAGCTGGGACTACAGGCGCCCGCCACCATGTCCAGCTAATTTTTGTATTTTTAGTAGACACGGGGTTTCACCGTGTTAGCCAGGATGGTCTCGATCTCCTGACCTCGTGATCCACCCACCTCGGCCCCCCAAAGTGCTGGGATTATAGGTGTGAGCCACTGCGCCCAGCCATAAATGTACTTTGTTTTAAGTCAAGTTAAAAATTTGACTTAAAAACTAATACAATCATGAATCAGAATAGCACTGGGTATGTCAACATAAACATGTGCAGCTACAAAAAAATGAAAAAAAAATCATATTGATGTTAATATTTATATAAGCATTTCAATATTTTATAGGGAGCTACTGGAGCTGTATTGAGAGATGGAAACTGTAGTGTATTTTTAAACAGAGCAACTTTTTTGGCTAAACTACCTAGAGGTGTTTGACTTAGACCATAGATAATTTTTTACCCTGTAATCTAAATATTTATTAGAATGAGGCTACAGAAATGAAGTTGATAAATCACTTGCAGCTGTGATGATAGGACCACCTGATCTGTGGGAGACAGACAGCATGAAGATGATTTGGATAATAATACTGGACTCAGTGTGAGAGAGAAATGTTTAAGAATAAATGTTGCAACCCAAAATCAGATCTGAGAGGTTATTGATGCTAACTGAACCCACCTAAGAAAGGTCATGCATGTCTATGAAAATGAGTACCGTGGAAAATTTTAATGCACATTCTCTCCTGCCTCTCCTCTCTTTTCATGAATCTTGGAGGATTATCCCTTCCTGCTCCCACTGCCAACAGCTAAGGATTGCTTAATTCTCGCAAATGGATTGTGAGAACAAGTGATCTATGTCATATCTGAGCTGAAGCATTTAATGAACACTGTGAGATCCTCCTGCTCAAACTTCCTGTTGTGTTATAACTGAGGAAGCCATGTGCTCCAAAATGTGTAGCTGCGGAATAATGGAACTTCATCAACCTGGAAAACTGTCATCACATACATTACTTGGGACCTGGAATGTTGCTGTGAGCTTCAGGAATTTTAACAAGAAAGGAATAAGCTTTTGCTGTGTTGAAGCATTGGAATCTTGGGATTCTTTTTACTGCAATAATTCTAACCTATGTTTACAATATAATGAGAAATGCTGGGAGGTTATAGAGAGTTTAGAGCATTCTTCACGAGATGCGAGTAGGATGGCTTTAAAAGTGGAATTGGTATGGACCTGATACAGTAAAGTAAGTGGGGCAAGGCTGTGAGCTAAGGACAGCAGAAGGATGGTGAATTCAGGTCCAGAATAACATCTGCAGTGCTCAACAAGTACTTCATTCCATTATGCTAGGTTGTGATTTATTCATTACATACAAATAATAAAAGAATGGACTGAATAGAGACTGTGGTGGGCTGAATAATGGTCTCCCCAAATCGCCCATAATCCTAATCTCCTAGAATTTGTGAATGTTAGGTTACTTTAGGGGAATAAGATTACAGATCATATGAGGTTGCTAATCAGCTGACTTCAAAATAGGTTTATCCTGGATTATCTCAGTGGGACCAGTGCCATCACAGTATCCTTAAAAGTGAAAGAGGGAGGCAGGAGAGAAGGTAGGAGTAATGTGATGTGGGCAGGACTCCTCCTGACACTCACTGTTGGCTTTCAAAGATGGAGGAAGGAGAGCATGAGCCAAGGATTGCAGGTGGGTTCAAAAAGATGGAAAAGACAAGGAAATGGATGCTCTTTGGGAGCTGCTAGAGGAAATGGCAGCCAGGCCAACATGTTGACTTTAGGCCAGTAATATCCATGTTGGACTCTTAACCAAGACAACTGTAAAATAATATATGTATTTTTTAAACCATTACATTTGTGATGTTTGTTGCAGCAACAATGGGAAAAAATGCAAGCAGTTATACAGGCTGAGAGAAAGAACAGTGGCAGTACCACCACATGTCACTAGACAGATACCTCTAGGACTTAAGGGTACCCCCACCTCCACGCTAACTGACAGCCAGCAAGAAAACAGACACCTCAGTCTTAGAACCACAAATAAATTCAAGTGGACACAAACTTGAATAGGCTTGGAAGCACATTCCTCCCCAGGGCCTCCAGAAAGGTATGAAGCACAGCCAATAGTTTGGTTTAGTCTTGAACCTGAAGGAGAGGGCCAGCTGAGCACACTGGGACTTCTGACCTACCAAACTGTGAAATAATATATTATTTTTTTTTGTCACTGTTTGTAGTAAATTGTTATGGCAACAATAAGAAAAATCAAGATAACATGCACAGATGGAATTATTTTATACTTCACTATTCCTCTCCTACCCTCTGTAGTCAAAAGTGTATGTCATTTAAACTAATATTCAGTATTTACATGATAATGCCAATGGAAATACTTCATGAAAGGCCAAATATATAAAAAATATTTCTTATACATATTTTTCTTGAGCTAAAAATTGTCTTGTTTATTCTTTGTACACTTTACCATGCAAATATCACTTTCTTTCTTATGCTATCATTACTCTATAGTATTGAGTATTTTATTCCCCATTGTCCCTTCACTTTGTGTCTTCTACTGTCTTGTCCCAAGCTAAACTGATTGTTTTGTAGGACATTTGTACACGTGTATTTTGGGGACTTGTGCTGGATAGGGGTCACTATATTTGGATACTATGTCCTCCTTCTTAGTTAAGTTTTCCTTTTGCTGGAGGATATCGTCTTAAGAAAGTTCTTGGAAATAATTTATTTCAGTCATTTTTTCACCAAATTATCTATAGCTTTTCACCTTTGATTATTTTGCTGCAAACAGAATTCTATCTTAAACAGCATTTTCTGTAAAAGTTGTGACAATTCTGTTCAATTTTCTGTCATTCAGCAATGTTGTTGAAAAGTTGAATTTCAATTTTATGCTCATGCCTCTTGTTTAAATTGCTTCTCCCTCCTCCCCCCCACACACTATTAGGATTCTCTTTAGTAGATTGAAACATGAAAATGAGTCTGGATGTAGATATTTTAAAAAATCAAGTGTCATACCCTTTCTGTTTTATGGATGGAATTGATTTTCATGTTTCTGAAAACGTGGTGATATTGTTATTTTGGTTTGTGTAGATTTCTCCTGCTGCTTTCATTATCTCTAATTCCTTTTGCTTGTGTTTATAGTTTTTATTTAATGTTTTTTTCTTTTTCATGCTGAGTACTTTCTGTTTCCTTGTGTAACCTGCTCCTTAGTAGTCTATTTATATTTTAAATTCTTTATGAAAGATCTTTCTCCCATTTTCTCTACAACCAACAACTTCCCTCTTACTTTTCTCTAGCCGCAGGGAGCTACTTGTTTCTTTTCAAACATGGTAAGCATGCCAATCCTTGCATCCTTTGAACTGCCTATTTATTCTGTCTGGAATTCTCTTTCCTGAGATACCCACAGGGCTAATTCCCTCACCTCATTAAAATGAGACCTCCTTTGACCATTCTAATAATAACTTCTTCCTGTCCCCAGAACTCTTGAACCTTCTTAAGCAGTTCCACTTTTTCTCTTTGTTCATAGCACTTACTACTAGGTAATTTTTGCATCTGTATGTCTAATGTTTACTGTTGGTCATCCCATAACTAGGATATAAATACCTTAAGAGATGTGATCTTTCTCCATTACTCACTTATCCCAATCACTAAGAGCAGTCACTGGACCACGATATATGCACAATAGGTATTCATTTAACTAATGAATTACTAAATGCATGAGTTAGATGTGAACCACTAACAATACTTAATGGAATATCCATATATATAGGTGAGGCTTGTACCTTGATGACTTTATGCAGTGCTGACTGTGCAAGGGGAGACTCAAATGTCAATAGATGGAAACTTCTCCCCATGATCTTTTAGGTTCTTCAGACAAGGCTCCTCAGACTTCCCATTAGGCCTGAGAAAAGAGAAGTGATCTCATGACAAAAGCTGGGGATGCGATGTGGCTATGTGTAAATGTCCAGTTGGTTGCTTAATATCAATCAGCCTCTTCCTGGTAACTGTTCAGCTTGCCAGTCCTTATTTTAGAGGTCTTTGTCCAGAAGGGGATCCCTGGTGTTCAGGATACAGATCCTCCATTGACATTCTCAACATTTCACTCCTGCACGTGACCCTACCTGGCTCTTGAGCATCAACCTCTCGAGATGCAGGTGACAATCACCGCCTTTATTTTCGGGTTTGATCTGGGCACACGCATTAGTTAACACTCACCTATTTGCCTTTTCACCTTTAGACCGCTCTCTTGTTTTTGTCTGCATGAATCTTTACTTTTACTCATATTTACTTTTATTGGTAAAGTATTAGTGGGAAGTAAAAATATACCTGTGAATTAAATTCACTTGTCTAATTTGAATCTGGCTATTACTATATTTTCAGTAATTATCTTTTTTATCTCTAAGTCATCTAGTGTATCTGAAAGCTATTTATTATCTTTTTTCTGATTTATGACATTTTAACTGTATGAAATTCCATAGTATCTTTTATTTACAAAGGATTACTTCCAACATCATCAAAACTCACATTAAATGACATATTTGATTATCCATGTTTTTAAACTTAATATAATGCTTTGAAGAAATACTAATAAAAATATTAAAAACAGATTTTCATTAAAAGTCACCTGAAATTAAATGTGCCTGGTTTAAAAAATTAGCGAACACAGAAAACTTTTAGATCCAATTATATCTTTTAAATAAAATTAAAAAGTAACTGAGAAGTGACAGACTTATTTTATTTATTCTATTGTACTAATAGATATTCTTGATTTTCACTAGATAAAAACTGAAATTGGGATATAGATTGTTTTCAAAGAAGGTATAGAATCAAACAAAACTACGACTATGAATATAGTCTAATGATGATGTTTAAAATATAAATAAATTTGCTTGAGGAAGTTAGGAAAAGTTGTTATTTAGAGGTACTAGATGGACTAATTATTATTTTTTAAATGATCTCCCCAAAGGACACAAAGTTTCAAAATGACTTTGACAAGTTTTTGTAATGACATGAAATAAGTAAGATGTTATTCCTTTTCAGTATTGCTATTAATTCCTCTGAAGCTGTTGGTTCGAAGGCTTACAGAAAGAATGGTGTAGCAGCATCAGATGATAATTATATCACTCTTAATTTTCAATAATTTGGTATACCAAAATGAGAGGCCTCCATTATTGAGTGTTCTTTAGGTTTTCTTTTAAAAAGAAAAATATCACAAAGCTTGGTTTGTTTATGATGATAATCCTTCACTTTTAACAACAATGGTTTTAATTTTAGGAACAGTAATTTTGGTAGAATCTAACAAAACAGAAAATCACAAGAATTAAATATGTTAGAGGTAGAACTTATTTATTTTAACTGCATGAACGTATCCACTTCAGTTTCCGGCTGTGACTGTATCGAAGCCAACAGCACTCTGCTTCAGTTCCTCTTGACTTGCTGCAATGATTTATGTGTATGTTAACACTAATTCATGTCCCAAAGTGACAACTTGAAAGACTGCAAATGTTGCCCAGGTGGTTTATCAGAGAAGTTATTGAAATACAAGAAGTTAAGTATTCAGTTCATCACACCCGATACAAATGCCCTTGGCTAGATCTGGTTGTATTTGTAACATTATCAAATGAATTACATATTGCAGTAAAAACAGATTGAAGGAGCTATTTCTCTGCTTTTGACCTTGACTCTCTGCTGACTTAAATATCATTTGGTGGGATTACTGTACTCTCTTCTTTACTTCAGATAAAAAATGTTGCCTCATGAAATTTTCAATACATTTCTCAAAATTTTTCATAATCATCAAAAAATTATCAACCTTGAGGCGAATATGTGAGGGAGGTTTGGGAACGAAATGATGAGGTGAAAATTTGATGTAAATAGTTGTTCATTTTACTTTTACAATTTTAACGGTGAAAAACTATTTTGGGTCATGGCCGTATGTTCATTAATTCATAAGAGGGGGGTATGCATACATCTTCATGAGAAAACATGGTATCAGTATCAGGAGATGTCCAGGCTGAATATTTAAATAATAAATCAAAAAAATTATTTCATAACTAGCCATTTTCAGAAATTATTCAACTCCTCTGTTTATAAGCCATAAAGAACCATTCTAGCAGTGATAGTCTTAATTCCATTCAAGTGTAAATGCTAATCAGTTTCCAGTTTGGTGGTTGTGGACTATGACAAGCAATTATGTTCTTGGGACCAGGGAGAGACCATTTTCTGCTTGTGGGGCTGAAACATGCAATTGGGGCAGCATGGCAAACAGAATTTTAAGATAAACCTCAGCATCCTGTCCCTGGCATGTACACTACCTTTGAGTGTAAACGGGGACTGTGATTATGATGTGATAGTCATTCTCATCATTGTTACCTAAGACATTAGCCCTGGCAACCACAGAGAGATATTTTCCAGCTGGTTTTGAGGAAGTGAGCTGCCATGTACTAGGCCACGTGGCAAGGGCCTGGTTGGGGACCTCCAGGAGTTGAGAGCATCCTCTGGACAACATGGAAAAAGAAAATGAAAATGGTGACCTCAGCCCTATAGCTAGAAGGAATTGAATCCTGTCAACAACGATGTAAGTCTTAACGAAAACCCCAAGCTCTAGAAGAAAAGATAGCCCAGTTGACAGCTGAACTTTAACCTTGTGGGACCTTGAATGAAGGAGGAGCTAAAATGTGCTAGACATCTGATGCATAGAAAGTGTGAGATAATAAATGTATGCTTTTTATAGCTGCAAGGTGTGATAATCTGTTACTCAACAGTATAAAACTAGTACATCTTACCTAGTAACTGGAAAACATAGGTTTATATGGAAAAAAAATTTTTCACAATGTTTTTATCTATTCAGTGACAGTTTAAGACTAGATATCTTCTCAGGTAAGTTGATAAATAAATGCATAATCCTATTAGAAAAAAAGGAAAGATTGTATTTGAAAGTCTCCCATCATAAATGTGTGTTAGCATAATATATAGCACAGCAAAATTATTTTTACGCATTTTAATACAATTTGTAAAGGCTCATTGACCAAAATATTTTAACTGGATGCTGCAATTAAAATAATTTGCAGATTTTGATTTACAGCTACACTAATGCAAGGTCATTAATTCTTGTAATTATGCTCATGCCATTCTTTATTGCAGGAGAGAATACATACAGCACGTGATTGTATGCAATTATTATTTAAACTACTATAAAGAACATTTCACCAATGAAATACTGATGTTTTATATTTCTCAAAGAATAGGGTAACAAAAATAGTTTGCAACATGAGATAAATCCAGAAGTTGTGAACATTAAATAGTTGTGGATTTAAATTTTGTTTTCTATGTTGCACTTTTTATATATAATGCTAGAAGGTACAGACATAGGTTTAATTAGTGATAATGTGTCTGGAATTGGTTCCTTCCACTGGGTTCTCGGTCTCGCTGACTTCAAGAATGAAGCCGCAGACCCTCACGGTGAGCGTTACAGTTCGTAAAGATGTGTCAGGAGTTTGTTCCTTCACATGTTCAGATGTGTCCGGGGTTTCTTCCTTCCGGTGGTTTCATGGACTCCCCGACTTGACTTCAGGAGTGAAGCCGCAGACCTCTGCAGTGAGTGCTACAGCTCATAAAGGTAGCGCAGGCCTAAAGAGTGAGCAGCAGCAAGATTTCCTGTGAAAAGCAAAAGAATGAACCTTCCAAAGCTGGAAGGAGCCCCAAACAGGTTGCCGCGGCTGGCTCGCCTGGCCAGCTATTTTTCCCTTATTTGGCCCCACCCATGTCCTGCTGATTGGTCCATTTTACAGACCGCTGATTGGTCCGTTTTTACAGAGTGCTGACTGGTGCGTTTACAAACCTTTAGCTAGACACAGAGCGCTGACTGGTGAGTTTTTACAGAGTGCTGATTGGTGCATTTACAAAGCTTTAGCTAGACACAGAGCACTGATTGGTGCATTTACAATCCTTTAGCCAGACAGAAAAGTTCTCCAAGTCCCCACGTGACCCAGAAGCCCAGCTGGCTTCACCTCTCAATAACATTGTTAAATTTATAACCTCAACTAGAAAGGAGGATGAGCATAGTCCAGCTGAAGAAAGAGCTAAAATATCGATTTAGAACTAGTCTACATATTTTGAGAAAAAACCATTTCATTCAATTTGCTGTTTATATCTAATAACTAAGAGTGATGCTAATACATGCATGAAAATACTTCATTCTGAAATTATGAGCATTGTTTGAATAACTTATGAAAGGGGTTCCCCATTCCTCAGAAAGATTTCCAAAAAGGAAAGATGTAACAATACTCAGGCAAGTACTTTTTTCATTGTGTAAAAATTTCATGCAAAGCAACATTTGTAACAGAAGTGTAAAGTGCTAATACAACATACCAAATACATTTGTACACACTTTTTGTTTAATAAATATGCCATTCCTCAAAGCACGCTTCTGGCCATCCTCTTACTCACTATGTGTAAAATTTGTGCTGCTTTTTTTGTTTGTTTGTTTTTGAGATGTTTTCCCGCTTGTTACTCAGGCTGGAGTGTGTGGTGTGATCTCAGCTCACTGCAACCTACGCCTCCAGGTTCAAGTGATTCTTGTGCGTCAGCCTCCCGAGTAGCTGGGACTACAGGGGCCCGCCACCACACCTGGCTGATTTTTGTATTTTTAGTAGAGATGGGGTTTTGCCATTTGGCCAGGCTGCTGTGGAACTCCTGGCCTCAAGTGAACTTCCTGCCTTGGCCTTCCAAAGTTCTGTGATTAAATGCATGAGCCACCACACCCAGCCTGTGCTGCCTTTTTACAAAAAATAAATTTGCTATCTAAGGCTGTGTCCTTATGTAGTATCATGCTTACTTAAGCATATGCTTGAACTTAATATGAACGGGATAATAATACATTTTATACAAAAATTTTCCATCAAAGTTGGTAAAATAACAAGGAACAAAAGCAAGCGGGAATTAGGTAAAATATTTAGCAAATTTATGACTAAGGATCCTTTCCACGGTAGCATTCTGCCTGTCTTGGGGGCAATGAGGTCAGATCCTTGAAGCTCCACCTTTCTATTTTGGATAGAGTAGTGCTATTCAGTCAAAGTTTGCCTCTCTCTCTGCTTCATCTGCTTTCCATTTATTTACAATTGGCCAACTGGGGGAAATATTATTTCTTTATCAAGGGCAATAAAGTAAATTAGGTGACTGCCAAGCTTGTTTGGGTGGTGCATTTCTATTCTGCTTTGAAGATAACTATTCATGATTCAATCTTGGGTTTTAATTTTCAGCTTACCTTTTAAAATGCAACCATATTTTCAAGTTCATTGAAGTAAGCAAGAGGAAAGATCATTGCAATGTCACCATCCATATCACCTATAAATATGTTAAAACTTTTATTATTTCTCTATAAGTATTATCTATGTGTAGACAATTGGCCAAATAGTTACGTTATATTGATAAAAAGTCATGATTCTTGTCCTTGAGACATAAAATAGAGTATGAATTAATAAAGTAGGGCCTCTGGGCCAAATCCAGGCCAGTGCTTGTTTTTATAAATAACGTTATTGGAACACATCCATGTTCAATCAGTGACACATTGTCCATGGTTGTTTTTATGCTACCATGACAAGTTCAGTGGCTAGGACAGAGATCACATGGCCTGCAAAGCCTAAAACATTTACTAACTGACCCTTTACAGAAAAAGTTTTCTGGCCGGGCGCGGTGGCTCACGCCTGTAATCCCAGCACTTTGGGTGGCCGAGGCGGGTGGATCACGAGGTCAGGGGACCCAGACCATCCTGGCTAACACGGTGAAACCCCGTCTCTACTAAAAATACAAAAAATTAGCTGGGCGTGGTGGTGGGTGCCTGTAGTCCCAGCTGCTCAAGAGGCTCAGGCAGGAGAATGGCATGAACCCGGGAGGTGGAGGTTGCAGTGAGCCGAGATCGCGCCACTGCACTCCAGCCTGGGCGACAGAGCAAGACGACTCTGTCTCAAAAAAAAAAAAAAAAAAAAAAGTTTTCTGACCCCTGATATAAAAGAAAAGAAGGGTCAAATCAAGGATCAAAATTCAAATGATCTAATGGAGTATTTATATTTTTGGGGGGTCTAACTTCTCCACACAACTATTATGATTCCCTAAATTACCTTCCAATAAACCACTGATACTTGAATTCCCATCTCAAGGTTGATTTTGGGTAAATCAAAACAAAGACAAGTGGTATTAGAAGTGGATTCCTAGAAGGCAGATTCTCATAATGGGTTTCCAGTACAGAATTGTCCTCTGGCTATTTATGGTGATAAGTGAAGGAGTGAGAACTCTTAGCGTAATAAAACATCCGAAGTTCTAAGACCCCTCACATGTTGTGAATTTGGTTGGAGTAAAGATCTAAGGGCTATAAAAATAGTGTAGTACTTGAGCAGTACTGTAAAAATGGCAATTATAAATAATTATGAGTGTTGAGGAGGTAATATGAACACTCAAGTTCAAAGCAGTAAAATAAAATTAAAAAAAAAAGACTTAGGTAAGCCATCTATCAACTTGGAGAATGCTGATGCTTTGTTGAAAGAGAGCTTTGTCTTACAAATTAGGCACTTATAAAAGTAAGTAAATCTCAGACTTGAGGAATATACTGAAGCAGGAAATTCCCCTGACCCCTTGGCGGGTGGGAACTGCAGTGCAGGCACTGGAGCTAGCCAGCTGCTTCAGCATTGGCAGGGGCAAACTCCACTCACTGGAACCTGTCGGCGCTCAACCCTTCCCGGGAAGGAGCACGCAGGTGAGCGCTTTTGGGTGTCAGCTGGAACAAAACTCTGTGAGCCCCACGGAAGCATCTAGCGGGGAGTACCAATGACCTCCAAAGCCCCAGACAGCAAGTGTTACAGTGGGAGGCACCTGGTGGAAGGTAATTGAATCATACCGGCGGCTTTTTCCTGTGCTGTTCTCGTGATAGTGAGTAAGTATCACGAGATCTGACGGTTTTATAAAGCGTAGTTTTCCCTGTACAAGCTCTCGCCTGCCGCCATGTAAACGTTCTTTGCTCCTGCTTCGTCTTCTGCTGTGATTGTGAGGCCTCCCCAGCCATGTGGAACTGTGAGTCCAGTAAACCTCTTTTTCTTTATAAATTACCCAGTTTCGGATACGTCTTTATTAGCGGCGTGAGAATGGACTAATACACTAACTTTCTCAGTGAGCATCTTATTCCAGTTATAAAACTACCTCCGGTTCTGAAGATACAAAGATAGGATAATGCTAACTATTTCTTTGCATAAGGCAAGTGAAAAAATACAGATGACCTGATATCTTCTATCTGCCTACTCTCTCTACCTTTTGAAAGCTCTCTTTCTGTTGCTTTAATAGCATTGAATTGATACGCCATTATTGTGTCTATTCCTTTCACAATACCCTTAAATAAAGTCTTACTTTTAACTTTTTCCAGTGCCGTTTTTGTTTTGCTGAACCTTAGAAAAATTAATAGTTTACAGTAAATTAGGTGGAGATGCTAGAACATCTGAGGCAAAATATTGAGAATGGGTTTTAAAGGCTACATAAAAATATGCTGGCCAGGCGCGGTGGCTCACACTTGTAATCCCAGCACTTTGGGAGGCCCAGGCGGGCGGATCACGAGGTCAGGAGCTCGAGACCACGGTGAAACCCAGTCTCTACTAAAAATACAAAAAATTAGCCTGGCGTGGTGGTGGGCGCCTGTAGTCCCAGCTACTCGGAGAGGCTGAGGCAGGAGAATGGCGTGAACCCGGGAGGCAGAGCTTGCAGTGAGCCAAGATTGCGCCACTGCACTCCAGCCTGGGCGACAGAGGGAGACTCCGTCTCAAAAAAAAAAAAAAAAAAAAAAAAAAAAATGCTAAAATGGATTATGTAAGAACAGATAATCCACGATTTAACTATGTCCCCGCAGAGAACTTAGGAGAGATTCCCTTCACTAAAGTGGTAAGATATATGTCATGCCACTACCATCAAGATTTCAGATAAAACAGGAGAGGTAAATCTTCCCCAAAACTCAGTCTACTGCCATCAAAGGTGCAGAAAATATATATTGTCTATGAAATACAATTGATGTTCATCACATATAATCCTAATTTATTTTACCTTGCCTTTTGTGTATTCCAGTAGACTCTATTTAAATATTTCACAATGACAGAAGCTATGAATAAAAACAAAATTAATTTTATTTTTCATGTTTATATTCCATTTATTTCTAAATAGGATATTGCAACTTAATATAATTTTTTAAAGATGCAAACACAAACATCATTAAATTGTTTAAAAAATTCAGAAAAAAAATTAAAATACATGGAATGAAAAAGGCACCTATAGGAGGGATAAAGATCCTACTTAAAATTAGTTGTGAGTATACTAGTGGACAACAAAAAAGAGATTACAATTGGATATGTTGCTCCTGTTATCCAAAGTAGGAAGCCCATTCTTTCTGTGGATCAGTGTCTTAGTTTTCTATCACTGCTGTAGCAAATAGTCACAAATTTCATTGTTTGGAACAACACAAACATATTTTCTTAAAATTCTGTAGGCCAAAAGTCTTGGTAGGCTCAACTGCTTCCCCTTTTCCAAATCTCACAGGACTACAATCAAGGCATCAGTTAGCCTGGGCTCTTATTTCAAAGCTTTGAGAGAGAATCTTCTTCCAAAATCATTCGTGTTTCTGGCAAAATTCCTGTGCTATCCTGGCAGGCTATTGGCTGGGAAACCTAGCTGCTTTAGACCACCTGCATTCCTGATCGCTTCATCCTTTCATTCTTCAAATAAGCAATGTATGTTAAGTTCTTAAGCTTTAAGTCTCCCTGACATCTCTTTTGCCAGATTTCTTCTTCTCCAGCTGAAGATAGCTCTCAGCTTTTAAAGGTTCCTGTGACTAGATTGGACCCACTCATAAATTTCAAATTAATCTTTTAATTTTAAGATCTTCAACCTTAATTACATCTGCAAAATTCCTCTGTTCAAGAAATATTATGTATTCACAGGTTCCAGGAATTAGGGAGTAGATATCTTTAAGGGGAAATTCTGCCTTCCATAGGGAGAAACTTGGAATGTCAAGCTTTCCTAGTACCAAAATATTACCAAACACACAAGCACAGCCTTTTCGAATATGACTTAAGTTGGGTCATAATAATAAATGTAATAATATTAAGCAATAATGTCCTTAATACCTCTGAAATTATTTAGGCATACTTCATTTCCTTTGGCAGTTGTAAATTCCCAAGCAATCTTGTTTCATAATAATAAAATGTTTTACCCAGACAAGGGTAGTGTAGTTGCTTCTAGAAGTAAATTGTCTCAAGATGTGTTGAAATTGTACTTTTTTTAGACAATGGTTCTGATATAATATTTTCTGACTTTTGATATAGGCTAAAATTAGGTAGTTTTTTCTAAAAGTATTTAATTAGGGCTTTGGATACTGGTAGTTTTATATTGTGAATTGGGAGATTTGTTCACTTTGCAATTAGATAAACAGAAGATGAGTTTGAGCACCAATTGTATTTTTCTCTTCCTCTGTCAATAGAGTTTGTTAGGTAAAATCCCTCAAATATCAGGTGAACTCAAAAGAATGTCTTTTGTATTTAAACTGGTTGCATAGATTCATGTATATCAAGTGCTTGAAAATTAGCTAATATTTTCTTTAATATGATGAAGATGCCTCATTTTCATTCTTTCTAAATGTAGTTCAGTTGCTGAGAGAATTTTAGTATGCTGAGTGATAGTTCTGGCCTTTTGGCAAATCAGGCATATCCTGAATGTAATGATAATCCCCACCCAGCAGGTATTTCTAACTGAATACAAACAAAATTAACTGTGTGAAAATGTTCATATAATTATGGTGTGACAGGATGTGAGATAAGACACTTTATTTTCCTTATTGTCAATAGGCAGATTGCAGACTAATTTAGTGATTTAAAAGACATAAACAACTAATTTTTTAGGCATAAAAAACCTAAATCAATGTTTGAGGCAACTAAATAACTAAATCAATACTGTGAGGTAAACATTTTAAAATAAAATATTTTTATATTCTTATTTTCTTTTATGTACTATTAACAGGCTTGGAAATATTGTTTCCTCTTCTTAAATATACACAATAATACATATTTTGGTAGTTTATTCATCTTAAAAATAATGAAAGAATCCAGTATTTATTTTGAAGACATTGCATATGCATATACAGTTATATAAATATGTATTCTTTTTCAATATTTTGCGATACTCCAAGTCTCATGACTCATAGAATAAAATTGAAAATAAAAGCTGTTGACTAATATGATTTATTTCTGTTTGCAAATTTGTAAATAGGAAAGCCTCTCAAATGCTTATCAGCTCCAAGAATACATAAATACAGAATATCGAGCTCCTATTGCTGTGTATTCCAACCCCCCACAAGCTGCCATCTGTTACTCATAGGTACAGCTTTCTAACATCAGGTCTCTATGAACTGGATGCTTACGTTTTACAAAATAAATGGTGGAAAGAAACCAAAAATGGTTAGAGTCTCATCTCTACCACTGTCAAATGGGCTTCATTTTTCCCTTTTCTCACAGCAAATAACAAAATATCCTCCAGAGAGTTGTGCTAAATGCTGCCTCTGGTCATATGTTGCTTGGTGTGTAGGGAGCAGCCGCAATGGAGCAACAACATTATTTGCAGATGTTATTTTGTGTTCTGAAGTGTTCTTTTCTTATTAATTTATGCTAAGTCAAATTTGCACTGAAATACTAAAGTACTAAATACTGAATTTAGTATTTTGAAGAATATTGAGGAGTATAAGCAGGACATATATCACAATTGCTTTTATTTATTAATAAAATAATAGTGTTTATCTTAGTTCTTATATATAACTTTTTTAAAGTAACATGGAAGCATGAGTAAAGTTAAAACTTTGAGTGACCATTTTCAGAAATAAAACTGTATTTAGGTACATGGAAACCAAAATTTAGACTTAAAGTGAAAGATAGGATTTGGATTATCTAGTTTTGATGTGAAGAAAGCAAGCTGATCCAGGCTGCCATTTACTTGAACTACTCTTTGTAGGCCTCAGCCTCACGTTCAAAAGTGTTCCACACAGCTACTGGGTACAGTTGTCTCTATTTAACCATACATGAAGGAGGGTCATAAAAGCATGGGATTTAGTAAATCGGTATGCTGAGTCATATGTTGCAATAAACTGCATATAATAAATTAGTTGAAATATGCAATGCACAGGTGGGACGTATGTAATATACATAAAAACTATGTAATATATACCTACATACATACATACGATATTACAGCAAAATTTGGAGCTATATTCCAATTGTTTTCCCCTTATACATTTGAGGAACTCTTTGGTCAGCATATGGCTCTCTCATAAGGTCTCCCTGCCTTTTTTTAATGTCCAACCCTCCTTTGCATTCCCACCTGGCCCAGAACGTGTGCTCATCCTGTACTTAAGTAATTATTGCATTCATTCAATCTTTATCCCAGAGCTTTTTTTTTAATTGTGCAGAGTTTTCACACTACCTACAATTTCTAGAATGTCCTATCTACAAAGCATGAAGGATTCGTGTCTATTTATCTTGATCTAGCAGTTTCTTTTTCTATGGCACTAAATAAACTTATAAAAATGCAGGATTTAAAAAATATGATTCAATTTTTCTAAAGATGGTGAAAGTGATATTTTCTTTAGAATTTTTTCCTGATGGATATTATGTATAAATCTCTCTGATTTCACATGGCAAAAATAAGGTTAAGTTAAAAATTACCTGAGAGAATCCTTGAATTTATGACTTCTGGGCTTAAGTTTTATTGTAACATCTCCACGTTTCAATATTTAACTATCTCTGGGCCACATAAAGCATGAGGACAGGTACTTTTGATATATTTGCTGTGTTGTGGGAGAAAAACAAATCTCACCATTTTCTTATAATTGCCCCAAAATTTTAGTTTAAGAAATACTTTTAATAAAAGTAGTCTCCTTCCCAGATTAGTAAATGTATTCTAACTAAAGGGTTTTGTGTGTGTGTGTATGTGTATATGTATACACCTATATATATTCATGTATATATATACATCTATATATATACACACACACCTTTAGTTAGTCTATGTGTGTGTGTGTGTGTATATATATATATATATATAAAAGTTATAGTCAATTGAACTCAACAAATCAAATGATTGAATGTGCCCTATCTGCCAGGTATTCGATAATATAATTGAGAGTGAATACAAGAAAAAATAAACTATACTTACTATCTCAGGAAGTCCATTTTAATTGGGAAGTAAAAATGTAGCCACATAAACATGTTACATATTGATAGGATACATTTTGGTGGTGTTTGCCAGGTGCTGCAGTTGTGGAATTAGCAGCTATTAATTTTATCCTAGGGGTTGAAGATACTGTTAGTGCTAGTTTTTGAAGAACAACTGGGGAATTTCCAGCTGAATTTGATAAGGACAATACAGGGAATAGAAATACTATTGTCAGAGAGCTTTACAATGCAAAGTTTCTGTGTTCCAGTAATGTGTCTGTACAAGAACAGAAAAACTATCGTGGATTCAAATTTGAAACTGTTTGTAAGCCTGAACAAATAATTTTAAGCAGAGGCATTCACAGTGTGATTTATTTTATAAAGAATATTTGGGATCTCAAATTGCAGAATGGATAGTTTATATTAGAAAAGTATTTTAACAGTTCAACATAGGAATAATTGCAAATTGAACTAGGGTAGATATTGTGGGGAGAGGATAGATATGTATGCACTTATATGTACAGATGTGCATACCTCCTTGTTTGGATGATGGGACCCAACACATGGGCACTTGCATAGACGAAAAGCAAATTCTATGTTACTTTCAACCCCAAAGGAGAGAAGACTGCCTGGCAGGGTACACAAGGTGGCCCACCCAGAGACAGAGTAACCTCAGGATGGAGCTGTAAGAGATAGGTAATGTATAGCAAGTGGGGAGAGATGAGTGAGGTTTGGTATCTGGCTCTGGGGAAATTCAGGGAAGTGTTTGTGACTGAGCATGTGAGAGCCTGATAAGGGAGCTGGTTGAGGTGGGCCTCTTCCAGCCAATTGGAGGTCTGAGTATAACAAAAAAGCAGAGTAAGAAGGAATTCCTCTGGCTGGACTGCCTTGAACTGCAATATAGGAATTCTCCAGCCTGCAGACTTGAATTGAAACGTTGGCTCTTTTGGGGTGGAGCTTTCTAGTCTTTAGATTAGAGCTTTTTGCATCAGCTCTTCTGGGTCTCCAGCTTGCTGACTGCCCATCTTGGGACTTCTCTGTCTGCATCTCTCTTATGTGTATACATAAGATTTGTTGTTAAATTTTGCACACACACACACACACAATTGGAATCTGTTGGTTCTGTTTTTCTGAAGAATCCTATTATAGGTCCACATGGGGAAGTACTAGATTTTGGCAGAAGGAGAAGTAAGGAAAAAGTATAGATTCCTCAGGGATCTAGAACTAGAAATACCATTTGAACCAGCCATCCCATTACTGGGTATATACCCAAAGGACTATAAATCATGCTGCTATAAAGACACATGCACACGTATGTTTATTGTGGCACTATTCACAATAGCAGACTTGGAACCAAGCCAAATGTCCAACAATGATAGACTGGATTAAGAAAATGTGGCACATATACACCATGGAATACTAGGCAGCCTTAAAAAATGATGAGTTCATGTCCTTTGTAGGCACATGGATGAAATTGGAAATCATCATTCTCAGTAAACTATCGCAAGAACAAAAAACCAAACACCGCATATTCTCACTCATAGGTGGGAATTGAACAATGAGAACACATGGACACAGGAAGGGGAACATCACACTCTGGGGACTGTTGTGTGGTGGGGGGAGGGGGGAGGGATAGCTTTAGGAGATATACCTAATGCTAAATGACGAGTTAATGGGTGCAGCACACCAGCATGGCACATGTATACATATGTAAATACCCTGCACATTGTGCACATGTACCCGAAAACTTAAAGTATAAAAATAATAAAATAAAATAAAATAAAATAAAATAAATAATATTTAGGAAGAACCATTACTTAATAAAAGATAAACCATTTATTCAAATATTTTCTTTTATTTCTGAATCCATCACTGTGGGAAATCTGGAATTCTACATTTCACAAGACAATGAACTTTTGTTTGCCCTGGAGAAAAATGTAACTTTTCACAGGCTTTTTCTATTTTAACATATATAGAGATAGTTTTTGGAAATTTAAGAACAAGAGTGGACCTAAGTATGAAAAATACATACAACTTTTTCTTTAGTTACTCTTGATACTTTTCATTGTTCAGGTTTTATGTATAATAAAACCTTACTTTATTTCCTTTCTTTTTAGTTTTCTTCCTTTGTTTTGCTATTGCTATAGCACGGGATAAAGAACTTACAGAATATACATTGATTGGTTATGCAATTTAATTAATTTTTTAGGAGTTATGATTATTATAATCATCAAAGCCTTGGGCTCAAAATAAAAATAATGATTTTAATTTTTAAATATACTTTTATTTTAAGGAATCAGTGGCTATGATTAATTTAATAGAACTCCTTCAATTATAATAATGTTTTGTTACAAAGCTTACATGTCATTTCTTTAAGCCAGCTCTTTTTATGTTATTAATGTTAGAACATTTTAAGTCAATGATTTCATTTGCTAATATTGGTTTATTTCTAACAGCATCCATCATTGTTTAACAGTCTGTTGGAGTGTTGCAAATTTATGAATTTTTATTATGAGGGCTACTTTTGGCAACAGATAATTTTTTGTTAACTATCATCAAAAAAGATAGAGGCTTTCTTCTTTCAAGAACAATTTGCGTTTTGATAAAAACAATGTGTTATAATGGATAACATTTATTTTATATAATGTTATAACTATTAGGGATGAGGTTTTTATAGAGATTATTATAATAACTTTGCTAGTCATTGATTTTTATTCAGTAATATATGTTGTCTTGTGTGTTTGTGTGTGTGTATTCATTCCCATGGATACTTGTCCTATGGTTGTAAAAACATTAATGTCAAAATGCATGAGTTGAATTTAAGACATGGAGAGACTGCAATTGTAGTAGCAATTAATTTTGTTCACTATGTATTCAAATATGGTCACCTCACTGAATTCTGAAAATATAATAGAATTATCCTTCCTGATTCTGATGTAGGTGACTGCAGTCATAGGATTAGTTCTGAAAAATTATAAGTGCATTAAACATCTCACTTATAGGAAAGACATTTACTTAATAAGAAGAGCTTCAAGAACATTCTTTACTTACGCCACAATATCTGGCAGAATGTGTGATATAGTTAGTAAACAAGCCCAGATACCTAAATGACTACAGTGAGCACAGGAGCCACCTCCCATATACAGACTTACAACTGACATGTTCCTTGAGCAAGTAATAAACTTTTATTGTATCAAGACATTGTTATTTTATTTGGAGAATATTATAGAATAATCTCTGTTATCCTGATTTACATAACACAATTCACCTTTTTCATATGCATGTAAGAATACAGATCATTAACATGGTTATTTTCTATGAAAAGTATAGTTCAAGTTTTAATCTGACACTTGAAATAACAGTATGCCTTTGCCCAACTAAATATAACTTGCTTTTTTATTGTCAGTGAGGATAATAATTTTTATCACTATATTTCTCAAAATACAAAGCAAGAAAGAATTCACCGAGTCTGTAATTAGTTCAGGAAATATGTTGAAGAAACATAAGGGGGCCAGGCGCAATGGCTCACACCTATAATCCCAGCACTTTGGGAAACTGTGACGGGTGGATCAATAGAGCTCAGGAGTTTGAGACTAGCCTGGGAAACATGGCAAAACCCCTGCTCTACAAAAAAATACAATAATAACAGTTATAATAATCTGGGTGTGGTGGTCTGCACCTGTAAGTCCCAGCTATGTGGAAGGCTGAAGTGGGAGAATCCAGGCCCAGGAGGTTTAGGATGCAGTGAGCCATATTCCTGACACTGCACTCCAGCCTAGGTGTCAGAGTGAGGCCCTATCTCAAAACATAAAAAATAAAAAAATAAGGATTACATGAAATAGGATACTGTTATTATTAAATGTAACACAAAATAAATCCCAATGAGATTATAATATGCTGATAGTGATAATAACAATTATAATACCAGCAAAATTATATTTATTAAATACTTAAAATGTGCCTGTCACTATACTAAGTGATTTGCATGTTGTATCCCATTTATTCTCATAGCAATCTTGTCATATAAGTAATATTATCTCAATTTTTTCAGAAAATAAAGCCAAACTAAGGTTTAGTGAGGTGTTTTGGGCTGAATTGTGTCACCGCAAAATTCAGAACCTCAGAATATAATGGTATTTAGAGATAAGGTCTTTCAAGAAATGATTATGTCAAAATGAGCCTGTTAGGGTAGGGTCTTAACCCATATGACTGGTGTCCTTATAAAAACAGGAGGAGACACCAGGGATGACACACACAGAGGAAAAGCCACGTGTGGACACAGTAAGAAGGCAGCCATCTGAAAACCAACAAGAAAGATCTTACGGGAAACCAGCCCTGCCTGCACCTTGATCTTGGATTTCTAATCTCCATAAATATGAGAAAAATATTTCTATCAAGTCACAGATCTGTGGCATTTTGTTATGGTAGTCATATGGCAGTTATATTATTATCTTTAACTATAATAAGATAGAGGTAAAGATAACTTACGTGAAGTAACAAAAATAGTAAGTGACAGAGACAGCATTTACATCAGGAGTGTTTAACATTAGTTTACACTTGTATCCCAAGCACACATTGCAGTTTGGATATTTCTTTGTGGTTGCAGCCTTTTTTGCTTAGCCTTTTTGTTGCTTCTGTAACAGTTATTGTTCAACGATAAAATTGCCATAAGCCTATTTCACCATATTAGAATTTAGATCACAAATTCATTCCCAAACATCTGTTGAGAACACATTGGATGTCTGAATTAAAATGACTTAAGAAACACAGTTTTATGGTATGTGATCATCTGACTTAGTCTTCCAAATGGTTAAAAATTCCTTTAAAAAATGGGAACTGTGCAGCTCATAAATCAACACAACATAGGTGAGGAATTTCCAAAGGTGATTAAATTTTTATGCACATTTATATAATTTAGCACATTAGTGTTCCTATGTCTGGGTAAAACTCTCCTGTGGGCTTTAAACTGCTTAGTTGGCATCATCAAATTAAAGATGACCAAATTAGTACATATTAGCAGTTAGATTCTTATATTTAAGGTCAATGTCTTATTTCCTGTATAATGTTAACAAACTTACAATAATTTGTAAGTCTTTGCTTGCATAAAATGCCACTCATAGTAAAGAATATTCTATAGCTTAAATGATAATGAGAAATATTTTGGATTTATATTCCAATTTTATATTACCAAAGGCTAGATGGTATAGATTCCAGTTATGTCATCTATACATGGTGCATCATTATTAACTTAAAGTAGAGCTAAAGCAAAACAACAGTAACAGAGGCACTATTTATAACAGGGAAAACATGGCCAGGCATGGTGGTTTATGCCTGTAATCCCAGCACTTTGGGAGGCTGAGGCAGGCAGATCATGAGGTCAAGAAGTCGAGACCATCCTGGCCAACATGGTGAAACGCCGTCTCTACTAAAATTACAAAACTTAGCTGGGCATGGAGGCGTGTGCTTGTAGTCCCAGCTACTCAGGAGGCTGAGGCAGGAGAATTGCTTGAATCCAGGAGGTGGAGGTTGCATTGAGCTGAGATCGCACCACTATACTCTAGCCTGGCGATAGAGCAAGATTCTGTCTAAAAAAAAAGAAAAAAGAAAAAAAAACAGTGAAAACATAACCTTCCCTTCATTACTGAAGATCTATCAAAACCAATTGTATATAATGCAAGCATCTATAGCAAAAGTTTACTTTTGTTTAGACATATCTAAACCAGTCTAATAAAAGTAGCAATGTTTTGTGATAGAGACAGATCACAAATTTAGATATTAGAAATTGTTGAGACTATTGGATAATTAATTAATTTAGGGACCCTAGCTATCTTATACATAAATTTTAATATGTATTATGATTTATCAGTCATTTAAAAATGTCTACTTTTTGAACTCAAGATAATTTGTGAGCAGCATCAGAAAGGAGGAAACTTCTTTGTCCTCTTCCTTTATAATAATTCCTTCCATTTGGTTTTCTACCTGTATTTACAAAACATTTATAAATCATCCATTGCTTCCTAATGGCTTACAGAAGCAATGATGAAACTGTGACAGGATAAAATTAACAAGATTTTCTCATAATATAAAACTAAGCTCCATTGTGTGCTAGATGGTTTTTGTCTCAACGTTGTGATTTAACATAAATTTTAAACACAGAACACTATTTCAAGAATTCTTCTCTCATTCTGTAAACAAATTTGAAGAGGAATGTATTAGTCCATTCTCATGCTGCTAATAAAGACATACCTGAGACTGAGTAATTTATTAAAAAAAAAGATTTAATGGACTTATAGTTCCCCATGGCTGGGAAGGCCTTACAATTATGGCAGAAGGTGAAGGAGGAGCAGAGGCATGTCTTACATGGCTGCAGGCAAGAGAGTGTTGGCGGGGGAAACTGCCCTTTATAAAACCATCAGATCTCATGAGACTTACTCATTTTTATGAGAACAGCATGGGAAAACCTGCCCCCATGATTCAATTACATCCCACCAGGTCCCTTCTATGATACAAGGGGATTATGGCAGCTACAATCAAGATGACATTTGGGTGATGTCACAGCCAAACCATACCATTGTCCTTACATTTCAAAACACAATCATGCCTTCTCAACAGTCCCCGAAAGTCTCAACTCATTCCAGCATTAACTCAAAATTCCCAGTCCAAAATCTCATCTGAGACAAGGCAAGTCCCTTCTGCCTGTAAAATCAAAAGCAAGTTAGTTACTTCCTAGATACAATGGGAGTACAAGCACTGGGTAAATATACACATTTCAAATTGGAGAAATCAGTCAAAACCAAAGGGGCTATAGGCCCAATGCAAGTCTGAAATCCAATAGGGCAGTCACTAAACCTTAAACTTCCAAAATGATCCCCTTTGACTCCATGTCTCACATTCAGGTCATGCTGATGCAAGAGGTAGTTTCCCATAGTCTTGAGCAGCTCTGCCTTTGTGGCTTTGCATGGTACAGGACCCCTCCTGGTTGCCTTCACGGGCTGGCGTTGTGTCTGCAGCACTTCCTGGCACATGGTGCAAGCTGCTGTTGGATCTACCATTCTGGGGTCTGGAATATGGTGGCCTTCTTCTTACTGCTCCACCAGGCAGTGCCCCAGCGGGGATCCAACCTCACATTTCCCTTCCACACTGCCCTAGCAGAGGTTCTCCATGAGGGCTCTGCCCCTGTAGCAGACTTCTGCCTGGGCATCCAGGTGTTCCCATACATCTTCTGAAATCTAGGCAGAGGTTCTCAAACCTCAGTTCTTGACTTCTGTCCATCTACAGGCTCAACACCACGTGGAAGCTGCCAAGGCATGGGGCTTGCACCCTCTGAAGCAATGGCCTGAGCTGTATGTTGCCCACTTTTTGTCATGGCTGGAGCATGTAGGTCACAGGACACCAAGTCCCAAGACTGCATACATCAGGGAACCCCTGAACCTGGCCCAGGAAACTATTTTTCCCTCTTAGACCTCTGGACCTGTGATGGAAGGGGCTGCCTCAAATGTCTCTGACATGCTCTGGAGACATTTTCTGCATGGTCTTGGTGATTAATATTTGGCTCCTCATTAATTATGCAAATTTCTGCAGGCAGCTTGAATTTCTTCTCAAAAAATGTGGTTTTCTTTTCTCTCATATCATCAGGCCATAGAGTTTTCAAAGTTTTATGCTCTGCTTCTTGTTGAATGCTTTGCCGATTAGAAATTTCTTCCAGCAGATACTAAATCATCTCTCTCAAGTTCAAAGTTCCACAGATCTCTAGGGCAGGGGCAAAATGCCACCAGTCTCTTTGCATAGCAAGAGTGACCTTTACTCCAGTTTCCAACAAGTTTCTCATCTCCATCTGAGACCACTTCAGCCTGGACTTTATTGTCCATATCACTATCAGCCTTTTGGTCAAAGCCATTAAACGAGTCTCTAGGAAGTTCCAAACTTTCCCACATTTTTCTACCTTCTTTGGAGCCCTCCAAATGGTTCCAGCCTCCACCTGTTACCCAGTTCCAAAGTCACTTCCATATTCTTGAGTATCTTTACAGCAGTGCTGCATTCTCTGTGCAACCAATTGACTATATTAGTCTATTCTCATGCTTCTAATAAAGACATACCTGAGACTGGGTGATTTATTGGAAAAAAAAAAAGGTTTAATGAACTCACAGTTCCACATAGCTAGAGAGGCCTCACAATCATGGTGGAAGGTGAAGGAAGAGCAAAGACATGTCTTACATAGCAAAAGGCAAGAGAGCGTGTGCAGGAAAACTGCCCTTTATAAAACCCATCAGTTCTCATGAGATTTATTCACTATCATGAGAAAAGCATGGAAGAATCCCACCCATGATTCAATTACCTCCCATCAGATCTCTCCCATGACACATGGGGATTATGGATAGCTACAATTCAAGATGAGATTTGGGTAGGGTCACAGTCAAACCTTATCAAGGAATTGAATACAAAGAGATAATATACTAGTTATCATACTTTTGTGTGTTTACATAGGCAATATGAGTATTTTCTGTTTATCTTTTGCATTTAGGTGCTTATCTTTGATTTTTTTTACCAGTTTCTTAAAATTACATAAGTAATCCACAAAAATCATCTCCAAATTATAAAAAAGATTCAAATTGGTTGACATAGAAATGTGTGTTTTCAAAGGCCAGTTCACCTTCTTTTTTTCGTCTGTAACACTCTCTTATCCCTAAATAAATTATATTGTAAGTTGTTGGTATACCTGCATGGATCTCAAATGTGGACAATTTTTACCCCAGAATAATATTTGGCAATGTATAGAGACATTTTTGATTGCCTTATCTAAATAGAAGGAGTGAAGAAAACCTCTAGTGTGTATTAGCCAGAGATAATGCTCAATCATACAGTCCTCAGGACAGCCCCATCACAAAGAATTATTAGTCCATATGCTGGTATATATCATGCCAGTCTTTCTCTGGATCAACTGCATTTACACATATGCACATGGATGTTTTGTTGACTGTAGTATGTCAAAATTTAAAGACATATCAGGCACACAGTAGATAAAACTCTTCAAGCTATATCCATATGAATGAAGGTCAATCATTCATATTGATAGAATTAATAAATTTGTTGACTAATAAAGCTCTTTAAATACATGTTATTTTAGATAAAAATTAAGAACTTCTCAATTTTGTAAAATAGTCATCTTAGTGTTTTAGTTTTTGAATTATTAAAAAAAAACACTGTTGAATTTTTTTTTTAATAATAAAGCTCAGCTTTGCTACTACTTCTGGACTAGTCTATTTGCCAATTCTGAGATTTCTCAAATTTATGAGTCACATTAGATAATGTCTGCTCTTTCAATTGTTCTAATTTGTTTTATTATCTGATCCAAATGCCTGAATCTCAATGGATTTATCATTAACTCTTTCTAACTCAGAAACTCTTGTGAGAGAGATGACAGACATATCACAAGATTATTGTGCTGCACTGAACAAGGGCATGATACATGGTAAATAAATGAATGAAAAGAGAAGGAGCAGAGAGCTATTTTGGGGTCTCATTTATACTCCACTTATATCATCTTTGATTTCTAATAACAAACTGATGAGACATATTTTAAGTAATTTATAAATGTAAAATTCGTTTTTTATTTTACAATTTTAGCTACAGCACAGTAACTGTTATAATAGTTAAAACTTTTTTTCACATTAGAACCTTACTTTTTTAACAGTGAAAAGAATTATAATTATGTCTTTACATTTCTATCAGTATTTCATTGCAATATGTCCTGAATTTGACAGATGAACAATTATCTCTTTTTTTATTAATGGACTTTGCAGGAAGCAAATTAAGGCCATTTGAGTAGTTACAATAACTTGATACATTTCTAATTTGCTATAGAATGTAACTCATGACTTGTATCTGAAAAAAAAGGAAGGAAGATAGAGAGACAAAAGATAGGAAGGGAGGGAAGAAGGAAACAAGGAAGGGAGGAAGGAAGGAAGGGAGGGAGGGAGGAAAGAAGGAAGGAAGGAAAGAGAAGGAAGGAGGGAGGGAGGGAAATAATCTAATGAGAAATGGGAAGCAATAGTATCATTAATTTTTTTAAATTATACTTTAAGTTATCTGGTACATGTGTAGAACGTGCGGGCTTGTTACATAGGTAAACACGTACCATGGTGGTTTGCTGCACCCATCAACCCGTCATCTACATTAGGTATTTCTCCTAATGCTATCACTCCCCCAGTCCCCCACCCCCCAACAGGCCCCGGTGTCTGATGCCTGCCTCCCCGTGTCCATGTGTTCTCATTGTTCAGCTCCCATTTATGAGTGAGAACATGCGGTGTTTGGTTTTCTGTTCTTGTGTTAGTTTGCTGAAAATGACTGGTAATGTTTAATAAGATGGGAGAGATGGATGTTACCTATTAAGATGCATATTGTTTTCCTCTAGGAATATTACCTTTTGAGCATTTTGCACTGTGGTCCAAAAATGGCTCAAATTCATCTGTTTCTTGCTGAATCCCAGCTTTGCATGTGTGTCACTAAATCCACAAGGCAGCGATTCAGTGCTAATGAACTCTTCTGGTGGTTACTAACTGCTCTATAAGCATTGTAGGTAGACCATAAATAAAATTTTACCAGTCAGTTATGAAAGGAGAAAAATGAGAACAAAATAGGGAGTTTTCAATGAAGCTAAAGTTAAAAGGAGTGATCTTTATCTGCTCATATACATTTGCAGCTTTACAATATTAAAATAGCTGTGTATCATTGATATTTTATTATGTTGCTGTCCTTACTTTTCAAAACAATATATTGTAAACCTGTACTAGTTCTTACAAGTCTCTTGAAAAATTACGGTTTGTGATACTGTATTTAATAGTCTATCAGGCCATGGTTTGCATTAATAAAATATGCCGGGGACCCAGGGACACTACACTGCACCTCCTTTTTGTCTCAATTACATACCATGGTTAAGTCTTATTGCATTTTTATAAGTTTATTTAACAATTTAAGTTCTAAAGATATTACACAATTTCATAGTACTCAATTTTAATACATTTCAAATGAAAGCAAAAAGGAAAAAATGAATCCTATTAGAATTTTATTCTGTTCATATATGCATACTCACAATATAATTAATATTCTGAGCATTATTCATTAACTAGGTGGCCAGTATATTATGGATTCAGATTTCATTTAAACTTTGAGGAGAAAAGAAAGTAACTTTATAAATAATAGCATTAAATAATGTTCATAGGAAATATAACTTTATTGAAGTATTCATAAAATATAAATTGGACCTCTCTAAGACGTTTATTTCCTGTATAACTCTTACTACACTAATTTCTTACTTTCCTGTTGATTTTTTAAGCTATAGTTAAAATACATAGGGAAGGGCTTCAAGATGCCTGACTAAAGGCACCTAGCACTCGCCTCCTCTGGAAAAAAGGACCAAAACAGTGAGTAGATAATAACAAGTCAAATAGTAGATAATAACAAGTCAAATAGAGAGTATAACACAGAACAGTAAAATTCAGCAGGGAAGTGTCAGGGAACCTCTTAGGCAGAGAAGCAAAAGGAAGTGAAGCATCCTCCCAGGCTGGGACCAGCTGTGAACCAGGAGAAACCTTCCAGTGCAGAAAATATGTAAGTGACAGATCCCAGTAGTTCACATTCCCACTGCAGACTACTGTGGTACTAGCCACAGAGATAGCCTCAGCCATCATTGTCTCTGGGACCAGGTTAGGGAACTGCCACACTCCCTAGGGAGAGTCCACACAATAACATGGTTCCAGAGAATGAATTTGTACTGGGTCCCGCACACTTCCCTGAGACACAAACGACTGCAGCCTGGTGCCATTTAGAGAGCCCAGCCCCCACCAGACTACATCCTGCCCTGGGACCCAAAAGGCCCCTGTGTCTCCACATCCCTGGATCCTCATTGACATCTCTGTATGTCTACCCAGAAAACTGTAGCATCACTGCACTGGGTGGACCAGCGGTGCAGATGAATCTCCAGCAGTCTAGCCCATGCAGTTTCGTATAGCCAAGGGAATTTGTGGTGAAACTCAGTAAGAAGACTGTCCCTGGGACAAAGGGAGCTGAAGCACATGCCTCCCAGAGCCTGAGGGCAGTGTGCACAGGAATACTGCCCCTGACAGCAACCCTGCCCCCTCCCAGCAGTAGGGCTGCCACATATCTGTACAAGCTTTCAGGGGGCCTAGAGACCTGAAGCTCAGGTACTTTCTGTGGACCTAAGAGCAGACCTGTCCCACCCACCATTGCTCCCACTGAATCTCACCATCTGGGGGCCTGGAAATCAATACCTCTTGCCAGCCACAGCTGGTGCTTGCCTGCATCATCAGTGAGCCTGAGGACAGGCCCCCTCTGACCACTGCTGTCCCTACCAGTGCCCACAAGTGTCATCTAGGAGCCAGGAGATTGACTTACCTCACGTACCACAGACTGTACCAACATATACCATTGGTGGCCTAAGGCCCAGGCCTTTTCACCACTGCGGATGTGAGGCCTAGATATCAGCCTTCCCTGCCTATCACTGCTGATGCACAAAGGTGCACCATCAGGAGACCTGGAAACAGATCCAGCCTGCCCGCTGTCAGCACCTGAGAACACTGGTAAGGGACAAGAGAATTTACATGTCCTGCCTACCACCACCTGCATCCTGATAAACTATCATGGGGATGCAGAAAAAGACCACTCCTTTTGATACCTTTCTTGCCAGTGCCTGTGTGCATTATCTGGGAGCTTGGGGTTGATCTGACTCCCCCGACTTCCATTAGTTCCCATGCATGCCTTCTGGAGGCCAGTGGACTGCTCCACCCAGTCTGCTCATGCCTACACACATGAGCCACGGGGCTGGGGATTGACAAAAACATCTTCCACAGTCTGTGTGCATGGTAAGGCCCAGCTCACCTGGTGCCACCCCTGCCAGTACCGGCATGTGTCTTCTAGGGTCCTAGAGGTCGACCTGTCCACCACCACTGTCATCTGTGCACCCCTAACGAGAGCCTGGGGATGGACCCGCCAAGCTTGCTGCCACCACTGCTGCTGGCATGTTTCCCAACAAGCACTACCTGGAAGCCTGAGGATTGGCACACCACTGTTATTTTGATCACAGATGCTGTATAAGCTGCCTAGAGCTTGTCCAGTCTACTGGTGCCTAGAGGATCTCTCCAGCCTACTGGTGCCAATGCAAACGCTTAAGAAAGCCACCTGGAGGCCCTCAAAATGGTCTATCTCTAGCTGCTACCACCAGTACCCATGTATACTGCATACACAAGGGCTGACATGCTCAGCCCACTGCTGCCACCACTGGGGCCTGAGGACTGGCCCAGCTTGTGTCGCCATCCTTAGCAATGTTCCGCCACAGTCTCCACTAACAACTACAGCTGAAGCCACTGAATAACTCACAGGAACCACGATAGTGATTACAGTTAAAGAAATCATACAGAGACTGCACTATTGCATGCACTGAAAATCAAAGCCAAAGCATCGTATTCAATCAACGTAATAGATACATCTGTAGAAAGTCTTTCCCTATGAAAGCCATTCCATAAATTGGAACAAGCAACTGTTACATCGATGCAGATTTCAATGTAAGGACACAAGAAATAAGAAAAAGCAAGGAGACATGACACCTCCAAAGGAAAAAAAGAGTATCTATCTATTCAGCAACAGATTTCAACAAAAAGGAAGTCTATGAAATCCTTAAATAATAATTCAGAATAATAACATTAAAATAACTCAGTGAGATACAAGAGCACACACATAAAAAAATACAGAGAAATCAGAAAAACAATTCATAATCTGAATAGGAAATTAAACAAATAGATATATATCATACAAAAGCAAACATATTCTGAACTTGAACAATTACATAAATAAACAAAAATACAAAAAGAGCTTCAATAAGACTAAATCAAGCAGAAGAAAAATTGTTGAACTTGAAAACAGGTATTTTGAAATAATCTAGTCAGATCAAAAAAAAAAAAGAATAAAAAATAATGAAGAAAGCCACATGACATATGAGACTCCACAGAGACAACAAGTGTTTGAGTTTGGGCATTCCAGAGAAAGAAGAAACAAAGTCATAGAAACCTACTTAATGAAATAATAGCCAAAAACTTCCCAAGTCTTGCAAGAAATAAAAGCATCCAAATGCAGAAATTTCAAATAATTCCCAAATAGAATCAACCCAAAAATGTCTTCTCCAATACACATTATAGTCAAACCATCAAAAGTCAAAAACAGAATTTTAAAAACAGGAACAGAAAAGCACTAAGTCACATTTAAGTGAACGCCCATCAGCCTTACAGGGTTTTTCTAACAGAAACCTTACAAGCCAGCAAAGAATGGGATGATACACTCAAAGTCCTGAAAGGAAAAAAAAATCAGCCAAGAAGCAAAGAATACTATATTAGAAAGCTATTCTTTAAAAATGAAGAAAAACTCCTTTCCAGACAAGCACAAACTGAGAGAATTTGTCACAAGACTGATCCTACAAGAAGGGAGTCTTGGTCCTTCGTAAGTGAATTCTACATCTAGATGTGAGGGCCAGTATTTGCCATCATGAAATCACATGAAGTATAATACTCACTTACAGAGCACACACACAGATACAGAAATTTAAGAAAAAAATGGGCTTAAATATTACTATTACAGAAAACCATCAAATTGCAATAAAAAACAAAGTGAAAGAAAGGAACAAAAGATACACAAAATAATCAGAAAATAATTAACAAATTGACAGGAATAACTTTTTACATATCAATAATAAGCTGGAATGTAAATGGATTCAGTTACCCCCTAAAAAGATATAGATTGTCTGAATGGATTAAGAAAAACATGACCCAACCATATGCTGTCCAGAAGAAACTCATCTCATCTATGAAGACAAATAAAATGAAAGTGAAAGGATGGAAAAAGATATTCCATGCAAATGAAAACCAAAATTTAGCAGGAGTAGCTATATTTATACCAATAAAAATGACTTTAGGTCAGAAAGAGTTAAAAGAGACGAAAAAGGTCATTATATAATAATAGAGGTATCAATTCAGCAAGACTATAACAATTGTAAATGTGTAGGCAACCAACACTACAACATCCAGATAGATACAACAAATATTATTAAATCTAAAGGCAGAGATAGACTCCAATGCAATAATAGTTGAGGACTTCAACACTCCACTCACATAATGTGTCAAATGCTGTGGGTGGAGTGTTGGAGTTTGAACTGAATTTTAGACTAAGTGAACCTAACATTTACAGAATATTTTATCCAATAGTCACAGAATACACATTCTTCTCAGGAGCATATGCAGCATTCTAGCAGGGTAACTCATATGTTAGGCTACAAAACAAATCTCAACAAATTTTAAAAAATCAAAAATTTTTCAAATATTTTCTCAGACTACAGTGCAACAAAACTAGATATCAATAGTAAGAGGAACTTTGAAAGCAATACAAATACATAGAAATTAACCAACAGGATCCTGAATGACCACTGGCTCAATGATGAAATTAAAAAGAAAATAATTCCAGAAACAAATAGAGAAAAAACACAACATATATACCTCTGGGATCCAACAAAACTAGTGCTAAGAGGGAAGTTTATAATAATGAATGCCTACATAAAAAATACAAATATGTCAAATAGACAACCTAACAATGCACCTCAAGGAATTAAGAAAGCAAGGAATTAGAAAACCAAATCCAACATTAGTAGAATGAAAGTAATAACACATATCAGAGCAAAACTATACAAAATGGAGACTAAACACCAACAAAAATACACTGCAACCTCTGTCTCCTTGGTTCAAGCAATTCTCCTGCCTCAGCCTCTTGAGTAGCTGGGATTACAGGCGCCACCACCACGCATGGCTAATTTTTATATTTTTAGTAGGGATGGGTTTTCACCATGTTGGCCAGGCTGTTCTCAAAACTCCTGACCTCAGGTGATCCGCCTGCCTCGGCCTCCCAAAGTGCTGGGATTACAGGCATGAGCCACGGTGCCCAGCCCAAAAATGAATAGTGTTTCTGTACATCAATAATAAACTAACTGAAAAATAAAGAAGACAATTCTGTTTACAGTAGCTACAGAAAATAAAATATCTAGAAGTACATTTAACCGAGTTAGTGAAATTTTTATGCAAGGATAATGATGAAACATGAATGAAAGAAATTAAAGAGGACACAAACTGAAAGATATCTAATACTCATGGGTTGAAAGAATTAGCATTGTTAAAATGACTGTAATACCGAAAGCAATCTACAGATTCAATGCAATCCCTATCAAAATACCAATAATTTTTTTTTCACAGAAACAGGAAAGCAGTCCCAAAATTTGTATGAAACCACAAAAGACCCTAAATAGCCAAAACAATCCTGAGTTAGAAGAATAAAGCTGGAGGCACCACAACACCTGACTTCAAACTATTCTACAAAGCTGTAATAACCAAATCAGCATAATATTAGTATAAAAACAGACATATAGACCAATGAAACAGAATAGAGAATCCAGAAATAAATTTATATATTTACAGCCAATTGATTCTCAGAAAAGGCACCAAGAACATGCACTGAGGAAAGGATGCCCTCTTTAATAAATTGTACTGGGAATACGTGATGTCCATATGCAGAACCATGGAACTATTCACCTATCTCTCATCATATACAAAAATCAACTCAAAAGAGATTAAAGACTTACATGTAACATCTGAAACTATAAAACTACTAGAAGTAAACACAGGGAGAAACTTTCAGGGCATAGATCTAGGCAAAGATTTTATGGCTAAGATTTCAAAATCATAGGCAAAAAAAATAGACAAATGTAACTTTATAAAACTAAAAGTCTTCTGCAAAGAAAAGGAAATCAACAGAGTGAAGTGACAACCTGTAGAATGGGAGAAAATATTTGCAAACTATATGACAAGAAATGAATAACCAAAATAAGTAACTCAACTAAACAGCAATATCATGACAATAATATAATAATAATAATTCCATTAAATAGTGGCTAAAAGGTCTGAGTAGACATGCAAATGGCCAACAGGTATATGAAAAAAACACTGAACATCACTAACCATCAGAAAATGCAATTCAGGACCACAAAAAGTTATCATCTTACCCCAGCTAGAACGGCTATTATCAAAAACAAAAAAAAAACAAAAAAACAACAAAAAAAGAAAAGAATCCCAGAAAGGATGCAGAGAAAAGGGAACTCTTATACATTGTTATTGGGAGTATAAATTAATATAAATTATTACAGCCTTTATGGAAAACAGTATGGATATTTCTCAAATAACTGAAAATAGAATGACTGCACGATCTGGCAATACCACGACTGGGTATTTATTCAAAGGAAAGGAAATCAGCACATAAAAGGGGTACATGCACCCTCATGTTTATTACAGCACTGTAGCTGTAGTGTAGAATAAACATGTGTCCATCAATGAACGAATGCATAAAGAAAATGTTATATGTATACATATGTGTCTGTATGCCTATACCCACAAATACATACAATGTATTTTATATATACAATGTATTTTTTAATCCAGCAATAAAATATGGTAAAATACTATCATTGGAAGCAATATGTATGGAACTAGAGGTTATTATGCTAACTGAAATAAACCAGGCTCAGAAAGACAAATGTTGCATGTTCTCACTAATAGGTGAAAGCGGAAACATTTGATCTCATGGGAATAGAGTGTAAAATGTTGGTTACCAGAGGCTGGGGAGGGTGAGAATGAAGAGTTGTTTAATTGGTACAGACATGCAGAAGAAATAAGTGCTGGTGTTCAATAGTACAGTAAGATAACTCTAGTTAACATATTATATTGTATATTTTAAAATAGCTGAAAGAGAATATCTGAAATATTCCCAGTGAATTTTCTTTTCTTTTCTTTTCTTTCTTTCTTTTTTTTTTTTTTTTTTAATGGAGTCTCGCTCTGTCTCCCTGCCTGGAGTGCAGTGGCGCCATCTGGGCTCACTGCAAGCTCCACCTCCTGGGTTCAAGCCGTTCTCCCTCCTCAGCCTCCTGAGTAGCTGGGACTATAGGCGCCCACCACCACACCCGGCTGATTTTGTTTTTGTATTAGTAGAGACAGGTTTCACCGTGTTAGCCAGGATGGTGGGCTGCACCTGATCAGTCTGCATCAAACCTTCCCTAATTAAGAAATCTTGGCCGGGCGCGGTGGCTTGTGCCTGTAATCCCAGCACTTTGGGAGGCTGAGGCAGGCAGATTATTTGAGGTCAGGAGTTCGAGACCAGCCTGGCCAACATGATGAAACCCCTTCTCTACTAAAATTACAAAAATTAACCGGACGCAGTGGCGCCTGCCTGTGGTCTCAGCTACTCGGGAGGCTGAGGCTGGAGAATCACTTGAACCTGGGAGGCAGAGATTGCAATGAGCCGAGATCGCACCACTGCCCTCCAGTCTTGGCAACAGAGAGAGACTCTATCTAAAAAAAACCCCAAAAACAAAAAACAAACACAAGAAGTTTTGGCTGCACCAAGATGCTAGCTGTGTGTGTTATTATTTTGACTACCATGTAGTTTAGTGAAGGTGTTCAGTAAACAGATGACCAAGTTTAATTTTATAATTTTCAGGAGTATTATCCTGATTCTAGTATAGAATTATCCTAATTCTAGTGTTAGAATTAGATTTTAGCAATATCTATTACTGTTCTTTGTTTGCCATTTTCCTATTGTACTATTGCTACATTTAGTGATGTAAGGCCATCTGGATTCAAATTTCTAATTATTTTCAACATATATATTATTTTCAGTGTTGCTTTTGGTAATACATTTGAAATGATAATATTGAGCTACATGAAAAATAAATATATGATTATTCTATCTTTTATCAATTGCATGGATTAAATGTAGAGAAAGCTCGTGAGTAATCCCATTATAAAAGATGAGAGAAATAAGAAATACATGCTTAGTGTATATAGAAGATAATGGGATATGGTGTTTATTTTAAAATATTTATGTACCTGTATTATTCACTACATATGATTACATTGATACTTCAAACAAAATGTGTGAATATAATTGAATAAAATTATATCTAGAGGGAATTCATTTTCTAAAGTGTGCATAACAAAGGGTGCTATGTCAAAACATGTAAAATCATCACAGTGTACTTCAGAAACTTCCAAGTATTGAATATACAAAATAAAAAACACGAATTTGTGCTGTTCTTCAGCCAAAGGCTCTTATCAACAAAGGTTTTCAGTTATTGTGGGAGAACCCTTTCTTGTTACCGTAGATCATCTTACTACATGATGGTATTTTATCTTTCTCTCGCTCACTTG
This sequence comes from Pan paniscus, assembly GCF_029289425.2. Lineage (NCBI taxonomy): Eukaryota > Metazoa > Chordata > Mammalia > Primates > Hominidae > Pan > Pan paniscus. The sequence goes on along the minus strand of NC_073253.2, from coordinate 89,741,222 downwards.
ACCTTATAGGGAAATCACCAGTAAGAATATACTTTTTGTGACAATGTAAATATTATCCAGTCAAGATAGTAAATATTCATTCCTTAGCTATGATTGCCAGAATTTTCTTAAACTAAGATCAATGTGTGGAATGTCATCAGTATATAAAATCTTACTAATAACTTGGAAAGACCATGATTTCTTTGTTTCTATATGTGATTTGTGGACGTTTACCTTCTCATGTGCAATCTTGGTAAATCATAAAGTATATTTAAATGTCAGTTTTCTCATCCATAAGCTGGGGATACCATTGTCTCCCTTGCAGTATTGCTGTGGGTATGAAGACTGAAATTGAAGTGGCTGACATTTATAAGGCACATATGATAGCCATTACATTTTTTATATTTCCATTTGGGGAAATGTGGTTGATAGGGAGAATTCTTTTCTTTCTTCTTCTTCTTTTTTTTTTTTTTTTTGGAAGGAATCTCGCTCTGTCATCCAGGCTGGAGTGCAGTGGTGTGATCTTGGTTCGCTGCAACCTCTGCCTCCTGGGTTCAAGCAATTCTCCTGCCCCAGCCTCAAGAGTAGCTTGGACTACAGTTGTGTGCCACCACACCCAGCTAATTTTTGAATTTTTAGTGGTGACAGGGTTTTACCATATTGGTCAGGCTGATCTTGAACTCCTGACCTCATGATCTGCCCACCTTGGCCTCCCAAAGTGCTGGGATTACAGGTGTGAGCCACTGCGCCTGGCAGACAGGGAGAATTCTTCTGCTAAGACTTCCCTGAAATTCAAGGTAGGCTAATTGTCCCTTATGTGCTCACTTACCACTGGTGGAAATATCCCTCTTTAAGACCTAATATAATATACTTTATGTCTTTCTACTGGTAATCAGTAAGTGCTTGGAGGATAGCAAATGCATTTTATTAAAACTTTTACTCCCAGTACATAGCAGATTGCTGAAATCACAATTGTTAAATAAATGTTTGTTGCCCTGCACTAAAATGTGTAAGATACTTGATGAGAAAATTTAGAAAATATTTTAAAAGACTTTTTATGTGTCTATAGAATATTTAACTTAAGATCCATGTGTTTGCTTTATGTGTCAGTTTGTTATGTACTATGCTTTTGTATCTTCATGGCTTTTTTTAAAATCTAGTTTTTAAACATAAATAATTTTCTGATCTTTTTTAAGTGAAATATTTAAAATACATTAAAAATGTTTTGACATTATGATTATTTGTTTACACATGGTTAAATTATATCTATCTGAATTATGTGAATTATTCTTTGACAAGTGATGATTCTTCATCTCAAAAGCCTAATGAAGATAGTATATTGATTGGTTCTCTGGTCTTAAATGATAATCTTTCAATAGTAAATTGCAAAGAAGCTTGCTGATATTTCTCTTGCATCGGTTAAATAATAATTTCCAGTAATCAAGCCATGGCTAATGATGATGGAAGTAACACATTTATGCAACAAAAATTTGCACATATTTCTTCCAGAAGCCAATAAGCAGTTACATGAAGCAACATAAAAGCAATTTTTTCCATCTTTCAAGCAACCAACAAAATTAAATTTCATTGTTATTATTTAATAAAAATAGTAATATTTATGACTTTATATTACAGTTGGTATACTAATCTTTTAGTTAATAAATTTACAAGCTTAGTGGGAAAAACAAAACAAAAGCATAAACGAAATCTGTATGCAGTATGGAACTTATTAGATACATATGACCCGATTCTAATTTAAAACCTGTAATGCGATTGAAATAATACCCAACATAAAGCTTATGACAAAACAAATGCCTACAATTTACTTTAGAAAGTAAAGCGCATGCAGTTATTGAAAAAAATAGACTGTTTACACAGAATGTTAACTGTTCCTTTTGCATTGTTGTATCAAAATAGGTGATAAGCCCCAGTGTGTGTTGTTCCCCTCTATGCGTTTATGTGTTCTTATCATTTAGCTCCCACTTACATGTGAGAACATGCCGTATTTGGTTTTCTGTCCCATGTTAGTTTGCTAAGGATAATGGTCTCCAGCTCCATCCATGTCCCTGCAAAGGACATGAACAACACACACTGGGGCCTAACTGAGGGTGGAAGGTGTGACGAGGGAGAGGATCAGGAAAAATAACTAATGAATACTAGGCTTGATACCTGAGTGATGTAACAATCTGCTCAACAAACCTTCATGACACTGGTTTACCTAGGCAACAAACCTGCACATCCTGCAAATGTACCCCTGAACTTAAAAGCTAAAAAACAGGCCCGGGTGCAGTGGCTCACGCCTGTAATCCCGGCACTTTGGGAGGCCGAGGCGGGTGGACCACAAGGTCAGGAGATCGAGGCCATCCTGGCTAACACGGTGAAACCCCATCTCTACTAAAAATGCAAAAAATCAGCCAGGCGTGGTGGTAGGCACCTGTAGTCCCAGCTACTCAGGAGGCTGAGGCAGGAGAATGGCATGAACCTGGGAGGTGGAGCTTGCAGTGAGCCGAGATCACACCACTGTACTCCAGCCTGGGCGACAGAGCGAGACTCCTCAAAAAAAAAAAAAGCTAAAAAACAGAAATAATGACAAGGAAGAAAACATGTACATATTCAATAATAATAATAATAGCCAACAGGATTACTATGAAAAAAGATAGGTGATAACTCTTCAGCTAACATTAATCAGGCTCTGTGTGCATGACTTGACTTGTTATTTCTTATATATGTACAAACTCATTTAATACTCATAACCCTACATGTACATAGTTTTGATGACCTATTTTACAGATGGGAAAACTGAGACCCAGAGAAGTTAAACAACTCCCCCAAGGTTAGAATCTGATAGTTGCTAGAATCTGGAGAATGCAGATGTGTTTCAAATTATATTCGTTATTATAATTATATTTCTTATTTGTTAAATAAAAACACATGGGGGTCCAAGATGGCAGACTAGAAGCCACTAGTATGCCACGGTGCTCATGGAGAGAAATAAAAGGGGTATGTAAATACTACACTTTCAACTAAAGCATATAGGTGCATGGACTGGGATTAATCAAGAAAACAACTCGAGCCACAGATAAAGCAGAGGAGCAAGGCAAAATGACTGTCCACCCTGGAGTGACATGGAGCTAGGGGAGGCTGTCCTGCCCAGGGAAACAGAGAGTGAATGAGAGACCGCGGGGACCTATACTTCTTCCACTGATCTTTGCAACCCGGGGGTCAGGAGATCCCCTCACTTGACTTACTCCACCAGGACCTTCAGTCTGACATGCACAGCTACCTGGAGTCTTAGCAGAGACACCTCTATGGTACATTTGGAGTCACCACACATCCTAGCAGTAGCAGCTGCCGCTCTGGCAGAGGGGGTGGTTAAAGTCCTATACATGCCCACAGGAAAGAGGCTGAATCCAGGGGGCTGAGCGGTGATGGTCTGCAGGTCTGGCTTCCAGGGCAGCTCACAGGATAAGACCCACTGTCCTGGGACTTCAGCCAGACTCCAGTAGCAGCCCTGAGCTCCCTGAGACAGAGCTCCCAGAGGGAAAGATGGGCTGCTATCTTTGCTGTTTCACAGCCTTGGCTGTTGTAGTTTTCAGTGCGGCTGCCCTACGAAAAAGGAGTCAGCCTGCTTTTTTATGCGAGTCCCTGATGAAATTTCTCCTCACTGGGCAGGACCAGGGTCTCCAGTCATCCTTTGCTGGTGTTTTCAGCAGCCCCATCCCCCCGTGGGTTGGAGCTCCCAGAGGGAGGGGCAGGTCATCATCTTTGCTGTTTTGCAGCCTTAGCTGTTGTTTGCCTTCAGCATTTAGGGAGTACGAGGTGACTAGGGACTGGAGCAGACCCCCAGCACAGCACTGCTGCCCTTTGAAAATGCAGTCAGACTGCAAAAAACAACAACAACAACAACAACAACAAAACAACTGTGGGTCACCTATCTTATTTCTCCTCACTGGGCAGGACCACTCGCCTGGGTCTCAAACCACCCCCTGCTGAGGCTATCAAGCCAGTAGCAGCTCTGCACTTATCTAGGACAGAGCTCCAAGTGGGAGGGATAAGCTGCCATCCTTGCTGTCTAGCAGCCCTTGCCTTTGCCATCTCCAAGCTTGGAGAGTCTGGGGGGACAAGGGGCTGTTCTGGGCCCTCAGCACAGGGCAGCCGCCTCACAGAAAAGTTGATGGACTGTCCTCCACACAGGTCCTGGTCCTCACTTCACCTCACTGAACAGGGTCACCTGACCTGGGACTGGAGCACAAATACCCTGTCCCTGTCTGATTATTTCAGTGAGTGTCAGCTCAGAATTTCTGAGGAGAAAATTCCAAAATCAAGCCACAAACCCTCTGGCAGTACAGCCCTAACAGCCCTTGAGCTGAGGAAAGAACAAAGGGCCTAGTCTCTAAGCTGGCTCTGCCAGCACAAAGCAGGCACCATATGGAGAGGAATCCAGTCCCTCTACCCTGGGAACCTCCACCCTCACTCTTAAGACAGGACCCCTGGTGCAAAACCACAGTGGCTCTGAGATTTTCTATGGTAAGGCTCCTAGAGCCAACTGACTATCCCTCTGCCACTGCCATAGCAGTGGTCCTGCCCCTGCTGCCCTCAGCCTGGGGAAGAAACAAAAAGCCTGAAGGCTGCACTCAAGCTTACAGCATGCCACAGATACCATATGAAAAGGAGCTCAGTCTCTCTTCCCTGTGAGCCCTGGAACCCCTGCCACCCAACAAGCAGAGGCTCTAGTTCACACCAGCAGTGCAACTGCCCCAGTCCCCCGACTCAACACCGCCAGTAACAGCAACTCCATGTTGGAGGTGGAGTCACTTGAGGGGCCACTGAAAACCCCTCTGCCACTGCCTCTGCAGTGGTACTGCCCCTACTATTCTCTTGAAAGAGCAAAGATCCTAAATGCTGTATCTTAGCCCCAGCAAGCTGCAGTCAACACAAAGAGAGGAGGCCAGTCTGTCTCCCATGGGCTGCAGCCCTGCTCCCCCTTGCTCATCAATAGGCAGGGCCTCCCTGGCTTGGACAGACAACAGAGAATCCCATCCCAGGCTGATTGCACTGAGTGATTGATGCTCTGAAACTATCTGGGGTAGAGCCCCAAGAGACAAGTGCAAGACCCTTGGCCACAACCACTGCTAAGGTCTTTTCCTCTGCTGCCTCTAAGTTGAGAAGGGAACATAAACATTGAAATCACCCCAGACCTGTGATGAGCAGCCTGGAAGTGCCAAGCTGTTGTCTACAGCCAGTACTCAAGTAGGAGGGGAGCCCACACCTTCAGAGCATTGAGAGGGAGCATAGCTGCAATTGTGGAGAAATATAGGGGAGCCACATGACTGAACAAGAGCCTATTACTAATCATTACACCTAAGTGTCACCTACTGGATCATATCCTAAAACTTCAATACCAAGAATACTTTGCTAACATACCCCTGAGATACAAAAGACAAAAAAGTCAGCTACGAATAAAGACCCTGTGCAAAGCTTTGGCTCTGTGAAAACACCCAGAAAAGATACTGCAGCTAAAGGAACACTCACACACAGAGATGAGAAAGAACAAAATCAAGAACTCCAGCAACTCAAATGGCCAGAGTATCTTCATAACCTCCAAATGACTGCATTAGTTCTCCAGCAAGGGTTCTTAACAGAGCTGAGATGGCTGAAGTGACAGAAATAGAATTGAAAATGTGGATAAAAACAAAAATCATTGAGATTCAGGAGAATGGCAAAACCCAATCCAAGTAAACTAAGAATAACAATAAAATGATATAGGAACTGACAGAGAAAATAGCCAATGTAAAAAAAGAACCTAACTGACCTAATACAGTTGTAAAACACACTACAAGAATTTTATAATGGAATCAGAAGTATTAAGAGCAGAATAGACCAAGCTGAGGAAAGAATCTCAAAGCTTGAAGACAAGCTCTCTGACATAAGACAGAACAAAATAAAGAAAGAAGAATAAAAATAAAAGCTCCAAGAAATATGGGATTATGTAAAGAGGTCAAATCTATGAATCGTTGGTGTTCTGGAAAGGGACGGGGAAAAAATAAACAAATTGGAAAACGTGTTTTTGGATGTTGTCCATGAAAACTTCCCCAACCTCAACAGAAAGCTAAACATTAAAATTCAGGAAATACAGAGAACCCTGGCAAGATACTACAAAGAAGATCATCCCCAAGACACATAGTCGTCAGATTTCCCAAGATCGAAATGAAAGAAAAACTGTTAAAGGCAGCTAGGGAGAAAGGGCAGGTCACCTACAAAGGGAATCATATCAGTCTAACAATGGACCTGCCAGAAGAGATTGGGGGTCTATATTCAGCATTCTTAAAGAAAAAGTCAGTGATTGCAATCCTAATTTCAGACAAAACAGACTTTAAACCAACAAAGACCAAAAAAGAAAAAGAAAGACATTAAACAATGGTAAAGGTCTCAATTCAATGAGACACAATTATCCTAAATATATATGCATCCAACACAGAAGCACCCGTATTCATAAAACCAGTTCTTAGAGATCTTCAAAGAGACTTAGACTCCCACACAATAATATTTGAAGACTACAACACCCCACTGAGAGTATTAGAGAGATTATTGAGGCTGAAAATTAACAAAGATATTCAGGATCTGGACTTAACACTAGACCAAATGGACCTAATAGACATCTTCGGAACTCTTCACCCAAAACTAACAATATTTACAGTCTTCTCATCGTTACATGGCACATACTCTAAAATCAACTACACACTTAGACATAAAATAGTCCTCAGCAAATGCAAAAACAACAAAATCATACCACCCATGCCCTTCGAACACAGTACAATAAAAATAAAATTCAAGACTAAGAAAATCACTCAACTAATACAATTACATAGAAATTGAACAATCTGCTTCTGAATAACTTTTAGGTAAATAATAAAATTAAGGCAGTGACAAGAAATTCTTCGAAATTAATGCAGACAAAGATAATACACCAAAATATCTGGGACACAGCTAAGGGAGTGTAAAGAGGACAATTTATAGCACTAAATGACCACATCAAGAATTTAGAAGGACCTCAAATTAACAACCTAACATCGAAACTAAAAGAAGTAGAAAAAGAAGAGCAAACCAGACCCAACACTAGCAGAAGACAAGAATTAACCAAAATCAGAGTTGAACTGCAGAAGACTGAGACATGGAAAAACATTCAAAAGATCAACAAATCTAGGAATTCAGTTTTTGAAAAAATTAGTAAGATCCCTAGCTAGACTAATGAAAAAAAGAGAGAAGATCCAAATAAACACAATTAGAATCAACAAAGTGGATCATATCACTTACCTCACAGAAATACAAATAACCATCAGCAAATACCATGAACATTTCTATGCACACAAACTAGAATATCTAGTAGAAATTGATTAATTCCTGGATACCTACATCCTTCCAACTGAATCATGGAGAAATTGAATCCCTGAACACACCAATAACATGCTCCAAAAATTAATCAATAAATAGCCTATCCACCCAAAAAGTATAGGACTAGACGGATTCAGAGTTAAATTCCACCAGAGGTACAAAGAAAAGCTGGTATAATGCCTACTGAGACTATTCCAAAAAATTGAGTATGAAGTTCTGCTTCCCAACTTGTTCTATGAGGCCAGCATCATCTTGATATCAAAACCTGACAGAGACACAACAACAACAACTTCAGGCCAATATCCTTGATGAACATAGATGCAAAAGTCTTCAACAAGATGCTAGTAAACTGAATCCGGCAGCATATCAAAAAGCTAATCCACTGTAATCAAGTAAGCTTTATCCTAGAGATGCAATGTTGTTGGTTCAACACACGTAAATCAATAAATATGATTCATCACACAAACAAAATTAAAGGCAAAAACCACGTGATTATCTCAATAAATGCAGAAAATGCTTTGATAAAATTAAACATCCTTTCATGTTAAAAATTCTCCATAAACTAGATATTGAATGAGCATACCTCAAAATAATAGGGGGAATGTATGACAGACCCACAGCCAATATCGTACTGAATGGGCAAAAGCTAGAAGCAGTCCTCTTGAAAACCCACACAAATACAAGGATGCCCTCTCTCACCACTCCTACTCAACATAGTATTGGAAGTCCTGACCAGGGCAATCGAGAAAGAGAAAGAAATAAAGAGCATCCAAATAGGAAGAGAGGAAGTCAAATTATCTCTTTTTGCAGACAACATGATTCTATAGCTCGAAAAACCCATAATCTTGGCCCACAAGCTCCTAGATCTGATAAACAACTTCAGCAAAGTTTCAGGATACAAAATTGATGTACAATCAGTAGTATTCCTATACACCAGCAACAGCCAAGTCAAGAGCCAAATCAGGAATGAAATCCCGTTCACAATAGCCACAAAAAGAAGAAAATGCTAAAGGAACCAGGGATCTCTACAATGATAATTAGAAAACATTGCTCAAAGAAATGAAAAATGACACAAACAAATGAAAAAAAAATTTGTGCTCATAAGTACCAAGAACACATAGTGTTAAAATGGCCATAGTGACCAAAGCAATTTACAGATTCAATGCTGTTTCTATCAAAATATCAGTGACATTCTTTACAGAAGTAGAAAAAAAAGTATTTTAACATTCACGTGGACCCAAAAAAGAGCTTGAATAGCCAAGGCAATCCTAAGCAAGAAGAACAAAGCTGGAGGTATCATGCTACCCAACTTCAAGCTATACTGCAGGGATACAATTACCAAAACAGCATGGTACTGGTACAAAAACAGACACACAGATCAGTGGAACAGAATGGAGAGCCTGGACATAATGCCACACACCTACAACCATCTGATCTTTGAGAAAGCACACAAAAATGAGCAATGGTGAAAGAACTCCCTATTCGATAATTGGTGCTGAGATAACTTGCATATGCAGAAGATTGAAACTGGACGCCTTCCTTACACAAAAAGGAAACATTTTTGCAAACCATGCATCTGACAAAGGTATAATATCCAGCATCTATAAGGAATTTAAACAAATTTACAAGAAGAAGGCAAACAACCTCATTAAAAAGTAGCCAGAGGGCATAGACAGGCACTTTTCAAAAGAGGTATACATGCGGCCAACAAGCATATGAAAAAAGTTCAGTATCACTAATTATTAGAGAAATGCAAATCAAAACCATACTGAGACATCATCTCACACCATCTAAAATGGCTACCAAAAAAGTAAAAAAGAAAACAAACAGATGCTGGCGAGGTTGTGTAGAAAAGGGAATGATTATACACTGTTGATGGTAGTGTAAATTAGTTCAGTCATTGGGGAAAGAAGTATGGTGATTCCTCAAAGAGCTAAAAACAGAATTACCATTCAACCAAGCTATCCAGGGTATATACCCAAAGGAATATAATCATTTTACTATAAATCAAATACTGGATGTATACCCAAAGGAATATAAATGATTCTACCATGAATTCTCATGCATGCATATGTTCATTGTAGCACTGTTCATTATAGAAAGACATGAAAACCACCTAAATTCCCATCGATGGATAAAGAAAATGTGGTACATATACAACATGGAATACTGTGCAGCCATAAAAAAATAATGAGATCAGGTTCTTGGCAGGAACATGGATGGAGCTGGAAGCTATTATTCTAAGCAAGCTAATGCAGGAACAGAAAACCAAACACTGCATATTCTCACTTATAAATTGGAGCTAAGTGATGAAAACACGTGGACATAAAGAGGGGAAAAACAGACACAGGAGTTTACTTGAGGGTGGACAGTGGGAGGAGAGAGGATAAGAAAAAATAGCTACTGGGGCCAGGCATCAGTGACTCACGCCCTAAATCCCAGCAATTTGGGAGACCACGGTGGGCAGATCGCTCAAGCTTAGAAGTTGAAGACCAGACTAGACAACATGGCGAAACCCTATCTCTACAAAAAATACAGTAATTAGCTGGGTGTGGTGGTTTATGCCTGCAGTCTCAGCTACTCAGGAGGCTGAGGTGGGAGGATCAATCGAACCCAGAAAGTGGAGGTTGCAGTGAGCCAAGATTGTGCCACTGCTCTCCAGCCTGGATGACAGAGTGACACCCTGTCTCAAAAAAATAAATTAAAAAATAAAATAAAATAAAACAAAATAAAGTAAAAAAATACAAAAAAAGAAAATAAATATTGGGTACTAAGTTTAGTACCAGGGTGACAAAATAATCTGTACACCAAATCCCTGTGACATGAATTTACCTATATAACAAACCTACACATGTACCTCCGAATGTAAAATAAGTTTAAAAAAAGAAATGCATAAAGTTCACTATCAATTAAAATATGAAATATTAATTATTTAAAGTATTTGATTTGTCATACATCACAATATCTAAGTTGAGTTATGTATATCCCATGATAAAAATGACCTTTTCCAAACACTATCAAACAATGTTATAACAGCTAAATATTACTTTGTATTGATTGCCAAATCATCACCTAAAGAAGAACTGTTTCTATAAGGCAAAATCATTCAATCCAACACATTTTCTGTGATTGAAATCTATTAAAATAATATTCAGTAATTATCTGAAAAATGAGAATATTAATATATCATTACTGAAATAAATAATAGATTAGCTAAAAATTTAATTTTTAATAATGTGTTCTGTAAAGGAGTTATTGTGTATAACAAAAGAGCTTAGAATTTAAAGCTGCTTGAATCTGTTTCTAGATAAAGAATTCTGATTACTTCAGCATCTGTGAATGTTTATATCCTTATCTATAAAGTGGATATATTAAGACATACAATATAGGATTGTTGAGAGAATTTAAAGGGCATGAGAAAAACAATGTTAGCAGTTCATGATGCACATCACATGGTCAATAAATGCTACTCTCAATGGAGCCTGAGTTTAGAGCCTGAAGGAGACAACTCTATTCATAAAGCAAGAAGCCCAGATTTTCAGATATTCTCAACTTCTGTCTCACTACTCAGATTAAAATTAATTTAGTTTCTATTACACTTTAGGTCAGCATTTTCCTTCGTATCACAAATATCTTTTAAGATATATAAATTGTTCAAAGAAAAACTAGGTTGAAATTAAATATATCAGGAACTTTATTTGGAATTAGAAATGTTTTGTTTTGTTCGTTGGATTGTCTTTTATTATTAAAACACTAGAGAAATAATATTAAAAAATAAATTCCCACATCTGATCAACCTGACAACCTAATGAAATATCACAAATACTTACATCAAATAGAACTGACTCATTCCTAAGATTGGAGCACTAGTTAATGACAGACAACAGAGCTTAGTGTATGAGATTCCAGTTTCTGAAACATTGGATCGTGTGTCTTGAAACACAGCTTCACCACTTACAGAACGATCCTTGCTGCATTGCTTGAATTTGTTTCTTCTCAGTACTGGGCATAACCAAAATAACTACCTAAATATTTTGAGGATTAGATTAGATAATTTACTCAAATCACACAACAAAGTTGCTGTAACAAAATAAAATCACAATAAATTCATTAATTTGGCATGTGCCATTCCCTAGGCTATCTTATTTATGTTTAATTTCCCTTAAGTCACTTGAACTGTGTGTGAACAATGTTTTTTTGACCAAAGAAGAGATTTATTCGATATACAGATGAAAGGAATCCAGTTTCCTGTTGCACAGCTTCCTTTAGAAGAGAGAGAGGCCATTTAATTAATAAGTATTATTCTGTATATACTGCCTGTAAAATACTAGCATCACTATAATGAGAAGATCTAAAGGAAATTTTCCTTAAGATCACTGACTTCAAGTTTCAAAGATAATACATATATATAATAATTAAATAGCCTATGATTATTTGGTAAAAACAATAACAAGACATGATATAAGCTAATAAAAACAATTGTCTTATATTCAACATTGTAAATAAATGTTTTATTTTAATGTAAAGTAAATTCATTACGGTTTGGAAATAATAAACAAGGTTTTATGGACAATTTGGCTCTCAAATAGTCTGCAAGCAATTTATCTTTAGTTATTCATATAACAGGAATCATCTTTGATATGAATTGTCTACATTTATCAAAAGTTTTTTTTTGCCATTAATAATTGAAGAGATGGGAAAGAAACTATATGTGAAATATAGATAACATTGAACCCATTCAATCACATGGTCCAGTGGATTAAATGATTTTAACCTTTCTACAGTTTTCTTTCCTTTTCCTAATAGAGATTTATTAAGTACTATACTTAAAATCTTAAATAATTGCACAAAGCCTATCTTGTTTTAAGAAATTAAGCCATAATGACTCTTCTACATTTATCATATTTGAGTAATATAACCAGTTGCTCACACACTGGGAGCACAGTGTTTCTGGTGTGATCCTATTCTAAAATCCTGTTTGTGAAACCCCTCATAGATACTACTTGCAGTTTGATGGATTACACCTCAAAGATACATTTATTAAAAACCTGCTAAGTGCCAGATAAAGCCCAAATAGACCAATTTCTTTTTTTTTTGTCATACTTAAAAATCGTTTTGCCTCCCTGTACCCTCACTTGTTTTTTTTTTTCTTGTTTTTCTTTCCATGCCACCCACTTTAGTGAGTTATATGTGAATAATTATTCAAGAAAAAAGGTTTATACCCCTGGAGGGTGAAGAATCGTGTTCTTAACATATTAATTATCAAGTATGGTTTCCAATGCAGAAAAAGGCTTTTAACCATTAACACAGAAAAGAAGATTTTAGAATTTTTTTTTTGTTAAACAGAATAAAATTTAAATTGTATTTCTTGAATAAATGAAATGAGTAAAAATGAGCAGATTTTAAAAGCTGTCCTGTTGGAGAAGTTCTGTGACCAACTAGAAATGTATTGAAGGTCATGAATTTTTTTATTTGTAATGAATGTTGCATGGAATAATATTCTATTATTAGTTCTTAGAAATAATTCTTATTTAAAAAGTGTTAAATACTTTCCATAATGCACTTGTTATTACATATGTATAAAAAATATACACATGTATAAAAAATATATATTTGTACATTTTCATGTATTTTGTTTCAGATATGGCAATATTTAATCATTATTTATTTATGAATTTGACATAATCTATGGACAACATTTGTTAGAAACTTTTCTAAATATGTAACACAATGAAAGTGATGCAGAAAAAAAGCCCATATTCATTCATATATAAATTATGGAGCTGCCAATAACACCTAATATGTAGGAGGATAAGTATAATTCTGTGTAGAAAAGATTTATTCAGGATCTCTAGCACATATTGTAAACCAGACATTTTTCTTGTCCTGGATTTACAAATAAAAATGCAGTTTTGATCTTTCATCTCTCTGGTGGCATTTTTATAATTAAAGCTTCCTGAGGGCAGAGGTGCTTGTCTGTTTCGTTCAGTGACAGATCTTCCAAACCTAGGACAATGCTTAGCACATAGTATAACTTAATAAATATTTGCTGAATGAATTAATGAATAAAATATGAGAAGACAGGTAATCTTTCACATTTAAAGTAATGCAAAACTCTCTGTTTATTGTCACAAAATTCTGAAAGGGAGAGGGATGATCGCCATTACACTCAAATACTGTGTTATCCTCTCTAGTACATTACACAATTCTGAAATTTATAGTTTTCTTTTGTGCGGGTATAGGAAAAGGTCTGGTTTTAATTATGAGTGGGCTTAAAGGAGTTAAAAATAAAGTATGGAGATAAAGAGCTTGCAGTTTTGCAAATTTTATAAGTATAAAACCTAAATATTATTTTCCAAAGTGTGTCAGAATTCAAAATAAAATGTTTTTGAAAAATGTAAAAGCTTTAATATCTTTGATTAATATGTTTGATCTAATGACTCTAAGGCCAGATTGAGACAAAACATATGTATTCCTTTTATTATTTAAGTACAATTGATTTCTTACTCTTTGCTGATATTTATAAATGGAAATTAACACAAATAAATGAAGCATAAAATGGAAAGCAACTAACATAAACTGGAAAGAAATAAATGAACAATTAGTTTATATAAATTATCTGTCCTCAGTTTTTATTGGATCAACCATAGGATAAACACATAATATGACTATATATCAACTCTATTATTTCGTTATTTGTGAGTGGGTGCTGAAGTATATGGGGGGTATGTAGAGAAAGTATTATAGGCAAAAAGGTCAATGTGTCTCTCTTATACTCAATAGCTGTAGTTGCTATTTTCTTCCACCTAGTGCCCTAAGATTACTCCTTCCCTGACAAAATTTTGGCCAGAGAATATTATATAAAAACACTAGCCTTCTTATTGCTCATATCTGTGTTATCCTGGTCCTGTACTCAGCCTTCGCTGACACCTTGACCCTGAATTACATTATTTCCCTTTCAGTTCAGGCTTGAACTCCTTTATATTCCTGGGCTGTTCTTCCAGATTATAGACAGTCCCCAATTTGCCATGGTTTGACATAAAATTTTTGACTTTACTATGGTGTGAAAGCAGTATGCATTCAGTAGAAACCGTACTTCTACTGAATGTAGGAATATATAGATATAAATGTACATATATAGGAATTATATATCATTCTAAAAGTTTAATGATAGCTAGTAGCCTAACAGAAAGAATATATATATATGTATATACATACATATACAATCATAAGTATATATACACATATATATTCTATGTGTGTACCCAGGCAATCATTCTGTTTTTCACTTTCAGTATAGCTTTCAGTAAATTATATTAAACACTTTTTATTATAAATTATACTTTATATTCAATGATTTTGCCTAACTGTAGGATAATGTAAGTGTTCTGAGCATGTCTGAGTTATGTTAGGCTGAGTTATTATGTTCCATAGGTTAGGTGAATATAATGAAGTTTTTACTTATGATATTTTCAATTTACAGTGGGTTTACCAGTCAAACCTCACTATATGTTGAGAAGCATCTATAGATCCAAACACTCCAGTAAATCAAGCATGTCTCTGAATTTCAGACTATGTGACAAGAGTATTGAAATTCCAGCAAGTTTGTGTCTCTCCCTTCCCTTAGGTTACTGATTGCTATTTCTTATATTCCCAGCAACTGGCTATTGGGTTTGGAGTAAATTCTCAGAAACATCACTACTGACATAACTCCATAAAGAATTCATAATTTCTACTCACATGTTTTACTCATATCAATAACAGAATCTCGGGAAAACCAAAGTGGAGTTTACAATGTTCATTTTGACACTGTGCATTAGACTTCTCGACTTCAAGCTACAAAAACCAGCACAGAACCTGGAAAAATTTTACCTCCTGACATTTTTGTTTCTCTACCCTGATGCTTGTTGTTGAGTTTTACCCATGCTTTGACCATCAGCAAATTCAAGATAAGAAAAGGAATAAAGTTTATCAAAACACAAGAAGCCACAATACTTTAATAGAGAATGCATATTTAAGTGTAGTAAGAAATAAGATACAATAGAACAGAGAGAAAATATTAAACACAATTTTAAGTAGCCAAAACATATCATATGAGTTGATAATTTATTATTTTTGATTATTATTTATTTATCTATTTTTTGAGATGGAGTCTTGCTCTGTTACCCAGGCTGGAATGCAGTGGTGCAATCTCGGCTTATTGCAACCTTGGCATCCCAGGTTCAGGCAATTCTCCTGCCTCAGCCTCCTGAGTAGGTGGGATTACAGGCATGTGCCACCACGGCTGGCTAATTTGTTTGTATTTTTAGTAGAGATGGGGTTTCACTGTGTTAGCCAGGATGGTCTCCATCTCCTGACCTCGTGATCCGCCTGCCTTGGCCTCCCAAAGAGCTGGGATTGCAGGCGTGAGCCACCGCACCCGGTCATGAGTTGATCGTTTTAAAATGTTTTGTTTTTAAGTAAAAATCTAACATAGTATAATATTTTTCCATATCAAATGGAGTTTTTAAAAATAAATGAGCAGATATTTTGTGATTAGCAGATTGTTTGAAAGAGGAAGTAGCTGAAGGCCATAAAAAAACAGGAAAATATATTCATTCCAGATATTGAACAATAAGAGTATAAGAGAATGGTTCCTATTTCACTAGGAATATGTACATATAAATTGTACATATATATGAATTATATATCATTCTAAAAGTTTAATGATAGCTAGTAGCCTAACAGAGATTTTATATATGTATGTATATGCATATGTATACAGTCATATGTATATATACACATATATATTCTCTGTGTGTGTGTGTGTGCGTGTGTGTATGTATATATAATTAGAAAATATTGTGCCACTGCTTCTGGGAGAAATACAGGGTTGATTTTCCTGTGAGCTGCTGGTGACGTTTTCATTTACTGATCAACAAATAACTTTGTTTTATGTGTGTTTCTTTTAAAATAGACCTTATTTCATGTCCATTTTTCACAACTAATCAATTATATGCAGTGTTCCTGTATAATGGTAAATCACCAGCCTTTTTTTCTAACATTTCCCTGACCCTGGGTCACATGACCTACAACTTCTTTGGCTTTCAGCCTTACAACAATGCTGTCCACTGAGCTTACTTATTGGTCATTATCTTATGAACCCACAAATTTAACCTCTTTCTATCTTTCCGATAGCCTCATCACTCAATGCAGATGTTACTTTAAGACATTCTGGAGCAGCGTCATGTGCAGGTCAGTGAGTTTCCTGTTGCTTTTTTTGGGTGTATCACTGGTATCGATTCATCAACGTTGAATTCATGGCCAACAGCACCATTAACTAGTGCCTGAATGGAGCTAATCTAACACATGCATTTTCTCCATAAGACACATCACAGTCTTGTGCTTCCTATCCTGGGCAGCACTTCACCCTTATGCTTGGGAGTAATTTTAAACAGCAAAATCACTAACAAAAAGCACAAAAATGGAAAAACATGACATTAAATAGACCGTGAAAAGGACACTTGTTTATCCTATGAGAGCTGAGACGAGAAAGCGCGCTGTTACCTTGTGTGAACTCAGTTGGGAAACTGTACTTTGAGCACTCACATTTTTTGCCACTCTGCACATGTCCTCAGATGACTTTTAGTCATTAGTAGTGTGATATTGATCTTGGGGTTAGAAATAAACTTTAGTGAGTAGCAAAGTGGCAAATATGGAATCCACAAATAATGAAGCTTGGCCATCTATAAAATAAATATGGGCTGAGACATTTAACTTGGTAACATTGCCGAGTTCCTATTATGCCTGAACACCCGCTCAGGGGTTAAGTTTCTACAATTTTTAGAGAAACGTTTTCATTGTCAATATCAAGGCATCATCAGAATTGTCTTCAGTTATTTATTATTTTGTATTTTGTCATTCTTGCTCTTGATTTGTGAATGTCAGTTAAATTAATTGTATCTTTGGAGACCCAATTTGTTGTGAATGATTTGGCAAACCACTTTATTACAGTGAAGTGTTAGTAGATAAAGAATGTTTTTACTGTAATTTGCCAGTTATTGGGCTTTAAGACATTTATTTATTATGATTTAAAAATGAATAATCCCATTTTTGTATGTAGTAACAATTTATTAGTTATGTGCTTTCTGGAAGTATGCTATTTTAAGAACTAGCAAGTTGCTTATCAATGCAATTATATAAAATTCATGGGATGTAGAACATTATTTCAAAGTATACAATTAAATTCACATAGTCAACCGTTTATTTGTTGCAAGCAATTTGCTTATTGCATGCGACTTTGTTTCTTTCTAATTTATGACAGTCCCTAGTTTGCTTCAGCATAATTTGAGAAAAAAGGAATAAATGCATAGTACAGCATGTAAACTGTCTTATAGCTAATGGGATTACCACTAGATTCTTGATATGAATTTAGCCAATAAATTATCATTACCTTAAATTTTAAACTAGTCAGTATTCTCAAAAACATTGATCTGTCTTTATTGTCGGCATGAACGTATGTGCTCAATAACACATTAAAAAATCAGAGAAAGCCATTTTATTTACAAATGTAGAAAAATAGAAAAAACGGAGAAGTGTATGTGAGAAAGAATAAGAAAACTTGAAAGAATGATTGCCTTTCATTATATATTGAGCATATGCTTACAGAATAAACACTATGGACTGTGCACCATTCTAAATACTTTAGAAATATTATCCGCTTAATATTCATAGTGGCCGTTATGCAGTGGCCAATATTACGGTCGTTTTACAGATCAGTATATTGAGTACTGAAATTGTAGCTAACTGTGCTAACATCACAGACTAGTAAGTGGTAGAGTCAGGTTTCATACTCTGGGCAATGTACCTGCAGGATCTGTTATTAAACTTTATGTTAGGCTTCCAGTTACCATTGTCTCTTCAGGTTTTTATTTATTCTTCATCATTCTCCTATGTGCTTTTGACCTAGGTTTCTCTAGTTTCCAAAAAATATCTATCCAGTTTCTAAGAACTTTTTTAAAGAAAAACAAAACACACACTTTTACTTACCTACAAAGATGCACTGCATCTTTCTTGCCAGGAAAAGAGAGGAAAAGTCCAGAACTCACTGGCCATGCATTAGAAGGCGTGGGGGCACATAATACCATTTAATCATATTAGTGATTTCTTGTTTTTTTTTTATTTGTTTTTTTTTGTTGTTGTTTTTTGATATGGAGTTTCACTCTTGTTGCCCAGGCTGGAGTGCAATGGCACAATCTCGGCTCCCTGCAACCTCCGCCTCCCATGTTTAAGCAATTGTCCTGTCTCAGCCTCCCGAGTAGCTGGGATCACAGGCACCTGCCACCACACCTGGCTATTTTTTCTATTTTTAGTAGAGATGGGGTTTCACCATCTTGGCCAGGCTGGTCTTGAACTCCTGACCTCAGGTGATCCACCAGCCTCGGCCTCCCAAAGCATTGGGAGCCGATGCCTGGCCATATTATTAATTTCTCATTATAGGCACCTCCAAAAGTAAACAGCATGACTCATTTAGAAATATTTATTTTGATTCCATGTCTTTATTATGAACTCCCATGACACAAGCTTATCTATGTAACAAACCTGCAGATGTACCTTTGAACTTAAAATAAAAATTTTAAAAAGAATAAAAACACAACTATTTGGTACCAGTGTATAAGGAAGACACTTTTCATTACTGTTTCCTAAGTAAAAAAAAAAAAAAAAAATCACTGAAAAAAATCTTACATATATGATTAAGTTGATTATAGCCTGAGTCTAAAATGTTTATTTTTCAAAATCTAGAAATCATTGGCATAATCTTTATCCTATTATTTCAAGGGGAGTTAATTTTAGAATACTTTTTAGGAGAAGGTAGAAAACAGTATGATTCTGAAAATAGTAACTAGAAGTTTACATGATTTTCTTCCAAAGAACATATGGGCCATTTTTGTAGAATAAGAAATCTTTTGAACAGCTTGTTTTATTTCTTATTACAATTATGTTAGTGTTGGAGAATAGAGTTAACAGTATAGGAAAACAATTGAATTAGTTGCATTATAATACCCTAAGGAAAGGGCCAATTGTAGTTTGTGAAAAACAAAATGTTTTTTCACGTACCGTTTAATAAGCAGCCAGTATGTACACTTAATAAAAATAGTTAGTGTTTCTGAGTGCTGAAGTCAAATATGTGTTAAAGGAATTTAAAATCTACTACCTTTTCTTTATCCATAATGAACGTAAATAGAAAATGCATTCTATGATACATAAAATTGTCAGCGTATTTGTGCATTAATTCAGTATATCTAATGCTAAAAATTACTTTTATCTAAATGGTTCATGGACACACACCAAAAGGCTCTTACCACCTGAAAGCAGTTCTGAATACAAATTACAAATCAACTTTGTCACTGCCATTCATAATCCAAATTACTTGTCCAAAGACACAAGGATAAATAACCACTCAGTTCCATTTCTTCCCCTATCTCTTTAATTTCCAGCTTAGAATACAGATTTACTACAGAAAGGAATGGGAAACTTCAAAACTAGCTTAAGGTGAATCGTACAACCCTGGTAAAATAATAACCTCATTTTCACTATTTTCATCACTATTTTCATTATTTTTTACTTTTAACTCCTGAATTAAACAAAAAAATATTTAAATTTATTTACTCAAACTTCAATTTAGTTATTTCAAACGCTCAAAACTCCTACATTTCTGTTCACTTTCCTCTCCACCTCAACTCCTGTCATCACTTGGTGTGCAGAAATGTTCACACAGCAGGTGCTTCAGCAACAAATATTCTCACTCCCTGACCATCTCATGAAGTGATCAAAGAAATGATTTGCCTTCAAGTAACCAAAACCTATTTGATGTAGTTTAAGAGAAAAATGAACTACAGAGATGACAAAAATGATTTGCTTATGATGATCACTCATATCACCTTCACAATGTGATAGACATTAGGGTCTACTGAATAATTTAATTGGAAAATGTTTAGAAAAAGTTTTTGAGCAATTAAAGCATTAACCTTTTATTCATTTTTTTTCCATTCAATTTGTAATTTCCTTTTTTGGGAACTATTTTTCTTTGAACATGTGTGTTATTCGTTCTGACCTCTTAATCATCCCTTCTTAGAATGATGTGCAAGCATTGGAGGTTTTTATTATTTTTTTCCACTATTGCAGTTCAAATGGCCTTAGTTATAGCTTTTGGCATATGCTCCCTTTTCCCAGTGATTTTTAATTTGCTCCATGTTGGAATCAACTGGTAAGACGTTTCAAAATCTCAGTGTCTAGGCTCTACTGGATACGCTTAAACCAGAATCTCCATTGACTGGAATGGAGAGGTGAGGTCCAATAGAAATAAACATCATTTTGTTGTTGTTGTGATTGTATTTTTTGTTTGTTGGTTTTAAACTACCCTGAGTCCTCCACTATGCAGAAAAAGTTTAAATTCCATTCTCTGTGTCATCACAGTCCTATAAGCAATTTAAGGCAAATAGTCTCTCTCTCAAACAACAAGCACCATCAAGAAAGCAGGTTATCACTGCTCCACTGGGCCTGGAGGAAACCTTTCTATATCCCAGTCTTCAGAGCCCAGGAGGAATAAGAACACCCTTTCAGTGCTTCTGCTGTTGTTTGTTGTTTCGTTTTGGTATTTTTGAGATAGAGGAGATTGGGCATCTTAATACAGGGCCAATATACTCATTTACTTAAGCACACTGATCTCTTCTGGCCAGTATCTTACAAAATCCTGTCCATGTTGCCATTTTCCCAGAATCAATTTCTGTTCTGATGTTTAATATCTGAAGTTAATTTTGAACATTTTAAAAACATGAAATAACATATTTTCTTCAAAAGTATACTGCTCAAAAATTCAGTGTAAAAATACAAATAATGTACTTGATAAAAATAGATGTTTTAAAGATAATTAAGCTCAATTTGATAATCTCTAGGCCAATTATATTCTTTAGAGTGGAAGATTCCATGGCTTCCTATAGCATGTAAAGTTTCTTCCAGAAAATGTTAATTCTTGGATCTGTGATGTTTTCTTATTAAGGTTTATGAAACTTAGTTTGTACAAGTAATTAATGTAAAATATCTTGGGTATTTTCTGGTTAACTGATAAAATAGTTTATAATTTTTTAATTTTTAAAACTTTAATTGACAGGTAGTAATTGTATATATTTATGGAGTAAAAGGAGATGTTTTGATATAGATATGCATTGTGGAGTGAATAAATGAAGTTAACATATCTATTACTTCATATACTTTTTTTATGGTGATAACATTTAAATTTTTTTAAGCAAATTTGAAATATAAATTACATTATTATTAACTATAGTCTCTATGATATCAATAGATCTTCTAATTCCTCTTGTTTAATTTAAACTCTGTACCCTTTAACCAGTATTTCCTTTTCTCCTCACCCTCTCCCCCACAGTCTCTGGCAACCATTATTCTACTCTGTACTTCTATGAGTTTGAATTCTTTAGATTACACATATAAGTGAGATCATGAAGTATTTGTGCTTCTTTGACTGGAATATTTTACTAAGGATAATATTCCCCATGTTCATTCATGTTGTCATAAATGTCAGAATTTTCTTCTTTTTAAAGGCTGTATACCATTCTATTGTGTATATATATCACATTTTATTTATGTTTTTATTTGTTGATGGACACCTAGGTTGATTCCACATTTTAGCTATTATGAATAATGCTGCAATGAACATTGAAATACACACATGTCTTTGACATACTGATTTCAAATCCTGTGGATAAATACACAGAAGTGGGATTCCTGGAGCCTATATTAATTCTATTTTCAGTTTTTTATGGAACATGAATATTGTTTTCTAATTTGCATTTCCACCAACAAAGTACAAGAGTTTCTTTTTCTTGACATCCTCAAGAACACTTGTTATCTTTTGTCTTTTTTGTAATAGCCATCCTAACAGGCATGAGGTGATACCACATTGTAGTTTTAATTTGCATTTCTCTGATGATTTGTAAGTATACATGTTAATGATCACTTATGATTTTATCTCAATGGAAAATTCTGAAGTTCAAAAGCCTTTGTAAAGCATCAATATGTGCCTAATACATTAATACTATAATGGCTAAAAAGAGCTAACTCAATGAAGCAAAAAATGTATCTAGTTAAGCTTAATGTATAGGAAAAAAGAGGAGTACTTACCAGAGTGATTGAAAGGAAATGATCAGATTTGAACTTGTGTCTAATTAGTGTTGGACAACTCTTAGTGATTACTGTTTAATAACTAGATATTAAACAGTAATGTGAGAATTAGAAAAAAATATTTTAGTTGGTAAAGTTTCTACTTGAAATGTGTAATTTTAATTACATTCTAAATAAATGGAATCCATTGTTAAAACTGAACTCTAATATTGATTGGGTTGCAATTCCCAATGTTTGTTTCAAGACAAAATCTGTTGAATAAGTTTCTTTTCCCTTTAAAGCTATTTGAGTGGCTTATCAAAACTAATTGACAATAATTTAATTAGTAACTAGTGAATAAACTTCATATCTAATTTATTAAAATATTAAACCTAAAAATTAGGTAAACCCCTTCTACTTTAGCTGATGGGATTTTCAAATCTTTGAGTTAAGGTAGAAATAGTTGAAAAACCTTGAATCTATAATTTTGGAACAGGACTCCTACTCTTATAATTGGTCAGTATATTACTTGGGAAAAATATTGTTTTTATTGACTACTTTTCTTAAGATAATTTATGTATTTCAGAGCTAATTTGCAGTAGCGAATTGTTTGAACTTTAAGAGATCATTGATTTTTATTTTATATTATGTTACTCATTAGACCTAATTGATAAAAACAATGATATAGTTTGTTTGTAAATCAAAGAGATTATTTTCATAATTTTTATTCAAATCAGTATTATTTAGTTTTTATATCTAAATATGTATTGTTTGTAGCAGCGGTCCCCAACCTTTTTGGTACCAGAGAGCAGTTTCATGGAAGAAAATTTTTTCATGGACCAGGGGTGGGGGAATTGTTATGGGATGATTCAAATACATTTATTGTGCACTTTATTTCTGTTATTACATTGTAATACACAATGAAACGAATATACAACTTACCATAATGTAGAATCAGTAAGAGCTCTGAGATTGTTTTCCTGCAACTAGACAGTCCTATCTGGGGGTGATGGGAGACACTGACATGGCATGTCCAGTTCACAATAGGGTTCATGCTCCTATGAGAATCTAATGTTGCTGCTGATTTGACAGGACATAGAGCTCAGGTGGTAATGCAAGTGATAAGGATTGGCTGTAAACACAGATGAAGCTTTGTTGGCTTTATGGTCCATGGCCCAAGGGTTGGGGACTCCTGGTTTATGGAATAATGGACTATCTATACTGGTATTTCTTAGAAAATATAATAGCTTCATACCTTTGGTAAGCTATTAGCCAATAAATGCAGGAAACATACTAACAACAGCTTATATATTTTGGGATCAGCATTATAGGTATATTACACATTATTTAAACTTTATAATTTTACCAAAGGATATTAGATGACTATCATAATATACAAATTACTATTGTAGGTGTTAGTGAAATTATTTTATTGAAGTTCAATATGTATGCCATGCAACTGGAAGACTAAAGATTTTCATTTTTATCTGTTTGGCTGCTGAACATAGCTCAAGGACCAATAGATGCTAAATTGTAGCAGTTCTTATCTTCAATTTAGTAATATGTCAATATTTACATAAATACATGCAAAGGAAAATACGTAAATGCCAGAATATATACAGATGATAACTTAGGGCAATGTGCCATTTATAAAATAATTGCGTCTTTAGTGATTTTTGACATATTCATATACTTTAAATAAAATAAAGTACATTTATATGATTGTTACACATGTGGGGAATTATCAGCAGAGAATATCAGTGTGATTAGATTTGCACCTTAGATGTATTATCTTAGTGGGAGTGTAAGAGAAGGCCTGGAGGCTTGGAAAACTGGAGAAAAGACCATCTATTTAATGACTGCTCTATGTTTCTGGCAAGACAGTAGCAAGACACAATAAAATACGAACAATTGGCCTAGGAAGAAACAGAGAAATTTGCAATTATATTTATATGTTTCAACATATATTTGAGTCAACAATATTTGAGTTTTCAAGTAAAAGAGAGTAAATATGAATTGATTAAGTTACTGTATTGACTGGGAGGGGATTCAGCATTGGATGTAATGAATTCATGGGTGTACCTACTATATAAAGTATTAAAGTATTTCCCATGATTTCTCAGCTGCCTCAATATTTTGATATTTGTATTCCAACAGAATAATTAAAAATATCTTAGGTAATTTCTCTTGCTCAAGTGGATGGGTCATTTTATTATACACAGATTAATGATTCAATTCTGACGAAGGGCAAATGAAAGATAAAATTTGCATGTACAGTGAAATAATTACTTTGGCTGCCAAATTTTATGATCTTAAGTGGAAATATTCTTATAAAAATTCTCCTGAAGTTTTGCTAATAATTTTTTTCATACCTTGTATTATGCCAAAGATCCTAGTTCAACAAGGTATTTTCAACTTCCTCCTAAGCCTGGTTATTATCTGCTAATCTTTTCCTAAATTAGGTATCTGAACCAATTCACTTGCTTGTCTCTTATCATATTATCTGAAAACCAGTTCACACAAATCATTACCTAATAAGCTTGAGAAAGGACTCATTGTAAAACTTTCTCTTAGAGATTTACCTTATACAGTAGCATGTTAGATTAATGAGGGATTTTGTTTCAATTTTCATAAATTATAAAAGTCTTAAGTTGATACATTAATACATGTTTAAATGTGCATATCCTTCTGTAACCAATACTGAACAAAAATATAGAAATGTACTCAACACTAGAAAGTTCCTTATCCCTCCAATTAGTTAGTATTATTGCTCCCTCTCTCAGCATAAGGTTAGCGACCATTCTGTCTTTTGTAATCTTTGATTAATTTTACTTGTTTTGAAATCCATATAAATAAAATCATATGGTTTTCCTTCTTTTGTATCTGATTCTTTTGATTAATATTAAGAATAGGAGATTCATCCACACTGTGGCAATGAATTTTCCCATTCTAATGTCTCTTATGGACATTTGATCTGGTTTAAACTTTGGCTATTAAGAAAAATATTTATATGAAAATTTATGCAATTTTGGTGAACATATGCACTAGTTTATTTTGAGCATATGCTCAGGAGTGTGATTGATGGGTCACAAGCTATAGATTTGCCCCGATTTGGTGAGTTCTGCATTCGATCTATAGATTAATTTGGAAAGAATTAAAATTTTACCAGTGTTGAGATTTCCTACACATGTAAATGTATATCACTCTGTTTAGGACTTTTTTTCATTAAAATTTGCAATCTTCAATCGAGAGGTCCTACAAACTTTTGTTATATTTATTCTGTGCATTTTACATTTTTATGCTATTGTATGCAACATTATTTTATAATTTGATTTTCAACTTGATCTTTCTAGTGTCTAGAAATACAATTGATATTTATATATTGGCCTATATTCTTGTGCCTTGATAAATTTACTTATGTGTAAAACACAAGGCTAACAATTGATGTAGTGAACCACAGAATCAAGCCCAGATGTCTGACAAAACAAAACATGAAATTTGAAAAACCCGAACCACATTATGGAAAAAGTCGTATCTATGGAAAACAAGTAAGACTAATCTGTGACTAGCGTACGTTTCAGAATGCATTCCAGCAGGAGCTTAATAGAGAACAAAATGGAAGCCAAAATTAAAACAAAATATGTGAAAACTTGAAGAGAAACACTATCCTCAAATTAAATCCACCAAATGGGCTTAGTAGGAATGACAAAATATCTTTCAAAACGATTTCTACTGTTATTTTAGCGTTGAATTAAAATTCTGAAAACCTTTAAAAGAATTATAAAATTATACAATATATACCATAATTAAATTTGCTTCACATTTTATGCAACACTCAATACTAAAACGAGAAATGTCTTCAAATCTCTAGGAGAAAATAGTATCATCTCAGCCTTCTATGAAATCAAGGCAATATGTGAGTATTATTTTAAAATATTTTTCTCAAAATACAGAAAAATGCATACAAGTATGATGAACTCTTACTATTCTAAGCAATTATATGAAGTAGATTTGGGGAAGAGGGAAGAGAATGTCAAGACATAACTACTACCATAAAGAAAGAAATGGGATGACTAGAAGTACATAAGTGGCATTCGGTTACCTTCCATCCTAAGAACCAAGGTGCTGAATAAAAATAGACTTACCATCAGGAGGCCATTAATAAGGATTCTTAATTACTAATACTCAGTTGATTGCAGCTGGATATCCAGTGACCAAGAGACCCTGCACAGCTAACCTCCCAGTCTCTGATCAATAAAATTCCGACAGAGGAATTAGAAGGAAAGCAGAGCAAGATGGCCATATAAAACTCTCCACAGATTGTCCTTCCCATAAGAACAATACATTTAACAACTATCTATACAAAAACCACCTTCCTAATAACTAAAACTCAGGTGAGCTATCAGAGTGTGTGGTTTTAATATTATATCACAGAAAGAGGCAATGAGGAAGATTAAAAAAAGACAGTCTTTACAAGCCAATGCCATTCCATCCCCATTCCCCAGCAGCCATGTGGTACAAACAGAGAATCTGTGTGTTTCGTGGAGGGGGAGTGAAGTGACTGTGGGACTCTGTATTGGAACCCAGAGCTGCCCTGACCCCAGTGGAAAGCAACAGCAGACAAAACTCAATTGATGCCCATGGAGGCAGCATATAGACCAGCCCCAGACAAAAGAGAATTGTCAATTCCAGTGGTCAGAATAAGAGTTTCAGCAAGGCTTGACACCATGGGCCAAAGTGCTCTGAAGTTCTGAACAAACTTGAAAGGCAGTCTAGGTCACAAGTCTCAGTGCTGTGATAGGCTTAGAGCCAGTAAACTTAGGGGGCTCACAACCTAAGGAAACACCAGCTATGCCATCCGTGGGGGTGCTTGTGCCACCTCTTCTTCATCCCCAGGCTGTGCAGCATGCAGTATTGAAAAAGATTGCTTCATTTCACTTGAGGAGAGGAGAGGGAAGAGTGAAGATGACTTTGTCTTGCAACTTGGATACCAGCTGAACCACCATGGAATCGGGAATCAGGAAGTGTCCTTAGGCATCTATTTCAGACACCAACTCCCAGATGACATTTCTAGAAGTGCCCTGGGCTAGAATGGAATCCACTGCCTTGAAAGGAAGGGCCCAGTCCTGGCAGAATTTTTCAGCTTCTGACTAAAGAGGCCTTGGGCCCTGAATAATTAGCACCAGTGGCCAGATAGTACACGCCATGGGCCTTGGGTGAGACTCTGAGGTGTACTGGTTTCAGGTGTCATCCAGTACATTTGTAGCTGTGGTGGATACAAGGAGTGACTCCTGTTTGCGAAAAGCAGAGGGAAGAGTAAAGTAGGCTTTATATTGCAGCGTACATACCAGCTCAGGCACAGAGGGGTAGAACACTAAGTGAGTTCTTGACATCCCCAATTCCAGGCACTGACACTTGGACAGTGTTTATGGATCTGTCCTGGGCTAGAGGGGAGTCCAATGCCCTGAAGGGTGAGTACCAGGACTGGAAGCATTTATCACAAGCTGACTGAAGAACGCTTGGACCTTGAGTGAAAATCAGCAGTATCTGGCAATACGCTTAATGGGCCTGTGGCGGTGGCCGTGGAGAAAAACTACTGTGCTTGTGTAAAGGGAAGAGAAGAGTTGGAAGGAATTTGGCTTGTGGCTAGGGTGCATGTTCAGCTACAGTAGAATAAAGTAATAGGTACATTTGTAAGGTTTTCAACTTTAGGCTCTGGCTCCAAGATGGTATCTCTGAACCTGCCCGGGGCCATGGTGAACTCTCCACCCAGAAGGGAAAGGCACAAGCTTGGCTGACTTCACCAGCTGTTGATTGTAGGGCCCTAGACCCTCAAATGAATATAGACACGTGATAGCAAGGTAGTAGTTACAGTGGGCCTTGTGTGAGACCCATTGCTATGCAGTCTTCTGGTCTCACCCAGTGCAGTCCCAGTGGTGGCAGCTACAGGGGTGCTTATGACACCTCCCCCACAGTTCCAGGCAGCTCAGCGCAGAGAGATATACTCCATTTCTTTGAGATAAAATAAGGGAAACAAATAAAATTATTACATACCTTCTCCTGAAGCTAACCCACATTGATTAAGGCACTCTATCTATAATATTCTCCAAATACAAAGTAGAGCAAAATTTCCTTTGCTTCTACCTCCCTCCTCAAGAAAAGAAACAAGTAGATGTATTTGTTTGTATCCTGACATCTGTGTATCCTCATCCACACTGTTTCTACCCTGGTGAGTAGAAATGTTGGATCTTTGGGAAAGGACTTTTGCCTTGTCCTTGCAGCTTTCTCTTCTCCACCAACTCCACCAAGGAAAGACATTCCATTTTTCCTTCTATCCTGATGGGAAAGAAATCTACATCATACCCTTCATTTCCCCTAGTGATATCTGCCTTTTACTTACCTTGAGAAATAATGGCAAAATGGTTACAAGGACAGAAATTTTTGCAACAACAAATTCATTCAGAATCATTTCAAAAATTAAATTACTATCATTCACAAAAGTAATAACTTAAATGCTTTTCAGAAGCCGATGGGTTTAAAATGATAAGTAAAATGTCAAAAGGGCAATTGGAAGTAGTTTAAACAGCTTTATAGGGTCACCCTTTTTTCATTCTCTTTACACTTTTCTATTTTGATTTCTATTTTATAATGTTAACTTCTTGTTACTTCTGGGTATCCCAGATTAATCATTGAGGTTAAGACTCTGAAGGCTAGTGTAGTAAAATATTGCAGACCAAATAAGGGTGTCATAGTGACACAGTAAAATATAATATAAAGGTGAGTTATATTCAAAATAATGAAATCGTTTCATGCATATGATAAAATATATGATGATGAATCAAATGACATGAAGTATTTTTTTCCTAAAAATGTTATTAAGACATTAGGTAATGGAGAAAGAAGTAATAAGATAATAATAGTATGACCTCAGTTAAAATATTTGTAGAAAAATCAGTTGAAATTCTCATTCTTTACTCACTTTCCAAGATAAGTTTTTAAAATTAAATGATAATGTAAATATTAAAGCAAATTCACACAGTACTTATATACTATCTGCATAGAAAGGGGTTTCTAAGCACAAGGTAATAAATTTAAAAAGGAAATAAACAATGATTTGAGAACTTACTAATGAAAATATATTTTATATCAAAGGAATCATAACCAAAATCAAAGCAAAATTACAAGTTAAGAAAAATGTGTAGGCTACATTCTCATCTATATATCTGAAAGTAAAACATTATATCTCCCAACAGAAAAATCAGCAAATTTTATGAATCCAGAGATCTAAAACAAATGCCAAATTAACATATTTAAAATGTAAAACTTCAGCAGTAATTATAGACATATTATTGGAGAGATAGTAAAATAATACTGAAAATATGAGAAAAGAGATAACTTTGAATATTAAACAAAAATATTAAAGATAAAATTCCCAGGAGTTATATTGTAAAGAAACAGTTGAACCTCATCTGTATTGAAGGCATTTACATGCAAAAAGAGAAAAATATGTTAAGTCAAAAAAGTGGCTACATAACAATTAGAACAAAGACAGAAATTTATAAAGGCCAATTTTAGCAGTGTCAACACAACTTCTACCAAGAATAGAGTGATGCCCTCTATACTTGGTATGTTTATGTCTTTTGCTAAGCTGAAGTTAGAAAAATATCAGAAATATTGCCAATAAAAGAGGAATACGTTAAACCCTATTAACCTGAATCCCTACTTAATCTTCAATTTGCATTTAATTAGATGACCTGTGTAGTATGTCTATGTAAAAAAATAGTGCCTTGAGCTGGCACTACTCTACAGTATATTTTGGTTCTGGCAAGTGATTAAATTGGAATTCTTGAGAGGAGTGTCCTTGTAAGATGTATTAGCATATTAGAATCCCATGTGTAAGAAAGTCTATGACTCTACCACGATTGATCTTCTGAGTGAGTAGCTGAGGGTTTAACATAGTTTAAGGTTGATTTACCAAGACAAATATACTCTCGGAAGAACTGGTTAGTATGCTCACCCAATCACCTCTCCTTCCTTTGGATACTTTTCTTAAAGTATCCATGGCCGGATGCCATGCTCCTCAAGAAACTACATAATAAGGGAATAATTTAAAAAAAAAACTATTTGCTCAATATATGTATATATACTCTCAACTGTATTCATAACAAAATAAGAAGAAAGTATTCATGGTAATTACAATCCCCAAGGGTCACGAGGTCGTAAATGATATTTATAGCTAACTTATTCTACTACCCATTCTGTATTCCCTTTGCCTTCATCAAGAACTTTAGCTGTTTATTGTTCTTTACCTGGTGGAGTGACCAAAATTTTAATCCTGAAGGATCTATGCCATAAGTAGTTCTCCCCAGATTGCGTTGTAATTTTCTATTGATTTCAATCACAGAATATAATAAAACTAAGAGATACTCTGAGAGATCACTCATATTCTAGACCTACTCTTCCTTACCTCTCTGATGGAATAGCCCAGTTTCCCCTTGGTAGCCCTCATCAGTTGCCCCAGCCAACCCCATAACTCCTTTCTTCGCCTGTTGATTCAGAATTAGTAGCCCAAAGTGGCCAGGTTGACAGGCTTAACTTTCAGTTCAATGGAATTATTGCTGTGTCTCCTGGTACATGCATTCCTCTCTATGAACCTGATTACCTACATGCCAGCAGAGCATAAAGTTACAAAACAGGAAGCAACAATTTTGCTACTGAGTCACTATGGGAATGTCAAGTGGTACCACTCTTATTTCCACCCCATGATTCCTGAACCCATAAATCCTGAGTATCAGAGAAAAAGTACTATATATTGGATATGATTGAAAGCATATACAACTTTCTGGAGAAGCTAGTCCTGGCCCTGCAAGGCACTGCCACCTAGCTGGTGCTGAAACTGGGTCTTCAAAAACATCTTAGCCAGGCGTGGTGGCTCACACCTGTAATCCCAGCACTTTGGGAGGCCGAAGCAGGCAGATAATTTGAGCTCACAAGTTTGAGACCAGCCTGGGCAATGTGGCGAAACTCTGTCTCTACAAAAAGTACAAAAAAGTAGCCAGGTGTGGTGGCACGCACATGTAGTCCCACATACTCAGGAAGCTGAGGTGGGAGGAAGGCTTGAGTCCAGGAGGCAGAGGTTTCAGTGAGCTGAGATGGCGCCACTGCACTCCAGCCTGGGCAATAGACCCAGACCTTGTCCCAAAACAAAACAAACAAAAACAAAACAAACAAAATAGACATCTAACTGTTCTATCAAGCTAATTCCTTAAGGATGATGGGGAATGTGATAAGACCAGTGAATTTCACAAGCATAGGCCCATTGCCATAATTCTCTGGCTATTAAATGTGTTCTTTGGTCAGAATGCTGCATGTAATACCACAGGAGTAGAGCAGGCATTCTGTTCATAAGTCCACAGATGATAGTTTTGGCAGAACCATAGCATGCACTGAAGATAAATCCAACCAGAGTAAGTATCAATTCCATTATGCACAAAACACTGTCCCTTACATGATGGAAGCATTCCAATGTAATCAATCTGCCGCCAGGTAGATGGCTGATCACCCCCAAGGGATAGTGATATATTGAGCATTCAGTGTTGGACTCTGCTACAGACTGGGCACTCAGCAGTGGCCATAGGCAGGTCAGTCTTGGTGAGTGGAAGTCCATGTTGCTGAGCCGTAACCTTAATCCCTGACACCGTGGCTACTTTGTTCATGAGCCCATTGGGGAATGATAGGATTGAGTATGGAAAAAAGCAGAATGGAATCCCCCAAAGGGTCATGCTATTCACTTGATTATTAAAATCCTCCTTTTCTGAGATCAGTCTTTGGTGAGCATTTACATGAAACACAAATATCTTTATATATTTTGTCCATTTAGAGAGGTCAATCCTCATACCTATTCCACTAATTTTTTTTGTTATTAATTTTTCACTCATGGTTGTTCTAAGTCTTTCACCATCTGGCCAAACCATTAGCTACAGTCCACGAATCAGTACCATCATCTCTTGATAACCGTGGAGGATTGGTTCCAGGACCTCCTGCAGATACCAAAATCCATGGATAACCTAGTTTCAGATATAAAATAATGTAGTATTTGCATATAACCTGTGCACATTGTCCCGTATACTTTAAGTCATCCCTGGATTACTTATAATACTTAACGCAATGTAAATACTATGTAAATAGTTGTTGTACTGTATTGTTTAAAAAAGATAAAAAATCTATACACATTCATTACAGGTGAAATTCATTTTTTTTTTACATAATTTTGATCTATGGCTGGTTGAATCCACAGATGTGGGGAAGGTAGTGTAGCAGGTGTGAACACCACAGGCATTTGGGCCAATTGTTCTTGTAACTTACTTGGGCCTTCAAGGCCTGCTTGAGCCTGATCATATGTATATACCACTTCCATTTCAGAATAGACTGTTGCAGTGCATGTCCAACTTAATAGATTAGTGGGTCAGATAACACCTACTTTATAATGAGCAGCTCAAGTGTCATGATAATTTGGGGGGCCATGGTCGAGTGCACAGTTTCTATTAAGGCCCAGTAGCAGGCCAAGGTCTGTCTCTCACAAGGTGAGTAGTTATCTGCAAAAGATAGCATACTGTTGATAAAAATCCTAAAGAACTGTGTTATGATTCACCTATGGGCACTTGTCACAGGATAAAAACAGTATTCTTATCTACAACTGACGCTTCAGGCTCCATTGGAACTAATGGATCATATGGTCCAAGTGGCAGAGCAGCTTGCTCAGCAGCCTGGATCAGTTTTTACAAGTGTTACAGCAGAACTGATTGTATTGATCATAATAAAGGATGGGAAAGAGAATGTTAAAATTCTTGCACAAAACCAACAGCATTGCTGGGAGGAGGAATATTCTGTGTGCAAACCAATTCTAGTTTTCTTCTCCTGCTAGGGTAAAGCCA
Source organism: Pan paniscus (assembly GCF_029289425.2). Lineage (NCBI taxonomy): Eukaryota > Metazoa > Chordata > Mammalia > Primates > Hominidae > Pan > Pan paniscus. The sequence goes on along the minus strand of NC_073253.2, from coordinate 89,707,761 downwards.
AAAAGATCTCAACTGCTGAAACCAGGAGCACATTTCAAAGCTATATTGTCCATAGAGGCTGAAATGACAATGTCTAGCACACTTAATTATTAGACAACACGTGCTTCATACTTTTTATTCCGCTATCATAGTGAAGAATGTTAAAATACATAAATTGCATCTTTTTAAATCATAAACAGAATTATATGCAAAAATGAATATTTCAACAAATTAAAGTCATAATTTTTTAAAGACCCATTTTATTTATTTATTTTTTCCTTAAAAATATTTATTTCATTAATCTAAAATAATTTTCTTGGTGATTATCATGTCCAGAGGAATATTCTAGTTTGAGCTGCTTATATTTTTTTCAAAATGTAAAAGGAAATCCTCTCTGAGACCATGTCTCTTTCACACTAAAATTCAAATATAAAATTGCTAATAACTTTAATTTGTTAAAGATCTTAATTTCTGAGTTTAACAACCATCTATCATTTATAACAGGAAATAAAAGAAAATAAATTTGACTCTAATAACATGACTCATGATAATTTTAGCCGTATTCTCCTTCAGCAATAACTGTAACCTAATAAATTGACAGTGGATATTTCCTCCTTGAACACAATTAGTAATGACCCTTTTCTTTTATTATGATGCCCAGTTGTCCTCAGATAAGACTGTGAGATTAACTACTGTGGCAAGCCTGCTGAGATTATACAAGTGTGTAGCCTGCTGTTTCAGTTAGCAATGACTTGAGAAAAAAACAATAATTATATATGTATATATGTATACATATAAATATATAATTTGTGCTGGATATATGTAGACACACACACATACATATGTATAACCATAGGTTCCTGTGGTTGACTCCTTACACATTTCACTTCAGTTTCAATTTCATGTAGATCTGTATGAGTTTCAAACCAGGTGAAAAATCATATCATTATGGCCCAGCAGGGGCATAAAATAATTTCACTGAAGCCCAGCTGGTTTGAAATGCAATGACTGAAAATCAGGTAAGGTTTACATATTGGCAGCTTTGAAAATCAAAGCTTTACACACCTCTGATTACATTTAAATTAGAATTCACAGTAAAGGTCACAAGTTGTACCCAATTGTAATGATCTGACTGTAACCCTGGAACTATCTCAAACTTATTGCTCTAGGGCTGGCTTGCCAGTGTCAGGTGCCATCAGTCTCACCAGGCAGAGATGAGGGCACAGGGTGGAACTCTGCACACCTCATGCCTAAGTCATGACCACACAACTCTAAGAGTATAACACATTATTCATCACGTCTCCTAAAAAATTCACCCTCAGTATTCTGTAGGATCCTCTTATCAATGGGTTTCACTTTGCACAATTTCAGTTACTCAGAGGTCAGTTGCATTCTGAAAATACTACATGAAAAATTCCAGAAATTAGCAATTCATGTTTTAAATTGTGAGTTGTTCTGAGTTGGGTGATGAAATCTTGCACCACCCTGCTTCATCTTGTCTGAGATGTGACTCATCCCTTTGTCCAGTGTATCCAAGCTGTGCACACTCACACTACCTCCTTGTGAGTCACTTAGTAGCAGACTTGGTTATCAAAATGACATAGTATGGTTTGTATAGGGTTTGGTACTATCCACAGTTTCAGGCATCCACTGGGGTTCTAGAAAGGTAAGCCCTGTGGATAAGTGGGGGATGCAATTTATGTCACAGCGTTTGATGTCTATATCCTAAGCTTAATGAAGTGTAGTAGTGAGGATATTTCAATTATTTTAATTGTTTACAAGGTTATGACTTGTGATCATTGAAACAAATGTCCTTTTCTCTTCCTCTTGTTTTTGTCTCCTGCTTTTCAGATCATAGAAAAATTAGGGTTACTCACCCCTGTTATCCCAGTACTTTGGGAGGCTGAGGCGGGTGGATCACTTGAGAACAGGAGTTCAAGACCAGCCTGGCCAATGTAGCGAAACCCTGTCTGTACTAAAAATACAAAAAATTACCTGTTCATGGTGGTGGATGCCTCCAATCCCAGCTACTCGGGAGAATGAGGCAGGAGAATCTGTTGAACCTGGGAGGCATAGGTTACAGTAAGCCGAGATCACGCCACTGCACTCTATCCTGGGTGACAGAGTGAGACTCCATCTCGGAAAAAAAAAAAAAAAAAATTAGGGTGACGTGATTAAATACATATTTAAGATAAATATACACATAATCAATACTCATTTCTATACACTATTGCATTTCCATTATATTTACAGGATTACTTATAGCTAAAATTGATTTAATTTGACCTATCTCTCCTTTATTTTGGGAATTAGCTGTAAACACATGTTAATTTTATGGATCTTCTAACAGGCATTTTTTGCTAACTAGGTTTAGATTTCCCTAAAGCATTGAAAATTAAGGCAGGGTAAAGAAAGCTAGAGCCATCACTTCTTATTCACCATTGTTATTCTAAATTTATAAATATCCTTTAGAAAAAAAACTAAACCAAGTATTTTTCATCCATTTTATAATATATTCTACCACATGAACCATATAAAACAGTTAAGAAAACGTTCTTTTATACCTAAAAAAGTCAAATTATCTAATTAAATAAAGGTAATATTCAATCTATTTTTCTATCCCTCTTATAACAACAAACAGCTTTAGCCTCTTTCTCAGGTCTTTCTCTGCCTATGCGTCCATCCTTTCATAATCTCCAAATGCTTACATAATTTTTACACAGATTCCTTTTCAAAATTTTTTATAGCAACTTTTCAACTGGTTTCAATTATATGAAGTACGAGTCTTTTTTTAAGAGTCAGTGTTTTCTGTAAAAATCTCAATTTCTTTCTCATCTTTACTCTGGATTAAAATCTGCATTCTTAGTATTTTCTTGTCATTTTCTCATTCAACATTAATTCAAGAAATACCTATTCAGGGCCTACCATGTAGCAAGCACAGTTAAAAGTGTTGGGTGGAGATGGCCGTGACAAGCTCCTATTCTCAAGAACCTCACAGATGAGAATAATGAGATTGTATGATTAGTAATAAAGATTCAGATCAGACTAATACAGTAAATGCTTATGAATTTATGTTGCCTTAGCATCCATTTCGAATACACGTTTAACTTTCTCAGACCAAGAGCAGTACAGTTTCAGTTCTACACAGTTTTCAGCTCTACACCCAGCACAAATGGTTCAAGCCTGTGGCCACAGATAAGAAGTTAAAGGAATCTCTCCTGCCTAGAAGCCTGGGCTCCCCACCTTCTCTCTGCTTTCCTTAAAATGACCATTCTGGCATTTGCCTGTGAATTTAAGGTGACCCATGCCTTTTTCTCATATACGCTGTTAATTGCCAGAACTTTTTTACCTCCCTTTCTTCCTGCCTGCCGTGTGTTCCCTGACCTGTGTGGCCTCCAGGCTTGCAGTATATACCCCACGTTCTGTAAGAACTAAAAACTCAAACTTTCACAGTGTGGCTCTTGCTGAAACCTTGCCAGCGATCCCACCAGTAGGCTGGCTGCCTGAAGGCACCCCTGCAGGTGGATCTCCTACTAGTGTTTTCTCAGGGCCTCTGAAACTGCTAAGAACAGTAGCTATCAGCTAAGTTGATAGAGAAACTCCATGAAGAGTTTCATTCAAAACAAATCAATAGAATACTCGATATTCCCCAGCATGAGAGGAAAGAAGTGTGGAATCAGGCTTCATACTGAAGGTAATTCTAGCCTTGAATTGAAAAAAGACTCTTGCTTTCAAGGGCAACATTCTTATCTGCAGAAATGAACTGTGTTTTACACTGGAATCTCCGTGTGACCAGTTTTTTCCTAATTATTCAGGTCCTTGCTCTTTCCAAGAAAATGTCAGCATTTTAAAATTTGACATTTTAAAAGACCCAGAGTGTTTTGACATCAAATCAAATATAAGTTAATTTAAATTAGTTCACAAAAATGTCACAAAGTGAGACAAAAGAATCCACTTTTTTCTCTAAAGTCACAACAAATTGTTTAATAAAGAAGAATAAATAAATAATTATGTGTAACAGATTGCCAGTCACTGTCTTTCATTTCCTTAAGAAGAATGGAGCAGACTAACTCTGCTAGAATTTCCTGATGTATTAGATCAGTATATATATATTTTAAAATTTTTGGAATGTGACATGCAATAACTATTTTTCACTTTTATCTTGAAAAGTCATGTCAAATCTCAAAAGAAACACATGAACAACAGTAACAACAAAAAGCTATCTTAAAATTAGCCTCAATCTTGAAAGAAAAAGATTGGAAGGTCATAATGTCACAACAATGAGTGGTTTTATAAATTGAATAAATTTATCTTTATGACAAACTCATTATATTTTTCTTATTTTACTTTAGTCATGTGAAAGTATATTCCAAACCCAGAACCTGAGCACAGATTGGGACTGAGAAACACTTGTCTAGATTGTCAGGCAATCTGTAACATCAGCAGTGGATGGAAAGAAGGAGAAAGATGAGTTTTATGGATGCTAACCCATCTATATGGCTTTGGAAAATAAAGTACTGCTGTTTTTTTTGTAAAGGATTTTTATTTTTTATCTTTACATACATCTCCCATTAAAAGGTTAAGACATTAGGGTTTTCTATTTATAACTTGACTTTTGTATATGCAAACACTGTTTTGGAAGATCTTGATGATAAACTCAGCAGATATGAACTGGTCTGGTACTACATGGTAGTATAAGGTATCTGATTTCCATCAGGGTATGATTACAATGTATACTTTATATCTAGAATTAATCTAATGTTTCTCCATTTTTTTTTTCACAGACTCACATATATTTCACTTATTTATACTTCACAATATTTCAGCATTCTTTTGGGATTGCCTTTATTTGAGATTGGGTTTCCCACCACTTCTTTGAAAACTTCAGATGTATTATGCCTCTTAATAAGAAATCTGACATGATAAAATGACATAAATAACAGAGATAAAATCAGATGTATCTTAGTCATTGCTGAACTTTCAGTAAGCACAATTGTGATCAAGCCGAAAAGATACAGTAAATTGCATTAATAAAAAATATGGGTCTTTTGTCCTACCATTATTCTCAACATATTCCATAATTTAACACAGTGGCTTAGGTGATGCCTTCATGCAAATTTATCATAGCATGGGTCATGAAGAGTGACTGACAAAGTAGTATTTCACAGACACGTCCATTGACTGTGATAAATACGACCTCTACGTTAGAAATTCATATAACACATTGAAATTTAGAACACGATGATGTTGGTAGACAAGCCAAGCCCATGAAATCATAAAACCATGAATAGTCTTTCATAATTAAAGCCGTTATATTCATGTCTACTGGACAAAGCAACACATAAGCTATAAAGGTCATCATTATCTCTCAGTTTAAAAAATAAAATAAAAACCAAAGTTAAGATTCAGTATCACTCTCATTGAGCACAGTTGCTAACTCTCTGACTACAGAACTTACTCTGTGTTCCCTTCTGCTATTGTTCTGTGACTATTTTTTAATCACTTTTCTTTCATAAGCAATTTTTCCTTTTCCCCTTCACTCTCTCTTCTTAATCCACAACTCCACCCAGCAGGCCCTGAATAACTTTGGAAGTAAAAACACCCTGTAAAAGATTGTCCTTTTTTTTTTCTGGTTGCTTACAGTTGCATTACATTTACAGTTATGCACCACATGATGTTTCAGTCAACAATGACACACATTTACTATAGCGGTTTCATAAAATTATAATGGGGCTGCAAAATTTCTATCGCCTGGTGACATCGTGGTCATTGTAATGTTATAGTGCAACATATTACTCATGTCTGTGGTGATGCTGGTGTACACAAACCTACCGTGTTTTCAGTTGTATAAAAGTATAGCACACACAATTTCGTATAGTATATAATACTTGATATGCTAATAAATGACTATGTTACCTATTTATGTATTTATTCTATGGTACTTTTTATCACTACTTTAGAGTGTAGTCTTTCTACTTAAATATTTTTTTAAAAGTTAACTGTAAAACAGCCTCAGGCAGTCACTCAGAAGGTATTTCACAAAAAGGCATTTTTATCATGGGAGATAACAGCTCCATGAATCTTACTGCCTCTGAAGACTTTTCACTGGGACAAGATGCAAAAGTGAAAGAGGTGATATGATATTGATGATCCTGACCCTGTGTTGGCCTATGATAATGTGTGTGTTTGTGTCTTAGCTTTTAACAAAAAAGTTTAAATAGTACAAACAAATTTAAAAATAGAAAAATGCTTATAGAATAAGGGTATAAAGAAAGAAAACATTTTTGTACAGTTGTATGTACAATGTGTGTTTTAAGCTGTGTTATTACAAAAGAGACAAAGGGTCAGAAAATTAAAAGTTTATAAAGTACAAAGCTACAATAAGTGAAAGTTAATTTGATACTAAATAAATACTTTTTAAAATAAATGTAATGTAGTCAAAGTGTATAGTGTTTATAAAGCCTACAGTAGTGGACAGTAATATTCTAGACCTTCACATTCACTCACGTCTCACTCACTGATTCACCCAGAGCAAGTCCTGCAAGATCTTGGTAGAACACATGGTAAGTGCTCTAGACAGGTTTACCATTTTGTAAATCTTTCATAATGTATTTTTACTGTACCTTTCTATTTTTAGGTATGTTTAGATACACAAATACTTACTATTGTGTTATAATTTCTGACAGTGTTCAGTATAGTAACATGCTGCACAGGTTTGTATCCTAGGAGCAAAAGACTATATGATATAGCCTAAGTGTGTAGACTTGATATGGTCTGGATCTATGTCCTCAGTGAAATCTCATGTCTAATTGTAATCCTCCATGTTGCAGATGGGGCCTGGTGGGAGGTAATTGAATCACGGGGGTGGTTTCTCATGGTTTAACACCATCACCCCTTGGTACTGTATAGTGATAGTTTTCTCATGAGATCTGGTGTATAGCACCTCCTCCTGCCCCTCTTGCTCCTGCTCTGGCCATGTAAGATGTCCCTGCTTTTCTTTTGCCTTCTACCATGAATGTAAGTTTCCTGAGGCCTCCCAAGAAGCAGAAACCACCATGCTTCCTCTACAGCCTGCAGAACCATGAGCCAATTAAACCTCTTTTCTTTACAAACTACCCAGTCTCAGGTATTTCTTGATAGCAGTATGAGAACTGAGTAATACAACATTCTATCGTCTTTATTCAATGACAAAATTATCTAACAATGCATTTCTCAAACAATATACCTATCATTAAGGGACACGTAGCTGCATTATCATAAAGGCACTGAATATAAAATGATAATGATATTTGAGAATGTAAACAACAGCCTGGAATCTCATCATTATTTGTTTAAAGAAACTTTTCTTTGATTTCCTAGTTATGCATATGAACTTTTCTTCAGAAACAAAACTATGATGCAAAAATGTATTATTATTCAATTCATTGGCCCTGTTCAAGATGAAACAAATTGTCAGGTCTTGGTATCAGATGGTTTATTCAATTTAGAGAACAGGTTTGCGCACACAGAGACATCCACTGTCTGGCAGAGAGGACATATCTATGGAAATGACAGGTTGCAAACCTTTTAGGAACATTAAAAGTTACAATTAAAAATAAATAGAAGGCAAAGAACTGTTAGCATTTTTTCTAGTACGATCCCTAGGTGACTCCCTGGAAATCAACTGAGGTGCTTTTATATAGCAGATTCCTGGGTCCCACTCAACACCTGTAGAATCAGGGAAACCAGAAGAGATGCTTGGGAATATGCATTTATAATAATCTTTTCAGATGTTTCTTGTATACTCTTTAGTCTGAATATTACTAGGTTATAAGAATACTGTAGCTTCCAGCGTGACTATATCCATCAACTTGCAACACTCCTGCTAGGTTCTGAAGTCCTAACCACAGTACTATTGTAAGATCTGGCTGGTTAGTGAATCTAAGTCATTTGTGGCCATGAGAAATTCACAGGGCTGAGCTTGCAAATTGACAGTATTAATGGCTATACCATGTTAGTAGGTCTCAGCAGGAGTGGAACAGTTCTTAAAGCCTATAAGTGAGAATACATGGTATTCAGTGTTTTGTTTCTGTGTTAGCTTGCTGAGGATAATGGTCTCCAGCTTCATCCATGTCCCTGCACAGGACATGATCTCATTCTTTTTTTATGGCTGCATGGTATTTCAGGGTGTATATGTACCACATTTTCTTTATCCAGACTATCACTAATGGGCATTTAGGTTGATTCTTTGGCTTTGCTATTGTGATTAGTGCTGTAATGAAATGACACATGAACACATAGAGGGAAACAACACATACTGGGCCCTTTCAGAGAGTGAAGGGTGCAAGGAGGGAGAGGATCAGGAAGAAAATCTAATGGGTAATACACTTAATACCTGGGCAATGAAATAATATGTATAACCAACCCCCCTGACAAAACTCTATCTATGCCACAAACTTGCACTTGTACCCCTGAACTTGAAAGTTTAAAAAAGTTCTTAAAGCATTTATCTGATATTTTTAAGTAACAAATATTGTCTCTATATTTTTTATATTGTTATATAATATTGACAACCACAAAACTTGGTTTATATGACACAAATATACAAAGTCCTATTTGTTTTTCTTCACATTTTCTTTTTGAAAAGGATTTGTAGATGTTGCTCTCTTTAAGACAGTCATAGCATGATCTCATTAGGCTTAGGAACAAATAATACATTGAATATCTTATTAACACTGGCTGAAAAATTGTATAGATTTAGAAACGATGTTAGAACTTTTTAAACAAAATACATTTTAGATAAGTTTCATCCTTTCATTCAACTAAATAAAAAATAAATTTTCAATAATAGAACAATTTCCAGAAAATGCCCACACCTTGGAAAATGCACTAGTAACGTTTATTTTAATTTCAAACAAAAAGATCGATTTATCTAAGTCATTTCGCCCTCAAAAGTGTTAGATTGCCTTTCTTCTTTTAAATTCAAGATTTGTGCGTATTTAGTACTTTATTGATTGTGCCAGGCTAGTCTTTTTCCTTTTGTAATTTTCTCCCAGCCTATGTTAAAAGCTGTACCTACTCTGCAGTGGCACCTGTGCAATTTTAAAACAGTTCAGAAAATTACTCCCAGCTTTGACTTCTATCCCAATTTCAATTCTCTATATTCGATTGCATTCCCTGGTTTCTTTCCTGTTTCCTTATACCCTAGTTTTTCCTCCCTCTTTGGGTATTTCTTTTTGTTGACTTCCCATGTAATGGTGTGCCTGGTTTTCAATTTTGTAATGTTTTATTTTCTAAAATGCACTGTATTTCTTATTATTTCTTCACTGTAAGGGTCATGGGTTAATTTCAGCCTCGCACAGCCCAGTATAAGATCAAATCCCAGAGCATTAACGGCCTGTAATCAAGATTTACTTTAAAGATATGACAAAAGACAAGTGGAAAGAGGATATTATAAACTTTGAACTTCCCCCAGCCCTTTGGAAATAAGCTACTTTTCCTTTTGAGACCTGTTAAAATATAAATATTTGCGAAAACAAATTTGTTTCTCTAGCAGAAGAACAGTGTTAAACATGTTTTGTTTTGTAATGTAAATTTTGCAGTGCTTTCTACTTTTTCACAAAGCAGTTGGGCTATCAAGAAATTAGCACACCACTTTTCTTACTGCACAGATGAATAGGTTGGCAGTGAAATGAAGCCATTTACTGCATTTTACAGTACAGTGAGCTCAACAGCAGCTGCTTAAAAACCACAAACAAAGTTTTGAAAACAAAGTGACTCTATTTCTTCAATTGAAATGTGGAATTTATATAACAGGAATATTCCTATAGTATTGTTACTAGCTGGTGAAGTTAAATTTTTCATTAGAAGATAGTCATATTTAGCTTCTTTGCAAAGGAAGTTAAACTTTTACAAAAAGCTTTATGCTGATATTTTCTCAGTCGGTATGATTTTACCAGAATTTCTTTCATATATTGCATAGTCTTTAAATATTACTAATATATTTTTATTAAAATATACCCAAAGAATTATAACTAATATAATACATGCTTATTTTATATAAAATATGTTTTTAATGTGTTATGGACATTTTAATGAAGTTGGTAAGAAATTTATTAGGCAACATTTATGGAATGCCTCCTATGTGTATCGTGGTTTCTCAGATGCTGGTTCATGTGTGATCCTATGAAACTTAAATATTTAAGGAGAGAGAGGAATAAAGATAAATTAAAAGTCACTGTGCAGCATGATAAATGCTTTGTTAGTGACATATCCAATTAGACATGTAAGCTTAGAAGACATTTGTCTGTGTCTGCCAGGGGATTGAGATTAAGAAATAACCATCTCTGACTTAGCAAAATTAAGCTATGAATTAACGGGTCAAAATGTTTAGAGAAGGATTTTTCCAGAAAATTCTATGGTTGATAAGCTGTCAAGGAGTCATGGGGATTTTGATACATACAAAATGAAAAGTAGTTTTTTGGGGGCTGGCATGGTAGTGTTAATGGATTTCTAGGTGGGAAATAAAAGTGAAAAAGCATTTGGAAGTATTTTTATAATGGCCCTTTCTTTGAAACACAAAGAAGTTTGAATTTAGGTTAAGAAACCTAGTAAAACCCATTAAAGTGATAACTGATCAAATTTTTATTTGATCATTTCTGGAACAATGGGGGAACAATTCTGAAAGCAATGGGGAAAATTGTATCATAGGGATGACACTGGAAAAATAAAAAATGTTACATTGCTTGAGTAAGAGCACAAGCAAATGATTTTTTAAATGAATTAAAAGAATGCCAAAATGGAGGAACGCATTTGAAAAATTTAAAACAAAATAATTTACTTACCACTTGATAATTAAATGGTTGGTTATATGAGTGGATAAAGAAAATAATAACACATACATAAACACATATAGACAAACAAAATGAATAAAATACTTCAATTGTTGGAGATGTTGAGAAATGGTCTGTATACTATACATACTCAGAAAGAAAAATAAAGGTATCTATGACTTTAAAATTTTTCCCATTACTATTAATGCATGCTAATTTTCTCATCAAGAAGTAGAGTATTTTCACTCACACTGAATAAATGTAGACTGACTCTCTAATTTGTATTGACATGGGCAACACAGCAGAAGTGACCTTCTTAGACTTCTGAGCTCAGGCTTTAAGAGGACTGCCAGCTTTAGTTTTCATCCTTAAGAGCCTAGTTACTATACTGTAATGAAGTCCAGGATATTCACTGGCCTTGAGAATATTTGAGGAAGCCCTAGAAGATAAAACAATGTGTGGAAAGAAAGTGTACATGGGGGATAGTCAAGAGATCTCGGTGTCAGTCCTGTGGACAAAGCATTTGTGGTCCTTCCTCTTCAGCTCGGCCACCAGTCAAAAACAGTCATAAGAAAAAATCCAGCTGGTAGTACATGTGGCAGAAGAACTGTCGATTGTTCTTCTAAGTCATGAAATTTTGGGTTGGTTTGTTTCACAGAAATAACTACATGAAACAGTAGTTGATACTTATAAATTAAGGTTCCATATAACAAAATCAAAAACATATGAGCTCAGCATTAGAAAGGGGAGGCTGGAAGGCCAGTTATGAGAATGTTAGGGAAGTCTGGAAGATTAGTGACAAAATTGTTATTAAAGGCTGAAGAAATCCCAAGGCATATACCGTAGTGGCAGAATTTTGACAGCCCTGTCAACAGTGGGAACATGGATATTTTTTAAAAATGTACCTGATGAATTTGTAGATCAGTCCAAGAAGATTTCCAGATAGAATTTTTTATTGCTTATGGCAAAGCAATACAAAAAAGCCAATTGGAACTTTAAAAAGTAATACATGCACTTTGGGAGGCCGAGGCGGGTGGATCACCTGAGGTCAGGAGTTTGAGACCAGATTGGTCAACATGGTGAAACCTCATCTCTACTAAAAATATGAAAATTAGGCAGGCATGATGGCTCATGCCTGTAATCCCAGCCACTAGCAGGGCTGAGGCAGGAGGATAGCTTGAACCTTGGAGGTGGAGATTGCAGTGAGCTGAGATCATGCCACTGCACTCCAGCCTGGGCAACAGAGTGAGACTCCGTCTCAAAAAAAAAAAAAGAAAAAAAAAAAAGTAATACATGAAAAAGAAGGAGTTAAATAAGAAATCATTTCATTTTTAAGCAAAATTACAGAAAATATTTCTAACCAAAAATTTTATAGGTTGGAAACTATTTCTGATTCCTAGCAGGTTAAGCTGGCAAAAGTTCCTAAAAGTAAGAAATAGCCCCAAAGGAAAGATAACATCCAGGATGCTGATGGAGTCAAAATAAAATCAATAGTGTTGCTATACAACCCTTTGTTAAAACTTCAGAAATATTTAAATTCTTCTCAGAAGAACTTTTTCTAATGGAGAGAATGACAGTCTGTTATATAGCAGTTCCATAAAGATTTTAGGAAACCCTATTGTCAAAAGCACCATCAGCTTCTACTAAAATAAGTGGAGGAGTTCAAAATGCAAAAAGGCTTCTGGGCCCCCAACTATCTGTGGACACAAAGCAAACTGGTTGAGCAAACTGCTCAGTTACAAACATGGTATATTTCTTTTTTAAATGGAGGTTACTTGAGACAATGAAATAAAAATGCCAGAGATTTTAGCAAAAAAGCCAAGACAAGGATTTGTTTAGGAAACTAGTCTAAGATGGCAGATATATACCCTAATCAAGGAACATTCCTTGTCTTTTGAGTAGGGTTTCCTGGAAATCCAGGCTGGATTTCGGAATTACTACTCGCCACTGATTGCAATGAGCCTGCAGTTTCAGCTTGTTGTGAAAAAGGGTGTCTATCGCAGTTTTCCTGACCCTATGTCACCATTATACATTGCTTGTATATGGAGAAGCTAACAAGGACTTGACTTTACCGGTTTCCAGAAAAAGAATAAACATTCCAAAGAGACTCATCTGTATCCAGATATGGTGCCCATCATTATATTGCAATTGGATGGAGTACTGGGTTCTTGAGAAGGAGGACATGTGTATTTTGCATGTGGGGATATTGTGACTTCTTTAAGACGGAAGCTATAATGTGGTTTCCTACAAATATGGATTCCAGTGTTTCCCTCAATCCTTTTACATTCATGCTCTTCCTTCAAAGAAGCAGAGTCTATTTTCTTCACCTTGAATCTGGACTTACCTTGAGTATCACATTGATTAAAAGAATGTGATAAGAGGTAATACTGCAAGCCAAGGACTTAAGAGGACCAGTACTTTCCATTTTCCTTTCTAGACACCCAGCTCAGTTCCCATGTTGTATGGAGGCCCAAGCTATCCAACTGAAGTGAAGACCACTTAGAGTATCTAGAGGATAAGACACCAGATGTAGATATTCCATGGAGAGGTAAATCAAGAAACCTACACTAATATGTTGTGTTAAAGCTCCAAATATATTCATTTGTTTTTTAGTCCAGAACCCTGTCAACACTATGTAGACCAAAAAAACCATCTCGACAACTCAATTCAATCAAGCACAAATTCTAGTGCTGCTGTGAAATGGCTGTGCAGATATGATTAAAGTCTACAATCAGTTTACTGGAGTTAAATAAAAGGGAATTGTTTATGGGTTGGCCTGAATTAATACATCATAAAGCCTTTTAAAGAAGTTTTGGTCATTTCCTGGAAGCAAACATCGTAAGAGCTAATAAGTATACAATTGTTCTCTCTCTCCCCTGGATCTTCCTTCTTGATTGCTGCCTGTGAGAAACAGGTTTCGGCTCATGCCTATGGAGTTTTAATCCTGATCTTCCTTTTCTTACTGCCTGCCCTGTGGACATCTGCCTTGCTTAATAAGCTGCCACAATTGTGTAAACCTTGTAATAAGTCCATCTATGTATACATATTATATATATATATATACACACACACATGAAAATAAACATGTAGATAGATAAATAGATAATATAGAAAATAAAAACCTAATGTTAAGTTAATCTAAAGTAAAAGCATTAAAGTTTCAAGACCAATCTGTGATGCACCCAAAATATTAATGCTATAATAAAGCTTCATTCTGTTTAACTGGTTCCTGACTTAAAACAGAATTTCCAACATGATTTAGAAGCATAATGTCTTTGCTATCCATATCTAGAGTCAAAAAGCTGCAAATAATTCTGTTTTTCAAAAAAACCATCACATTAAAATGTGATACCTTCAGGCCTTGTTCTCTTCACGTATAGGATGCAATGACGTTATTCTAATACTTTTTCTTGCTCTTTAATATAAATTGACTATGAAATGGATTGAATTTTGTTACCAGAATTCATGCAGGAAACACCTCTTATGAAAGTAATTAGTAAATGATGTTACGATTGTATAGGATTAGCAAAGTCTAGAGATTTAGAATGTCTTTTCTCAAGTAATATCTTCCCCAAATATATCCAGTCTACTCTTCTCCTTGCCAAGAATCAGTGAAATGCAGTTACTTGTGATGGAGCAATATTATGCATCTAATTTATCTTCCTATATTTCAGGGATAGTTTATTACATTTTATTTTTAAGGCAAAGTAGAGTTTTTTGTTTTTTGTTTTTTTTAGTTTATAAACAGCTAGATTTTTCAGTGTTTTGCTGTCTAATTTTCCTTAGGTACAGAAAACCTGGTCCAATGGCTAATTGATGGTTCTATCTCAAGTATTGAACTCCTTTAGGAAATCCAATGCAATGATTTAATTTATGTCTAGTAGCTGAGAACTGCTATGCCTAAATTATGAAAGATGCCCATATTTTCTTAAAAAGGTTTTGAGATGACATTATCTATATTTTTAGGATTCAACCTATACTGTGCTTTAAGAAATTTTGAACTTACGTCTGTGCAGTTTAACAGCTTTATTTTCAGACATTTCTTTAATGTTACATCTAACAGCTCATAGAAAGGTGAACTGATAGTGCTTTCAAAGATACCTTGCACTGAAAAATAATCCATTGGAAAAATTATATTCGCTTTTAAATGGAATGCCTTCTTAAATCCTGTAGACCCATTCTTTTTTGGCTTGGGGATTTACTGGAATAAATTTCTCTAGAAGCAAAGACTAGGTGTTTTCATCAGATCAATTTCATCATTTATTCTATCATTAAGAAAATGCCATTGTACACACATAACCAATGAGAAGGAAAAAGCGGTAAGTTTTTTTTTTTTTTTAGCACAGAATGTGATTCAAAATAGTTGTGTTAAAAAGTCCGTTTTCATCATAAGAGGATGTCCATAATGTACATTTTCAGACAATTTTAACTTTAGACATACTAAGAGCTGCTGTAGCACTTTTATTTCTAGTCAAGATTCTCTTATGCAGAATGTGTCTGGTGATATTACAGGTGATTTATCTAGGAAAATAGGGCCAATTGAACAAACTAATGGGTTTGACTTAGCTGATTTCCCAAGGGAATTTCTGCTTTACATTCTGTGTTATCCTAAAGCTGTGCTCTGTTCATTTCAAGATGGAAAAACCCAAGTTAAAGTCTCTTCACAGGCTTTGAGTTATCCCTGTCCTTATAATGTTAGCCCTTTAGGTTCATCGTTCCATGGCACCTAAATGCAATTATTATGATTTTGATGCCCTTTGTTAGTAGTAGGAAACATTATTATTAGAGTTCAGTGATCAATAATCAAATTTTCAGATTTAGTATGATGCCATAAAACAAAGTCATAAAGAGTCTTGATTCTCTTTAGCTTTTGTCACTCCATCAATCCAACTACATAGTAGTTTAAACTATCATTTTGACACAAAGAATCTGTAATATGAATAATTATCTTTCTTCACAGCATCAACATCTTGTCTCCACTTTTATCACCATTTGTAATTAACTATGAGTCACTAGAGATTCAGAAGAGTGTCAGTTTGATTTTAAAGACAATGACCTTTACCACTAATTCAAACTGTCTTTAAATATCTCAGACTCTGACACACCTCTATTATACAACAGAACACTGTTACAAAACATTCAATTTTGTTTCTAAAATTGCACAAGTAGTAGAACCACATCTCAGACCTTAATAGCCGAGCCACATCTCAGACCTTGAAACACTCAGGATTATTATTCCTACAATATTTTCAAGTACCCACCGGCTAACTGCAACCTCCAACTCCCTGGGTCAAGCGATTCTCCTGCCTCAGCCTCCTGAGGAGCTGAGATTACAGGCACCCATGACTATGCCCGGCTAATTTTTGTATTTTTAGTGGAGACGGGGTTTCACCGTGTTGGCCAGGATGGTCTCAATCTCCTAACCTCGTGATCCACCCGCCTCGGCTTCCCAAAGTGCTGGGATTACAGACGTGAGCCACAGCGCCCAGCCGAGAGGTGGGACTTTTGAGGTGATTAGGCCGTAAGGGTTTCTACCTCAAGAGTGAGTTTAATGCCTTTACGAAAGAGGACATTTAGAAGTGACTTATCTTTCTTGGTTCTTCCCCTCTACTGTCATTTGAGAAACAGCGTTCCTCCTCTCTGGAAGGTGCAGCAAGACACAATCTTGGAAGTGGAGACCAGGGACTTGCCAGATGCCACATATTCCAGTGATTTGATCTTGGACTTCCCAGCCCCTAGAACTATAAAAAATAAGTCTCTGTTCTTTATAAATTACACAGTCTCAAATATTTTGTTACGGCAGAACAAAAAGTACTAAAACATTGACTCACATCTCTGACCACAGAATACTTTTCACTACTTCCTCTTCTGCAGACTCCTTTGTAATTTTTCTTCTATTGTTCTGGTTTTCTTATTTGAAATATTTTCCCCAACACATCACTTTATGCCAGAAGACATCCCTAAATATCTGTTGTAGAGGCTGATGAGAGTTCCATAACATCTAATCTTAGAAATGAATGTCAAGTATTGACTCAGTATGATTGATCAACTTATGATGTTCTCATAAATAAGTTGGTTGGATGAGCTCTCTTCTGATATTGTCCCTGATTTTTGGAAAGGGAACTATTCCTACTTGCTAGTGAAAAAAGACTAGTGTTTGGAGTTGAGTACTTAGTGATAATATTTGAGTACTTTTCTCAATGTTCTAATAATCATCAGAACAGCTGGAAGTATTTATTGAAAAAGAAATGCAAAGATCAAAAAGAAGATTCTGACAATTTTACTTTTTCTCTGTAGAGCTAATCTTGTATATTTTGACTGCTTATATGTATGTAAAATAGCATGAAGACAATAAGTACATTCTATAAATATAAAATTTTAGCATCTAACCGTTTATTCTGTTATACATAATTGTGAAATTTATGTGTTTCCTTTTTCCAGAAAGTTTTGTTACATGCCATATGGGTGAACTAAAATAAATGTATCATTCATTTTCAGACATATAAATTTCCCTCTTTAAAATGTTCAGTATTTTCCTTCAGAAATCACTAGTGTTGAGAATTTTTAAGAGTAATATTTCTATGGAATTAGGACATTAATAACTATATTTACTTTAAGAAATACTGCATGTATTTGATAGATATCTGGGTCTATCTTTCTCTATGATAGAACCTTGATTGAAAAACAATTACCCTTCTAAAATATGCTGAATGTACAATAGAAGTATATGTCTTTTGAATAGCTTTTATTTTATACTAATTATTTTATAATACATTCACTTCAAATTTTGGTTTAAAGTGTTAGTCATAAATATAGATAAAATAAATGGGAAATTGATTTTATGGTCTTGAATGAGACTATTATATTAATCTAGCAAATGAGTTAAATCAACAACAGAATTTTGAAAAATATGTAGTGGGTAATAGCTAATAATAATGTTTTTATGTGTAACTGATTTTATAACATTCACCTAAGTTTGTTTTTGTTAGGCCTGATAATATCAGAAGTAGTATATTTGTAATTTCAGTGTTTATTACTAATATTATACATCCCTCAATTGGCATCATTATAATATTTTAACTAAAATATACTGTGAAATTATACATTCTAGGCACTGTTCTGGGCTTCTGGAAAAATTATAAAGTTGCTTTATTAAATTCATACATGTGGAAATCTAATATAAATTTTATACATATATTTTTTATCATAAGAGTGTATAGTATTTCTTAGGGAATTTCAATGAACCTAGAAAATCTTATATACTTTAGTGCAACTGTAAGTTACTACACTTCGAGAAAAAAATCCTTGATATTTTCATAGTGCAAAAGTATACATATGTGCTAGTCTCAGCATCTAGATTAAAAATCCACCCTTGAACCTAAACTAAAAGTTAAAATATTTTTAAAAAGAACCTGTCCTACAGAAGTAAAGGCATATATGTGATCCTGGATACACAAGAATGTTTTCACAGCATTGTTTATGATGGCAAAGTAAATCAGAATTAAACATGAGTGTCTTCAACAGGGAATTGGTAGAATAGTTTTTGTATCCTTATAGTGGAAAAATGTTAAGATATTAAAAGATAAGTTAGTTTGCATGTATTTACCTGAAGCTATGTCTGCACCTATATGCAAAATAGGAGTTTGCAAAATAATATACATGATATCATTCACTTCATACAGAGTATTGGTTAACACGTTAAAGAATTTTCTGTGTGGGACCAAGTTAAGGAATTTACATGCATTGGCTGATTTAATTCTCACATAAATCAGCTGATAGAGCAGTTTTATCATTCTCATTGCATCCCTGAATCTTAGGTGCATAGAGGTTCAATAAATTGCCTGGAGTTACACAGGGAAAGAATAAAATTACTCAATTATTAGGATTTTGAGAACTTCAGAATAAAGAAAGCATGTTTAGTTGCCCCCGCCCACCCCCCGACCTGGGGTACATGGCTGTTTTCCCTGGTTTCAGTTAACCAGCATTCAACTGAGGTCTAAAAATAGGTGAGTGTATAACAACAAGATATTTTGAGAGAGAGAAAGAGACCACATTCATCTATTTTATTATGGTACATTATAAATGTTCTATTTTATCATTTTTATTGTTGTTAGTTTCTTACTGTGCCTAATTTATAAATTAAACTTTACCATAGCTATGTATGTATAGAAAAAAATACATAGTACAGTATATATGGGATTTGAACTACCTACAGTTTCAGGCAACCACTGGGGGTCTTGGAATGTATCCTCTGTGGATAAGAGGGATTACTATATTTCCTAAGTTTCATAATGGCATTCTTTTGGAATAGATTAAATGTCATGCATGGGCTTTGAGCTTATTAATTTTATTATAACATTTGACAACATCTCATGAAATTCTGGTGCACACATAGAAAATATCAAACCAGATGGAAGTATTACATGCTATATCCTTGGTTGAATAAATATACCCAATGATTAATCAATGGGTATGTTTATGGGTAGTTTGAAAGGAAACATAATATACTTCTGGGTTCTATTACTGGCACTATTGTGAATACAAATGTTATCAATCATGTAACTATTAGGCTGCTCACAAATACTTTAGTTTTTCTCATACTATACAAATAATAAGATGGCAGTATTTCACTCTGCTCGAAGGTAAATGAAACCACTCTACTTGTTTAGACCAATGTCATTTGGATAGAAAGAATTTTTACAAGGCCTTCCCGTGGTCCCTTATGAGCTGTATTAGCATGAGTTGTGACAGAGTTTCTATCAGCTGTCTTCCTAAATGACTAAGTCTCCTGGCAAACTTATTATAGAGACTGAATTGGTTTTAGATGTGAAAGTTATTTATTACTGCAGTATAGTATAGGTCATCTTAACTGATACACATAACAAAATGGAATGTTTGGTTTAGAAATATACAAATGTCCCTACCAGGGGAAATTAGACAATTGACTTAATAAAACCAGTGTTTAATTTCAGGAATTCAGAATTTATAGTATATAATATATTCATGTATATATATATTATACTGTAGATATATTCACAGTTAATTTTTGATTAATAACTTACAGAAAGCTCTGCACTTGAGATTTATAAACTTGCTGAAAAAAATTCAGTAAGAAAACTCTATTTTAGTATATGCTTAATGAAAATATCTTGGTGGAAACCCTAAACTCTAAAACTACCCTGTGGTATTCAGAATGAGTCAAGCAAAACCCATAATAAATGACTTTATAGGTAGCTTTTGGATACAGCTCTAGGTTTAAAATTTGCGAATAAGGTTGGCAGATTATATTCTTTACAAAGGAAGGGCTGTCACAGCAGTGTGTGCCTGGAACCCATTTTAAATAAAGGAAAAATTGAAGAGCTGGCATTTTAACCATCATATGTCTAATACATAATGATGCTTCATAAGTTATTGAGACCTCCCTCGATCTCTGGGATAGTTGGAGCAATGGCTGAACATAAACTATCAGAAAAATTGAATCTGTAATTCTGTCAATAAGTGAGAAAATATTCTAAGATTCTTTAAATTTTAATTCTGGGTTTTTGAACACATTGATATGTAAAATATAACAAAATAAGGTGGACACTATTTAACTGCAGTTGGTATCAGTTCTTATGTACTGAATTTAAGGAGAGAGATGTTATCATCATAGGAAATTATACCAACTAATGGCTGCATGCCATTAATATATTTTCTGAAGTTTGAATTTTCAGTTAATGCACTTTCAATGATATTAAAGAGCACTTTATTAACAGCTATTTGAAGGGTAATTTATATACAGAGAACTGCACATATTTAACTTGTATACTTTAATGAGTTTAAACATATGCAAACACCCCCGATACTGTCACCACACTCACTTGGATATGATTCACATAAACATATCCAAGACGCCCCGAAATTTATTTTAAACCCCTTATGTGTGTATGTGTGTGGTGAGAAGACTGAATTTGAGACCCAGCCTCAACAAATTTTGACATGCACAATATTATAGTATAAACTATCGGCACTATATTGAACAGCCGCTCTCTAAAATGTATTTATCTTGCACAACAAAGTTCATATTCCTTGAAAAACTTCCCATTACCCCACAACAGAGCCTTTGGAAACTACTGTGGTCTTCTCTGCCTCTGTGAGTTTGACTATTACAGATACCTCGTATAAGTGGAATTCTGCAGTATTTGTCCTCTTGTGACTGGCTTGTTTCACTTAGCATAAGATCCCTTAGGTTCATCAATATTGTCACCAATGGCAGGATTTTCTTCTTAGGACTGAAAAATATTCTATTGTATGTATATACCTCAATTTCTTTATCCGTACATCTGCCAATGGGCATAGACATGGGTCATTTCCATATCTTGGCTATTGTGAAAAATGATGCTATAAATGTGGGAGTGCTGATATCTCTACAAGATCCTGATTTTAATTGTTTTGGATATGTATCTAGAAATAAGAGTGCTGGATCGCATGGTAATTCTATTATTTTTAGGTTTTGGAGGAACCTCCATACTGTTTGCGTAGTTGCTGTATCATTGTACATTCTCAATGTACAGTGTACAGGGGTTCCAAATTCCCTACATCCTCACCATTTATCTTTTGGTTTTTTGAAAATCAACATCCTAACAAGAGTGAGGTAGTATCATTTTGATATTACTATTTGCAATGACTTTTTGAATATGACATCAAAAGCACAGGAAACAGAAGCAAAAAATAGGCAAGTTGGACTATATCAAACTAAAAACAAACAAGAAAAACAAAAACCAAGCAAACTTCTACACAGCTAAGGATACAGTCAACAGAATGGAAAGGCAATCTATAAAATGAGAGAAAATCTTTGCAATCCATATATCTGATAATGGATTAATTTTCAAAATATATAAGAAATTCCTACAATTTAATAGCAAAACATGCATAATCTGATTTAAAAATGAGCAAAGGATTTGAACAGACATTTCTTCAAAGAAGATAGGCAGATGGCCAACTGGTACATTAAAAAATATGCTCAACATCTTTAATTATCAGGGACATGCAGATTAGTAGAACTTTCAAGCACATAAATAAATAACTCTACTTCATAGACTAACCTATAAAATGCTGAATTTTGTTATGTAAAATGTTACAGAAATAATTTCCTCACAATTGTGTTAATTCGTTTGTGCTACTATTACAAAATATTTACTACTTGGTCATTTATAAAGAACAGAAATTGATTTTTCACAGTTCTGCAGGCTGGAAATCCAAGATGAAGTCACCTGTAGTTCAGTGTCTGCGTCTAAGAGAGCACTTTGTTGCTGCACCCGCCAGAGGGAAGAAATACTGTATCTTCTCATGAAGGAAGGAACCGAAGGTGGGAATAGGGACCAAACTCCCTCTTTCAAGCCTTTTTGTAGTGACATTAATTCATTTATGAGGATGCCACCATCATGACATACTCATTTCCCAAAGGATTTCACCTCCTTCCACTGTTGCACTGGGGATTAATTTTCCAACACATGAATTTTGAGGGACACATTCAAACCATAGCAACTGGTATATAGTAACTAGGTGGCCCGATGGTCTTCATAATAAAATTATATTTTACTTTAGTATAAAATAAAAGGTCAAGGCTTGTAACTGTCATGAGACTGCTTCATGTATATCTCCCCTAGTGACTATCACGGTTGACTGACAGCTCCTGGGGTTCATCTTTGTATCCATCACTACCTATACTCCAAAATCCCCATCTCACAGCTGTTGTCAGCCAATGACAAAGCATAGTGAGGTGCTGTTCCTGCTCAATATGGAGGAAAACTTTGGCTTGATAACTCTCCATTGGCCTGCCAAAATATGTTAAGTATTGTGCTACTATCTGAAACTCATTTTACCTAACCTTTTTTATTTTCTTTCCTCCTTCATAAGGTTTACAAGTATTGTGGCTGAAGGCTGTGTCTATTCCTGCTTCCTCCACCTCACCTTGCAAAAGTGTTTATCCAAATAAATCCCTCACACATCTAATCCCATTTTGGCAAATTCAGTTTCAGAACTTTGCCTTCACTACTAGTCTCAAGGAAAATATATTAATACACACACACACATGCATGCACACACACACACATATGTATATATTTCCCAATCTATTACAGGTAAAATATACTCTTATCACGAATAAATCCAAATTGTGAATGCTTAAAATATACTTTACAGAATATTAAAATTTAAAAGCATCACAGGAAAAATATTAATACTGTTTACAGAATTTCAATATGTGAATAATATTTACATTACAGTTTCATATGAACCTTTTACTTCTCTATTTAGTATGCCATCATGTCACTGCAGAGGTATGAAAAGGAGAGCTCTCCTAGTTGTGAAAAAAGAAACATGTTTTATTGGGAGCTAAGTGGAAGGTTGAACATGTGGGAATATCTGGGCATGCACTGAAGACACCTTTTGCATCTCCCCCATCCACATAGCAAAGTGAATGTGGTTTGTGTCCATTTATGCAGGATACTCTGGAAAACCAAACTGAAGCAAGGTTAACATACATTTTAAAAAGAAAACTAAAGGAAAACAACACATACTTTATTACCTAACAAAGTAACCACTTCATTATATTTTAGTGGAAGCTATTATTTATTATCGAATTATTTGCTTGGGCAGGAGGATACAGGGTTTTTCCATTTGGGTTGTATATGTTCCTCATGAGAAAAGCTGAAGACAAAATCTTACCCTTCTGCCCAAAGTCCCTTCTCCACGGAGCTGCTAACCTACTGTCTGGGTGTTGTGTGGCTTGGCAATGGAGTTCTGCATGACAGGAACAATGGTTTTTAAGTGGACTAATCAGAGCTATTAATGCATATGCAGTGAAGGCAGGAACTTTGCTACATGCAGGGCTTATCATTTTGCTAATAACAATGCCTGGCACAGATTACCAATTTGTTGAAATAAAACATATTCTGGGAGATATAAGATAGAGAAAGAGCAGCATGTAGTAGAAATAGATGTCGAAAGATGAATTAAGATGATGCATTAAGCTTGAAACGTGAGGCAGAGAAAGCTGTACATAAGTTGAAGGCTTTGAGTTAAAAGACTATAGGAATTAGATGAGTGGGGGCTATGGAGAACAGAGAGAATTTAGAGTGTGGACAAGTGTTCTATGAGCAGAGACTGGGACTAGCCAAAACGTGATGATGGGCAGCTAGCTTGGAAACAATGCTTACAACGTGAAAATTTTATATTTACAAAAGGCCATTACTTCTGTTAAAGAACAATAGACCCCAGTGAAAAGAAAGGAAATTGAAAAATAGAGAAAATGTGGAGAAAACTAGAATCTCTATAGACAGCATCAATGCAGCATCAATTATGTGAACCACTTTTGAGCACAAAGAACTATTGTTTTGACCTTGGAGGCAATTTGGTCTTCATTAGGTTTAGCTGTAGGATAGTTGATGTTCATTATTCCCTATAATGCTTGTGATGGCAAAACCTTCACAAATTTATATGATCTAGGTATGTTTTCAATCCTTACAACCCAAATAACCGATCATAACTCTCACTATGTCATTTGAAAAAAAAATGATCATCAGAAGTGTAATTCAATTAGCAAGTATCAGTAGTGGAGTATAAATTATTATTGGTTAATACTAAGTATGATTGAAAAATCATAGTAGATGGAAATATGGGAATCTTTATTTTGGATGAATAAACTTTATGCCTAAAACATATGTTTATAAAAAATACTTTGTGAATAAACCCCTTGTCTAATATTTAAAAGAGTTGAAGTATGCTATTATAAGACCTTCCTTAATTGATGAAATGATGCAAAGCCAATAATATTGCTCCACTTACTGAAGTATAGAGATGAACAGAAAACTTTTTCTTTATTCCATGTTCTATATAAGTCAAGAAGTAGAGCTCAAGATGAAGTTTTTTGTTTGTTTGTTTGTTTCCATTTCCCTGGGAACACAGCAACAGTCTCTCTGGGTCTAAAACATCCTTTTTTCAGTACATCCCACAGCATCCTATAGAAATATGTTGCAATCAGTTGCCAAGTCACATCCTAGCTTAATGTCAGCAATTTTCTTTCTGAACCAATTTTGCACTGAGCATTAAGAGGAAATATTGAAGGGAGACATACCTTTTATGTTTGTAAAATGTATACTTCTTGAGATAAAAAGGCAACTATATCCATTGTCGTGAGATCTTGAGAAGAAATAAGAAAATGAAATATTATAGAAAATATTATATTATTTAACTGTCCTGTTCTAACACACTTTCTAAGCCTGCCTGTTTTTTTGCCAAATTAAATCAATATTTGGATGTAGACAGCTTTTCAGAGTGGCAGTGTCATAGTCAAGGAAGATGACCTGAGGCACAATTATTGCTAATTGGACATAGAAACCACCTTCACTCATATATAAAAATTATTATGTGCTATACTAGATATTTCAGGAGAATTGATAAAAGAAAGACTGTTGTATTCATATGCTTGTCTTCCTGGCTAGAGGATCTGTTTTAATTAATCAGCTCATGGAGTTTGGAAAATATTTATAGTATACATAGCTGAGTGTTCATGTAAATTTTGAATACATTCATACATCTTTTTTTTAAAAAAAAGATTGAACTTCAAAACCATTTTCTTACATACTCAGTAGAAGTTGTTATGAGCCAACATTTTTTGTGAGCTATACTATTTTAAACATGTAAAGTAAATTATTTGACATATAAAAAGACTTCTTCATTTAAAAATATATCTTTTAAAAATAATTTTACAAGTGATGGCATCTCATTTTAGAAGAAGAGGCATCAATGACAGCAGTTACAGTAACTCGATGCTGAATATGTTTTTAAATACAAGATGCTGTGTTCAGCATTGTACATACATTATCAAATTTTATTCTGATAATATGCTGCATGATGTATTAGGCTGGGTTCTCTCAGACAGAACCTACACGTATACATATATATATACACACATGCATATACATACACATACAGAGAGAGAGAGAAAGAGAGAGAGAGATCTCTACATTTATTAGAGGAATTGGATCATGCGATTATGGGGGCTGAGAAGTTCCAGGATAGGTTGTCTGCAAGCTGGAGAACCAGGGAAGAGAGTAGAGTAGCTTTCTCCAAGTCCTGAAGCTTCAGAACTAGGGAACTGATAGTATAACTCTCAGTCAGAGGCCAAAGGCCTGAGAACTCAGACAGCCACTTTGCAACTCCTGGAATCCCAAGGCCAGAGAGCCTGGAGTTTGGATGTCCAAAAGCACCAGAAGGAGGGTGTCTTAGGTCCAGGAGAGTGAGCTTTCCTGTGCATTTTTGTTTTATCCATACCCCTGACCAATTGGATGGTGCCCACCTGCATTGAGGGTGGGTGTCCCTCTATTAAATATTTTAACTATAATTTTAACTGTGATATAGGCACTGAATTCTTGTTGCTAATAATCTGGTAAGATCCATCTGAACTATGAAGTGAGTACCTGGAGGAACTCCTACATTTTAGGCTTTCAAAGGTTACAGGCTTTTCATGTATGTGTGTGTGTGTGTGTGTGTGTGTGTGTGTGTTTTGAGAAAAATGGAATTCAAACACTGTGATTAGAATGTATGTTTACTTATATAGAATTTATGAATGACTGTATATAATAATAATTACTGTATATAATTTTAAAATATAATAAAGTCTCTATCCATGTGGTGTTAATCTGTCTCTTCCATTTTGTTTTTCTTCCCTTCTTGAGCACTCCTTGCTTTTTTACCCATGGCCATTTTTCGATAATGAACATATTTGTAGCTTCTCATTTTAAGTCCCTTTCGACACTTTCAGAGACTTTATCCTGCAAATTTGGAAAGGTTTTTCTTTTCCATAATATAATTTTCCAAATGTTGGCTACTTGTTTAATTTTTTAAACATGCAATTGTTTTGCTTGTTTGCTTCACCTGGCAGCTCTCTCTAAAACCTGAGTCACTATTCCTTTTGAACTCTGCTAAAATCATTATCATCTTCTCCAGGAGCTGAGGTGAAAGATGATGTTTTATTCTACGCTTTAGTAGGAAGAGCCACATTATTGTCTAATTCGAGTGCAAAATATCTCATACCATTGATCATCTTTCTGGCAATAGACATCACAGTCTGCTTCCTAACCATTTCATCTCAGGCACTGTGCTGATTACCCCTTCAGGACTCTGGAGTCCACCGTTTTGCTGTAATTTCTTTAACCACCTGCCAACTCACTAAGGGCATTTGCTTAGTGTTTAATGTTCACCTCCCAAATCAGTCTTTTTAATTGAATAGGCTATTTTTTTCACATTTCATATTCAAGCTTAACTTCCCTTTTGTAATATAGGCAGATGTTAAGATCACGTCAGCACTGCTGTGCCAAGGTTTATGGCAGATATTATTTTATATCTTTGTTCCACTGTCTGTCCTAAAATAAAAATCAATTGGTTTTTTGTTTGTTTTCTTGTTTTTAACATATCAACACAAACCAAAGTATTCTGTATGCTCCATTGATACCATCTCGTTGTTTGGATAGGCAAGGTAAACATGTCTTAAGTTTTTAAAGGTTACAGAAGGGTTGAGAATGATGGAATCCAATCACTGATTAAAAATGTGTGTTTACTAGGTAGTATTTAAGAATGAATGCATATAATAATTATTGTTATTTTTAATTTAAAAATATAATAGGGACCTTTTGTCAATGTGGTGAGAGTCTTTCTATGTCCAGTCTGGTTTTTTGCCCTTCTAGAGCACTCCTTGCTTTTTACTCATAGCCTTTGGATGATAATCAACAACATATATGTTGCTTCTCATTTTAAGCACTTTTCAATACTTGCAGAAACTTTAGTATATCACGGACATATATGAAATTGTGAGGACTTTGTTATTGAGATTTTTAATTAAAATTATCATAATCATAATAAAATACATTTTATAGTAAAATATTAAAATACAAATATAATAATAAGGCAAAACTATAGTAGCATCTTTCTCTAGATTGCAATTTAAAGAAGAAACATTGACTTCCTAATGCTGGAATCAATCTTTTTAAAAAGTTTATATTTTAGGTTTACGGGTACATGCGAAGGTTTGTTATATAGATAAACACATGTCATGGGGGGGTTGTTGTACATAACATTACATCACCCAGAAATTAAGCTCAGAATCTTTTTCTTTCATTTTTAGCTATATTATTTCCCTTATGTTGGACCATAAATCTAAAATTGTAATTAAATGTCCATCCTCCAAAAATGGAAATGCAAGCATGTACATGTCTTTAAAGGTAAGACACAGAAGCTGCCAATATAATTTGTACAGAAGTTATATTTTTAATCCGTGTGTGCACATACAAGGTGGAATGCCCATTGTACGAGGAACATTCTGTACATTGATTATGTGTAATTGAATGCAAGAACTTATACAGAGGTACGTTAAGATGAAGAAACATGTTTATCTTGTTCTCTCTTCTCTGTAGCATTGAAATTTCAGCTGCAAAGAAAAGGGTAGGCAAGTCAGGGCAATGTCAATTTTTCTCAATTAAAACAATTTTAAAATCCAAATGAATACTAAGGGGAGAAAGAGAGCCAACTACCAATAAGTATTTATAATTTGATTAAAATTCTGTTTTGTTGAACTCTCCACATTATTTAATACGAGGTAGTGAGCTTAGAATAGCTTACCCTGCTCAGATAAACCATTACAAGCTTTGCAATTTACTAATCATCAATCTAAAACAATTTTCTGTAATATTTTAGCCCCTCTTCACTGACACATAAAGAGAACTTGCATATAAAAACAATAGAGGAATTCAAGATGCTATACATTTAAAATCTCAACTGTAGAAATGATTTTCTGCCATATCTAGTAATTCAGAGCTAGACAAAACCATTTATTTAATTATATACCTGCTATGGTTTGAATGTGTCCCCCAAAGTTTATGTGTTGGAAACCTAATTCTCAATGTAATGGTGTTGGGAGTTAGGGCCTAATAAGAGGTGATTAAATTATGAGAGTTCTGCCCTCATGAATGGACTAATATCATTTTCCTTGGAGTGGGTTAGTTATTATGAGAATGGGTTTGTTATAAAGACAAGTTTGGCCCATTCTTGCTCGCTTGCTTTTGCCTACTCTTGACCTTCTGCTTTCTGCCATGGGATGACAGAGAATGTAGGCACTCACCAGATGCCGTTGCTATGCATTTGAATTTCCAGTCTCCAGAACCATGAACCATGGTTCATTATAAATTAACCAGTCCGTGAGAGTCTGTTATGAGTATAAAATGAACTAAGTCCCTAATGTGCAATATGAAAAAAATGAATACAAGATTAATCTCTCAGACTACCTTTCACTATCCAGTGTAGAGAAAATCAGTCCAGGGTAAAACTAACTTTATGTAATGAAGGATAAAAGGAAGAAATCAAATTAATGAAAATGGATGCATGGATTAGAAAAAAAAAATCAGTAAAAAAATTAAATGGTTGTACCCAAAGGAGACACAATGCATGGTTTAAGTGGGAAACCTCACCGACCATGACATTTATTTTTAATTAGCAATTCAACTAATGTATAGCATCAGTAACATTGTCAATAATTATCTCCCAAGCTTTGTCATTGTATATAATTTATAGAACTCTCCATATATGTTGTTGTTTCATACATTTACAATATTTTTAAAATTTAAACCAGTAGTCTAATGTAATAAGAACTATTTCACCGTGGAAGATAAAGAGTGTAATAATTCGTGTCAAAAGTCCAATGGACATTGTCTAGGTAAGCAGAATCCAGATAGTTCACCTGAAAAATAGTAAAATGTCCAAACAGCTTCATAAATAAATAGACTATGTTTAATCTTAAAAAACTGCTAATATATGTATTTGACATTAAGAATTTTAAAATTAATTTCACTGGAGTTTGAGACTCTTAATTTAGAGAAAAATGTAACATTTTATAAATACAGTTTTTGAATTCGATTTTTTTTAACAATTGAAAAACCATACCATGCTAAGAATTTGCATTTGAACACTGAAATATTCTCTAAGTGGCCTGTTAGTGTATTAAAATTTCCTCTTAAACCTTTTTATTTTTATGTTTTTTAAAGCTCCCAGTGGAAGGTTTGGCAACATAAAATGTATTTCATAAAGTTCGGCTCTGAAGCATAATGCCAATTGCACAGTTGCCCACATTGAGCTATGAATGGGCAGCGTTTTGTAACCATGGATATGGTGAACTTAATGCGAGAGCCATATTCATCTGAGGCTTGCAAGGGTTGGACAGTGCCCTACCGAGATATTCTTTACTGGGTCAGTGAGTGATCTCCAGCTGCCAAGTGATGTCAGCTCACTCCAGAGAATTGGCCTTGTCTGACAGAAGTATGCCCAATAAAATGTATGCATATGAATCACTGTCTTAAACTCTACTTCTAGAAAATCCAAACTATGAGACTCTTATTAAGAAAAATAAGCAGTATTTTTCTGAAATTCTTATTCTTTCTTTTTTTTCCCCAATATAAAAGGTTTTTTTTTCTTTTGCTAGTATTGCAGATTTTGTTTCACATAGCATTCTTTCTCTCTCTCTTTCGCTCCCTCTCTCTTAGTCTGTCTGTCAGCGGTCAGGGATTATTATCAGTCTGTCATTGGTCAGGGATTATTTGATTTAACCTTCACAGTGGTTTTAGCAGATAGGGAGCATTATCATAACTGGTTTTGTTTTGACAACAGTTGGAGTAGCTGTAAATTGGATAATATAAATATTGGCCAAGGTCACACATTTAGTAAGTGGTGGAGTTGAGATTGCAATCTGGTCTGTCTGACTCTAGAGTAATGGAACTCTTAACTGCTACGCCGCACTGCGTCCCCTTATAATTTAGGGAGCCCAGTGTTGGTGAACGGTAGGACCTATCACCAGCTCCCTCATAGTCCAATTAGATGCTGATCAAACATCCTTTTCAAATATTCAGGCACAGAGAATTGGGCAAATTATAATTATATATGTAGAGAGAATGTATATGAATATGCTTTACACGTCCATATAATTTAATGAAATTCATCCAGGTATGTTCATTTGGGGCAATATCCTTGTGAGGCATTGTGGAAATAAACTAATGATTTCAAAGAGAAAGCAAAAGAAAAACGGGATGGTAGGAGTTCTGTTAGACAGGTATTCTGTCCTTCGCCTACCTACTAACTTAATGCAACTTTGCAAATCTATAGTAGGTTTTCTTTAGGACTACACTGCCCTGGTCCTTTGTTTATGTTTTTCTCTCATCCATTGTGGATTCTAATGCCCTCAGTACTGAATAATATACACAAGTCTGATGGTAGGGGCTACCCAATGAACTCTATACCCTATATCTGCATTTGTATATTTTTTCTTAATTTATGTTAGCTTCTTTGGTCTAAAGGTAGGAACTTAAACTTCCTAATATTTATTTTCACTTGCGTTAATGATCTTTTGTTTAGAATTATTTATGTACTCATAATATTGCTCCTTAATGTATTCTCAAATGTGTTACTTGGAATCTTTCTCACAGAACTTTGGCATGTTTCTATGTTTATACTTCTGTTTTTTTTAAAAATTCTTTAATTATCTAAATTTTTAGTATCTGAATTATTTACTTTTGTATATATCTTTTATTCTCATCAGTGTTTACCTGGAATAGTACAGGGACAAATTCCAATATTCTTACTTATCACAGCATATTACTTGGCAAGTCCTCAGATTTATCAGTATTATATTTGAAGATAAAGAACTATCTAATAAAATAGAATAAAGACATTCAAAAGTTAAATTTTAAAAATTTCATCAGTGGATTTTAATTGGGAAATATGCATGTTTCAATAAACACTATAAATTGTTTCTGGAACCTGTGCATCTTTCTTCTGCCAAATTGCATTTGGAACATTTTTACAAAATTAATTGTACAACCTTGTTAATGAGTATTCTTTTTTGCAGCTCGTCATAATTTTTAGAGGTCATTATGATTTTGTCATGTTATTTTAATCACTTATTTGCATATTATTTGTATAATTTGGTAAAAAGGAGACATTAAAATAAATAATGAGGAGATGAAAATTAGTTTCTTGGAAAAAACATCTCTCATTCCTCTGGAATGAGTTGCATGTCTTTGTTCAAGTTTGTTTGCTATTGTTGTATGTTTTTTAAATCGTGATTAATACATAGTAAACAACATTATAGGTTGTTTATTAATTTCAAATACACAGTTTTTTTCTGAAATAAATATGATCAGATAGTAGACATTGATTTGATAACTTTAAACTGAAATATATAGTTATTTAATTTAAAATCAAACCTACAAAAATTCTAAAGAGATACAGAAGGCACTGACTTATTTGGTGTTTTTAAGAACAAATGTGAAAATGCGATTGATAAAATTATTATTTATATACTATGTATGTGTTGCACACATACGTATGTTTATAAATATATATATGATTGTTTGTGTATGTAAGTATATTTCTCCTAAATCCCTCACTTCAGTCTTATTTCTTCTATAATCTAGTGTCAAGAGGTGAACATTCATAATATATCCATGGTTGTAACCAAAATCTCTGATTGTAATTAATCCATATATTATTTCTTTGTTTTATAGTAGATTAACAGAAAAAAATTCAAGTAAATTAGATTATTCCCTAAATGGGTCAGAATTATTTATATAGAAGGTCTTATGAAAAATATTTAGGAAATTCAGGTTTGGAATTTCTGCATTCTATGAATTTCCACATATGAAATCAGATAATGGTCATCTCAAAATAAATTATTTTAAGAGAAATTAAATTGGCTCTAGGAAACTACATAATTATTATATGAAAAGATGTAAATTTATGCATAAATGACCACCTGGTAAATAAAGTCACTTTACAAGAACCTTAATTTTTCTGAAATATAGACACTAATTCCACATAGGGAAGGTTTGTATGTTTGTAAAAAATAAGAGAAATCACATCACATTTGAAAATTGCCTTGGCCACCTGAAAAAGAGCAGGCTTGACTGGGCAAGATGGCTCAGACCTGTAATCCCAGCATTTTGGGAGGCCGAGGCGGGTGGATCACTTGAGGTCAGGAGCTGAAGACCAGCCCGGCCAACATGTTGAAACCCCGACTCTACTAAAAAAACAAAAATTAGCCGGGCATGGTGGCATGCACCTGTAATCCCAGCTACTCGGGAGGCTGAGGCAGGAGAATTGCTTGAACCTGGGAGGGGGAGGTTGCAGTGAGCTGAGATCACACCACTGTACTCCAGCCTGTGCGACAGAGGGAGACTCCATCTCAAAAAAAAAAAAAGAAAAGCAGCTTTTGCCCAGATTTAGTATGCTCTTAGATTGATTAGTTCCCATACTTTGTTTTATCTGAACAATATATGAGTAGATGGAGAGGATATTGGTGGTAAGGTCCATTGACAATCTGGATCCTGAAAGGTAATAATACATTGAAATGTAGATTTTTGAATAGCTGAGGCTTTTGAGCTGTGTATTATTTTTGTATTGCTGAAGTATTGAATTAACACAAACTTGGCAGCTTACAATGAGAAAAGTTCATCATCTTACAGATCTATAAGTTAGGAGTCCAATATGGGTCTCACTGAACTAAAATCCCAATGTTGAAAGGGCTGCAGTGTTCCTCTTTAGAGGCTAGAAGAAATAATTTATTTCCTTGACTTTTTCAGCTTCTAGAGGCTATCGACATTCCTTAACTCTTGGTCCCCATCCTGCATCAAAGCCAACAAAGTTTTATCTCTCTGATCATTCTTCTATAGTCACATCTCTCTTTCTGACCACAGCCAGGAATGATTCTCTGCTTTTAAGAACCCATGCGACTATATGCCAAACAGAATAACCAGGATAATTTCATCTCAAGGTACTTAATCACATCTACAAAATCTCATTCAACATGGCAGGTAGCATATTCACATATTTTGGGGACAACAATGCAAACATCTTTTGGGGCCATCATTCAGCTTACTACAATGTGTGATGTCAGTAATAGAGCTGCAGATTCATAGTAGGGTCTTTCTCAATAATGATTTTGTTCATACTGCATCTTCTAAAAGAGGAGAGTCATAAAACTTGATTATTTAATCATGATTAGGAAAGTTTGGTATATAACACAGTAGCCATATTTTATACAGTTGTGGCTACTGTGAAATAGGAAGCTCAGCAGCAGTCATTGGGAGCGTGCATGTCTTGGCCGTGAGTAATCTGAGTAAATTCTACAAATATGTTTCAGTAATTGAAAACAGAAGACATTCATATGAAATTTGCCGAAAGTCCTATTCCCAGCGATTAAGTAATTATCTGTTATAAATCAAAATTACTCCAATAGTCATAAAAATTATATATTTATACGGCTAAACTCTAAAGTTTTGATTTGAATAATGCTAACCAATTGTAGCAAAAAGAGGTTTGGAGAGGAAATCAACAACTGGAACATAATTTCACTATTACCACTTTCTGAAATTGTGACTAGGAACAAGTAATTTAGCAACTCTATTTCAGAGTTTACTCACAGAATGAGTTTCCTAGGCCAGACATGACTATCTCATTCAAACAATTAGAAAAAAAGTGATATAGAAAGTGACTAAGACCATGTATATATTCCATATTTTTTCTCATCTTCAATTTCTTCCACAATGAGTTTTATTAAGTGTTTTGCTTTTGTTTGGGTTGTCAGCAATTTTCCCCCACAACATATAATATCTAGTAACATCTATGTGTGAAGACATGTCTTAAATCTATATTAGTACTTAGAATTCCACAAATTCTAACTGTGCAAATAAAGTAAGGAAATGTCCATTTAGGTTTCTGTCACTCCCATAAATATATAGATTTATTTCTCATAATATAATTACATATTGGTTGGGAGAGTAATTAGTTAACCACATAGTATTAGACATGCTATTGCATTAACTGACCAGTTTTTCTGCATTTGAAATTACAGAGCAATTAGAAAGAATAATCACAGTATAAATACTATGATTTATTCTTCAGATTTTTTATGAAAGACTGTTATATAAGATTTGGAAGCCGGGCGTAGTGGCTCATGCCTGTAATCCCAGCACTTTGGGAGGCCTGTAATCCCAGCACTTTGGGAGCACTTTGGGAGGCGGGGGATCACCTAAGGTCAGGAGCTTGAGACCAGCCTGGCTAACATGGCGAAACCCCATCTCTACTAAAAATACACAAATTACCTGGGCTTGGTGGTGGGCGCCTGTAATCCCAGCCACTCGGGAGGCAGAGGCAGGAGAATCTCTTGAACCCGGGAAGCAGAGGCCACAGTGAGCCGAGATCATGCCACTGCACTCCAGCCTGGGTGGCAGAGCGATATTCTGTTGCAAAAATTAAATAAATAAATAATTTTAAAAAATTTGGAGAAATCAAACTCCTCATGGTATAGTCGAGACATCACAACATGGGGATGGAGAGACATGATGACTTTGTGCGTGAATTCAAATGTCAGAGAAATTAAAAGTCTATTGCAATATCAAAAAGCAAAAAGTAAGCTAAATTAGTTTGACTTTATTATCATATATTTAAAAGTATTTTAGTACACAGGTTTGCTCATCCCTTCTTTTATCTCTTCTTAATGTCACTTAGGAGCCATATTTGTTAATAATAATGGTTTAATATATTAGCCTACTGTACCATATTCATGTAAAACAACAGTCAAGATTTGTAGTTTCTTGAATAATTTGTTGATTAAATGAAAACCTACCACTTCCATATATTTAGCAAATATTTTTAGATTTTTAAAAATCTTCTTAAGAATAATTCAAAATCTCTTTGTCTCTTCCAATCAAGGCAAAGTGATGTAGTTCCTGCTCTGCTGACTTTTTTAAACTAACTTTTCTGCTGGAAAATTCTGTCAATAGAGTTCTTAAAAGGATTTGTATTAAGCCTTCCACAGATACTCTAATATTAAAATCAGGTCTGAGTAAACAGGTGCATTCTGTGTAGTTAAAATTAAATACTGCTATAAATATGCCCAGTGGGGTAATCCAATTTACTAGTCACTTCAGAGCTGATATGAAGGTCAAAAGGTACTTGGCAACATCGTTTGGAATCGGGATTACTTGTAGGTTATTTATCCTTGAGAAGTATTGTAATGTCTGTGTATAAAGTGCATTATTCCTCAGAAA
The DNA here is from genome assembly GCF_029289425.2 of Pan paniscus. Taxonomy (NCBI): domain Eukaryota; kingdom Metazoa; phylum Chordata; class Mammalia; order Primates; family Hominidae; genus Pan; species Pan paniscus. Next base: position 89,671,841 of record NC_073253.2, on the reverse strand, counting down.
CTGCCTTGGTCAAATAACACAGGCTTAAGATTCTCATTTTCTGTCCCTTTATGCTGTGTACATGCAGAGTCAATCCATTGTTATTACACAGCCAATTATAGGACCAAAACATAACTTGCATTTCTTTTCTCCTTTTTAGTCATAATCTTGATGATTATAGCCAAGCTCTATTTTGTAATTTTAAAGAAATCCCCTAAATGTACTTCCACAAGCTATTTTAATTATTCTCATGATATCTGTGGTAGGTAGGTGAAAATAGTCACTAACAGCCATAAATGATAACTAAGAAGTATGTGACCATAGCAATGTGTTAGGAGACACATATTTACGGGATTTTTATTTAAATTGATTAGCATTGCTTCATGCATAGACCAGTGGTTCTCAACTGTCCATCAAAGTAAGCTAGCAAGATTGTTAATAGTTTAGATACTCAGGTTCATGCCCAGAGATGGTTCTCATTTTCTATCTGTCTCTATCTCTACCTGATGCCCAGAGATTGTTCATGCCCAGAGATAGTTCACTTTCTCTATCTGTATCTCTAGCTCTCTCTCTCTTTATCATGTCCTACTTCCAGATGATACAAATTTGCAGCTAAGGCTGAGAAACGCTGATCTAGGTGAGAATGTACCAAGCAGAAGGATTAAGTGAATTATTAATGCCCACAAAGTCATTTCAAATGTGTATTTATTTATTCAATTGATTTGACTGAAAACTAGTTCTCAGCATTTTAACAGATTTTCCTCTAAAGATGTAAGCCATTGGCTGACTGACTTGACTGAAAACTAGTTCTCAGCATTTTAACAGATTTTCCACTAAAGACGTAGACAGAGTTTGCATTTTGAGACAAGGACACAGGGTAACATTTAATCAATCTAATTAACAGCAGGAAATAAATGGGTATTACCCACTAGATTGTGATCGTCATTAAAAAAGGAGTAATGCCTATTTTGAAAGCTTTACAAACGTATTTGAGTGATTGAATAAATAAATACACATTTGATTTTGTACATCCCAGATTCAGTACATTGTGATGAATTATAAAAAGAAAAAAACTCGTTATACTTTCCATTTCCAAAATATATTCAAAAGTAAAAATATTAACAAATTTCAATTTCCGATGATTACTACTACTTCACAATAAATGCAGGAAAAATTCCATAATAATTCACAAAAACTCTGTACTTAACAGGAAACAACTCTCATTGGTATTAGATAGATAGACCTTGCATTATTTATACCAAATGACATTTTCCTTTTTTTATTTTGCAGGTTTAATAAAGTATAATTCAAAAATTGTGTGATTAATGTATATTATCTAATTATTTGGTATGTGTATATTATGTGAAATGATAACAACGATCAAGTCAGTTAACACATCTATAATCTCACCTAGTTAGTTTGCTTTGTTTTGCTTTTGTTTTTGTTTTAAATTTCAACTTTTAGTTTAGATATGAGGGTACATATGGAAGTTTGTTACACGAGTCTGTTGTGTGATGCTGAGGATTGAGGTATGCATCACATCACCCAAGTAGTACGCATAGTACACGATAGGTAGTTTTTCAGTTCACACTACCCATTTTTTCTACCTCATCTAGTAGTCCACAGTGTCTATTTTTCCCATGGTTATGTCCATGTGTGCTCAGTATTTATTTCCCACTTATAAGTGAGGACATGCCATATTTGGTTTTGTGTTCCTGCACTAATTTGCTTATTATTATGACCACCAACTGCAACCATGTTTCTGCAAAGGACCTGATTTCGTTCTTTTTTCTATGGCTCTGTAGTACTCCATAATGTATTTATACCACATTTTCTTTACTCGATCCACCACCACTAATGAGCACCTCAGTTGATTCCATGTCTTTGCTGTTGTGAACAGCATGATGATGAACATTTAGGTACATGTGTCCATTTGGTAGAATGATCTATGTTTCCTTTGGGCATATATGCAATGATAGGATTGCTGGGACAAATTGTAGCTCTATGATAAGTTCTTTGAGAAATCTCCAAACTACTTTCCACAGTGGCTGAACTAATTCTCATATACCCAGCAACAGTGTATACGCATTCCCTATTCTCCACAGCCTTGCCGGCATCTGTTATTATTATTATTATTTTTTTCACTTTTTAGTAATAGCCATTGTGAGTGGCATGAGATAGTATCTCATTGTGGTATACCACAAAAAAATCTATAGATTTGCATTTCTTTGATGATTAGTGATGTTGAACTTTTTGGCCACTTGTACGTCTTCTATTCAGAAGTGTCTGTTAACGTCTATTGCCTATTTATTAATGAGATTGTTTTTTGTTTCTTGATTTGTTTAAGTTCATTATAGATTCTGGATATCAGACTTTTGTCAGATACAAGGTGATTTGTATATATTTGCGAATATTTTCTCCCACTCTATAGGTTGTCTACTTTGTAAAGAGTTTATTTTTCTGTGCAGAAGCAATTTAGTTTAATTACACCACACCTGTCAATTTCTGTTTTTGTTGAAATTGCTTTTGGGGACTTAGCCAAAAATTATTGGCCCTGGCCAACATCAAGAAGGGTATTTTCTAGGTTTTCTTCTAGGATTTTAGTTTGAGGACTTATTTTAAAAGCTTTAATCCATCTTGAGTTAGCTTTGTATACGGTGAAAGTTAGGGGTCCAGATTCATTCTTCTGTATGTGACTAGCCAAATATCCCAGCACTACTTATTAAATAGGTAGTCCTATCCCAGTTGCTTATTATTGTCCACCTTGTTGAAGATCAGGTGATTGTAAGTGTGAGTCTTTATTTCCAGGTTTTTTGTTCTGTACCATTGATCTACATGTGTGTTTTTGTACAAGTATTATGCTATTTTTGTGACTGTGGCCTTACAGTATAGTTTGAACTTTGGTAGTACAATGTCTCTGGATTTGTTCTATTTACTTAGAATTGCATTGGTTATTTAGGATCTTTTTAGGTTCCATATGACATTGGTAGTTTGCTAGGAATAGTGTCGAATCTTTAAATTGCTTTGGGCATTATGGCTATTTTTATGATATTGAGTCTTCCTATCCATGAGCATGTAAGCTTTTCCATTTATTAGTGTCATCTTCTTTTTCTATATGGATGCCTTTCATTTTTTTCTTTCACTTTATTACTCTGACTAGAACTTCTAGTATACGTTGAATAGGAGTGGTGAGAGTGGGCACCTTTGTCTTGCAGTTCTTAAGGGGAATGGTTCCAGCTTTGGCCTATTTGGTATGATGTTGGCTGTGAGTTTACCATAGATGGCTTTTATTATTTTGACCTATGTTTTGTGATGCCAACTCTGTTGAGAGTTTTTTTTTATCATGGAGGGCTGTTGGATTTTATCAAAAGTCTTTTTTTTATATCTGTTGAAATAATCATATGGTTTTACTGTCTAATTCTGTTTATGTGGTGAATCATATTTATAGATTTGTATGGGTTGAAACAACTTTGCATCACAGGAATAAAACCTTCTTGATCATGGTGAATTAATTTTTTGATGTGCTGCTGGATACAGTGTGCTAGTATTTTGTTGAGTATTTTTATGGCTATGTTCATCAGGGATACTGGCGGGAAGTTTTGTTTTTGATTTTTTTTCACTGTGTCTCTGCCAGATTGTGGTATCAGGTTGATGCTGGTTTCATACAATTAGTTAGGAAGGAGTCTCCCTCAATTTTTTGGAATAGTTTCAGTAGGATCGATGTCAGTTCTTTTTTATACATATGAGAGAATTTAACTGTAAATCCATCTGGTCCAGGGCTTTTTTTGGTTGGTAGGTTTTTTGTTACTGATACAATTTCAGAACTTGATATTGGTCTATTCAGGATTTTATTTTTTTCCTAGTTCCATTCTGAGGTATTATCTGTTTCCAGAAATATATATATATTGTCTCCAGATTTTGTAATTTTTGTGCATAGAGTTGTTCATAGTAGTCTGAGATGTTTTGTATTTCTGAAAAATCATTTGTAATATTTTCTTTCTAATTTCTGATGGGATTTTCTTCTTGTGCTGTTGTTGTTAATTCAGATAGTGCTCTATCAATCTTATTTGTTTGAATAACCAACTCTCGGTTTCATGTATCTTTTGTATGGATTTTTGCACCTCAATTACATATAGTTCTTCTCTAGTTTATTTTTATTTTATTTTATTTTATTTTTTGAGATGGAGTTTCACCCTGTCGCCCAGGCTGGAGTACAGTGGCACAATCTTGGCTCACTGCAACTTCTGCCTCCCGGGTTCAAGCAATTTTCCTGCCTCAGCCTTCTGTGTAGCTGGGATTACAGGCACGCACCACCACGCCTGGCTAATTTTTTGTGTTTTTAGTAGAGACAGGGTTACACCATGTTGGCCAGGCTGGTTTCAAACTCCTGACCTCGTGATCCACCTGCCTCAGCCTCCCAAAGTGCTGGGGTTACAGGCATCAGCCTAGTTATTTTTACGGATAATTTGAGATCTTTCTAACTTCTTGATGAAGGTGTTTAGGGCTATAAGCTTTTCTCTTACCACTGCTTTAGCTACATCCCAGAGATTTTGATAAGTTTTGTCCTTATTTTCATTAATTCCAATGATTTTTTTATTTCTGCCTTAATTTTTATGTTCTCTGAAGAGTTAGTTATTCAGGAGTAAATTGTTTAATTTTAATATATTTGTGTAATTTTGAGATATTTTATTGATATTCACTTCTTTTTTTATTGCATTCTGTTCTGAAAGTGTGCTTGGTATGATATCTAATTCTTTGAATTTATTGAGACTTGCTTTATGACTGACCATGTGGTCAATATTAGAACATGTTCTGTGTGAAGGTCAGAAGAATGTATATTCTGTGGTTGCTGGGTGGAGTGTTCTTTGGATGTCTATTAGATACATTTGGTCTAGTGTCAAGTTTAAGTCAAGTGTCAAAGTTAAGTTTCTTTGTTAGAGTTCTGCTTTGATAATCTGTCTAATGCTGTCACTGGGGTGTTGATGTCTTCCACTATTAATGTGTGGCTAAATAAGTCTTTTGGTAGATAAAGAGGAACTTGTTTTATCAACCTGGGTGCTCCAATGTTGGGTGCATATATATTTATGACAGTTAGTTATGTCTTCTTGTTGGATTATATCCTTTATCATTACGTAATGCCTTTGTTAATTATTATTGGTTTTAAGTCTGTTTTATCTGATACAAGAATAGTGATTCTTGCTCTTTTTTGTTATTGTCCTTTTGCTTGGCAGATCATTCTCTATCATTTTGCTTTGAGCTTGTGGATTTCATTATAGGTCTCTTGAAGACAAAAGGCAGTTAATTCTTGTCTTTTTATCCCGCCTGCCACTCTGTGTCTTTTAAGTGGGGTGTTTAATCCATTTAAACTCAAGGTTAGCATTGATATGTGAGATTTTGATCCTTTCATCATGTTGTTAGCTGAGTATGATGTAGACTTGAACATGTAGTTGCTTTACAGTGTCTGCGGGCTATGTGCTTAAGTGTGTTTTTGCAATAGCAGGTGTCATTTTTCAATTTCACGTTCAGCATTTCCTTAAGGACCTCTTGTAAGGCTGGTCTAATGGAAACAAATTTCCTCAGTATTTGCTTTTCTGAGAAGAATTTTATTTCTTCATTGATGAAGTTTAGTTTGGTGGGATATGAAAGTCTTCACTGGCATTTCCTTTTTTTAAGTTGCTGAAACTAAGCCCAATCTCTCCTGGTTTGTAAAACTTCTACTGAGAGGTCCATTGCCAGCCTGATGGGGTTCTGTCTGTATATAATATATATGACCTGACTGTTCTTTCTGGCAGCCTTTAAGATTTTTCCTTTTGTGTTGACCTTGGTGAATCTAATTTTGAGCCTTGGGGATGGTTGACTTTTACAGCATCTGGCCAGAATGCTCTCTATTTCTTGAATTTGCAAGTCAATTTCGCTAGCAAGATTAAGAAAATTTTCATGGCCTATGTCCTCAAGTGTATTTTACAAGTTTTCATTCTTTCTCCTTTTCTCCCAGGAATTGTAATGAGTCATATATTTGATCTCCTTATAGAAACCCATATTTCTCTAAGGTTTTGTTCATTTGAAACTTATTTTGTATTTATTTTTTGTCTAATTAAGCCTGGTTTAAAGGACCAGTTACTGAGCTCTGAGATTCTTTCCTCACCTTGGTCCATTTTGCTGTTAATACTTCCGATCATATATCTTGTAGTGAATTTTTGAGCTCTAGAAGTTCAGTGTGGTTCTTTCTTTTAAAAGTTACTAATCTTTCAGTCCTTCCATCATTTTACTATATTCCTTGCATTCCTTGGATTGGGTTTTAATTTTATCCTAAGTCTTGATGTGCTTTCTTGCTATACAAATTCTGAATTCTACATCCATCATCTCAGTCATTTCAGACTGGTTAAGAACCATTACCGGGGAGCTAGTGGACTCCTTTGGAAGTAAGTACACACTCTGGCTTTTTAAATTGCCAGAGTACTCGTGCTGATTCTTCCTCCTCTGAGAGAGCTGGTGTACTTTTAAAGGTGACTAAGTTGAGTACGGTCAGTTGGCTTTTCTTTTTGGGTGTTTTCAGAGGGCCAGACCTCCGTACAAGGTCTTTATTTGTGGCTGAGTTCTTGCTCTTGGTTTCACGGGGAAGTATATTAGCAAAAGATATTTGATGTTTTAGTTTGGGCTGTGATCCACTAAATGACACATAAGAGTAATGACAGTAGATAGGCTCTTTACTCAGTCACACAGCTCCTTTGTCTTTTCTTGCATTTGCAGCCATGCTCCACAGTGTGAGAGGGAGAGAAGTGACCCCCTCAGCAGGTCAACTTCTGGTCCTTGGGGGAGCTCCTCTCATCATTGGCACTGTGCCTCTGTGTCTTTTCCTACCTTTTTTTTTGAGATGGAGTCTCACTCTGTCACTCAGGCTGGAGTGCAGTGGCACAATCTCAGCTCACTGCAACCTCTGCCTCCCGGGTTCAAGCGATTCTCCTGCCTCAGCCTCCCAAGTAGCTGGAACTACAGGCATGCACCACTATGCTCAGCTAATTTTTTGTGGTTTTAGTAGAGACAGGGTTTCACATGTTGGCTAGGCTGGTATCGAACTCCTGACCTCAGGTGATCCGCCCACCTCGGCCTCCCAAAGTGCTGGGATTACAGGCATGAGCCAGTGCGCCCAGCCACCTCTGTTTCTTTTATTAGATGTTCTGGACCATGGGGCTCCTTTGGGCAGATGCTGTATTATGGGGATAAGCCACACACTTTTTGAACTGGCCCTGTCAAGGGGGACATAACCAGTTCCTGTGCCACCCCATCAATCCCCACCTATTCTGAGCGTAGGCTCCTCCCCTGCTTCAGTAATGGCCACAGATCTTGGCTCGGCACTCCCAAGCTGCATGCCGAATTCCTGGGACAACAAGACTGGCTTGTGGCTCCGTTCTCCTGATCCTTGGCTTGGCTTCTGGGTGCACTAGGAGATCTGAAATGCTCTCAGGCCACCAGGAAAGTACTCAAATGCAAGAAAGCACCCAGACACTCTGAGCTTTTGGTGTTATAACTGCAATTTATACCATTTGACTGACACCACCCTCTTTTTTATATGTCCATGCCCCTAGTAACCACCATTCCGCTGTCTACTTCTATAAGTATAACTTTTAAGATTCCATATATAAATGAGATTCTGCAATATTAGTCTTTTTTTTGTCTGACTCATCATCAGGGTAATGCAAATCAAAACCACAATGAGGTAACACTTCATACCTGAGATGATGGCTACTATCAAAAAAGATAAGAGAGAACACAAGTGTTGGCAAAGATGTGGAGAAACAGCAAAGATTGCCAGAAAACCACTAGAAACAATGGGAAAAGCATGAAACAGATTCTTCCTCACAGCCCTTAGAAGGAGCCAACCCCGGGCCCGGCGCGGTGGCTCACTCCTGTAATCCTGGCATTTTGGGAGGCTGAGGCAGACAGATCACAAGGTCAGGAGATCGAGACTATCCAGGCTAACACGGTGAAACCCCATCTTTATTAAAAACACAAAAAATTAGCCGGGCCTGGTGGCAGGCGCCTGAAGTCCCAGCTACTCGGGAGGCTGAGGCAGGAGAATTGCTTAAACCTGGGAGGCAAAGGTTGCAGTGAGCCAAGATTGCACCACTGCACTCCAGCCTGGGTGACAGAGTGAGACTCAATTAAAAAAAAAAAAAAAAAAAAAACAGAAGAAGAAGGAGCCAACCCTGCCAACACATTCATCTTAGACTTCTATCCTCTAGAACTAAAAGACAATAAATTTCTGTTATTAAATCCACTCACTTTGTGATACTTTGTCATGCCAGTCCTAGCAAGTCAGCACACAAGTGACATAATTTATGAGTCTATGTCCATTAACCAAAAATGGACATTTATGGAGGTCAGGAATTTATAATTGACAAGCATTGTAATTATGACCCAAGCAACATATTATTTGTTTTGTTTTCTTTAGAATACAGTTGTCCTAAAACATTATTAGAGTGCTACAAATTTTCAGTTTGTGAAATCATTTGAGTCTGTGAAGTTGAAAGCATGTGTGTGTATGCATGTGTGTATCATCTTTCCAATCTAAAGCACGTTCGCTAATACCCTGCAGGTGAGAAATCTATCATGAAAGAAGAATTTTTTTAATTTTACCACCTCTTCAAAATGCAGACTTTCTAATCCCCATAGGGACGTGCTGAGAACACCAAATAAAGTTATCCATCCTAACAAGTGTTCACAATTTTGACCAACAAACAACCACCTACATATATTATCTCTAGTTGTCTGACTTATTTCTCATACGAATATTTATCAATAATTTATCATCTTGAACAAGTTTTATTCTTAATGTATTGGACAGTGTTAATAACTTTGGAATTAATAGTTCTATATTCTCAAACAAAATTTATGTCATCCTAATGCTGTTTAATCTCCTTTCCTCTCTAAGAACTCAGAGTCCTCATGATTCACTCTGAGGACAATGGGACAGTATTCTTTAGAAAAACCCAGATGATTTCCCAGCTGGCTCAGACTGGAAGCACACGCATCTCCCAAACAATATTCATGAATTACTGATACAGTCTGCCAATCCTAGAATAAAGATTCTAATTCTTCCTTCTGCAGTGACATTTTTATTTCTCCTTTCATTTCATATAGCTCTGGTTCTCCCAAAAGAAAGCTCCTCAAATCTTCAACTCTCCGCTGAGTCGTAGGTATTGCTCACAACTTCAATGGCTATATCCTCCAATGTGACAGTGTGCCCTGAATTCTTTGTGGAGGATGTGCTGGTGCAGAGAGTAAAATCACTGGGTGTCTGTACTTCTATATTAAGCTATAACCAATAATGAATATTGACATTTTGTTCTACTAGATTTATGTCCCAGCTTTGGTCTGTGGTGTCCAGTTTAGCAAGTGTAAGCACCTACGTGAGTTGCTCATTTTCTGACCAGAAATAAGACGGTACTTCAGATAAACATATTCTTTTCATTTATTAATGTTAACCCATTTCAACAGACTCTAATACATCACTGGATAATCAGATCTTGCTAATTTCTTTTAATTTTGGGTGCCTAGGATCTCCTAGATGATGCAGAGAGAAATAGTGATTCTAGGTCAGTTTATTGTACTCTTTAACTTAATGAGATTAGTTCTATCATTTTATTTCTGAAGCGATATTAAGTTTTAGTTGATGCAGTCTGTCAAGTAAAAAAAATATATATTGTTTCTAGTAATCCAAACATTTTATACCAAGATCTGTATAGAACTTTATCAAAGGATATTTTCTATGATAGTCGAATTGATTGTATTTTTCCTTTTAATTGGTTAAAGTGGTTAAGTTCATTATTTCCTACTCTATCTATGAAGATCTCAAGAGTAATTTAGGGATTCTACTAATTTTGAGAGGGGAGGATAGGGTGATGAAATTTTGCTATGTTTTTTATGAAGTATACTTTAATGTGCTTAAAGAAATTGGGTAAAATACTTAAATTTACTTTTAATTATTTTTTAATATTCTATAACATTTTACTTTTAACTTACCACACTTCTCCAAAATGTATCATGATTACATAGAAAAATAAGTCCGTGTGTGTATGTGTAAGTATATATAAGCACACATATATGTATGCATATGTGTATATATACACACATATTTACATTCAAATATATGTATACATATGCTTATATATTATGAATACCTTCATATATAGAAATGTGTACAATATGTATATACAAAGATACTTAGATACATACAATATGTCTAAGCTTCATCATTTGGGAATCCTCCTTCAGGCTAACCCTTCTTAAAAATATTGTGTGCCACTTAGAAGCCTTGGTTTAGAATTTGAATAATCCCTAACATTGGTTTTGTTGATTACTAGTTTTGCAATCTTAGGCAAATTATTTAATTTTCTGAACCTTTTGTCTGTAAATTAGGAAGACACAGGTATGATGCGTGTGTTGTGATGCTTAAAACAATGATGCTTGTGTTGTAACTAGCATAAGACTTTATACACAGGAAGTGTTCAAAAAAAGTATTTTTTTCAAAAATTATGTAATGTGACTATTCAATACAAAAGGCACTCTATAAAATGAAATCAAATTGATTAGTGTACCTTAAAGATTCAGCTGTGTAGGTAATTTTTTCTCAGTTTTTCTTTTATTTATTTTTTATTTATTTTTTTATTTATTTATTTTATTTTTTATTTATTTTATTATTATTTCTTTTATTTATTTTAAATTCACACCAAAAAAATTCATGATGGGAAAAGTAAAATTGTCCCTGCCAACATCATAGAATTCAAGTGAGAGATTAATTATGTCATATATAAAGCATCACTTTAAACTTCAGAAAGTCAATTAAATTTAAAAAAAATACTCAAACCTTTCTAGGTTTCAAGTTTCTATCTAAGCTATAAGAAAAAGTTACAATATAGTCACTCATATGTTAAAGTACATGAGTCAATGATAGTGATATTTTTCTGTAATTTATGGAGTAATTATTTTATATGTTGTATATATTATTATCTGTATATAAGGTAATAGGTACCAGGTGGAAAAAAAATAGTGTTCACGTTAGTATTACTATGCTTGTTAAGATAATTTTAATTCAAAATCTATTAAGCACCACATATTATTTTACCAGGGCTGCCACAACAAAATACAAGAGACTGGATGGCTTAAACAACAGCAGTGTATTTTCCCACAGTTCTGGAGTTGGGAAATCTGACATCAAGGTGTCAGCGGGTTTGGTTTTTGCTGAGCCCTCTCCTTGGCTTGCAGATGGCTGCCTTCTTGCTGTGTGTTCACATGATTGTCTCCTAGTGTGTGCATTTGTCTGATGTCTCTGTCTGTCTTAATCTCTTTTTAAAAGAACACCAGATATATTGGATTAGAACTCATCTTATTGACCTAATTTTTACTTTATTGCTTCTTTAAATATCTTGTCTCCAAATGGGTTGCATTCTGTGGTACTCAGATTTAGGGATTCAATATATGAATTGGGGGGAACACAAATCAGCCAATATCACATGAATTCTTTTTCTAGCAAAGAAAGCATCCATTCTATTAGGAGTCTTCCTTTACTTAATAGAAAACCAGCAGAACAGTACTATGTTTATACAAATGTAAATTAATTTACTTATTCCTGTATGAGAGCACTCATATGTGTGTGCATGTGAAAACAAGAGTCATAAAGTCACTGTATATCTGAACACATGAATTTTAGTATACTTTTAAGAGGATTGGCTTTCAAAGACTTAGAAAATCATTTTAAGTTTTCAAATGGAGTTAGACTAGACTGCTGGTTGCCCACATATAGTGTTTTGTATTTTGTGATGAATTATTTCAGACTTTGAAAAAATATTGTGATATTCTCTGGGAGACCTGGAGATTGAATGATCCACAGCAGATAGGAGGGAGGACTTCACACATAAATAAATGGATATGTGTGCTGTGTCTAACTTTTGAGTGGTAACAATCCTTGAATTTGAAGGAAGACGACATTTTCATGACTATTGAAGCTTTTGGAATCAGGACGGAGAAATGAAGAATCTGGTGAACTAAGGCATTAAAATAAAACCAGAAAATTTTGATAGATTGTGATTAAGTAGACCTTGAACATATGAAAACTTTCAGGGATCCTGATATTTGTCTTGGACCTTTGGGCCCTGAAAGTAATCACCTTTGTTACTAGGGGAAGTCACTTTTTTTTTTTAATTATACTTTAAGTTCTAGGGTACATGTGCACAACGTGGAAGTTTGATAAATAGGTATACCTGTGCCGTGTTGGTTTGCTGCACCCATCAACTCGTCATTTACATTGGGTATTTCTCCTAATGCTATCCCTCCCCCAGGCCCCCACCCCCCAATAGGACCTGGTGTGTGATGTTCCCCACCCTGTGTCCAAGTGATCTCCTTGTTCAATTCCCACCTATGAGAGAACATGCAGTGTTTGGTTTTCTGTCCTTGTGATACTTTGCTGAGAATCATGGCTTCCAGCTTCATCCATGTCCCTGCAAAGGACATGAACTCATCCTTTTTTATGGCTGCGTAGTATTCCATGGTGTCTATGTGCCACATTTTCTTAATCCAGTCTATCATTGATGGACATCTGGGTTGGTTCCAAGTCTTTGCTATTGTGAATAGTGTTGCAATAAACCTATGTGTGCACGTGTCTTTATAGTAGCATGATTTATAATCTTTTGAGTATATACCCAGTAATGTGATTGCTGAGTCAAATGGTATTTCTAGTTCTAGATTCTTGAGGCATCGCCACACTCTCTTCCACATGGTTAAACTAATTTACACTCCCACCAACAGTGTAAAATTGTTCCTATTTCTCCACATCCTTTCCAGCATCTGTTGTTTCCTGACTTATTAATGATTGCCATTCTAACTGGCGTGAGATGGTATCTCATTGTGGTTTTGATTTGCATTTCTCTGATGACTAGTGACGATGAGCATTTTTTCATGTGTCTGTTGGCTGCATAAATGTCTTCTTTTGAGAAGTGTCTGTTCATTTCCTTTGCCCACTTTTGGATGGGGTTGTTTGTTTTTTTCTTGTAAATTGGTTTGTGTTCATTGTAGATTCTGTATATTAGCCCTTTGTCAGATGGGCAGATTGCAAAAATGTTCTCCCATTCGGTAGGTTACCTGTTCACTCTGATGGTAGTTTCTTTTGCCATGCAGAAGCTCTTTAGTTTAATTAGATCCCATTTGTCAATTTTGGCTTTTGTTGCCATTGGTTTTGGTGTTTTAGTCATGAAGTCCTTGCCCATGCCTATGTCCTGAATGGTATTACCTAGGTTTTCTTCTAGGGTTTTTATGGTTTTAGGTCTAACATTTAAGTCTTTAATCCATCTTGAATTAATTTTTGTATAAGGTGTAAGGAAGGGATCCAGTTTCAGCTTTCTACACATGCGTTGCTAGTTTTCCCAGCACCATTTATTAAATAGGGAATCCTTTCCCTATTTCTTGTTTTTGTCAGGTTTGTCAAAGATCAGATGGTTGTAGATGTGTAGTATGATTTCTGAGGGCTCTCTTCTGTTCCATTGATCTATATCTCTGTTTTGGAACCACTACCTTGCTGTTTTGTTTACCGCAGCCTTGTAGTATAGTTTAAAGTTGGGTAGCATGATGCCTCCAGCTTTGTTTTTTGTTTGTTTGTTTTGTTTTGTTTTTGCTTAGGATTGTCTTGGCAATGCAGGCTCCTTTTTGGTTTCATATGAACTTTAAAGTAGTTTTTTCCAATCCTGTGAAGAAAGTCATTGGTATTTTGAGCCTACCAACCAAAAAAAGTCCAGGACCAGACAGATTCACAGCTGAATTCTACCAGAGGTACAAAGAGGAGCTGTTACCATTCCTTCTGAAACTATTCCAATCAATAGAAAAAGAGGGAATCCTCCCTAGCTCATTTTATGAGGCCAACCTCATCCTGATACCAAAGACTGGCAGAGACGCAACAAAAAAAAAGAGAATTTTAGACCAATATCCCTGATGAACATCAATGCGAAAATCCTCAATAAAATACTGGCAAACTGAATCCAGCAGCACATCAAAAAGCTTATCCACCACAATAAGATCGGCTTCATCCCTGGGATGCAAGGCGGGTTCAACATACACAAATCAATAAACATAATCCATCACATAAACAGAACCAATGACAAAAACCACGATTATCTCAATAGATGTGGAAAAGACCTTCAACAAAATTCAATAGCCCTTCATGCTAAAAACTTTCAATAAACTAGGTTATTGATAGAACATAACTCAAAATAGTAAGAGCTATTTGTGACAAACCCACAGCCAATATCACACTGAATGGGCAAAAACTGGAAGCATTCCCTTTGAAAACCGGCACAAGACAAGGATGCCCTCTAACACCACTCCTATTTAACATAGTGTTGGAAGTTCTGGCCAGGGCAATCAGGCAAGAGAAAGAAATAAAGGGTATTCAATTAGGAAAAGAGGAAGCAAATTGTCCCTGTTTGCAGATGACATGGTTGTATATTTAGAAAACCTCATCGTCTCAGCCCAAAATCTCCTTAAGTTGATAAGCAACTTCAACAAAGTCTCAGGATACAAAATCAATATGCAAAAATCACAAGCATTCCTATACACCAATAACAGACAAACGGAGAGCCAAATCATGAGTGAACTCCCATTCACAATTGCTACGAAGAGAGTAAAATACCTAGGAATCCAACTTACTAGGGATGTGAAGGATCTCTTCAAGGAAGTCACTTTCTGTATTGTACTTCGCTTAATACTTAAGCCTCCAGGAAAGTTTTGTTAGGTATTGCAGCCAGGTCTAGGCTAAGTATTTTAAATTTTTTGTTTTTATTTTATTTGGTTATAAGCGGTGTTCTGATCAGTGACAGAAGTGACTTGGATCCACCTTTAACAGAACGTTGGTGTAGAGCAAATCAGCACAATCTTCTCCTCTATGAACATGTGTGTTGACTCATGCATACTCAAGAAACCCTGTGAAGCAGCCTTGAAAAGAGATTTTTCTGGCCAAGGTGATAAGCAAATACTTGTATAGATGTTGTGACTGTGCAAATGGTTTGCAAGGAGACCTCAGAAATGACTTGCAGAAGAGAATTTTGAAAAAAAAAAATTAATTGGCTCTAACACAATAGAAAGCCAGTCATTAATTGTAATAACTCTCTAGTGTTGATACTCTAAGGTATGAGCATACCTCAGAATTAGGACCAGTTCATATTATACTAAAAAATAAATATTGTCTTAAATGATATGGTGTTATTAGGTCACATTAAAATGAGGAACACTCATTTTGCTTCTGTTATAATTATCATCAAGTCATTCACAGCTAAAATATCTGGAATTGGTTCATACAGATATTTACATTAGTCACCAAACACTCACTCATTTGGATAGTCAGCTGGGCTAAAGAAAAATATGTATTATAAAGATTACCTTAATTACTGAAAACACATCCTGGAGTATTTCTGCTTTCGTGAAACAAACAGCCAATAAAAAGTTTCTGGATTTTGAAAGGCCCAATTCACTATGGTATTGTAGTCCATAGAGAAAAGAAGCCCCTGGCATTTCCTTCTTTATCATAATTATGTTGCATTTCAATTATTATTCTAATTGATCATTACACAGGCACCTCAGGCTTTGCTATGATGGTAGAATTGATTTCCACATTGCTTTGATGTCCCATGAACATGACCTCGTCAGTGTAACTCTAACCTTCAGATGCCTCTTTGTTTCCTTTTAGTAACTAGAGACTAAATCCCTCAGACACATTCTGGAATCCGATGCTCTATATGTCTAATGTGTTAGAAGCTCCATTAGGATGTAACAAGATTTTAGCCACATTCCCCGCAGCACTTTGGGGTACTGCTGCTTCATGAGATTTTTCTCTAAAGTAACCTTTCAAAGTCAGCCACAAAACCTCTTATTCTAGATCATATTGGCATCTGACCTTTGTAAACTTACAAGAAAAAATAGGAAGAAGAAAGATGCTAAGGGAGACACAGTTATCTTTTTCAAAATGCAGCTAAACCCGCAAGCTACAGAGATATCATGACCTATAAAGTTCAGAGCTGTGATGATTCTTTCTAACAATTACCCACAGCTATTATGATTTCCTCCCATCACTAAAACTGTCATTGCTAAGATAATTGCTCCAGTTTGAGAAGGTAGAAGATTTAACAAGTAACTAATATGTAAAGGATAGAGAGAAGAAGGGGAGAGGTTGATATGATCCCTGTCCTTTCACACTGTTAATATGCCAGGTGATAAAATGTCTCATTCACTCCGAAACATTATCACTACACAGGCACTCCTTACAGTGTTTGTTCTCATATATGTCCTCGTATTTTTTTTTCCTTTTAAAGTGGCTCTGAGAAATGGCTAATGCACAATCTAATTATGTGATAATAAATGTTAATGACAGTATTATCAGATGATAACTAGGCTTCATTAATGTGTCTCATTATGATTCTCAGTCCCTTGTGGAAGATTGTGAAGAAAGGACCTTAGATATTCCAGATTATATTTGAATGTAGTAGTTACAGAGCCCATATCCAGGGAGAAAGGAAGATATCAGAGACACCTTTAAACTCTTTCTCTAATTTTGCTTCTTCAAACCTAAGCATCCATCAATCACGTCTCAAAATTTATCATATACCTTCAGCATAATAAAAATGGTAATTATAGTAATAGTAATAGTCCTGATATGACAAATAATATGTAAGATCATTTTAATTGTAACTGCTGATATATTTTGGTATAAGTATACAGGCATTTATGTCCCAAACATTATGACCTTGATTATCCATAACAAGTTCAAATCATTTAGAGAGGATACACTTACTTAAAGGTTCGCACCTGTTAAATTTTGGTTCTGCTACACCATATATCTATCTCTCTCTCTATATATATATATATTTTTTTTTTTTTTGAAATGGAGTCTCCCTCTGTTGCCCAGGCTGGAGTGCAGTGGCACAATCTCAGCTCACCGTAACCTCCGCCTCCTGGGTTCAAGTGATTCTCCTGCCTCAGCCTCTCAAGTAGCTTGGATTACAGGCATCTGTCAACACGCCCAGCTAATTTTGTATTTTTAGTAGAGACGGGTTTCTCCATGTTGGTCAGGCTGGTCTTAAACTCCCGACCTCAGGTGATCCACCCACCTCAGCCTCCCAAAGTGCTGGGATTACAGGAATGAGCCACTGCACCCAGCCAGCTACACTATTCTTAATATTCAAAGTAGCACTGTCAAGTTATCACCAAGATTTCATCACAATTTTTATTATTTTTCTATATTTACCCTCTATTTTAACTATGTAAATTTATCGAATGTTTTAATATTTGAGAGGGCAAATCTACTATCACCGATATTTAATGTTTTGTATTTTTTCTTAATTATTATATTTTTTAAATTGACACATGATAATTGTACATATTTATGGGGTATGTAGTGATATTTCGATACATACAATGAATAGTTAACAGATTCGTGTAATTCACGTATCCATCATGTCAAAATTTATCATTTCTTTGTGATGGGAACATTCAGTTTACCCCTTCTAGCAATTTGAAACTATATTATTGTCAACTACAGTCATCCCACAATGCTATAGAACACTAGAACTTATTTGTCTCTAGCTGTAATTTTGTATCCCTTGACAAATCTCTCTTTATCCTTCTCTCATCCCACCCTTCCCTGTCTCTAGTATATTCCACTCTACTTTTTCCTCCTCTGAGATCAACTTTTTTTTAGTTTCCACGTATGAGTGAGAACATGCAGTGTTTAGCTTCCTGTTCTTAGCTTATTTTACGTAACATAATGTCCTCTTGATTTGTCGAGGCTGCTGCTTATAGTTTCTATTAGAAATATGTGTGTGTGCGCCTGTGTGTGTATAATGTAGGATATTTTAGGTAAACAACTAAATAGTTGTAAATGAGGCTGAACTGTATTTTTAAGGTTTTATTTGTGACTAATAATTTGTCTTATTAATAAAGCCTAGGTTAAAAAAATAAGTGGAAGACATATCTGTCACACACTATATCTTGGGAGTTTTGAAAAATAAAGTGTTGATTTCAGGCAAAATACTTAGTTCAACTGTAACTAAATCAGCAAAGATGTCATGATTCCACAAGGGAGCCACTCTAAATATAATGTTAAATGGAATATTTCAATATATTTTAGAAGTAGGGACTACTAGTTTGACATTTATGTTTTTGAGTATATGTGGTTGCATTCTTATATCTAATAAAATATTCAGTTGTCTTAAACTTAACATTCTTAAGGCCTAGGGCAAGGATAATAATCAAAACCTATATAGTGTATGTTTGCATATTTAAAAGTTATAAATCAAGTTAACGAACTGTTAAATAAAGTATGCTGTGTTCTCTCACTTTGACATATATACCTTCTCAATGAAATTCAGGTTTGGAACTAGAATTCTTGGGCCGTCAACATCCAGCACAGTATATGAGGACATAGAGAGAGCTGGTGCCCTGACCTGGTCTCACACCATGAGAGGCCTTGTGTGTATACGTTTTGGGTACCTCTGTTGATATGTTGAAACTCAGTCTACCACTGTAGCTCTAGCAAAAAGCTTCCCATTGGCCCACAGAGCCTCTAGTTGTGCACTCTGTATAAGTGGTTCACCATGAAAGACAGAACTGGTGGAGAGGAACATGGATGCTGGAAGCAGTCTCAAAACCCTTTGAAGACAGAATTCTAAGTCTTTATGTTCTACAGCATGATCTAAAAGGTGGTAGGTGGGGGTGAGCAGCATCACCTCCAACTAACCTCATCCCCTTGGACCTGGTAAACTCCTTGTACTTTGGGGAGGAATGTGGCCAGAGAGAGGACCATAGTGGAGCCCTTGAAAGCACAGGCTCCAGGGCAAAGTGTTCTTTTGCTCAATTATATGGGCATTCTTCTTATGGGTGTAGTTATTTGCTTATTGCTATGTAATGATTTGGATTTAATAATGCTATATTGAAAGTGCAATGGCCTACAGAACTGAGGGATCACGTTTTAGCTTAAATTCAATAGAAAAAAAATGACTCCTTTATAAAAAAAGTATTTAAATTTGTAAGTTGTCATCCCTATCCACTAAGGGATATTAAATGTATTAAATGCTGGGAAATATATATGCACATATATATTTATATATGTATGTATGTATGTGTGTGTGTGTATATATATATAATAGTGATCAGAGAAAAAGACAAATGAAGACAAACAGCAATGAGGATAAAAATAGTCCAAACATATGAACTCCCAGATGCCATTTTGGAGGAAAATAAAAATTTCCATAGAAATCAATAGATAAGGAACAGATATTTAAGAAAATGTGCTTGGAACAAGTGCACATAAAATAACTAAAATTTAGTATAATGGTCATGAAGGAAAAAAATATGCATGAAAACAAGACATTATGGAATATGAGAAAATTAGATGCTGAAGAAAATAATTGATTGGACTAAAATTATTCCATTAGGCACTCTGATTAATACTCATTATTTAGTGGGGAGAAATATAGAGGTTGTTATTAGAAGACCCAATAGGCCCACTATAACCTTTATATATCATTATATATAATTATATTGATCAATTTTACAGCTTCCAGTTTAAATAAAGGTTCATTCAGTCTCAGTAGATGCATTTTCTATATATTATAGGTATCTGTATATAATTAGATATATGTGTATATATATTATATTGAATATTGACAGATTATAATCACTTACATTTATAGGGTATAGAGTTATGCTTTAATATATGCATCCAATTTGGAATGACTAAATCAAGTTCATACCCATCACCTCTAATAATTACCATTTATTTCTCCTGTCTCACAGAAACATTGCACTCTTTCAACAATATCTCTTCATTCCTCTCCCTCCTAAATCTCTGGTAACTATTCTGTTCTGTACGTCTAGAATTCAACTATTATAGAGTCCACATAAAAGTGAGAACATATGGTATTTGTCTTTCTGTGCCTGGCTTATTTCACTTAGCATAATGTCTTTGTATTAGTCCTTTTACACACTGCTATAAAGAACTACCTGAGACTGGGTAATTTGTAAAGAAAAGAGGTTTAATTGACACACAGTTCCTGAGGCTGGAGAGGCCTCAGGAAATGTACAATCATGGCAAAAGACAAAGGGGAAGCAAGACACATCTTATATGGTGGCAGGAGAGAAAGAGTGTGAAGGGGGAAGTGCCACCAGATCTTATGAGAACTCACTCACTATCACAAGAACAGAAAAGGGGAAGTGTGCCCCCATGATTCAATTACCTCCCACCAGGCCCCTCCCCCAACATGTTAGAATTACAATTTGAGATAAGATTTGGGCAGGGACGCAGAGCCAAACCATATTGTTCTGCCCCTGGCCCCTTTAAAATATCATGTTCTTCTCACCTTTCAAAGCCAATCATGCCTTCCCAAGAGTTCCCCAAAGTCTTAACTCATTCCAGCATTAAACCAAAAGTCCAGTCCAAAGTCTTTCTGAGACAAACAAGTCCCTTCCACCTATGAGCCTGTAAAATCAAAAACAGATTAGTTACAATGGGGTTACAGGCGTTGGGTAAATACTCCTGTTCCAGAAGGGAAAAATTGGTCAAAAAAAGGGGCTATGGGCCCAATCCAAATCCAAAACCCAGCAGGACAGTCATTAAGTCTCAAAGCTCTGAAATAATCTCCTTTGACTCCATGTCTCACATCCAGGGAATGCTGATGCAACAAGTGGGCTCTCAAGGCCTTAGGCAATTCTACTCTTGTGTCTCTGCAAGATACAGCCCCTTTGATTGCTTTCATGGATTGGCATTGAGTGCCGACAGCTTTTCCAGGCAGCCAGGGCGAGCTATTGGTGAATTTATCATTCTGGGTTCTATAGGACTGTGGCCCTCTTCTCATAGCTCCACTAGGCAGTGCCCCAGTAGGAACTCTGTGTGAGGGCTCCAACCCCACATTTCTCCTGTGCACTGCCCTCATAGAGGTTTCCATGAAAGCTCCATTCCTGCAGCACACTTCTGCCTGGATATCCAGGCACTTCCCTATATTATCTGAAATCTAGGTGGAGGTTCCTAAACCTCAATTCTTGTCTTCTGCACACCTGCAGGCCCAGCAGTATGTGGAAGTTGCCAAGGCTTGGGGCTTGCACCCTCTGAAGCAGCGGCCTGAGCCATGGCTGGAGCTGGAGCTGCTGGGACACAGGTCTTCAAGTCCCAAGGCTGCACGGAGGACCGAGGACCTGGGCCCAACCCAAGAAACAATTTTTCCCTTCTAGGCCTTTAGGATTGTGATGGGAGGTGCTGCCGTGAAGATCTCTGAAATGCCCTGAGGACTTTTTCCTCATTTTCTTGGAGATTAACATCAGGATCCTCTTGATTTATGCAAATTTATGCAGCCAGCCTGAATTTCTCCCCAGAAAATGAGTTTTTATTTTTTTAACCACATGGTCAAGTTGCAAATTTTCCAAACTTTTAATGTCTTCTTTCCTTTTAAACATAAATTCCAATTTCAAACCATCTCTTTGTGAATGCATGTGACTGTACACTTTTAGAAACTGCCAGGTCAGGGCGTGGTGGTGCATGCCTGTAATCCCAGCTACTTGAGAGGCTGAGGCAGGAGAATCGCTTGAACCTGGGAGGTAGAGGTTGCAGTGAGCCAAAATCACACCACTGCGCTCCAGTCTAGGTGACAGAGTGAGACTCCGTCTCAAAAAGAAAAAAAAAAAGAAAGGAAAAGAAAAAGAAACCACCAGGTCAAATCTTGAATGCCTTTCTGCTTACAAATTTCTTCTGCCAGATGCCCTAACTTATCTTCTCAAGTTCCAAGTTTAACAGATCTCTAGAAGAGGGGCAAAATGTCACCAGTCTCTTTGCTAAAGCATAGAAAGAGTGACCTTTACTACAGTTCACAATAAGTTCCTCATCTCTATCTGAGACTACCTCAGCCGGGACTTTATTGTCCATATCACTATCAACATTTTGATCAAAAGTATTCAACAAGTCTCTAGGAAGTTCCAGACTTTCCCATATCTTCCCGTCTTCTTCTGAGCCCTCCAAACTCTCCCAACCTCTGCCCGTTACCCAGTTCCAAAGTCACTTCCACATTTTCAGGTATCTTTGTAGCAGTGCCACACTTTCCCGGTACCAGTTTTCTGTATTAGTCCATTTTCACATTGCTATGAAGAACTGCCTGAGACTGGGTAACTTATAAAAAAAAGAAGTTTTAATTGACTCATAGTTCATGGCTGGAGAGGACTCAGGAAGGTTACAATCATGGCGGAAGGCAAAGAGAAAGCAAGGTACATAGTGACAGGAGAGAGCACAAAACGGGAAGTGCCACACACATTCAAATAATCAGATCTCGTGAGAACTCTATCGCTATCATGCTAACAGCCAGGGGGATGTCCGCCCCCATGATTCAATCACCTCCCATCAGGCTCCACCCCTGAAATGTGGGGATTACAATTCTAGATGAGATTTGAGTGGGGACACAGGGCCAAAGCATATCGGTCTTGCAGGTTTATTCATTTTGTTGCAGATGACAGAATTTCCCTCTCTTAATGCTGAATAATATTTCATTGTATATATATACCACCTTTTCTTTATTCATTCCTCTCTGATGGACACTTGGTTGATTCCGTAACTTGGCTGTTATGAATGATACTTCAATATCTGAAGTGCAGATATCTCTTCATCATGCTGATCTCATGTATTTTAGACATACACTCAGAAATCAGATTGCTGGATCATATGGTAATTTAATTTTTAGCTTCTTGAGGAACCTCCATGCAGTTTTCTGTAGTGGTTGTACTATTTTACAGTTTCACACACAAAATACAAGCTTTCCCTTTTCTCGACATCCTCCCTAATACTTGTAATCTGCATTTTGTATATTTTTAATTTTCTGAGTTAAATAAAATATATTTAATGCAGTAAATATATATTTGGATCAGATGATCACTTCAGAGCTATTGCCACCAAGGTTCTTATGCAAGACTCTTCTTGATAAGGTAGATTGCAGAAGTAACAAAAGAGGTTTCAATAAACATAACTTTGGCTGGGTGTACTTCCTATTACTCCAGCAATGCATAATGGAGGTAAATATTAGGACTTCATGTGGATAATTTATAGAATGTAAATTTGATGTATTTATATCCAATCCAATTCTAAGTATGAGATATTATAGGCAAACATTTACTTTCTGTCTGAGTAGAACATTTCTCGCTGACAAGGGAGATGATTTTTGTGTCGTTATTTGCATTTGCAAAAGAACACTCTCTTTTCTTTATCAAGATGTTCTTGATCCTGTGTAAAATATTTTCAGAAAAATTAAAGAGAAATTAAGCTTAGACAATTCCCTCTTATACACCTGAAGCAAGCCCCTTGACACTCAAATAGTCACATAACAATTCTTTCCTCTTTTTGTGGAAAAAGCCTATAATAAAAGCTAAATAAATTTAGTATTGACTATTAAAGTCAAGAAAGTCACAACAAATATCGTGTTTACCATTCTCCACAAAACCTATTTTATTTATTACAATATAAGAAATATGAAATGAATATATCTCTCGTGTGAAATAATTTTAAAGTTTTTCTGTTGAATATTTCATGTCATTAACAGAAGTGAAACCTTTTAAAAATATATAAAAGGATGTAATCACTGTTCCTTCGTTTTGATTCATGAATGTTTAGAAATGTGCAGACAATGTGCTGTACTTTTGCAGAACACAGTAGGTCACATGCAAAACCAGTGGTCACTTGCCCTCCAACAGTGAGGTTCTGAAACTCCTCACAGCTCTACATAAGAAAATTTCCCCAGAAAAATGGGAAACTCAGTGTGTTAAGATATAATATGATGCAATGTTTTGAATAGGAAATAGATAAGCATTGTAATAATTCAATGTTTGATCTCTTAGTTTTATAAAATGTATACTTTGTTAATTATTTTAAAATACTAAAAAATAGAAGTTACCTCTGCTTTTGGCAGGTACCTCATATAACTTATTGTTGAAGATATGAGAAGTAAATGGAGAAATATTATAAAATTTCCTTAGCTTATATGCATGGACCCTTGGCTTATATTCCTGAGAGCTTGCTGGAGCTGTGGAGGTTACGTATACAACATTTAGTGAGAGAGATGCTTAGCAATTTGTCATCTGGCCAACCCACTCATCACCCATCTCATTTTGCTGATGAAGATAGCTGAATTCCACCTTTTGTGGCTTTAAAAATGACTCAAAGGTAGAGAAGTTTTGTCATGCTTGCCTTCTCTTTCCTTTCTTTCCTCTCTCCATCACCTCTTGGAGTCAGAAAGGATAGAGGTGAGGCTGAGAGATTTGAGTCCATTTCCTCCCCTTCCTTGCCTTGTAATGGAGAGGGCCAACCTGAGAGTGGCGTACAGGAGATATCAAATCTCTATAGCATAAACCCATTTTTAGGATTCATGAAACTATAACAATTTAGTGGAGAATCAATCACTTTTGTAGAAGAACTTCTCATTTCTTTCCCCAAAATAGGTCAGATTACTTAAAAACTATTTGAGGAAGTCTTCCTCACTTGTCCTTGAATATAAAGACTGCTTAAAACAAAACAAAAATCCTAATCTGGTGATATAATTTGGATATGTGACCTCACCCAAATCTCATGTTGAACTGTAATCCCCAATGTTGGAGGTGGAGTGTGGTGGGAGGTGATTGGATCATGGGGGTGGATCCCTCATGAATACCATCCCCTTGGTGCTGTTCTTGTGATAGTGAGTGAATTCTCACAAGATCTCATTGTTTACAGGTGAGTAGTGCCTCCGCCCATCTCTGTCTTGCTCCTGGTCTCATCGTGACGGGCCTGGTCCTGCCTCACTTTATGCCACGACTAAGAGCTCCCTGAGGCCTCTCCAGAAGCAGATATCACTATGCTTCCTACACAGCCTGCAGAACCGTGAGCCAATTAAACATCTCTTCTTATAAGTTACCTAGTCTCAGGTATTTCTTTATAGCAGTGCAACAACAGCCTAATACATCTGGCAATGTTTTTGGATGTGATTATAGATAAAAATAAATCTAAAAAGTTTACCAGCTTTCCGGGGATCTAGCCATCTTTATACAAAGGGCTTCAAAAATAAACTAATTAATAAAAGGATGGCTAATCATTAGAACAACATTTCAGTATCTGTGTGGGTGTTATATTTTATCTGTTAGTAAATATTTTATAATAAGGGAGCATGTTTCTTTCTGACTTGACATTAAAGTACCTATATATCTGTTAAAAAGTGCTTTGACCTTTAGCAATGTGGTATGATCAACAATATTATAAGCTGATTTAGGTTAAAAAAAGGACACATGGGCTTATCAGTTTTAGAAGTAGATATCTGTGTGCAAAAAAAAATGTATTTCTGTATTTCAAGCACAAAATTAGGAACACTTAATTTTTCCTTTGGAAAAAAATTAAACACATAGACTTGCATACATATACCACTCATACAGAAACACCTATTTTTTGAAGCTTTGCTTTAAAACATAACATTTTAGAAATAAAATTGTGGATAGAAGGAGACAAGTGTTTAGTATGAAAAAAATTGCAGCATTTATCAATTAGAATATACTCATTAATTTGGCAAAGCCAAATGTGATTACAAATTAAACTGTTTCTTAAACCAGTAATTTTCATTTGTAGCATTTAAAGCACAAAGAAAAAAAGAACATATCTGTTCTGCTGTCCTGGAAATTGGGAGTACAACATAATCATTGACAACATGAAGAGAATATAGATCAGGGTGTAGAGTAGTTAAGAAAGATTTTTCTGAGAATAAAATATTGAAGACAAAAAGGAGCCCTTTTTAATCTATTCCTGTGACCTCAATTTCTGAGATGACATGCAAGGAACTAAAATACACACACCTCATGTTTGCTGAAAATCTGATATTATTTATATGTATATATGTTTATGTAGATGTAGATATGGATGCATGCATGTATGTATGTGCATTCATATACACACAGGCCCAGATCAAGTCCAACACCAACAGGGCAAAATATATCAAATTGTAAGGCTGCAGCTCTCCAGTGCTGAAATCTGGGTTCATGGAGGCAGACTTGCCCCCATGGCTCTGCTGGCATTACCTTAGTTGGTGCTCTCTGTGACAGCCTGTCCCCATGGCAGTTCTCTGAAGTGGGCCCATCCCTATGGCAGTTCTCTGCCTGGACCTTCTAGCTCTCTCAGGGCATCCTTTGAAATCTAGTCACATCCCCTCTGCTTTCCTGGGTGAAATACACACTTCGCTAAGGCTGGTGATTTCACTGGTGGGGTGACTGAGGAGGAGAACTGCAGAGTGCGGGGAGTGGAGACTGCAATGTGAGGAGGCTGTTATAATCAGTGGTGGTCTCTCTTCTGATAAACTTCTGCCCCCCAGACCCTGGAATTCTGGGCTCGTGATGGGAATGGCAGCATAGACAATCTCTAAAATGCCTTCAGGGTCATTCTTCCATTGCCTTTTACAATAAGCCCTGGCTTCTGTTTAGATGGCAGCATAACCCTTTCATTATTTTTGATGAATAGCACCTACCTTCCATTGAGGTGGCCTATCCATACTAATCTACTTATCCAACAGTTGGTTGGCCCACACTTGTTCTCTCCCAAACAGGTTTCCTCATGTTTTCCAATGTAGATAGGCTGAATTTTTTTCAAGATTTTGAAGTTCTTCTTCCCTTTTGATTACAATCAATTTTAAATCATTTTTCTCTTCGCACATTTTACTATCAGCAGGCAAGAGGAACCAGGCCACTCTTCCAATACTTTGCTCAGAAATTTCCTCGCCAAATATTCTACTTCAATGCTTACAATTTCTACTTTCCTGAAAACACAAGGAAAATTCAGCCAAATTCTTTACTCCTTTATTACAAGAGTGACCTTTCCTCCATTTTCCAATGACATGTTCCTCATTTCAACCTGAAACTTCATCATTGTGACCTTTACCAAGCTTATTTCTGCCAGCATTATATTCTTGACTACTTAGTCTCTAAGAAAATTCCAGCTTTCTCTACAGCTTTTCTCCTCTCCTTCAGAGCTCACACCAGACTCACATTCTAAAGATCCTTTCAGAGCTGTGTTGACTTTTTCTACCATGCACTTTGAAACTCTTTTAGCCTCTACCCACTACCCAATCCCAAAACATCCCCACTTCCATATGTTTAGGTATATGTTATAGCATAGAGCACCCCTACTCTTTAGTACTAATTTTCTCTTAGTCTGTTTGAATTGCTGTAATAAATTGATACATACTATGTAGCTTATAAATGACAGACATTTATTTTTCATAGTTTTAGAGGCAGGGAAGTTTAAGATCAAGGCACCAGCAGATTAGGTGTCTGGTGAGGGCCAGCCTACTTGCTGGTCCATAGACATCTGTTTTTTTACTATAAATTGAAATGGCGGAACAGCTTTGGGGGAGGTCTCTCTCAGACTTATTTTATAAAGTCACTTATTTCATTCATGAGGGCTTTACTCCGATGACCTAATCATTTCCCGAAAGCCCCACCTCCTAATACCATCATTTTGGGGATTAGGGTTTCAACATGTGAATTTTGGAAAGGTACAAATGTTCAGACCATAACAGGTAAATTATCATTTTTCTAATTCTCCCTATGCAAATATTTACAAATGCCAAATGACATGGTTTGGCTCTGAGTTCCCACCCAAATCTTATCTTGAATTGTACTCCCATAATTCCCAAGTGTTGTGGGAGGGAGCTGGTGGGAGATAATTTGAATCACAGGGATGGTTTTCTTCATAGTGTTCTCATGATAGTGAATAAGTCTTCTGAGATCTGATGGTTTTATCAGGGGTTTCTGCTTTTGCATCCTCATTTTCTCTTGCCGCCGCCATGTAAGAAGTGCCTTTCATATCCTGCCATGATTCTGAGGCCTCCCTAGCCATGTGGAACTGTACGTCCAATTAAAGCTCCTTTTATTCCCAGTCTCAGGTATGTCTTTATAAACAGCATGAAAATGGACTAATATGATGAGTTATTTGTTAACAACAACAAAAACAAATAGGACTTTGTTATTATAACAGTTGCCCAACTTTTAGCTCCTTTGACAAGACATGTTAATATTGAAACATAAAATGAAGTGAAATGTTTAATTAATCTCATGAATTTGCCTCCTTTAAAAAATATATGAATATACCTACACACACTATGGGAATTTTCAAAGCCTTCCTAAAGCAGTGACATTTATCAGAATAAAAGTAATCATTAAAGAAAATATGGAAGATCTTCTTAATGATCTCTGCCTGAGATATTTTTAAACATTTGTAAAATTATTGGTTTTAGTAAAAATTGAGGGGAGACAAGGATTTAATGGTTAATAAAATTTCTCAATGCAGGAAGTAAATGAGGAATCACATGCTCATTCATTCCTATTACTATATCACATAACCTAAATAACGGGGGATGGGTATTGTATTAGTCTGTTTTCATGCTGCTGCTGATAAAGACATGCCTGAAACTGGGCAATTTACAAAAGAAAGAGGTTTCATGGACTCACGGTTCCACGTGGCTGGGGAGGCCTCACAATCATGGTGGAAGGTGAAAGGCATGTCTCACATGGCGTTAGACAAAAGAAGAGAACTTGTTTAGGGAAACACCTCTTTATCAGATCTTATGAGACTTATTCACTATCATGAGAACAGCATGGGAAAGACCCATCCCTATGATTCAATTACCTCCTAACAGTTCCCTCCCACAACACGTGGGAACTGTGGGAGCTATAGTTCAAGATGACATTTGAGTGGAGACACAACCAAATCATACCAGGTATTAAGTAAGTAAATATGGCATATTATTCTTTTCCCATTAAATGCATTTACTGTCAAATTTCCATTTGCCTTTTTTTCAAATCCTCTTTTCAAATCCTGCTTTCCCACTCTGAAAAAAAAAATGTGATTTACGAAAATTTCACAAGACTATAGATGGCTATACTTAAAGTAAGAATATAAAAAACTGAAACTGATATGATCTAAAATAAAAACATCAATTCAGGAAATACAAATCAAGGGTAGAAATATTTGAGTTTCTGAATATTATAGTTCTGAAACATGCATGAATGCCAAAGTGAATTTCTAGGTCTGATTTAGAAATCTACTGAATTTCTAAATCTGGACCATTAGACCAAATGTTATTTATTGTAAAAGCATTAGGTGACTTAAACAGGACTTTCACTTGAGGTAGTATTAAAATTAGGAACAATCCATTCCTCAAGTTTAATCAAATACCAATGTTTCTGTTTAGAAAAATGTGTGGGAGAAAGTCAAAAGTACTGCAGTAAGCAAAATAAGAGGCCCCCAAAGATATCCAGCTCTTAATCTCTGGAGTCTGTGAATATGTTATTATGTTACATCGCTTAAGGGAATTAAGGGTTCAGATGGAATTTGGCCTTTAAAAATGAAGATTATACTGGATTATCTGGGTAGGCATGATGTATCACAAAGATCCCTAAAATATGGAAGAGGGAGTTAGGGGAGTTAGTATCACAGTGATGCAATGTGAGAAAGACTCAACTGTCCATAGCTGGTTTTCAGGATAAAATGGGATCATGACCCAAAGAATCTGGGCAGCCTCTCAAAGTTGGAAAAGGCAAGAAAACAGATTCTTCCCTAGAGTTTCCAAAAATGAATGCATCCCTGTGGACACCTTGATTTTAGCACAGTGAGACATATTTTGGACCTTTGGCTTCCAGATCTGTAAGGTCATAAGTTTGTGTTGTTTTATGCCAGAAAGTTTGTTGTAAGTGCTTATAGCTGCAATAGAAAACAATACAGTTGTTTATAAAAGGGAGATTCCCTAAGCAGAGTATAATAGAGAGACGGTTGCTTGTGAGGGGTGGCAGAGAGGCATGGAGGAATCTCTATGGCACTATGTCCCTGACATCTAATCTTTAAAGTTGTACAGGATCTGACAAATAAGAGAACCTTGCCCTATCATTGGGATAATTCTCTTTAGAAAACTGGGGAAGCTTTTAATGTCAAAGAGCTATGACATTTTAGCACTATGATATAGATTAAGATTTATCCCTTAGGATAGTAACACTCAGAGATATTGATCAGATTCTAAGAGCTTGAATTGTTGTTTTTTTAAAAGAATATTCTGAGTTATACCATTTCGATGGCATTTAATGTAGAAGATTAAGAGCTGACATTATTTCAATTTTTAAAATAAGAGACAATAATAGCAATAAAAACACACTTTTTCTGCTTTGTTTTGTTTTTTGTTGCTCTGAATTTTGGACACATATGAGTCAGTGAGGTTCATTGTCTGCATACAAATATGTGTTTGTAATGTATATACAAACACACACACATATATGTAAATATATATATGTATACACACATATAAGTTTAGATAGAGAGATAGTGAAGACTAAGAAAGGAAAAGAAGCAATATTTAATGATAAAGTGATTGTAACCTTTTCAATGTGATGAAAAACAGGAATTACAAACCCAGAAGCTCAACAAAGTACAATAGGATGAAAATAAAGAGATCCAAATCAGACACATCAAGTAAAATGTTGAAAGCCAAAGAGAGAGAGAAAATCTTGAAAATAGCAAGAAGAAAACTATTTATCATTTGTAATGAAAGCCCAAGTTAACAGTGAATTTCCAACTAGAAAAAAATACATGTCAGAAGGCAATGGAATAATATGTTAAATGTTAAAATTAAAACCAGCCAAAAAAAAATCTGTCAGCAAAGATCTTATGTACAACAAAATGATTTTCAAAACTGAAGACAAAAGAAAGACATTCCCAGATAAACAAAAGCTGAGTGAATGTGTTGTTGTCAATCCCAGCTAATACAAAATAGGCAAGCAGGTTTTCAGGCTGAGAGCTAGTGATAGGTAGACAGCAATTCAAATTCACATGATAGGCTGGACATGGTGGCTCACACCTGTAATCCCAGCACTTTGGGAGGCTGAGGCGGGTGGATCGTTTGAGGTCAGGAGTTCTAAAGTAGCCTGACCAACATGCAGAAACTCTTTCTCTACCAAAAATACAAAAATTAACAGGGGTGGTGGTGTACACCCGTAATTCCAGCTACTCGAGTGGCTGAGGCAAGAGAATCACTTGAACCCAGGAGGCGGAGGTTGCAGTGAGCCAAAACCATGCCCCTGCACTCCAGCCTGGGCAAGAGTGAGACTCTGTCTAAAGAAAAAAAGAATCACATGATAAAAAGCAGAATACTGGTAAAGATAATTATGCAGATCACTATAAAATATAATTATATAGTTACACAGATCACTATAAAAAATATAAGATGCAGTATAATTGATATTTCTTCTACTCTTTTTTCATAGTTGATTTTAAAAGCAATTTTATGAAATAACATTTACATATTTATATTCATTGAGCCATTAACATAAAAATGCAATGTATTTGACAATAACAGCACAAAGAATGTGGATGGAAACAAAGCATACTACATTGGAGTGAAGAACTTGTATCAGATCCTTTTTTTTTTTAATTTTTATTTTGAGATGGAGTCTCACTCTGTCGCCTAGGCTGGAGTGCAGTGGCATGATCTAGGCTCACTGCAGCCTCCTGCCTTAGCCTCCTGAGTAGCTCGGATTACAGGCACCTGCCACCATGCCCAGCTAATTTTTGTATTTTTAGTAGAGACAGGGTTTCAACATGATGGTCAGGCTGGTCTCCAACTCCTGACCTCAAGTGATCCGCCCACCTCGGCCTCTTGAATTGCTGGGATTATAGGCGTGAGACACCATGCCTGGCCCTTGTATCAGATCTCCAGAGAGAAATGAAGAGAAATAGAAATGGTAACTAATAATGTTTGTTGGGGTTGTAACACCTATGGGCCCACTATGTATGAGATGATAACACACAAAAAGGAGGGGAGGAATTAAGCTCTACAGAAATAAAACTGCTGTGTTACACTGGACCTAAGTCAGTATAATCTAAATTGTATGGAAGTTAATATTCATATTTAACACCCTGAAACCATCACTAAGAAAATATCTAAGCAATATTATTAAAAATCACTAAAAGAATTAAGTATTATACTAGAATATATCCACTTAATATGAAACAGTTAAAAGGAAACAGAAGTGCAAAGACACATGAAGGATATAGAAAGAGATAGAAATATGGATGATATATTAGATATCACTCCCACATATCAGTTACAACATTAAATGTGAATAGATTAAACAATATAATTAAAAGTGAAAGATTATGAGTTTCAATGAATAAAATCAATATCCAGCTATATGTTTACAAGGGAGGTACTTCAGAATCAGAAATAAAAATGTATTTACAATAAAAGGATGAAAGGATATACTGTGCAAAAAGCAATCGTGAGACCTGGAGTGAAACTTTAAAAATGTTGCTAGAAAGGCCGGGCACAGTGGTTCATGCCTGTAATCCCAGCACTTTGGGAGGTGAAGGCAGGCCGATCATTTGAAGTCAGGAGTTCAAACCAGCCCGGCCAACATGGTGAAACCTCTTCTGTACTAAAAACACAAAAAATTAGCTGGGCGTGGTGTCAGGCGCTTGTAATCCCAGCTACTCAGGAGGCTAAAGCAGGAGAATCGCTTCAACCTGGGAGACGGAGGTTGCAGTGAGCCGAGATAGCATCTCTGCACTCCAGCCTAGGTGACAAAGCAAGACTGCATCTCAAATAACAAAAATAAAATTTTAAAAAATGTTGCTAGATAGAAGGAGGGACAGTGCATAATGCTAAGAGTCAATAGATTTGGGAATATATAAAATGTATCTAAGCATTTAACAACAGAATCCAAAGATACTTTAGATAAATATTGACAGAATTGAAGGAAATAATAGACAATTCAATAGTAGTAGTTGGAGATTTTAATACCTCTTTCAATGAGGATAGAACAAGGAGACAGATCAATAAAGACAAAGATTTTAACACACAACTAACTGTAACACACACCTATCTATAGGACACTCCATTTAGCAAAAGCAGAAAGCATACTTTTTTAAAGTGCACGTGGAACATTTTTAAAAGCCTCAATAAAATTTTTTAAAATTGCAATAATACAAATTATATTCTTCAACCTCAGTGAAATTTTAAAAATCTTCAAAAGGAAATTTGAGAAATTTACAAATATGCAGATATCAAACAACAGATTCTTAAATAAGCAGTGGGTCGAAGAAATTACAAGAAAGGTTTGAAAATGCTTTGAGATGAATATAATGTACGTATAAAATGGTAAAAAGTATACAAAAAACTAAAGCAGTTTTCAGAGTGAAACACATAGCTATGAACATTCACAGTAAAAAAGAACAGTATCCAAAATAAATAACCTAAAAATTACTTTAAATTTGTTCCAAGAGAAAATTTATAGAAATAAATTAAAAACATGATCAAAGATTTACTGCAGAGAGTTTAGAATTCAGAGA
This sequence comes from Pan paniscus, assembly GCF_029289425.2. Lineage (NCBI taxonomy): Eukaryota > Metazoa > Chordata > Mammalia > Primates > Hominidae > Pan > Pan paniscus. Next base: position 89,638,450 of record NC_073253.2, on the reverse strand, counting down.
ATATGAGAGTTTGAAATGTGCAGATATATAATAACATCTAAGATATATCTAACAAAAGGTTTAAAGAATTATAGGGTGTGAAAAAGGCCATACTAATCAAGACATACCAGCTGAAGTTTGTTTTTTTTTTTTTTTTTTTTTTTGACACAGAGTCTCGCTCTGTCACCCAGGCTGGAGTGCAGTGGCGCCATCTCAGCTCACTGCAAGCTCCGCCTCCCGGGTTCACGCCATTCTCCTGCCTCAGCCTCCCGAATAGCTGGGACTACAGGTGCTCGCCACCAAGCCCGGCTAATTTTTTGTATTTTTTAGTAGAGATGGGGTTTCACCGTGTTAGCCAGGATGGTCTCGATCTCCTGACCTTGTGATCCTCCCGCCTAGGCCTCCTAAAGTGCTGAGATTACAGGCATGAGCCACCGTATCCGGCCACCAGCTGAAGTTTTTCCAGAATTAGTGGAAGATGTCCGTCCTCACCTCAGGCAGCACAGTTTTCAAAACTACTGTACCTGTGTATTCTAAAATTGTGTCTCTCACCAAGCATATACTTAGCAGACATTTGTTAAATGAATCTTAGATACATTATGATGAAACTATCCAGCATTAGATATGAAGATATAATTTTTAAATCTAATACTCATTTAGATTGCTTACTAAGAAACAGCAACAAGGTGAAACAAAATTTCCAACAAACACAGAGCTGGATAATTTCTTAGAAGGAATGCTGGCGGAAAATAATTCTCCACCTAGAATTATATATCCAAATAATGATAATTTCAAATTATTATTTATAATTTTGAAAATATTAATGATACTATTTTTGATGGCCAAATAAAAAAAATGTTGAACAAAGTGCCGAAGGGTAGGAGAACATTATTGAATAAATTCTTTTATTTTTATTACCTTTCAGAAAGTAGACACAGATCCTCCTATGATGTGTTAGAATGATTAATGAGATCAGAAACTGCACAAATAGTGGTGAATCTAAACAAATATTGATGACCTATAAATATTCTATACTGGATATTTTGTTGGGAAAAGTGATGAAATTAAGACACAGGGCACAATGACATGTTAGAAGAGAGATGGCTGAGAAGTCATGAAATAATATTTTACGTTGCTCACAAAGAGTGCAGAAATTTATTACTATAGAATTTGTTTAGTCAAGTGTACATTTTAAAACTTTAAGTATAAAACTGAGCATTTGAAATAAAGTGTGCAATTGAGCAAAAAGGAAAAGGAAAATGGTAAAACAAAAAAAAAAGTTAAATGATCTGTCAAAATAAGATAGAATGTGAGTTCATCTCTGTGGATATAAAATAACTATATGAAATATAGGCTTTACACAGGAAAATGTAAGTCCCAGAAAAATTTAAAGGACATAGATGTCTCAGTGATTTGATAGTTTGAATTATATATCTTTGATATAAGTACATATTCATGAAACAAAATATAAGAGACTGAATTTAGCAATAAATTATATATCTGATATTAAAACTGGATTTTTTTTGTTTGCTTATAGATACTGAATATTTATGACTGTTATTTAGTTACCTCTTTTTCAGTGTTTCTTGAGGCTAGTTATTTGACTTTCACTTTAGTGAAAAATATACATTGATTTTGACTGTTTCAAAGACGAATTGCAATTAATAGTTGATGACTCACTGACCCCCTGTAAAGAAGTCATTAAGCAGACGGTACAGTGTAACTTAGGTATAATTTAGTTCATATAATTTCAATTTGACACATCCTATTTAAAACCATGACCCATTTAAAGATGATTGAGAAATGCCTAACAGAGCTATTCACTTTCCTTATTTATTCTCTGAAGAATTAAGATTGAGACAGAAAAAAAATGTGTGAGATTTTTTCAATGGCCCTGAAAATTTCCATTGAATATCGCAAAGCCTAATCAAAAGAAATTTATGAATGTGACTATGACGGATATGGCATTTTCCTCAGATGCTGCTGAACGTTCACTGCCACCATGATTTGGATCCTCTAATTTTAATAAGTAGTTTTTGCATTCACATGCTCTTTCAAATCTACTCACAACCAAAATATTTTATAACTAAGAAACATGAAATGAGATATCTTGACCCAAATTATTTGTATGATAAGCCAGTGCTTTTTGGGTTATGTTCCAAATTCCTAGATTTATGAAGTGAAATATATGTTTGCTATATGGATATATGTTTTAAAATACATATACATATATATAGAGAGAGAGTAAAGATGTAATGTAGAAATTTTCCAGATTTTAAAAATTAAATATATTTTTTAGTTTTTTTAATGTATTAATAATAAGGTCATATCATTTTTAATAAATATTTAGTTAGAATGCTTTTGGTACTGGTTCATTAACTGATAATTCTCTGATATATATATTGTTGCTATCTGCAGTAGAGTGACAATAGAAGGTTAAAAATGAGACAAAGAGAAAAACAAAACATATTCTGACTTGATCTTCATGTACAGAAAGGAGTGGTTAGTATCAAAATCTTCTACTAGCCCTTTATAGGCCTGAATGTGTCATTTTGATATGCTTGTTCACCGAATCTGCCTGGTGACCACATGGTATCTGGCTAATGTTTCAAAACAAAGACTCATCCACTGAATGATATAATTGCTGTTTTATTATCCTGCTTCTAGAATTCTTGCTTTTGAAATAGGTCTTGCAGGTTATATTCACAAGCAAAAGCAAGGCATCACTTCATGGTTACCAATAGCAGAAACTTTAAATATTTTATAGGTACTTTTTATTGGGAAAATATGGGATATCCTGAAAAATCAACTGAAAATGGCTTAAACATGAAGGATTATATCTTATATAACAGAGGTCTAGGGGAAGAAAGCATGAAACTGAGGGAGGGTCTCCATGATAACCTCATGGAATTAGATTATCTTTGTCTTTCCCTCTCTAATTTCCAGCAGTTGACTTTCGTCCTCATTCATGCTGTCTCATGGTTACCAAGCTGCTCCTCTGTCACCATGTGTTATGCCTGCATTACTGAAAGAAAAGGGCCAAAAGACCAAACTTCATGGACTGCTGAATAACCAGTTAACTCAAATTTAATGACTTGAATTTGATTATTTATTGTGATTTCCTAGTTATTATTAAAAATTAATGGCTACAACCCCTGCTAAGCTCAGCGGAAAGGATCTTTTGTATGCAAAACCTACTGCTTTAGGGATGGTGATGTGGTTTTTTGTCTGTTTGTTTTGAGACAGGGTCTCGATTTGCTGCTCAGGCTAGAGTGCAGTGGCATGATCATACCTCACTGTAGCCTCGAACTCTTGGATTCAAGAGGTCCTTCCACCTCAGCTTCCCAAGTAGCTAGGCCTACAGTCATGTACATACCACCAGGCTTGGCTAATTTTTTTTTTTTTTTGGTAGAGATGGAGTATCCTTATGTTGCCTAGGCTGGTCTAGAACTCCTGAGGTCAAGTGATCCTCCAGCCTCAGCCTTCCAATGTGGTGGGATTATAGGTATGAGCCACTGCACCCTGCCAGGAAAGTTGTTGAAAAAGACCAGCATGTTGGTGTGTGTTGGCAGCTCCTCAGATCCTTCAGTATGGGATATAAAGGGGTTGTAATTAATTGGTTGGAAATAATCAGTGTGCAAACAACAATGGAAATGGAAGAGAATACATCTTGGTAATAAAATCTCTGTCTGTCCATGGCCTATAATATAAATTGCATAAATTTCTAGTAATTTGATATCTTGCAATGTTGTAAAAATCAACTACTTTTATACTCCAAATAATAGGGAAACAATGATCATCTAGAGCCCTTGTCAAGGGTCTCCTATTGAGAGTCCTTAGACAATGTGACACATCTCTATGGCAAAGATCAGATATAATATGTTGCATTTACACAGGTAACAGACTTCTGGCTCTCCTCCAACTCAGGTATACTCTTCTGCCGAGAGACTGTACTTCTCAGCCTCCCTTGTGGCTAGGTGTGCCATGTGACTAAGTGCTCATGATTGAGATGTAAGTAAATGTGAAATGCACAACAGCAATACACCTTATTAAATGTAATTGCCCATAATTCCCTTGTTTTTTACTTTCATCCCAAATGAAAATGGTGATGACCAGGGCAACACTAATAGCTGTGTATCATGGATAACAAAGCCGTACCCAATTTATTGGGTTCTGGACTGATTCATGGAGCATAGAGTTCCTGGGCTCATAATGTAAGCAGAAAACACTCTTCAGTTTTAATAAGAAATCTATATTGTGGGGCTTATTAGCTCTAGCAATGTAGGTTTTACTGTAGCTAATAAATAATTGGTACATTGGAAGGCTTTCTGCCTGCCACGAAAACCTAAAAAAAATGTGGAATAGACACGTAAGTGAGAGTGAAGGCAGTACATTTATTTAAAGTGTCACTTCTGGTAACTGGAAGAGCAAACCTCTTGCCTAAAGAGCCTTCAGCTGGAGGAGAAGCTGATGGAAAGGGCCAGAATGTTACCATGTGTTAGCTGTTTATTGCTGCATTTAGCTAGCTTATTTCAATAATTAATGAGCTCAAGGAAGAACAAGACAATTTCAAGTAGAGGTTGAAGAGAATAAAGAGTCCAGAAATGTGGGATCTGATGGGGCTGGAAAAGCCACCTTGGTTTATCACCCTACACAGTAGGAGATAACCCTGCTGCTCAAAAGATTTAATAAAAAATGTCCATTAAGAATTCTCAGCTCAACAAGTGAATCTATAGATCATCTGTGCAAAAGATCAGATAAAGTATGTTGCTTTCCAAATAAGTCTATTATTTTATATGGTTTTATACTTTCAAGAGCCATCATCAAAATGGTAACAATTGACACTGGCTTAACAAAGAAGTGAGACCGTAAGAATAGGTTTCATAATTATTTCCAGAAAAGAGCCTTGGATGTAGGTTTCCAGCACAAGAAAATAGCTGTATGCAGTTAGACCAGAAACTCATTGAATCTTCTAAGAATTTTTTTTTTTACTAAAGAAGTGAAATATTTAGCCTTCAAAAAGTCCCAAGTTCCCAAATTAGTGGGTGCAGAAGCAGGCTATGAAAACTGCAGTGCTTCTGACAAAAGAAATCTCTTTAATATTCATGCAGATGTGGTGAGGGAGAATGTATTACAAGAACAAATTTTTTCAGAGAGAAAGCCAGGACCACAGAGGATAGACAGGAAATTCTTTTCAATAAGCAGCGATCAGTTTTAAGCAAGAAACTTTCTCCACTGGTAGAGCAGAGAGTCTCTGCAATTTTTGTCCTGCAAAATTTTATTGCTCTGAGCAGTGACTGCGTGGTCATTCTTTTTTTTCTCAAATGAGACATTTTATTGTAATTTTAAGTAATATATAGTTGCTATTAATGATACGTAGGAAACTTTTGTGATAGAGAGGACTGTACCCAAATATCCTGACATCTGAACTGTATACCATGCCTGAGTGTAACTATGGCTTGTCTTTCTTGGGAAGTGGGTAGACGTGTTCTAACTTTAGGAAGAAGGGTGTGCAGATTATAAAAGATACTGCTATCTATCCTTCTATTAGTAATAACTAGCCTTCCTCCAGGGTTTTTTTCTGGTCTGTGTCAACTAGGTTTAGAGATTTCACTACACTTCAGCCAAAGAGATGTGCACAGAAATGAGGCAAACAACCTCACATCGCATCTTTTCAAAGGAACGCTGCTTGCCCTTTGCTCTATCTTTTCCCTCTTTTGTCAGATCTACTGGACTGTATTTTTCACATATTGTCACATGATAATGTCTCATTTCTCATGCTCTTCTTGCAATTTTATTGGCAATCCTCCAAATATTTCCTGGATTCCAAGCTCTCTCTTTATTAAACTGAATTGAGACTTGTAACTAAACTGACTGGTAGAGTATGGTAGAAGTGATGGAATATAAACTCTAAGGCAACTCATAAAACGTAATTCTCTTCAGTTTGGCTTTCTTTCTGAGTCAGGATGTTCACCTTTGGAACCTAGCCACTATACCGTGAGGAAGTGCAGACCACAGGGAGCCACCATGTATAGCTGCTCCATTCAACAGCCCTTGCTAAGTTCTCAGAAAACAGTCTGTATCAATTGTTAAGATATGTAAATAAACAAGCTACTGTATAGCTCAAGTGTTTCACAAGGCAACGCTGGAATAAGGAAGGCAGAAATTTGAACCTGGATGTCCCTGTGGAGCAGAGTTCCCTATCACTTTGGGCTGTTTTCCCTCTTCTTGAACTTTAGGAGTGAGAAATAAGTGTCTATCTTATGAAAACAACTGAATTTGGGGATCTCTAAAATAGTGGTAAGAAATAAGATTAAAGCTTTCATAGCCTGATTCCTGCTGTCAGAGTTCTGAGAAACAGAACTTTGCCCATATCTTACTTTATACCCCAATGCCTCATAATTATTATTTAATTAATTAGCAATTTTTATTAGAAATATATTCACTTAGAAAATATGCTTTGACTTCCTACCATATAGCAGAGTCTGGTTCTTGCTGCTGTGAAAAGGATAAGGAAGAAGCTATGCATGATCTTTGTCCTTGTATTACTTTCCTATTGCTGCTGTAACAAAATGCCACAAACTTTGTGGCTTAAAACAGCACACATTAATTCTCTTAGGAAAAAAATTAGAGTTCTGGAGGTTGGAGTTTAAAAATCAAAGTGTTGGTTGGATTGAGTTACTCTTGGAGGCTTGTGGAGTAATCCATTTCCTTGCCTTTTCCAGCCTCTAGAGACTGCTTGAATTCCTTGACTCACAGTGCCTCACACCAACCTCTGGTTCTATTGAAACTGTCCCGCCTCCTCCCAACCTGCCATCTCAACCTCTAGTTTCCCTCTTATAAGGACCTTTGCAATTGTGATTACATCACACTCACCTGGATAATTCAGGAAAATCTCATCATCTCAAGAGCCTTAACACAATAAAATCTGCAAATTCCCTTTTACAATGCAAGGTAATGTATTCATAGTTTCCTGGGATTGTAACAGAAACATCTTTAGGAAGCCACTATACAGTCTCATGCAGTGCACACAAACATGCATTTTCTGTAGGAATATTGAAAGCATCTTATTGTGAATTGATGACTTAGAAAATGTATTTCAGATTTGGCCTGACTTTTTTATTATTGTTCTTTTAGTCTATACTCTTCATTAAAAAGACTCAGTAAGTGATTTTTTGCTTGTATCTTGTAAGATACAAATTTGAGGTAGCCAAAGTAGTTTTCTATTCTGTATTTTCTCCTTTATGAATACCTTTATTTACTACACATATTAGTACTTTGTCTTCCTTAAGACATAAAATACTGAAATATAGTACTTTATGATGAGAAAATACTAGATAGCTCTTAAATAAAATTCTGTTGTCCGTGTACTTTTAAAAAATATTGTGATACTGCAAAATATAAGTGTCTCCTTTTACCAATTTTCTGAAGATAGAAGGTTGTTTAAGAACCATGCTATTCTGGCAAAAGAACACCTAAGGTAGACTTGGATTTTCAGCACGGGGAGAGCACAATAAATAAGAGTGTACTTAATCTTGCTTTTTACTGGAAACACATATTGGAAACAAAGCCGTTTCATAGTCTATGTGTATAGAAGAATACTCTTGACTCCAAAGAACTTCACTTGTATGTGGAACTCCAAGAGAGTCAATAATAAAATCAATAATAATTATAAAGAGAGAACTTGGGCATAGGTGAAGAAGTGATATGATATAATATAGCGATAACAAAAAAACTGTTGTATTGTCAAGATCCAGGAAAAATCTTCTGACATTTAAAACTGGTAGTGAAATAGATTTCTAGTTGCCATGGGGCAGGAGAGGGGGGGCTCATAAAACTCCTCTCTCTTTCTTTCTTTTCCTCTTTCCTCTGTTTAATTAATGTAGGTTCGCATTGGCCTCTAATAAGGGAAAGAAGAACAGCAGAAGCAAATGATAAATCTTATTAGGAGTGTAGACCAGCTAGTTTTACTAGTATCTTGTGGTAGTAATTCAAAGGTAACTGGAAAAATAAAACTGAGCTCAAGTCTTGAGTATTTTATGCTGGTGGGAAATGGAACATTCAAGAATAAAGAAACAAGGTGAAGAATTGGTCAGTGGTAACATTTATTGGAAGGAAATTGACTGAATTTTGGCAATAAACCAGCAGAGGAAGTTGACCTAAAGAACAGACTGTCAGTCATCTCTTTCTTTGGCATTATTTATACAGGTCCTTTCCTCATTCTCTCTTTTTATGCTGTTTTATTAGGTCCTGCTGTTTTATTAGGTCTAGTTTTTTCTTAGTTTATGATTGTAACCTGTTGTTGCTAATTTTCTTAATTCTTAATTTTCTTAATTCTATCTTGTTTGCATCCAAAATCATATTTTAGATTTAGAATTATAAAAATGTTAGCTGTTGATGATAGTTATTGTCATTATCATTAATAGTATTATTAATGGATCAATTAAAAACAAAGATAGTTATCATGGGGGCTTATGATTGGGACAATGAGTCACGTGTCTGTCCCGTATAGACAGTATAACATGCTATATCATAAGAGGTAGAAGTCAAATTGTCTCTATTTATAATATATTTCAAGTGGGGTAGGAAGGCTTTTCCAAAAGTGCAGCAGTATATTTATATTGTAATATGCTTGTCTTAATGAAAAACATTATGGGGTAGGAATACTGTTCTTTACATTTGTTGAACTCATATGATAGTGTTTATACCTGTATTTTTCTTTACATGTATATTCAGCATATCTCCTTTTAAAGCGCCATTGAAGTCTAAAATGCCCATCTAGACACTTACTATACTTAGCAACAACTCCTGTGAAAATGAATGTGCTTACACATTAAAACCTTTACAACATGATCATTATATAAAGGGGTTTCCAGCATTCAAAATATGTAAAAAGATGAAACTATTTATAATAAAACAAATTAGGTTTAGTGTAAAATCAAACAATAAACACAAAGAATAATATAAAACTTCTCTATTATCTAGCAGGGATATTTTTCTTGCAGTGATTAACCTGAAATTGTCAAGTTCTGTTACCTTGGTCTGTATAAGGCTGTAAAAGGGCTATCTTTAACTTTAATTTTTCTGTAATAGGATACAAAGGTACATATTTCACAAAATGTTAATCATGCTTATGTGTGGGTCTAAGATGAAAATCAACAATAATCTTAATGTTTTTAAGAAAATAGTTATTGTGAATATTGGGGAAAAAACAAACATACTGTAAAGGAAAGAAATTCTAAGAGCATTAACTATTTTTAAAACAAAATATTGTGTATATATCATACCATCATACATGTTTACATTTTAATAAATTTTGAGGCTGCTAAGGAGTTGGGAAGTGGTTTGTAAGTTTATCTCTGCTCTTTATAGTTCATCAAATTCTCCAAGTTAAATTCAGTTTTCACTAATCAAATTATCATCATTTATGGAACAGGTTATTCCCTAATTACAGTAGGGTTTTATTATGAAATATATATTTTTTTCCTTTAACAGCCAGTTGCCTCTGACAATGAATTCTTATTATATTCTTTGAATTACTTAAATAAAATGTTAACATATTAGAGGGAAAATTAAGTAAAATATAATCTCATTGAAAATTTATGAAAGTGCAATTTCAAGTTTTTTTTTTAAATGTCACTCTATTTTAATTACTATTTTTGGCTAGCAAATATTTGCTAAAATTTATTTGTATCACAATTCCATTTGAGTTTTAAAAATATGATATAGTATAAACTATTTTTATTGCATTATAAATAAAAATAGCTAATATCATCTATTAAAATGAGCAAATAAACTAGGAAAGCAAATTCTACCAAAATAAGAAAAGTAATTTGTAACTTTGGATATCCAACTATCAGTGCCTAAAAAAATCTGCTAATTTTTTAAAAGGTTGTAAAGATACAACAAAAGTTAGATGTGGCCTATGTCTTTAAATTATGCATGAGAGAGGACACAATGCCAAGATCTAGCAACTGAGTATTGAAAAAAGTAAGGGATTTAATGTAATCCAATATCAGCTGAAAAGACTAGAAAGTACATTCTTGTATTACATTTCATTTGTTATGTACTCTGCACTAAAGCAACTTCAGTGGAACTTAATAAAATACACATTTTTTAAAGTTAAGGCTACTTTGATTTACCCACATCATCTATCCTTAAATTCTAGACTTCTTGGTAGTATTGACAAAAAAATAGAGTAATATCCATGAAATTGAAAGAAAATTACTTTCAGTCACCCAAAGCTCAATTTACATCTGTCTCTCCCATAAAGTAATCTCATTCTGGATCGCCTATAACTTGGAACCTACAATATAAAGGAGTCTCTCATAAGACATTTACTTTCTTGTGGAAATTAATCTGTTTCCATATGCAGAAGAAATACATACAGATTAGTTCTAGCACAAGGAGGGGGTCAAAATGGCCAGGCGCAAAACACGTATGTGAAATTCAAGGTATTAGTCAAGAAAGCCTCCAGTGAGAAAAAAAGGCTCGACATCAGAAGAATAGCCCATCACTATAGAAAGTTAAATATTCGGAGCTCCAAATTCACGTAGGGGAAATAGCATTGCTCTATCCTCATATATGACACAGGAGAGAATGTTACAGCTTGAGTCTTGTCATGCTTACAATTCAAAGATGAATAAACAAACAACACATACTGAAATCTAAATTAAATGAAGCAAGTATGACACCTTAAGAATAAGAATTAAACTGAATGTGCATGTCATCATACTTCTGAAACTGACTTTGGTCAGAGAGGAAAACTTATAAGGAAGAACTCAAGAAGATGAAAGGTAGCATGGAATCTAAAACACAAGAGACAGAAAGTGTAATTAGAAAAAAGATAGAGATGTAATTCTGACAAGTAAAAAAAAAAAAAACTCTTGCTGAAATAAATTAAAATATTTGATAAAAATGTAAATAAAACTTTTTAAAATCCTCTCACAGAAGCCTATGGGAATATATCTGCCATTGTGGATCTTAGCCTTAAAAAAAAAAGTTATGCATTATATTTACATTAAAATAAAACAGGCAGGGTGTGGTGGCTTGCGCCTGTAATCCCAGCACTTTGGGAGGCGGAGGCTGGCAGATCACGTGAGGTCAGGAGTCTGAGACCAGCCTGGCAACGTGGTGAAACCCAGTCTCTTCTAAAAATACAAAAAAATTAGCCAGACCTGGTAGTGGGCACTGGTAATCCCAGCTACACAGGAGGCTGAGGCAGGAGAATCACTTGAACCTGGGAGGCAGAGGTTGCAGTGAGCTGACATCATGCCATTGCACTCCAGCCTGGGCAACAAGAGCGAAACTCCATCTCAAAAAAATACATAAAATAAAATAAAACAAAGCAAAGTTAAGATATGTCATGGTATAAATATATGATCATAATTTTTAAATAAATATATTTTCTAATAATTATAGATTTACAGAAAATATGCAAATGCACTACAAAGAGTTCTTGTATACTCTTCACCTAGCTTTTCCTACAATAGGATCTTACCTAATAATGGCACATTCATGAAAACTGAGAAATTAAAATTGATACAGTACTCTTAGGTAAATTATAGCTTATACTTTAATTTCTCCAGCTTTTCACAAATTTCCCTTTTCTGTTTTGAGATCCTATTCACAATGTCATGTCTTATTCAGTCATTATATCTTCTTGATCTCCTATGATCTATGACAGTCTTTCCTATTAATAGTTTCTTATGACATGAACGGTTTTGAAGAAAAATGCTTAGGTATTTTGTAGAATGTCCTTTAATTTGAGTTTGATGTTTCCTCATGGTTATACCAAATGTTTGGTCTTCCGGGAAGAATATCACAATAGTGGATGGAGTGCCCTTCTCCACATATCATATTGGGAGTAAGTGATGGCAACATAATTTTTCACTAGTAGTGTTAAATTACATCAAGTCAATAAGCTTTTAATAGAAAAATATCTAGGCTAATATTTAACAAATAACGTAATCTCTAGGCATGAAGTAACTCAAGTTTAAATAAATAAATATACATATATAAAACGTGATTTGACTACCTTTTTTTTTTTTAGAGACAGAATTTTGCTCTTGTCACCCAGGCTGGAATGCAGTGGTGCGATCTCAGCTCACTACAACCCTCCGCCTCCCAGGTTTAGGCAATTCTCTTGCCTCAGCCTCCTGAGTAGTTGGGATTACAGGTGCCTGCTGCCATACCTGGCTAGTTTTGTATTTTTAGTAGAGACGAGGTTTCACCATGTTGGCCAGGCTGGTCACAAACACCTGACCTCAGGTGACCTCCCACCTCGGCCTCCCAAAGTGCTGGAATTATAGACGTGAGCCACCGCGTCCGGACTACCTGTTTTTTAACTTTATACCAAAGATAAGACATCGTTGAAAGGCAAATTATAAGCTGTGAATATATGTAACAAAAATGATAGAAGAAACATTAATGTTTTTAACATCTAAAGAACACACATGAGGACACACTAGAGGCCAGGAGTTTGAGGCTGCAGTGAGCTGTGATTGCACCACTACACTCCGCTCCAGCCTGGGAGACAGAGCAAGACTTTCTCTCTAAAAAGTAGAAAACATAAAAATAAAAAAAAAACCACACAAATAATTTAAAAATTAAAAGTTCATTATTCCAACAAAGGTGGGATTTCTGGAAAGATAACAACAGCAAAACCCAGCAAAACGCAGGAATAGAAAGTCAACTGAAAAAATTTTAATTGTCCCTATATGTTTTTTAGAGTTTCATGCCACTAAATGCAGAAATATTCAATTCAACCAGCATTTAACATATTTCAAAAATAAAATGGAAATCATATGCCACTGTGATTGTCGAGATAAAAACTGATTGTCCAGAGAACATTGAGAGAGTATGTTGAGGCATTTTATTTTATTTTATTATGCTTTAAGTTCTAGGGTACCTGTGCACACGTGCAAGTTTGTTACATATGTATACATGTGCCATGTTGGTGTGCTGCACCCGTTAACCCGTCATTTACATTAGGTATATCTCCTAATGCTATCCCTCCCCCAGCCCCCACCCCACAACAGGCCCCGGGGTGTGATGTTCGCAAGTGTTCTCATTGTTCAATTCCCACCTATGAGTGAGAACATGCAGTGTTTGGTTTTTTGTCCTTGTGATAGTTTGCTGAGAATGATGGTTTCCAGCTTCATCCATGTCCCTACAAAGGACATGAACTCATCATTTGTTGGGGCATTTTTTTCTAAGGGTAATTCAATGTTTCTTTATAAACTTAACATATCTTTTTTACTTTTTTATTATATTTTACATTTTTTCTTACAGTTCATTTTGGCAAAAAAAAAAATTCGCATCAAGAATGACCCTGATGATGATGTTTAAATAGCCACAAGTTGAAAAAACCTTAAATCCTTAACAGGGATCATAAAAATTTTTTATAAAACTTATGGAATAAAATTAAAATGAAATACTATTTTTTTGCTAAAATAACCTAATGAAAGTATAGTTATTGGCTTGGAAAACAAATCAAATTTGCTAAGTGAAAATAAAATTCAAATTATTTAATAATATTAGTATTCTGTGTTATTATTAGAATAAAGAAAAAACTTATGTGTGTAAACAATGTATAAATAATGAAGAGAAAAATAAGCTAAAATCAGATGAAATGAGATGTCATGCTTCCCATTACAATGGCGTATTTAAAAAGGTAATATTCGTTATCTTTGAGGAAACACTGAGATTTTCTGATAGGTTGTTTTTGTGTGAGTAAACATTGTTACATTAGATTTTTAGAAATCAATTTTACTGTATAGCAAGGGCTTTCTATTTATTTCACATCTAGGAATCTCCTTTGAAATAGACCTCATTGACCATGTTCATGACAGACCAATTATGTTAAAGAAAAATGGAAAATTTCCCAATATACTGTCTGACAATAACAAAAAGATGAAAGGCAATTAGTATATCCTCATTTGGAATATGTTTCAGTCTCTTTCAGGCTGAAAGAAATAAAGTAAATATTGAGTTACTTTAAACAAATATCACTGAGCCTGAAGATTCATGAGGAAAAGAGGAAAATGGGCACATGAACAGAGGTTTAGCCTGAATTCAAAAGGATCTGAAATGGTCAAAGAGGCTGGCCTAATCTATAAAACTGACTAAAGGTGGGAATTTTACAGGGACCATATGAGGCCGTTCTGTGGCCTTCTGGAGAGAGGAGAGGGTTAGGGCAGCAGGAATTGCAAGGTTTCCTCACAGAAAGCAGAGCTGGTCTGTTTAGAAGGAAATTGTATGCATCAATTAATATAAATTTGAAAAAGTGTCACTATTAGGGAACTATGCCTGCAATATGATATAAAGCAGAGAAAGAAAAGTCTAATTCTATTGAGGTTGTTGACGATAGTAATAAAAAATAATAGAAAACATTTATTGAGCATTAATTCCATGCTAAGAAATGCGCCAAGCACTTTTATGTAAATTATTTTGCTTGTTCTCACATCAACCTTATGAGGCTTATGAAAAGATTATGCCCATTTTACAGATGATGAGACTAAGGCTTATAGATAACTTGTCCAAATTCACACATTAATAAATGGAGGACCCAGGTTTTTAACCCAAGCAATCTGACTCCAGAATCTTCCCCCTTCACCTAAAAAGGACCAAAGAAAATACTTCCACCAAGATGACAGCAAGCATTCTGAGTGGTGGGTTGATATATTGACTAATTTTAATTTTATTTTAATTTTCTATTTTTCAGTTTCTAAAATAATGGAAATTATATTTATTACAAAAAGAAAGCTATTTTGATTTTTTTAAAAAAGAGAATTGTCAAACTTCTGGGAAAATATAATATTTATACAAACCAATGTCTAGATGGCATATTTTATGAAAATTGAAAGTGACCTCATCTAAGTTTTATGGCTTTGGGAAACAAATATGCAGCACCAGCCATAAGCTTATGTCTTTTAAAGTGTTGGGAAATAATAAATATGAATGATTACTGGAAAAAATGGACTTGTTAGGCTCAAAATGAATACTATTTGGGTTAGTTTATTTTTAGAATAATAAAATGCAATACTTTAAAATTTTTTGTAACTCAGTGTGCTTGTGTAACTGTGCTTTCACATAATTAGAAAAATTATGTATTGCCTGTTATTTTTATGATGTTTCTGAAACTTTCATTCTTGAATTTAGGTAATTTTTAAAACTCTTCATATACCATTGAATTTCAGGAAATTATGTAAAGAAAATAGAGCTAATAGTAACATAATAGATTAACATAAGAATAATTACTTTAACATAAAACAGTATGTAAATATGTTTGATATTTTTATAATAATAATGATATTAATAAATTATGTTATTACACAATATATTTTAGGTACTGTGTTAATTATCTTCCATATAATGACTCAATCTTTATTAACATTGTTTTAATATATGTTAATAAGCCCATTTTGTTGATGCAAAAATTGAACCGCAAGTATTTTAAGCCATTTGCTAAAGTTAACAAATTCACTGCTGTAGTCTGAATGTGTCCCCAAAATTTCATGTATTTAAACTTAATCTCCAATGCAATAGTTTCAAGAGAGGAACTTTAAGAGGTGATTGGGTCGTTAGAACTTCTCTCCTTTGAATGAGTTAAGTCCTTCATGATAAAGGCTTCATAGAGCATTTGGCCTTTTGCCTTTTCTGTCTCTTCTACCACATGAAGATACAATGTTTGTTTGTCCCCTCTGGAGGACACATGAACAAAATGCTATCTTGGAAGCAGAGAGACAGGGCCCTCACCAGACACTGAACCTGTCGGTGGTTGGACATTGGACTTCCCAGCCTCCAGAACTGTGAGAAACAAATTTCTGTTGTTTATAAATTACCCATCCTGTTGTATTTTGTTACACTGGCACAAAGGGGCTAAGACAGCCACTAGCTTGTGACAACAGTCCCATCTCAATTTCTGTGCTTTTAGTTATCATATCGAAAAAGGAAAAAAAAAAGACCCAAACCTTTATCTGAGGAATGAAAACCTCTTTAAATTATCAGAGAGGTGTTACAAATGTGAAAGCAGTCATATCTCACTCCCCCTCGAGATAAACAATTACCTCTTGAAGCCTCTTCCTATGTGGGATCTAGACTAATGCTAAGTAGCCATAAAATGCCATACGCCTATGGTTCAGCAATGTATAGACAATCACTAATCAATATTACTTCTGTAAACCAGTGAGAATTCCTGATTAGCAATTTTGTAATCACCCCCTCTCCTGATTCATTCTTTGTTCTTTACAAACTTGAGCCTCTCCTTTGTACTCCAGAGCCCTGCTCAAGGCAAACTGGACTCCAGGCTGCTGAAAGTGTCCCAGGTTGTTGTCCTTAATCTTGGCCCAAATAAAGTCTCTATATTAATTTTGCCTCAGCTTTTGCCTTTAAGTTGACATTTTAACACTGTTTTTCATATGGTATGATTTTTTAAATTTAGCAACAATTAAATAAGCAATTAAATGTAGCTATATTTTCTCTTTTAACTTATAAAGTCATTCCATCATCTCAGAATAGTTAAAACATCTTTAGTGATATATATTTCACATTAACTAAGTAAATATGTTGATGAGCATTAAAGAACATTAAAGTATAGTTTTATAATTTAACATGCCGTTTAAAAAATGATGATCCATCTGTTATTTTTAAATGTTAATAACAGTCTAATTTACTTTCATTTCAAAACAGTAATTTCATACAAATTCTTAACAAGTCACATGCATCCAATCTTAATTTTAGAGCATTAAACTTTAAAGTCTCTCAGTGCCATTTAATTTACAGGTTTCTTTCTGCCACCAATATTCATATCTGGAAAACATGGACAGGATTTCTTAATTTTCTGGAGTAAATATTCTATCTAACACAGTTCCAGTTAACATGTACATTTGCCACATATAGAAAAGAACTAACACATATTGAATTCTGATTTCCGATAACAGAACATAGCATGTATGCTGTCTTACAGTAACAATTAAATGTTTTTCACAATGCGTGTTTTTACAATGGGACAATGAAGCAATACAAACAAAACCAGCAGGCACGTTATCTTTAGTAGAAAATGTTATGCAAATTTACTGAGAATATTACATAAACCAAGTAATAGTGAAACATATACTCCTCAGATTTCCCTAGTTCCTTATTGGAACTGTTGGAACTGTCAGATGTGGATAGACTCAGCCACCCTCAGTGAGGATCCACTAGAGAGGAAAAGCTCTCCTCCTCTGATTGTGAGAGTTTTGTATCCTCCCCACTTCGTGCCTGATTATTCTGAAGACTCTGGCTTTGTACCTACCTCCTTCTCAGACAAAAGTAACAGTGGTGATACAAACAAATAACTCAGCGCATTTCTGAGAATCCATTTTAGAACCTGGTGACATAAAAGCCTGTTTCCTCGGCAGGCCCAGCCTTTAGTTCTGTCTATCATTCCTTAGTGTCAACGATGAAAATTACTGTGGACTAACCAAGTTGAATGACAGTGAACAGTGTGAATGACTGCCTGTTCCCCAAATCATATGAACATGTCCTCACACTTAACTTGCTTAACTTGCAAAGCTTTGAATGGTGTTCAAGGTGAGTCTGGAACAAAGTGAACTGCTGTAATTCAATTTTAAGTTCAGTAAAATATAGGGAAATGATCTATGAAATGAAACTTCTCTCTCCTATCTGCTTTAATAAAAAATGTTAGAAATAAGTTATTCATGGTTTCTGTGTTAAAAACATTGTATTATATTTACACCATTGAATATATGTTGTTCTTTAACTGCTTACACCATAAATTTATAAGATATATATGAAACTCTTCAAATTAAAATCTCAAATTTATTTTAACCCTCACCAACAACTAGTAATTTTCCATTTCCTTTCTTAAATTTCCAAACTGCTTATCATTGCATTGGCACCAGGGCCAAGATATATGTAAATGACTCTCCAGGGGAAATCCTTAGATTCAGAAGCATTGTTGATTATGATACATATAACCTTAAAATTTATTTGTCTTGCAAAGTGCCTTTGTCCTTTTTCATTAAATTAATAGCAGGGTGCAGCTGGATGCTTCTGGAGGTGTTGAGTTTTGATATCATCAAAGTGTGAAGCTAATAAGTGAGCAGACCTCTTGATGCATAATGGGCTTGTTTAAAGATACGCATAATGGCAAATATTTGAATACATCCAGGAGCTATTTTGGGGAAGTTAGCAACAGATCAGAGAGAAGTAGGACTTTCTAAAATCAAACAAATGACAAATTATAGATTAGAGATTAGTCCATACAGTGTGATCTATGTATACAGAGCATAGGAGAGTAGTTGAAGCATAGTCCTTGGAGCCAGATTGATTGGATTCAGGTCAAGCTCCATCATTTATTCAATAATTTTCTTAACCTTGCTGTTCCTCAATCTCTTCATTTGTAATGTATGTATAATAATAGTATCTAACTATTGAAATTCTCATGAGAAAAATTTAATGTTAAAAATGCACAATTTCTTCTCACTGATATAGTCAACTTGAAAAAATGCAGTTTCTATATATGCCTGACACATTGTTAGCACTATATGTCAGATACAATGATGATGAAGACGAAGAGGATGGTGAATGTTCTCCAAACAAGTAAAACATCAAGTGAATATGAACACCAGATATTTGCAAAATGTTTCGGGTTTTTTTTTGTACCTACTAAAATGTGGGTTTTACATAGTTTATATTCAGAATTTTAAACCAGATGATCAAAACTTCATGGACTATTGAAAACATTTTTGGGAGATGAGATTGACTCACACATTGCCAAGTTAATTTTCCAAACAGAAAGATAAAAATCTTTGCAGTGTGAATTTGGCTATAATTTGTTAATTTACTTGTTCATACTTCATTCTTTCAATGGGTTTTGTATTGTTTTGTGTTGGAGATAAAACTCAGAAATTTACTGAATATCAGAGTCCTTCTTACCTTTCTATCATCCTTCATCATCCCTTTTTGTTTTCAAGATTTGCATCCAAAGACAGTAGCTAAAATTCTGAAATAAGCTGATAACAAAGAGTGGTATTTGTTCATAAACTTCACAGCTTTCCTTTTGGAGGAAATATATCATATGCCTCCATTAACCCAGGTTTATATGTACCCATTAGATTTTTGATAATCACGTCTAACTTGCTTGTTCCTATCTCTACTTATTTAGCTATTTTAATTTTTCCCATCTATCTTTTGTTTCTTCCCTGCCTCTGTTTAGATTAATTAAGCCTTCCTGCCATGGTTTGGACTCCATTTTATTTCCACTATTGGTGTGTCAGCAATTGTAATTTGTTATTATTATAATTATTATTTGTTATTATTGTAATTATGGCTGTTATTATAGTTGTGCTGTGGTTGCTCTAGAATTTACAATATATTTCTTTAATCATAATCTGTCTTCTTATAAAGCATTTCACATATAATATAAGATCATTGAATTCAGTGATGTGGAGGGCATGTGTGCCTCATCTGGAAAAAAAGGTGCGTGTCTCTTAGCAACTCCAAATTAGTTATATCCTTTTGTAGCATCAGCTATCTTCCCAGCCTCTAGAACTATGACAAGTGATTTTCTGTTGTTTGCAAGCCACTCAGTCTAAAGCATTGTGTTATAGCAACCTGAATGGACTGAGACAACTATTAAAATGCTTAGCATTTGGAAATTTCTTGCATCTGTAGCCTTGTTTTCTCAGCCTTCCCACTAACCTCTCTTACTCTACAATTTAGCCAAGCGTACGGTCAACTTTGACACCTATAAACTAAGGTATGAATATTCAGAACATGCATAAACAAACAAAGTTGTGTAGAAGCCAGAGAATACTTAAGAAATGCTAAAACTTTAGGGTCATTGGGTCAGCGATTGGCATCCTTTTAAGCTGGACTTTGTGGCTCTTTTTCTTCTGTGCTTGAGATGTATCCACTCGGGTTGTTTTGAAATTATTCCTGGTTTTTATGGCAAAGGACCCTTTTAGGAAAGTTGTTCTCTGTGGTATTCTCTTGATCTTCTTGGACAGGCACAATTAACCTTCCATTTTCGCTTTGAAAAGCTAATTTTCTTTGTTCTCTGTGTTTATTCATATATAACTTAAAAGCCAAGAGGTAACTTGAATTATTCTGCAACTCCCAAGACCACTGAGAACTTGCAAGTTCTATCCAAGTCTGTGAATACTTCAGTTTATTCAGTCATTCAAGAAGTATTGATTATGTTCTATGTACCACAAATTGCTATGGGTGCTGGAGACACAGCAATAGAAGAGTCAAAGTTCTTAATGTCTTGGAGTGTGCTTTAGAATGGGGAGATATTTGGTGAATAAATAATATAGTTTCAGATAATGGGAAGTAAATGAGGAAAAATAGTATTGATAAAAATTTGTATAAGATCATGAGGATTCTTGGAAGAATTTACATGTAACAGAAAACCATCCACAATACATATATACATTCAACAAATATCTTAACATGAATCTCCCTTTTTCTTTATTCACTCTCAATTCAATCTCACCATATGACTCTTTGATATAACCTTTAAATTACCTTTCGTTTTTTATCTAGACTATCCTTGATTAATAATGTAAGAGATCCTAATGTAAGAGATTTATCTTACATTAGGAATTTTCGAGAAGAGAAGATGAAGAGAAGTTGGTTAAAGGGTACAAATACACAGTCAGATAGAAATAATAAATTTAATGTTTGATAGTAGAGTAGGGTGACTATAGTTCACAAAAATGCATTATATGCAGGTACAATACAATTTGTTAACTATAGTCACCCTATTCTACTATCAAACATTAAATTTATGAACACTCTAAATACCCTGACTTGATCAGTATGCATTATACACATGTGCATTATATACATGTGACAAAATTTCACATGTACTCTTTAATTTTTACTATTAAAAACAAATACAAAAACGACGGATTTTCTATTGACTACTCATTTCTGAAGAACTTCTCTGAATCCCTTTTAATTTACTAAGTTTTGACATACAGGAAAACTCACAAAAACTCTAAATAGTTTTTACTCTATGTCAGTTAAAGATAATTCTGGGGAATAGAATATTATGCATATTTAATCAATGAGTGTTATGATAAACTACTGAATTTGCTCTGGAACCATCTGTAAGCACAATACTTTGTATTTTTTGACCAACCTACCTTATAAAGTTCCAGAAAGAAAAATAAAAAAGAAATGCATACTGTACTATCTCTATATCATAAGATATAATATCTAATATGTATTAATACACAGTCTGTGTAGCCTGTTGAATCATCTTTTAAAAATTACAGAAAATAAGTATTTGAAAAAAAAGTGGAAAATGGAAATCCCAAATGCAAGTAGAAAATTAACATTTATATTACTCTTCGTATTGTCTTCCAAAAAACATTCATAGGACTTGCTCTATTTTAATTATTTTCCTTAGTGTTTTGCTACTCTCCACATGGGTACAAAGACATTCTATTCAGTTTATCTTTCACAAAACACAAAAGGATCCCAGGTGCTAAATAATTCACATGAAGCCTGGAGCTCACAGCTGTATTACCAGAAACTTTGCCAATAACAGATTTGGCCATTTTTTGAAATCAGAAATCACTCTTGTGTTGTTTTTGCTAGCAGACAGAATTCACAACATTTAGAGAAGCTCCTATAACATGAACTAGCATGTTAAAACACCGCATATTCTCACTCATAGGTAGGAATTGAACAATGAGATCACATGGACACAGGAAGGGGAATATCACACTCTGGGGACTGTTGTTGGGTGGGAGGAGGGGGGAGGGATAGCATTGGGAGATATACCTAATGCTAGATGACGAGTTAGTGGGTGCAGCGCACCAGCATGGCACATGTATACATATGTAACTAACCTGCACAATGTGCACATGTACCCTAAAACTTAAAGTATAATAAAAAAAAAAAAAGATAGAGTTTATTGTTGGGTGACCCCATTCTATTGTAGCAAAATTGATGCTAAGCAAAGATGGAAAATAGGAGAGTTTGAACCTTCAATTATATTTAAGGGCCTTAGTGGGCCCTCTCAAACCACAGTCTTCTACAAGGGTGTTTTCTGAGCATCCTGGTGATGCAGGATTGCTCCTTAGCTCAGCTAGGTCTGGGCTGTTTTCTCACGACCAGGAAGAAGTAGGCACATGGACACTTGAAGAGTGAGCCAGGTAGGAAGTTTTATTGAGTAATGAAGCAGCTGTTAGCAGAAAGGAGACATGGGTGTGGTATCCCTACCCGAAGGTCGGAGAGTTCCCAATATGGCTAACCCCCCCGTGTTTCATGGGCTCAGAATACAGAGTGTGTGATGATTGGTTTGTGAGTATGCAAAAAAGTTTAAAGTGAAGACACCACTCTAAGGTGTAGAAGATAGTGTAGAAAACCAATTAGGCTAGGGTAGGTATATATAAACTAGGTAAAGGATGGGGATCAATCAGAGGAAAGTGTGCCAAATGGGAAGGCAGGTTCTCAATCTTGTTCAAGGTTTTACCCAGGACTGTTTCCAGCTTGAAGGTTGGATTTCACCAGGAACCGCCCCTCTCTGCCTAGGCCTTTGCCTCCTGCCTCTATCACTGGTTGGTAGATTGCTACCTCCTTGATTAACAGTGGTAAATATTTCATAAAGGTCAAGGCAGAGAATGACTAAATTTGTTCATTGAATTTAGTAATAAGGACGTCACTGGTGATGTTTTTACAAAGCATATTTTAGAAGTGAGAGAAGAATAATTAAACAGAAAAAATATAGATGAAAAAATCTATAGCTAAGTATAATAAGGAAGCAAGACTATAATTATAGTAATTTTTTTAAAAAAACCAAAGAACAGGTTTTAGTGGTTGGATTTGTAAGCAAGCTAGAAGCAATGAGGGCTGCTACACCTAGATAATAAATGAGATACTTTTGGTGGTTGAAATAGTAAAAATATTATTTCAAAACATATATTGTAGCTATTGTTGGCTGCAGTAGCAATTTCCAAAATAATTGGAAGAAAAAATAATTCTTCCATAGTGCAAAAAGGTAAAAACTAAATGCAGTCAGCTAATGTCTGAAATTATATCCCTTAAAAATAAATGCTTATGTAACTATGTATTAAAACTTGTTATAGGACAGAAATCAAGTTAATAATGCCAGTATATCAGAGATAATTTACAAATAAGAATTGCTAAATTTGAACATATCATAGTCTACATCGTTTTTCTCTAAAATAAAATTTAACAGCGAGATTGGTGAATAGATATATTGTTTTTATTTATGTCTGAGGCTCAGTGAAAACCAACATGTCTAGTTCTGAGAAAATCAAGAGAGAAAAGTGTGACATGAAAGTAAATGGGGCCTGGTGTCTTTAATAGAGTTACTGCTACCATACCTCTGGGGAAATACTCTGGAAGCAAGAGTAAACTGATAAAACTAATAAGTTACTTGCTGGAATCCTGCTTTCATACCTGAAATATACAAACTTCGTTGAAAAACCCAGTAGTCATCATAACAGAACAAAGTAGTTAATTTCACAAAAATACAGCCCTTCAGATCAATGAGAACTAATGCAATTCACACATTTAATAAGATTACTTTTAAAGTTATATGGTTTCATAAGCTGAAGATTCTGAAAATCACAGGATATGGGATAAAGTGTTTAATAAGTATAATTTGGAGATTAATTTTCAGCTAAAGAGAGGTTAAATATATTGGAACAAATCCTTTATAAAATGTTAAATATATTATAAATTAAATGTCAAAGACTGTGTTTAAAGAAGCAGATGAATACACTTATAAATGTAAAATTTGAGTAGCATCCATTTTTTCCCATGTCTTCCATGATGCCATGAGTATATTATTTAATTTTTCTTTTCCCCAATGCAACTGTTTGGAAAATTGCTCTCATTACATCAAATACTCTTCTCAAATAGATACATTAGTTTTGTTTCTAGATTTTCTGTTGAATAATTTGAACAATAATATATCTATAAGACAGATGCAAATATAGTGTCTTAGAAATCAAAGCAATTATTGAGTAATGATTATGATTTACAGAAAAATTCAGTTTCCATGGGACTATAAATAATTTGTTCCTGTCTTTAAGGAGCTCAATATCTATTTGTCTTAGATTATTAGGCTATCGATCACCTATGTGCCTCATCTTTTTTAATCATCTTGTAGTCAACGTTAACAATTGAATAAACTTTTTTTTAAAGCACAATGCTTTTGGTCCGAGAGATGAATTGTCACTAAATATTGAATGATGATCTCATCATGCAAATTTCATTGACATATATAAAAAATAATTACAAAATAGAATCCTATTTAAATATTTGCCAGTTAAACTAGTGTTATTCATTTACATTATACTATTAATTTAAATTAATAAATAATAGTATGCTTATAAAACGAGACATCATGCTAGAAAATAGTATAAGGCTTACTGTGATCTTAAAGAAAAGAGAAGGTTTTAAGTCAGTTTATACACTAACATCTAGTGTTGCAGTTAAATGCCAGAAATGAAGACTAAGTTGCCATGTAATGATAGAGGATATAACACTTTCATACAAATGTCATGAAATAACAAACATTTTAAAACTCAAAATTCATTATTTAATTAAAAATAAAGACAACATTAGTTTTTTTTGAGATTTTGAAGAGGTTATAAATAGTAAAAAACAAACAAAATGAAAGAAGAAGAGAAAGAAGGAGAGGAAGAAGAAGAACTAGTAGTGGTGGTGGTCCAGGCAAAGAGGAAACAAAATAAACAAAACAATGAAAAATAAAGGAAAGCACATTCCCACATAAAGAGGTGAAGAATGTTGTGTAGGTCACATTTATCTAGAAGAGCTCGAAGCTGATGACAAAGGTTATACAAAGTAGGTGGGGCCACTCTACAGACTCAGGGTATTTAACCATGGATCTGCAACAGGTCAACATGTCAGCTCTTGTAACACTCAATGTGCTCATCTATCAAAGCAGGGTAGGTCATTTCCAGGCTGTGCAGTGGTGCAGCTCTCCTAAAACCCATCAGCCCTATTGGGACAGGGGAGCCTAACACCTACAATACACACATCTGGCACAACGCTTATTTTCTGCCCTTCCCCTACAAATACCAAGGATCTGGTATTCTTACTTTTAAGAAATACATAAATGAACAGAAAATTACCCACCACTAAACAGAGGAAATGGAGCTTGTCTTAGTCTATTCAGGTTGTAATAATAAAATACCATAAATTGGGTACTTTATAAACAAGTTTATTCCACACAGTTCTGGAGGCTGGAAAATCCAAGATCAAGGCATTAGCAGATTTGGTGTCTATTGAGGGTCCACAACCTGCTTTGCAGATGGCTCTCTTTTCAATGTGTCATTACATGGCAGAAGGAAAGAAGGGGCTCCCTGAAGTCTCTTTTATAAGGGCACTAATAGCATTAATTAGGGCTCTACGCTTATAACCTAACTACCTATCAAAGACCCCACCTCCAAATATCATCACTGGCGATCAGGTTTTCAACAGATAAATTTTGGGGGATACAAACATGCTTGGCCTAAATAAACAAAAAATAGAAGAGCAATCATAATATTGTAAATGAATAAGTTGTTTTATTTTTAAAACAAAGGCTTTTGGGGGTGAGTATCTGCTCTATGAAAAATCTTCTAGAGATCTTGTTATTAAAAATGTAAAAATTTTATTATTGCCATTAGGAAAACTGGTAGATAGGCTGAATAACAAAACAGTTGCAACTTAGGAGAAAAACAGTGAGCCCAAAGACTGAACATAAGGATTTTTTAAGTTTTATGGTAGCATAAAGAGATATAAAGTGTATGAGAAAACCAGTAGAGATCTAGAAGTTCTTTCTGGTATCTAAGAAGAATTTCAGAATTTAATTAAGACAGAATGAAGGGAGTAGTATTTTTAAGAGACAACTAACATAATTTTTATGATCGTCCATACAGATTTGGCAATTTCTACTTCCTTTAATTGCAGTACCTGGTGTGTCATAAGCAATTTTTACAAGTACAGTCATTTTTTGTTTTCCCATTTCAGTGTTGTAGCATGAAACGATTTTCAGTGATGAGCAACCTAATTTAAGTGAACATCCATTTTTAATGCTACCACATAAGGAAATAGAGCTATGATTATGATTAACAACTATGTTCTATGCAAGGGTAACCCCAGACATATGCAGCTCCGTCATAACTCACTCCTTTGTCTGGAAGTATGTCTTTTATACAATGAATGTGAAGTCCTTCAATTTTCATAAAAGATACGGTTGACATTATTTATAATATAGAAGTGGTGATGGCATGATAATACAGAAAATTAATAATAATCATTCAACAGAAGTTCCCAGCCATAATATCACTTCTGAAAAATAATGCATGCTAGTATTTTTTGAGAATCTGTAATGGCTTGACACTTAGCTAAGCAGTTAACTGCTTTCATCATATTATTTTATGTAAGTCTGTTTTAGTCTGTGCAGAACGCTATAGCAAAATACCATACACTAGGTAACTTATAAACAGAAATTTCTTTCTCATGGTTTTGGAGGCTGAGAAATCAAAGATCAAGTCATCAGCAGATTCAGTGTCTGCTGAGGGGCTTTTTCCTTGTAGACTAATGGTTGCGTCTAGCTGTGTCTTCACAACCCATGATACAAGGGGCAGGGTAGCTCTCTGGGACTTCTTTTATAAGAGCACCAATTCCATTCATACCATTTATGCCCCCATGACCTAATCACTTCTCAAAGGCCTCACATCCTGATACTATATGACCCCATATCTGATACCTTGGGAATCAGAATGTCAGCATATACATTTGGGAGGACACAAACATTTTGATCATAACAAGGTCGTAGAAAAGAAAATTGAAATCACAGAAGTAGATTTGATTATTTAACATTTGCATCTAGATTGCCAACATTTTATTTCTATTAATGAGTTTGCAAATTCAACCCTGTTAGAGCGATACCAGCTTCAGACCATCCCACAGAATCAGGAGAGATTTTCTTGAAACTGCTTCACAGCCCAGCTTCTCTCTCTTCACTTCCACTTCCATCTCTCCCCAGCAAGTGTTGATCCCAAGAGCATTTCCTAATAAACTCCTTGGAAATTAATCTGTCTCTGTCTCAGAGTTTGTGTCTCAGGAGATCAAACCTATAAAAGTGTTCCAGAATGAACAAGGAGGTTATCAAAAAAAAAATACAGGCATAAAAACAATCTGTTAATCTTTGATTGGCGTATAACTCTGAGACAATTCTCCCCATGTAAATAATGCCTAGGTGTGCTACATTTAGTATATGAAGAAAAGGTAAAGACTCAGTTATAGGGCAGAACACAGGTGGCTCACGCAAGTCATCTCAGCACTGTAGGAGGCCAAGACGGGAGGATTGCTTGAGCCCGGGAGTTCCAGACCAGCCTTGGCAACACAGTGAGACCCAGTTTCATAAACAAACAAACAAAAAAAGCAAAAAAGCACCCAGTTGTAGAGCAATATGATTTTTCCAACAGAGGGAGACAAAATTTAAACATAAGCTTTAATGCCAAATGTCAGAGAACCATTTTAATTTTCACATTGGTCCGATTATATATGTTGACACATTTTATTAAGTATTTTACTCACACAATTTCACTTACAAATAAAAAAATATATAGAAAATAAAATATAGATACTATTATAAGCTTGAGGTTAATGATATACTAAAACATTAAAGGATGTTTATAATATCATTCTGATTGCTCACAAATATTTGGAGAGAATTTAATAAACAATACATTTGTGGCTACATGAACACAACTACATTACATTAATGTGACATAGAGATGAAAAAGACCAAGTTAGCTTATGGAAAATGAATTCAAGAATGTGGATGAGTTTCTTAGTTCAGAATTGCTCAGGAATTGGGACATTATGTAGGTAAGATTCTGGAAAGGGTAAAAGGATGAAAAACAAGAGAAGGCCTAACCCATCTGCTACTTGGTTATCTTAATGAAGCAAATCTAGAGATTTATTAAAGTAACTCTTGCTTATTGAGCACCATATTTAATACAAACTATTTAGCTTTAAGGCAACAGTTATCATCATAATTTGCTTAAATTTTTAGGAGTTTACTCATAAAGCTTTGCTTTCAGTGAGATAAGGCAGGATGGGCAAAGAGTAAACTACCCTGCAAATATATGTGGATAATTTAATTGGTTTCATATTACCAGAATCTAGAGGGCCAATTACTTTTTCAGTAATAAAAAAATAAAAGGGCCAGATGCAGTGGCTCATGCATGTAATCCCAGCACTTTGGGAGTCCAAGGCAGAGAGATCGCTTGAGCTCAGCAGTTTGAAACCAACTTGGGCAAAATGAGAAAACACCCATCTCTAAAGAAATACATAAATTAGACAGAAATGGTGTCATGTGCATGTAGTACTTGTATTCCCAGCTACCTCAGGAGGCTGAGGTGTGAAGATCATTTGAGCCTGGAGAGGTCAAGGCTGATTGAGCCATGATGATGCCAGTGTACTCCAGCCTGGGTGACAGAGACTGTCTCAAAAAAAAAAAAAAAAAAAAAAAAAGACAAAAGCGTTCTTACTGAAATGCTTAGCCGTTGCTTGCTTATACTTCTCAGATATCTT
Organism: Pan paniscus; assembly: GCF_029289425.2. NCBI lineage: Eukaryota > Metazoa > Chordata > Mammalia > Primates > Hominidae > Pan > Pan paniscus. The sequence goes on along the minus strand of NC_073253.2, from coordinate 89,609,866 downwards.
GTACAATTAAATTACAACATTTCTCTTAAGTGTTTTTTTAAAAGAGCCCAGGCTGGTTGAGTGAGCATACAATCTTAGATGAAGTCATTTTCTTTTTGACATAAAATATTCTGCTCCTCTTTAGCTTAATAGTAAACAGGTGTTAATCCGAAACTTTGTCCATGAACTTTTTCATTTATGAATTTATTGTATCTAAATGCCAAGATGATTTTTTTTGGAGTTACATAATCTTACTTCATGGAATTGTAGCAAAATCGCAGCTTGGAGATATAGTATGTGGTTTCATAATGTTCGTTCTCCTACTTCCAGGCATAAGATAAGCTGGCAGTTACTTTCCCCTTGAAGTTAGGCAGAGTGAAATGACTAAAACTGACCAACAAAATGATGGACAGAATCTATAAGGGCCAGTGCATATTTTAATTTACTGTTTATCTCCTGCCCTTGTAGCAAACAACATGAAGTAGACACCCAGCTGTTTCAGAGTAGCCAGTGCATACTTAATTTTGAAAGAAATATTTTATTGCATTAAAATATCTTCATAAAACCTTAGAATATTTATTGGCTATGGGGTGTTAAAGGCTATATGGTGAGTTTTTCTTGTTATACAAATGCAAAAACTGAAGCATGGCTAATTTTTTGATGCACCCAAGGGCACAGGAAAATCTATATTTTTCATGTTAAAAGCAAAATTCTGCATTTATTTGTTTGCTTCCCTCACCAAAGGGGCTAGATTACGTTACTCCAACACAAATACAAACACACATTACTGGCTTATGCCACCAATGGCTTATTTCTTACAAATGCTGTATCACATTTTGTCATAAGCCACCAAGTTTTTGATTTTGCTGTTGTGGTGTTATTGCAACATAACCCAACTTATCCTCTGTTAGGTCAGAAACATTGAAGAATCTGGTATTTTATTCTACCTACAAGACAATAGAGAGTAGGTGTGTGTGCTGATACTGTGTATGCTCTGTGTATGTGTGCCTACACAGAGCACACACTCTTACACAACACACAAAACTTCTGGGTCAGAGAAAAAGCCAGTTTATTTATTTTTATTTTTAATTTTTTTATTATACTCTGAGTTCTGGGATACATTTGCAGAATGTGCAGGTTTGTTACAGACGTATACATGGGCCATGGTGGTTTGCTGCGCCTATCAACCTGTCATCTATATTAGGTATTTCTCCTAATGCTATCCCTCCCTTAACCCCTTAACCCCTGACAGGCCCTGGTGTGTGATGTTCCCCTCCCTGTGCCCATGTGTTCTCATTCTTCAACTCCCACTTACTAGTGGGAACATGCAGTGTTTGATTTTCTGTTCCTGTGTTAGTTTGCTGAGAATGATGGTTTCCAGCTTCATCCATGTCCCTGCAAAGGATATGAACTCAGTCTTTTTTATGGCTGCATAGTATTCCATGGTGTATATGTGCCACATTTTCTTTATTCAGTCTATCATTGATGGACATTTAGGTTGGTTCCAAGTCTTTGCTACTGTGAACAGTGCTGCAATAAACATACATGTGCATGTATCTTTATAGTAGAATGATTTATAATCCTTTGGGTATGTACCCAGTAATGGGATTGCTGGGTCAAATGGTGGTTCTAGTTCTAGATCCTTGAGGAATTGCCACACTATCTTCCACAATGATTGAACAAATTTACACTCCCACCAACAGTGTAAAAGTGTTCCTGTTTTTCCACATCCTCTCCAGCATCTGTTGTTTCCTGAATTTTTAAGGATAGCCATTCTAATTGGCGTGAGATGGTATCTCATTGTGGTTTTGATTTGCATTTCTCTAACGACCCTTGATGATGAGCTTTTTCTCATATGTTTGTTTGCCACATAAATGTCTTCTTTGGAGATGTGTCTGCTCATATCCTTTGCCTACTTTTTGATGGGGTTAAAACTGGAGACATCAAGCTACCTGACTTCAAACTGTACTACAAGGCTACAGTAACCAAAACAGCATGGTACTGGTACCAAAACAGATATATAGACCAATGGAACAAAACAGAGGTCTAGGAAATAACACCACACATCTACAGTCTTCTGGTCTTTGGCAAGCCTGTCAATAACAAGCAATGGGAAAAGGATTCCCTATTTAATAAATAGTATTGGGAAAACTGGATAACAATATGCACAAAACTGAAACTGGACTCCTTCTTATACCTTATAGAAAAATTAACCCAAGATGGTTTAAAGACTTAAATGTGGCCAGGCATGGTGACTCATGCCTGTAATCCCAGCACGTTGGGAGGCTGAGGTGGGTGGATCATGAGATCAGGAGATCGAGACCATCCTGGCCAACACGGTGAAACCCCGTCTCTACTAAAAAAAAAACACAAAAAATTAGCCGGGCATAGTGGCAGGCGCCTGTAGTCCCAGCTACTCGGGAGGCTGAGGCAGGAGAATGGCGTGAACCCGGGAGGCGGAGCTTGCAGTGAGCCGAGATTGCACCACTGTACTCCAGCCTGGGTGACAGAGTGAGACTCTGTCACAAAAAAAAAAAAAAAAAAAAAAGACTTAAACGTAAGACCTAAAACTGTAAAAGCCCTAGAAGAAAACCTAGGCAGTACTATTCAGGACATAGGTATGGGCAAATACTTAATGACTAAAACACCAAAAGCAATGGCAACAAAAGCCAAAATTGACAAATGGGATCTAATTAAACTAAAGAGCTTCTGCACAGTAAAAAAAAACAAAAAAACAAAAAACACACACACACACACACACACAGAAAAACCAGGCAACCTACAGAATGGGAGAAAATTTTTGCAATCTATCCACCTGACAAAGGGCTAATGTCCAGAATCTACTAGGAACTTAAGCAATTTTACAAGAAAAAAATACAGTTTACTATCCTCAGTAAAAGCAGCAGCCAGAGCCCATTCTGTTCCCTGAGTTTCAGTTTCCACAAGGTGATGTGGTGAGGCTCATGTAGTACCCAAATATGCAGAGGGGCACAATGCAATTAAGAAGCTTCGCCCTTATGTAGGGCTGCTGGTGACCCAGTCACACACCTCTTTCTAGGGAGAAAAAATACAGGGAGACTATATCTTTACTCTGGAATCTAAGCATGTTTTCTCCAGGAAGAGGATAGAGATACGTTTATCTTTATTGCTCTAGAACAGCTCAAAACAGTGAGATATTTCTAAACTTTACTCTCAGCGAATGTCTCAATATACAAACTTTCCTAATTTGTCTGTAATTATCTTTGCTCAGAAAAACTCGATTTCAGACATATAGAGATCCGGGGAGAATTGTCACAACATTCCCACTAAAATAGCCACCTTCACAAATAAATATTTTGTCTGAACGTCACCATTAGACACTGTTTTCAATCCCTAACTGCCACTATTGGTGCACTTACAGATGCCTAGAATATAAAGTCAGGTATTGCATGAATTGGAAAATAACCAGAGTACATTACAGGGACTGTAATAAACAGTCTTAAAGTGAGGGTAAGACCATGACTTTTAGAAAGATAAAAATAGTGTATGTAGCAATAGGGGAATGGCTAGATAATTATGGCAATACATTCCATGCAACACTGCCCAGAGGTTTAAAATAGTGAACCCGATTTATAAGTATTAGAGAATTGGAAACTTCTTTGAAATATATTTAGTGAAAATATTGTGATGGAACAATTTGAATATAATGACTTCATCTGTATTGTAACATGTACACATGTACAAATATACACATATATAAACATGTATGTATGATTGTAAATGAAATAATGCACAATACTTTATAAAGTGTTTTGGAAATGGAAGAGGTTTGTTGTCCTAATGAATGGGAATTACTACCGGCATTTAGTCTCCATTGGAGACCGAGCAGTTCCCAACATAAAAGAATGTTCTTGAGCACTGCAAAATTAGCAGAATGTCTCTTTGTACATTCATGTAGTTGAAAAATCTATTTATACACAAATCTGCTTTTTAAACAATATAAATATGGTCTGTTTCCTGAAATCATCTAGTTTTCATATACACTGGATTTTTTTTTTTTTTTTACAAATGCATTACCTGATAAATCAAGGTAAGATTACAAACTGTATCCAATTTTGCTTTCGATTTAAGCTGCTGTGCTAGTGCTGATTCTACGTGGCATGTGTTTACTTTATCATAGCTCCTGTCTTACTGTACTTGAAGATTTACATATTAAAATAGGTGTTGTATTGTAGTTTTAAATTTATTCTTCCATGTAAATGGCAGGATTAAATCGCCTTTACTAATTAAGTGTCAAGGCAGATTATTCTGTCTAAACTGAATTGTGGCATGTTAAAGGAAACACTTTAAATATTCATTATAAAATGAGCCATTGGGTCTGCTATATTGGAGATCCACTCTTTTATATAATTCCCTATTGGTTGGATATTTTAATGTAAATATACATTTCTATAGTCATTTAAAAAATGTGTATATTAGGTATGTATGCTGAAGCCATACAGGCATGAATTTGAACCTTGTCTTTGTCACTTACTAGATCACCTTAGCAAATTTGGTTATCTTTTATTATCTGCTAGTTTACTATAAAAATATGAAATCATTCCACATTTGTACAATAGTATTATATTCACACACTGTACAGCACACAAAGCCCAAAGGTTTGCACACTATGAAACATATGTACATATGTATTCATATACACATAAGTGAATAATTTCATGAAACTTAACATTCTGACTCAGTTATCTAAAATGTCTCATTGCACATTGAAGCTCATTTGCTGTATAATTATGTTTACATCTACTTTGAACAGAAAGAAGACACTGGCTGACCCTTGTCTGTTGCTTTCTCAGGTGTTTCAGACGCAGGTTATTAATAGACTTGGGAAAGGCGGTGTTTTCTAGGCATGATCCTGAAATCTACAGTACTTGAACAGAAGTCTATTGACCAGAATGTTTCCAAACTTTAAACCCTGGGATAATGCCTTCGTATCGATTCAATAGTCAGAGATGATGCTGTCCTTTGATAAAGTCTGCTCTCATTAAATGGTAGTGTAGGTGCAGCCCAATAATGCTCAACAAGACTCATCGAAAGCACAGCCTGCAGATCGAAAAGCAATTAGCATGCTAGATTGTGATAATTACAGTATGGGAGGCTTCTCCAAGATAGAGCTTCCACTGTGCCTAATAATAGAATTATTTAAATGGTGATATATTTTCAGGGACACACAACATTCTCATTTCAACCTTGTCACTTATATTGGATGGGGAAATAAACATCCTTCACACATTTTTTCCCTTTCTACAGTATGGCACATTGCTGTTCTGACAACTTGTAATGTCACCTGAATGTTACCTTGAATCATGATTTAGTGGGCCAGAGCAAAGCAACATCTCATTTATATCTGCTATTTCCTTGCATTGCAATGTAATGGTTGCAAAGACAAAAATTAAAATTGAATGTGGAAACAGATGGAGGAGTTGTATGTCTGTAAAAATGTGTCCCTTATAAAAGGTCAAGGTTGCTCAAATTTCTACTTGGGGGAAAAAATCAATTTCGGGACATAGCAAAAGCCATATGACAATTTATTTTGCTCAACTAAAATTAATTATTTCTGAATTATTAACCCTTAATATTTTATTCTACTTATGCTTTTTATCATTAATTGAAAATTATGTAGGATATCAAAAATACTATGATATGTTTCAATACTTAGGTGTACTTCCTGAATAATTTTGAAAATATTTTATTATTATATTGCTTCATTAAAGCTAGCATCCTAGGAACTAAATGCATGACTTATCATTATAAATAAACAATTAAATCCGGAAAAACTGCTTCACTAGAGAAAGTTAGGCTCATAAAATATCTTGCAGTTAAATTCCCCTGTTTTTTTTTTCTTTCTACTTTAATTCAAACCTCTGTAAACATTTACCATTGGCATTTGTTAATTGAAATCTAATCTACTTGATAGCTTATTTTGGGGCCATCACCTACATTTTTTATTCTCTGTTGATTCAAATTTTTGTTGCCAAAAAATAAATAATTAAGAATCATGTCAATAAGTTAGAAGCATTTCATGGAGAAACAAATTGCACTGATAGATCAGTGTTGAATAAGATGATGATATATAAAAGGAAAAATGTCATTTAGAATTTTGGATTCAAAATTGGAACTTTGCTTCTTTAAGAAATGTTTCTTTACTTGAATATAAATAGATGTTCAGTTTATTTCTTTGCAAATGCATTATTATTATAATAGAATCACACTAGTTTATTTCCTGGGTATACGGTAAGTTTTGTCAATAATTTCATTATTGGAAGTTCATTTTTTTATAGTCATAAAAGGATAATAATAACATACCTATTCTGTTTTAGGCACTGTGCCTACTGTATATAAGTAAATCTTCCTCATCTTTATAACCAATCACAGAGCGTTTTTACCAACCTCGTTCAAGGATTCGAGGACTGTAGCATAGAGAGTTTAGGCAGCTTCCCCACAATCACAAAAGGAAAGAGGCAGGTTGAGGATTTGACCCCAGGGAAACTGTGCTTTTAATAACTGTAGCTGACTGATCTAGAGAAAGGTTTCATTCACTCAGCGTATTGACCATTTGATCTCCAGTTTGAGTGTCAACAAAGGGAAAAGAAGACTAGAAAATGGGGAATGTTCATTTTCTTGAGACGTGTGTTGAGGAGGGACTGATGGTGTCACTTGTCCACACAGTGAAGCAGAACATTTTGATAGCTCCAAGTGTGTGGACATGTTGATGTCAGCACATTCTGTCTCTCCCTCTGCTGTTAACAAAAGAGGACAAGAATCGTGAATTTTTCACAGGTCAAATATATGAAAGCATATTCTAAAGTGAAAGAAGGAAGAAAACATAAATCAAAAGAAGAAAGAAATGCATTTTGTGATATATCTATAGCTCTCTGGGGACTATTCATAGGCTGCCTGTAAAATGTATTTATTTATGTCTCATCACTACTCTTTAGATTAACAGCTCCTTGACGGCCTGTTAAATTAACTTTAGAGGTATTGTAGCACATGCATCTAGCAAAGTGTTTTTCCACAGGAAAGATTTAACAGGTACATATTGGATCAGTGTGAATATAAATGCTATATATTAAAAAATGTTTAACAGCACAGGCTCTGGAGCTAAACTCGTTGGCATTAAATACCAGTTTCACACTTAGTAGCTCTTCGATCTTGGGCAAAACAATTCACTTGTCTAAAACATTGTCTTTTCATCTCTAATCCTGAGATCCTAATAATGAAGATTAACTGAGTTATTATGTGCATCACTTTGCACAGATAATTGTGCATGCTAAATGGTTTATAGTGTTACTTATTGTAAAGTTGAATATATATATAAATTACATAGCATTCAAAATTATTAATGAAAGTAGCATTTTAAAATATGTGATGTATTTCTTCTTCTGCACTTTAAAAAAAAGAACTGCTTTATCGAGGCTTGATTGGCATACAAAAAACTGCACATAGTTAAATGTATACAACGTGATGAATTTGGAGCTACGTACACAATTGTGAAACCATCGCCACAATCTATGCCATGCACTTACTCATCTCCTCTAAAAGTTTCTTATTTCCTTCTTATTATTTTTGTAATAAGAACACAACATAGGATCTACACTTTTAGCAAATTTTTAAGTATATAAAAAGTATTGTTAACTACAAGCAATATGCTAAACAGTAGAACTCTAGGACTTGTTCATCTTGTTTATAACTTTGTGCCCTTTGACTGGCACCTCCCCATTTCCTCCTCCCTGAGTCCCTGGCAACTGCCTTTTACTCTCTGCTTCTATGATTTTGACTCAGACTTATCATATAATTGGTATTGTGTAGATTTTGTCTGTCTGTGTCTGGCTTATTTCACCAGCATAATGTCCTCCAAGTTCATCCGTGTTATCCCAAATGGCAGGATTTACTTATTTTTTAACGCTGAAGAATATTTTATTGTATGCATATACCATGTTTTTTAATCCATTCATTTGATAAACATTTAATTTGCTGTCAACTCACTCCAGCTAGAATGGCTATTAATAAAAAAACAAAGATAACAAATATTAGGAAGATGTGGAAAAAGAGAACCCTGGGACACTGTTGGTAGGAATGTGAATGGGTGAAACCACTATGAAAAAAATATGAGTTTCTCAAAAAATTGAAAATAGAATGACCATATGATCCAGCAGTCCCCCCAATTCACTTTTATGTACATAATCATCTCCTTAGTGATTGGAAGATAGTAGGTGAGGACTGTTTTCTGAGAAATAAAAAGATAGAATTCCATGTCTTGTAGTTTCTAGGATTTAGAATTGAGGATTTTTTCAGAGATGTAACAATTTTTTAGACCCCATTAGCTCCTAGTTTGTATATCAAAAGTCAAGCTTGGTGGCTTAGATCACAGTGTTTTTCATTAGTTTATGTGTTTTTATTTTTTTATGTTCTAAATATAGTGGAATACCAACTTCTCCAAGGCTGAGGAATTTTTGGAAGAAAATGATATGCAAATGTAGGGAAGGCCACAAAACCAAGTGTTGTTAGAGTGTGAAAAAATAATAGATGAACGCAGATGGAAAAGGGCCATTTGTTTCCGTTTCTATTTGGGGCAGAAGGAGATGATGATCTCACAGGGTGTTCAGCAACAATCTGGGAAGGCAGAAAGGGAGGAAGTTAGCACTTCCCAGCCATTCTCAGCACATGGGCGATATAAAGAATCTAGGACTCGTCCTGCATTTTGGGGAAATGTGGCGATAGCTGGTGGTGGAAGGCAAGCTCACAAGAAGGTTTACAAGGTGGGACAAACAGAGGGGAGTGCCTACAGTTCTATAGCTGAAATCTATAGGATAACTGACCCAGTTTGGAGATAGGTGGTGACATGGTGCGTTTGTGTCCCCAGCCAAATCTTATCTCAAATCGTAATCAAAATTGTAATCCCCAAGTGTCAGGGGAGAAACCTGGTGGGAGGTGATTGGATCATGGAGGCGGTTTCTCCCATGCTATTTTCATGATAGTGAGTGAGTTCCCACAAGACCTGATGGTTTTGTAAGTGGCAGTTTCTCCTGTTCTCCTTCTCTCCTCCTGCCTTGTGAAGAAGGTGCCTGCTTCCCCTTCCGCCATGATTGTAAGTTTCCTGAGGCCTCCCAAGACATGAGGAACTGTGAATCAATTAAACCTCCTTTGTTTTCAAATGACCCAGTCTCAGTGTCTTTACAGCAGTGGGAAAATTTACTAACACAAGTGGAATATCACTGCTGGGTATCCGGTGGAGGCAAATGAACAGGGGAACGACTGGGCCTTGGTCAAACCAAATAAAAACAAAATTCATGTTATAGCAGCTCATGCATTAGCAGCACGCCCCAATAAAATGGCAGGGGATAGGGTCCCACCAATTCACATCATAGACATCAACCAGGGCACATTGGGTAAGCAGACAACCAATTCTGTCACATAAAGCATTTATCTTTACATTAGGTATAGCTTTAACATTCAGACTAAATAAAAAAAATAAGTCCATGGTCAGTATCTGAGCACCTGCTCTCTTGGAAAGAGGTTAAAGGTACTTATATAATATTTAATGCTGCAGTCCTCTCTATTTTGCACTTTTGTATTTGGATAATCCCCCTTCTGAGTAACACATTCTTTTTTTTAGAGGTGTTAATAGTTGCAACCAGGTTAATGTCACGTTCTGCTGGCCTGGGAGCCCTCTGCTCTTGAGGTGGCTGCTTAGCTATTATCAGCTCCATGATGGGCTTATCTAAAAGTTTCACTGTCAGGGGACAGTCTTTAGACACTTATTTTCAAGTCAGCCTCTCCCAGTTTCTCCTTACTTCAGAGTTATTTAAAATGGAAGAGATACTACAGAGTTAGTATCTGTTACTATTAGTCATAATAGTCATTACATTATTTTTCTATTGTTTATATACTTAAACTTTTAAAGAATTATTTTCAAAAATGTAAAGAAAATGTTATATATTTTTAAGAAAACTTAAGATTTTTTTTAATTCCAGGTTTTGACTTTCATGAACAAATGGGTCAGCAAAACTTATAGACATTTGTCACAAATAAATAGTGTACAAAATAATGGATAGATTATAGAACTGTTTTGTAGAACTGATGGGACTCAACAGTGTTTTCTTGTTGTTGTTTAATGTGTTTTATTTTGAAAATCAACAATTTAGTAAAAAGGGCATAGATTAAGGGTCACAAAGTTGTCATTTCGCTTACAGAATTACTCAGGGTTAAAAAAAATAATTATTAGCAACATTTAACAACCTGAAGATCTTACATAAGAAGCCAGATGTTCTACTTCTTAAAGTCTGATTTTAAATTAATCATTGCAAAACAGCTGCGGTTGTGTAACATTAAAAGGAAAGAAAAATATTTCTTCTTTATTGTTAGTCACTCTTACAACAGTAATAGGGAACCCAAAGAGCCATGCATTTTGAGAGAAAAACAACAACAAAAAAGTATATTTCTTAGTTTAATTGAAGAATATTCCTGTGTGGCGTTATACCAGCTTGTTAAAATAAGACATTGCATGACCCCATTGCCAGCCACCTTCCCTCCTTTAAGTTACCTATCCTGCCTGTTAAGGCATCACAGTATGTGAATCTTGCCATAAATCATGTTTGGCTCTCATAACCCTGTGTGATCTCACTGACTAGCTCGTAACCTGAGAGTGCTAAGTAGTTCTCAGGACCACCTATGCCAAGGTCAACACGGGAATGCCCAATATGATTGGGATGTGTCATAGTGAAAGCGGACCATCATAGTTGATAGCAACTTTAAGAAAACGTCACTACAGAAGTTAGTTGTTTTTATTACCAAGACAAATGTCAGAGTAGCTGATCCTGAAATGATGAGTTCGTGTTTTATTAAAAGTGATGTTTTTCTGAACATACATGTCCTTGAAATCTGTAGCTCCTAGATGCCACTGAAATTTAAATAATTGAGTCAAGCCTCTGCCACTCTGAAGTTCTGTGACCCAAATTTTATTGGAGAGCCAAGTTTTCTATATAACTGAGATGTTACTGTCTGCACTCTGATACTAGATGCGTATGTAATCTGTACAGCAAAAACATTTATATACACATGTTACTGGTTCATTCTGCAATAATAAGATGACTTTAAGAAAAGAAAGGTTTAAAGGACTTTTTGCTTTTATGTTTAATAGTTTCATATAGCTTGGCTCATTAAGCACTAGGTATTTTCTAAATGATCATTAAAATTAATAAAAATTAATTGTGGTAAAATACACCTAAAATAAAACTTACCATTTCATCATTTTTAAATGTACAGTTTGGTAGTATTAAGTACATTCACATTGTTGTGTGAGCATCACCGTCATTAATCTATAGGGCTCTTCTTGCAAAATGAAACACTATACCTATTAAACAGCAACCCCATACAATTCTCTACTGCATACGGTCACTGACAACCAACTTTCTACTTTCTGTCTGTATGATTCTGATGACTCTAGCTACCTCATACATGTGTAATCATTCAGTATTTGTCTTTTTGTGACTGATTTATTTCATTTGGTACAATGTCTTTAAGTTTCACTCATATTCCAACTTGTGTCAAAATCCTTGTCCTTTTTAAGGCTGATGAATATTCCACTGTGTGTGTGTATACACACACACACACACACACCATAATTGTTTATCCATTCATTGACTGTGTGACACCTGGGGGTCCTTCCATCTTTTGGCTATCGTAAACAATGCTATTATGAACATGGGTGCACAATTATCTCTTTGAGACTCTGCATTTCATTTTTTAAAAATATATCCCCAGAAGTGAAATTTGTGGTTCATAGAGTAATTCTATTGTTCATTTTTTTAGATATTTCCATTCCATTTTTTCACAGTGGCTGCACCCTTTTAATTTCCTACCAACAGTAGAGTTTCCCATCCCTCTGCATCCTCTCTAACATTTGTCATTTCCTATTTATTATAGTAGGTGTACGATTTATTTAATTCTTCCTCTTATGCTATCAAATTGAAGACTCATAATTCACATTGGGTTAAATAATGCTTAATATATCATCTCTATTCTTTTTCTTTCCATGTACTTCAGCTCTGTTAATACTCAGTTCTACTAGACTCAAATATAATACATCATTAAGCTCATGAATGACCAGAAAATATAAATTGCAGTATTTACCGGTAGGATCTTTATTTTTAACTCTTGTGAATTACATTTGCCTCTTTATTTCCTAGACACTAGTTTTGATGGTAGACTAGATATAACTCTAATTATTCCAGAGAACTAAACAGAGTCAGCTATAATTCCTTAGAATACCAAACATGAGTATTTTTTCATCCATGCATATCCATATCTAACAAAATATGGAGAAGGTGTTTTTTGTTTAAAAGGCTGATATAATGACACAGTTATGGAAACTTAAGATAATGGATCCACTGTATTCTTGCATGCTAACTAGTTTTCTGATTCTTTTTTTCTAATTTTAAAATTACACATATTTTGAAATTTGAAACCTTTTAATGTATGTACAGGTTTAAATTGAATGCAGACAAACAATTACATGAATAATAAGTCTATTTTAGAAATCCAAATATACACTTTCAAATAGCCTACAATTCCTCCAGCTTTCCAACAGTCTCAAGACACCTTTTTTTCTTGTATAATTTATGCTTTGCCATCATATTTTATTTTATTTTTTTTCTCTCTCTTTCTCTTTTTCAATATCTCAAATGGATTAGAAAAGTGATTCCTGGCTCCCGGTATCATATTCTTAGTGCCTTCCAGTCAGGGACAACCAGGAACACACTTACAGTTGAAATAGTTGTTTTATTAATCAGTGCAGTAAGAAAGAATGTCCAGCATGCGGAACCCTGAAACAGCTCTGTAAGAGGGTGTTAGCAAACTAAGAGCATTTGCTTTACGTGATTTTGGGGTTAACAAAGTGGGGCTTTGCTTTGGACTTAGAGTGGGAGAAACTGAGTGTGAGAGTAGTTATATGATTGCATTTTTAAATAAATCTTACCAAGAAGGAGAGAGCTCCAGGTTTATTTGGGAAGGAAACAGCAGACACTTATATTAGCCGATGTAGAGAAATGTTTGCTATTTTGTGGCTTAGACAATTGTCAAGTTTTGTCTGTGTTTAGACATGAATATAAAGTGGCCTTGTTTTTGTCTTATTTACTACAGTCCCGCAATGGCCTTGTCTGATGTTGATTCTTTCTCAAATTGTTTGCATTCAGCATAACGAGAAGACCTAACTGGGTTCCTGCTCCAAGCTAACAGGGGCTGCTCTTATCTTTCTTGTAGACACGTGAATTCAATTTAAAGACATGATTTATTGATTTCTGCACCTCTGTTTTCTCACCAGTACAGTAATAATATCTGATGGTTTGTTTTGAGTATTAAATTGATTAGGAAATATCACAAAATTAGCATTGCAACTAGGGCATAGTAAGAATTCAATAAATGCTACTTACTACATAATATTGGATGTTTGACAATCACTATTGTTTCTCATAGTGTGCCAATTTATCGAACTAATAAATCAAAAAAATGATTGAATGAGAGAAATAAGGTAAGTCCTGGTTATGGGAATCAACTGATGATCTGATTTTTGAAGCATACGATTTCACTTGTTTCAAGGAAAATCCATAATTTTCTCAAATATACTTTTGGAAAATCAGGACACGTTTTAGGTGAAAGGGGCACGTTCTGTTAAAAATATAATAGATTCAAATGAGAGTCAAAAATATGCACTACTTTCTGAGCTTTGCTTAGAAACATGCATGTCGTTACAATTTTATTTGGGGAGCTAGAGAATAAAATACATTGTGAAGGAATAATTGAGTTTAGTTAATCAGGCTGCAATTGCCAACAATATTATACAAAAGAATAATTTCTTGTGTTCATAAATTTTGCTCTTGTCTGAGAAATTCTGTGTAGTCTGGGGAATGTGTGTTGAAGGTGATTTGTTCTTTTTATATAAAATTGAATCTTTCTTTGTCCGTTTTATATAAAATATCTAGACATTTAAATGCATAATCTTCACTCACCTGCTTAATTACTATGTTGTTATTGTCTTTAGACAATGAGACTGTTTAACCCAAAATTTATAAATGCATTATTCATGGACAATTGAAAATATGTATCATGTTTCATTAACACACATACAATTCCTTTTTTTTTTTTTTTTTTTTTTTTTTTTGAGACTGAGTCTCTCTCTGTCGCCCAGGCTTGAGTGCAGTGGCGCCATCTTGGCTTACTGCAAGCTCCACCTCCCAGGTTCACGCCATTCTCCTGCCTCAGCTTCCCTAGTAGCTGGGACTACAGGCGCCCACCACCACACCCGGCTAATGTTTTGAATTTTTAGTAGAGACGGGGTTTCACCGTGTTAGCCAGGATGGTCTCGATCTCCTGACTTCGTGATCCACCCGCCACGGCCTCCCAAAGTGCTGGGATTACAGGCGTGAGTCACCGCGCCCGGCCACAATTACATTTTTATGGTATTTCTCTGGCATAAGTAATTCAGTAAAACCATTTTTAATCTGGGAAAGCCATCACCAACTGGAATCTAATTAATAGATTACAGAAAAAAATGTAATCCAAGTCTTAGAATAGATTTCAATGTTTTTTAGTATTCTCAGTAACAAATGTCTAAATAATAAAACATTATAATGAATATTCATAACTTGCTTTATGACATGAAAAATAAACAAGACAGAGAGGTTGAGAAACGTAATAAAGATGTTAGTGTAATAATTACAAAATATGAATTTTTCGACTCCACATGCACAGAAAAAAAATTTGCAACAACCAGGACTTGTACATTTGATATTGAAAAAAGAATACCTTCAAGATTAATATTGTCCTTTTACTTTACCCGAAATTAAGTCTCATGATTTTCATATAATATTTAGTTTCTAGCTCCTCACCTTTCCTTGCGATCTGAAACCCAGTAACCTCCACGAAGTGCTTCTGCTCAGCATATGTCTGGTGAATTACTGTAGAATTTCTACTGACATTTCTGCCTTACCTGTTCCACTTTTCCTCCACTGGAAACCTCTGTATTCTACAAATGATCCATCATTTGCTGAGCCTCACATTCACATTTTGCTGGGTACATTTCTCTTTCTTTCTTTCTTTCTTTCTTTCTTTCTTTCTTTCTTTCTTTCTTTCCTTCTTTCTTTCTTTCTTTCTCTTTCTTTTTTAATTTTCTGCTAGGTACTGTTTTATTTTTTTGCAAGGAACTCTTACAGATGTAAACAGATAAAATTAGTTCACAGCTGTGTGTGGTGGCTCATGCTTTTAATTCCAGGTCTTTGGAAGGCCTAGGCAGGAGAATCACTAGAGTTCAGGAGTTCAAAACCAGCTTGGGCAACAAAGGGAGACCCCATTCCCCCAGCAAAATAATAATAATTCACAACAAGTGAATTGTAACTATCATTCTCCATTTACTTGTTAAAAATGGAAACTGAGTAACTGATAGAAATCTTTAATTATAATCAATCTTTCTTATCAAAAGTTTAGAGGAAATGCTGTAAACTAGTTTCTGGCCAGGAATTCTTCCAAATCAAGATTGAAGACACGTTGGTCATCCCCAGCAATGGAAAGTAGAGAATCTACAAAGTAATACCACAATAGCTTTGCATCCCTTCTTGTGAACTCCGTTTCTTTCCCGGTAATTTCTAATTCTATTCCAATGGCCTGGAACTTCAGCTTGAAACAATTCTATTCCAATGGCCTAGAACTTCAGCATTCCCACATCTTCTTTTCTCAGCAATATTTCTTTCTTCTTTTAAGGTTTGAATCTTGCTTTTCCCTAATTCAGCACTCAGTAGATGATCACTGATGCTATTATAGATGAGAGCACCCCTGGCTGAAGGTGACATCTGCCATCCCAGAGGATGGTAAAACTTGTTCTATCATCCTAAGCTCCTTTAATCTATTATTTAAAGTTTATTTTAAAAACGATATGCCTAATCTTCCTCAATGGCTGTACATTGTACAGAATGTTTTTTTTCAGTTTCTGGTGGAATATAGCCTCCTCTCAAAAGCAATATAATAGGGAAATAATTCATTATGCCATCTTAGTTTTTATGAGGAAATCCAAGGTTATTTATGGAAATAATGAGTCATTAAAGAAATACTAATAGTGAGAAAAAATCTATTAATTTGTTTGATATATTAATTCTTTTTGATGAAATAGTTCTAGTATATATGTATACATAATCAAAAAAGTTTAGATAGCTTACAAATACAAAATAATAAGTTGATTATCAATTGCAGTTCAAAATCCCAAAGGGATAAAATCTAAGGAGAAAATGATAAGGTTTATCTCACTTATAGGGTTGAAAGTTTCAAGAAAATGACCACCTTAAATTTGATTACAAGCTGCATAATATGCAGGTTTGGAAAATAAGCTTTAAAGTTTGGTTTACCGGCAATTAGTGTCAAGCTTAGATACAGATGGTATGTTGTTAATCTGTTAAAGTTGGGGCTGTCTTTCAAGAATTAAAACAAATCAACAAAGTTGATTGCTATATAATTGAATATCCACAATTTCATTTTGCTCTAAATGTATTTACGATAGCTAATGCTTATTGACAAATTTGTTAACAGCCCATGACTTTGAGCCTCTGAAGTTATTTGAAGGGCACAACACCATCTGACAGTCTTGCAAAAGATTGAGGGCGACTTTACTGGAATGAATACCGCATTTTAGCCTAGAATAAATTGCTTACAGTGTTTCAGTTTCTTTAGGCATGAAGAACTGAGGTTATTTCCAGAAAACCTAAATTTAGTTAATAAGTCAATGCTACCATGCTGCCTGATCCCCATTTCCTCCTGAAATAATCACTTAACAAGTAAACCTAATCACCTAATTGTGGTTAATCACCAAAAATTCACTTATCAATGAGTTTTCACTTTCAATATAAACTCTATGTAGTACATAATGGTACATTTAATAATATAGAATTTTTTGAGGTTTCTAAAAATCAATTCAATACTGCTATTTGCAAATCTTTTTATGGCATAAACTCTACCCATGAAATAAGTAATTGCTTACTAGTTATTCAGACAATTTAATAAAAACTGCATAGCATGTTGAGGTATTTACTATATTAAATATGTCATAGTTTTATAAGTTTTATGTTAAGAGAATTTACTCTCTGCCCCCAAAAAACCATTTTTTGTAACATAAAGCAAAGCTGAAATTATTTTAAGTTTATTTATGGCTCAAATTATGACTGGTTGAGTGGAATAGATTGGCAGGGCTGCCCTTCTCCACGTGGTTATTCAGGGATTCATACTGACAGAAGTGGCCAGAAAATTAGTCTCGTGCTCATGTCTTTTTTACTCCAACAAGATAGAAGAAGAAATGAGTGCAAGTGAGAGGTTATGAACCAGGTCTTGAAGTGGAGTTCATCATTTGGGATGACTGTGGCTGGAATGTAGGCTAACTCTGTATCCAATAAGAACAGGAGATCATACATTTTGGATAGTAGCCACCAGTCTCTTTCACAAGTACTTTCTGTTAATTATCTCATTTCATCCTTTGACAAACCTACTATATTTCTGATATATTAAGAAATAAATTTAAAGATAGAGAAATTATATTACTTGATCACCTTATACACTGATAGAGCTGAAGCCTGGGTCTTTCTGACATGCGATACCTCTGTTCTATGTGACTCTAATATTCTTCAGTAACATTATTGTTATTTGAATTTTTGCATTATTATTTGGAAAAACAGCAATGCAATGGTGGATGAATGTAAGAGTTTCTATTTCTGATTGTGAATATGCTACCTATTCAATTTTGCTTACCTATGTCTGTATGAATATCTACCAATGATATAACCTCACACATTTCAAATTATTTAAGTTAAAGATTTGATTTTGCTTTCGTTCTCATCGTAATGTATCCATTCCCTTTATTTGAGAATGTTTCTTATTTAATAATCTTAGTATTTTAAACTATGACTTAACAAAATATGAGAGAAATGTCATGTCATAGTTATCTGAGGTCAGTGGACAGATTTTCTTTCTCTCTATAGCCATTCATTAATTTGTTCATTCAACAAATGTTTATGTAGCCCCTATTATGCAACATTCATTTTTGTGACAGAGGGGATAGTATAGCACAAAAAGTAGAAATATCTACCTTCAATGACCATCTATACTAGTAGAAAATACAGATAATAAATAAATAAATGCTAGATATATAATTTAATATCATGCAAGGGATCTGTTGAAAAAGTAAATGAAGAAAAGTAAGAATTCAATATCTCTACTAAAAATACACAACTTTAGATACAGTCATCACTGAAATCCTTTAAGTTTGTCATTTGAGCAGAAACCTGAATGAAATATTGATCGATGGGAACTACTAGCATTTTACTGGTATTTAATTGAAGCTTTCTCCAGTGGAAAGTAGGCAGTTATGGAGCTTGGCTGAGTTTTGTGATAAATTACAGACTGGATGAATTATAGGAAGCAGATTTGCAACAAGGGGTGAATCTAACTAATGAAAAGGTTAATGGAGTTTGTTGATGTACACACAGGTGATGTTTACTGTGTTTCTTAACTTGAGGCAAGTACATTTGCAGGGGATTAAATTTAACCTATGACTTAACTTACATGTTCGGCAAGGGATACTGTGCATGGATATCTTTAACTAATCAAATAATTAAGAATTTCATTGTTATTTGTGACATAGATAAACTAGGACATACCTATGTTGCCAAGAGTTCTGCCTTTTCACATATAATGTTACACTCTATAAACCACAAGTTTGATAACAGCATTTTTGTAATTATTAGTAGCTCATTTCTTACATTATACAGCATTATATCATAAAAAGACTATTGAGCTCATTTAACAAATACAACATGGTCATACTACTACTTATGATATGTATGACAAATAATGTAACTAAGCTTATGGAAATTTGCATTTGTTTAATATCTCTGCATAAAGACAAAGATACAAATATTATGTTGAATTAAATCTCTCTCTCTCTCTCTCTCTCTCTATATATATATATATATACCTATGTATATTTGAGGGCTGTCTGATTTCTGTTTATGAGAATTAAGTTAACCTGGTGAGAAGTACCAGATAGCATGAGGATCAATTGATTTTATGTTAAATCCATTTTATCAGTTGGAGAAATTCAAGATTAATGTTGGAGAAACAGTATAAAGCTCTAGTTTTTCAGGCTGTAGAATATAAAATCATCAGACAAAACCTAAAAAGGCAAGATATTAGATGTAAGAAATGTCTTAAAATGAATGTGAAGTGAATTGAAAAGAGCCATGAATAAAGCAAAAACCACTAGGAATTCAATTTTGTTGGCTATTTCTGACATTCACAAGTAGACGTACCAGAAGAATAAAATCTAAGAAAAGTTCATCTTTTACAGGTTATTTCCAGCATCTGGCAGTTCATAGCACAAAGTAAACTTCTGCATATGTTTGTCAGAATAAACTAAATCGTCTTGTTAATATACTATTGACACTAATTTTCTTAAGAATGTAGTAAAAAAGTAAATCGTTCATTAAAAAAAGGAAAAAATAGAGAATGGTTAAGACTGTGAAGTTGTGACTGAGGAAGATATTTAGATTTTATAAGATAAGGAATGATTTTAGTTCATTCAGTCATTACAATAGTTCAACTGCATGCATATATTAAAATATTATTATTATGAACATTTAAAAATGTACACAAAAATAAAACAGCAAACCGTTTAATGTATTTAGCTCCCAGCTTCAAGAATAATCAACATATTCTCCAAATTTGTTTCATATTCTTCTCCACTTTTTTCATCTTGGACTAGATGTTTAAAGAAAATCCTAGATGTCATGCTGATATGGTTTTAATGTGTCCCTATCCAAATCTCATCTTGAATTCCCACATGTTGTGGGAGGGACCCAGTGGGGGGTACTTGAATCATGGGGGCAAGTCTTTCCCATGCTGTTCTCATGACACTGAATAAGTCTCATGAGATCTGATGGTTTTATAAAGATGAATTCCCCTGCACAAGTTTCCTCTCTTCGCCTGCTGCCATTAATGTAAGATGTGACTTGCTCCTCCTTGCCTTCTGCCATGATAGTGAGGCTTCCCAGCCATGTGGAACTGTAAGTCCAATTAACTTTCTTTCTTTTGGAAATTGCCCAGTCTCAGGTATGTCTTTATCAGCAGTGTGAGAACAGATTAATACAGCAAATTGGTACTAGTAGAGTGGGGTGTTGCTTAAAAGATACTTGAAAATGTGGAAGCAATTTTGGACCTGGGTAACAGATAGAGGGTGAAACAGTTGGGAGGGCTCAGAAGAAGACAAGGAAATCTGGGAAAGTTTGAAACTCCCTAGAGACTTGTTGAATGGCTTTGCCCCAAACTGCTTACAATGATATGGACAATGAATCCAGGCTGAGGTGATATCAGATGGAGATGAGAAACTTGTTGGGAACTGGAGCAAAGATGACTCTTGTTATGTTTTAGCAAAGAGACTGATGGCATTTTGCCCCTGCCCTAGAGATCTGTGGAACTTTGAACTTGAGAGAGATGATTTAGGGTATTTGGTGAAAGAAATTTCTAAGCAGCAAAGTGTTCAAGAGGTGACTTGAGTGCTGTTAAAAGCATTCCGTTTTATAAGGGAAGAAGGACATACAAGTTCAGAAAATGTGCAGCCTGGAAATGTGATAAAAAAGAAAAACTCATTTTCTGAGGAGAAATTAAAGCCAGCTGCAGAGATTTGCATAAGTAAGGAGGAGCCAAATTTTAATTCCCAAGAATATGGGAAAAATGTCTCCAGGGCATGCCAGAGGTCTTCATGGCAGAACCTCCCATCACAGGTCCAGGGGCCTAGGAGAAAATAGTTTCAATATTTACTATGGTTTAAATATTTAATATTTTACATTTTCAAATATTGCAGTTTTATTATTTATTTTAAATTTCGCCGTCATTATCACACAGAAGGAAATTTGCAACATTTTCTTACTGCCATCTGTAACCCAAAATAAACGTGCCAATTTATTTCAAAATTCATTTTTTACAATCCATTGGTTTAAATCATGATCCATAAGTCACACATTGCAATTGATTGTTGTCTTGTAAGTCTTTTATAATCTATAACAACTTCGTTTATCTATGTTTATTTTGTTATGAATTCATTATTCGTCTTTTCGAAAAAACAGATCATTTTGTTACAGTAGGTAGCTTGTCAGGCATGAGCAGGGTAAGGGAGGGCTTCCTCCCCCAACCAGGAATGTCAAGTGACCATCAGGTCATGGTCAGGTGGTTGTTAAAGTGTCTCTCTAAAATAATAATTGGTTGCAGCTGGCACCAGCGAACGGCAATCTCCCAGCAGAAAGACAAAACCTGAAACAGGTGATCAGCAGATTCCCGATAAGATCACAGGAGTTGGACAAGTGTGCTCAAGCATGCATGTTAAAAAGCAAAATGATAGAGTTTAACTGGTATATGACTTTCTAGGAAAATTCAGCTGGTAAGGGAATAACACCTCAAAAGAGCATACATACAACTCCAGTAAACACACTGCACATGCTCAACTCCCAAGTGCTAGCAGGCCACTGCACATGTGGACAGCCCACCCCAAAGGGAAGAATCAGGGGAGAAGGAATGCAAGATCATAGTAGTATGCCTGTGTATAAAAACCCAAGTCAAAGGTCAAACAGGGCACTTGATCTCCCAAGTCGTCTGCTTGGCCCTCTTCCAAGTGTGCTTTACTTCTCTAAAGCTTTTTTAAAAAAACTCACTTTTGCTCTAAAACTTGCCTCTGTCTCTCCTTTTGCCTTATGCTCCTCAGTCAAATTCTTTCTTCTAAGGAGGCAAGAATTGAAGTTGCTGCAGACACATATGGATTCACTGCGGGTAACATACTTTGGTGCTGTGACTCGGATATGTTCCCCAGTGGTAAAAAAACCTCTAAGCCTCCTCTTCTTCAGCTGGAGACGTTCAATCCCGGTACATTGTTTTCTTCTCCCCTTTCACTTTCCTACTTACTAATCAACCCCCAGAACAATTCCTCTTGGCCACAAGTGGCTCTGCTCTTCCCAGCTGATCTCTCAGCTCACCCTGACAGGTGGCTTGGGGGTGGGAAGCACCTTCAGGTCCACGCTGAATAGAACTGAGGCACTAATGGACCTCCTGTACCAGAGGCTTGAGAGAGTGGTAGGTAAATGTTCCCATTCCAAATGGGAGAAATTGGGACAAAACAAAGGGGCCACATGCACTATGCAAGTTCAAACCCAACAGGGTAGTCATTAAACCTTTAAACTCCAAAATAATCCCATTTGACTTCACGTCTTACCTCCAGGGCGTGCTGAGGCATGGGGCCAGCTCACAAAGCTTTGGGCAACTCCACCCCTATGGCTCTGCAGGGAATAGGCCCATGGCTGCTTGCATGGGCTGGTGTTTTGTGCTTGCAGCTTTTCCAAGTGCATGATGCAAGTTGTCAGTGGATCTACCATTCTGGAATCTGGAGCACAGTGGCCCTCTTCTCACAGCTCCACTAGGCAGCGCTCCAGTGGGGACTCTGTGTGGGGGCTCCAACCCCACATTTCCCATCTCCACTGCCCTAATAGAGGTTCTTCATGGGCCCTTGCAGCAGACTTCTGCCTGGACATCTAGGCATTTCCATACATTCTCTAAAGTCTATGCAGAGGTTCACAAAACTCAATTCTTGTTATCTGCACTTCTGCAGGCCCAACACCATGTGGAACCTGCCAAGACTTGGGGCTTGCACCCTCTAAAGCAATGATCTTAGATGTACTTTGGCGCTTTTTAGCCATGTCTGGAGCTGGCATGGCTGGGACGCAGTATATCTTGTCCCAAAACTGCACAGAGCAGTAGGGCCTTCACCTCAGCCCAAGAAACCATATTTCCCTCCTAGGCCTCAAGATCTGTGATGAGATGGGTTGCCTCAAAGATCTCTGAAATGCCCTGGAGATATTTTCCCCATTGTCTTGGCTATTAACTTTTGGCTCCCTGTCACTTATGCAAATTTCTGCAGCTGGTTTGAATTTCTTCCAAAAATCTGGGTTTTTCTCTTCTATCACATGGTCAGGCTGCAAATTTTCCAAACTTATGTGCTCTGCTCCCCTTTTAAACATAAGTTCAAATTTCAAACCATCTTTTTGTGAATGTGCATGACGATGTGCTTTTAGAAAAAGCCAGGTCACCTCTTGAATGCTTTACTGGTTAGAAATTTCTTCTGCCAGATATCCTAAATCATTTGTCTCAAGTTGAAAGTTCCACGCATCTCTAGGGCAGGGGCAAACTTCACAAGTCTCTTTGCTAAAGCATAGCAAGAGTCACCTTTGCTCCAGTTTCCACCAAGTTCCTCATCTCCATCTGAGGCTACCTCAGCCTGGACTTCATTGTCAATATCACTATCAGCATTTTGGTCAAAACCATTCAACTAGTCTCTAGGAAGTTCCAAACTTTTTCTCATCTTACTGTCTTCTTCTGAACCCTCCAAGCTGTTTCAAACTCTACTGGTTACCTAGTTCCAATGTCATTTCCACATTCTCAGTTATCTTTATAGAAATGTCCCACTAATTTGGTACCAATTTTCTATATTAGCCTGTTTTCACAGTTACCCGAGACTGGGTAATTTATAAAGAAAAAAAGCTTTCATCGACTTACAGTTCCATATGGCTGGGGAGGCCTCAGGAAACTTACAATGATGGCAGAAGTTAAAAGGGAAACGTAGCATGTCTTACATAGCTGCAGGATAGAGAGAGAGCAAGGGGGAGTGCCACACTTTAAGGCCATCAGCTCTCATGACAATTCATTCACTATCATGAGAACAAGAAGGGAGAAATCCACCACCATGATCTAATTATCTCCCATCAGGCCCCTCCTCCAACATGTGTGGATTACAATTTGAGATAAGATTTGGGAGGGGACACAGAGCCAAACCATATCAATTGACTTCATTATTTCTTTTGAATACATAAATTAGTCATTTTCTAGTTCCATCTTTTTTTTGGCATTGATTATCAAGGGCTCATCTAAACTATCTAAACTAAAGTTGCCTAATCAATCATTTGATTACTTTATCATTTCTACTGGGTTGTCATTGTTTCTTTTTGAAGGTGTGTTTCAAGTGTACTGGGGATGTCTAGGTTCGATGTGTGGTGAGATGGCATAAAATTATTCCATTAATATTGTTATGCATCATTTACATTCTTATGTCTAACATTGACAAAATACTATAATAATACAATATTTTAATATGCTGAAAAATAAACACCTTCGGGGCTATGTATTTCAAACTGGTTTATTCTAGATTGTATGAAGCTAAAAAACAACAACAACAAACCCTGCTTATTTTAATTGAAAGATATATTATTGTAAATGCTTAAATTTATTACTATAATTTACTGATTAATATATCTGGCATTATTACTGTGTTTCATTAATCAGTTCATCCTGGAATTGAACACCTTAAAAGGATAAGATTATTTCATGATTAATAAGGCTTACTAAAATAATTTTGCTCTTACATTGAGTTTTTTCTATAAACTCCTGAGGAGATTTTGAATATTTAAATCACAAATAAAAATTAATCCTTAAACTTCACTGAGTTAATTAACTGAACAAAGAATATCAGTACAAATTGACTAATTTTGATAACTTAAATAAATAGGCCCAGTGGTTGTTTTTTTTCTTTTTCAAGTAAATTGCATATATATGTGTGTATTAAGTAATATGTATACATTATTTATGTGTGTGTGGGTAACATATATGTGAGACATGTGTGTATATATATAAAAATACAAAATATATGTAATATATAAATTATATACATTATATATTATATAAATATAAATATATATATATATAATTTTTTTTTTCCTCACTGCTGCTTTTCAGGGCTACTATTCAGTTCCCATAGTACAGCAACTTTCCAATTCTGGTGGTGGGATAATAACTACTTCATGATTGGAATGTTGCCTACCTGGCCTCTCAATGTTCCATTCTCAGGACTCAGTTTTTTAGTAAAGTCCAGTAGTGTACCAAGAGCCTTTTTTAAACGGTGTTCAACTCTCAGCTGTAGCTATAATTCCCATTTTCTTAAATACTGGAATATGCACTGCATATTTATTAGCAAGGTGAAAACAGACTAATACAATAAATTGGTACTGAGAGTGGGATGTTGCTGAAAGGATACCCAAAAATGTGGAAGTGACTTTGGAAGTGGGTAACACACAGAGGCTGGGACAGTTTGGAGTACTCAGAAGAAGACAGGAAAATGTGGGAAAGTATGGAACAACCTAGAGCCTTGTTAAATGGCGTTGACCAAAATGCTGATAATGATATGGACAATGAAAGGTGGTCTCAGATGGGGATGAGGAACTTTTTGGGAAGTGCAGCAAAGGTGACTCTTGTTAGGTTTTAGCAAAGAGACTGGCAGCATTTTGCCCCTGCCTTAAAGATTTGTGGAACTCTGAACTTGAGAGAGATGATTTAGGGTATCGGGCAGAAGAAATTTCTAAGCTGCAAAGCATTCAAGAGGTGACTTGGGTGCTGTTAAAGGCATTTGCTTTTAAATGGGAAACAGAGCATAAAAGTTTAGAAAACTTGCAGCCTGACAATGCAGTAGAAAAAGAAAAACCCATTATTTGAGAAGAAAATCAAGATGGCTGCAGAAATTTATGTAAGTAGCAAGGATCCTAATGTTAATCCCCAATATTGTGAGAAATAGGTCTCCAGGCTGTGTCAGAGACCTTCACAGCAGCCCCTCCCATCACAGGCTCCGAGACCTAGGAGGCAAAAGTGGTTCTGTGAGCCTAGCCCAGGGTCCCTGTACTGTTTGCGGCCTAGGGACTTGATGCCCTGTGCCCAAGCTGCTCTAGCCATGACAGAAAGGGGTCAACATAGAGCTTGGGCTGTGGCTTCAGAGGGGCTTGCTTCAGAAGGTGGAAGCCCCAAGGCTTGGCAGCTTTCACATGGTGTTGAGCCTGCAGGTGCACAGAAGTCAAGAACTGAGGTTTGAGAACCTATGCCTAGATTTCAGAAGATAAATGGAAACGCCTAGATGCCCAGGCACATATTTGCTGCAGGGGTGGGGCCCTCATAGAGAACTTCTTCCAGGCAATGCAGAAGGGAAATATGGGGTTGGAGCCCCTACAGAGAATCCCTACATTGACACTGCCTAGTTAAGCTGTGAGAAGAGGGACACCATCCTCCAGACCCCAGAATGATGGATCCACCACAGCTAGCACCGTGCAGTTGGAAAAGCTGCAAACACCCAACACCAGCCCATGAAGGCAGCCAGGAGAGAGGCTGTACCCTGCAAAGCCACAGGGGCTGAGCTGCCTAAGACCATGGAAACTGATCTTTTGCATCAGCATGACCTGGGTGTGAGACATGGAGTCAAAAGAGATCATTTTGGAGATTTAAAATTTGCCCCACTGGATTTTGGTCTTGCATAGGCCCTGTGACCCCTTTGTTTTGGCCAATTTCTCCCACTTGGAATGGCTGTATTTACCCAATACCTGTACCCCCGTTGTATCTAGGAAATAACTAGATTGCTTTTGATTTTACAGGCTCATAGGCTGAAGGGACTTGCCTTGTCTCAGATGAGAATTTGGACTGTGGACTTTTGGGTTTATGCTGAAGTGAGTTAAGACTTTAGGGGACTGCTGGAAAGGCATGGTTGGTTTTGAAATGTGAAGACAGATTAGGAGGGGCCAGGGTTGGAATACTATAGTTTGGCTGTGTCCCCACCCAAATCTCAACTTGAATTGTATCTCCTAGAATTCCCACCTGTTGTGGGAGGGACCCAGGGGGAGGAATTAAATCTTAGGGGCTGGTCTTTCCCATGCTATTCTCGTGATAGTGAGTAAGTCTCACAAGATCTGATGGGTTTATCAGGGATTTCCACTTTTGCTTCTTCCTCATTTTTTCTTGCTGCTGCCATGTAAGAAGTGCCTTTCACCTCCTGCCATGATTCTGAGGCCTCCCCAGCCATGTGGAACTGTAAGTCCAATTAAACCTCTTTTTCTTCCTAGTCTTGGGTATACCTTTATCAGTAGTGTGAATATGGACTAATAGAACACACATGTTAACTTTTTATAAACTGATCCCAGCAAGGTAAACAATAAAGCAAATTTGCTTGTTGTAATCATTATTAGTGTTATTTTGTTTGTTTTATTATCAAGGAATACATTGTTCACTATCTATTTCTATATATTTTTCAACTTTAACCTAGTTTATTAATTTTTGCTCTCTGTCTTTAGCAATGTTTTATTCAGAAAACATTTTGCCTGTTTAATGTGGAAACTAGGTGGGAATCTATAGTCTGCTCAGGGAAGACTCGGGGTATCTGGTAGGATAAGCTGAAATATTTTGCCTTTTCCTTGTCTAGCTTGATAGTATCAAAACTGTTTGTTATGATTTTTTTAATCCTTTGCTGGTAAAAATTTTTCATATGTTAAGCATAACATTATATAACAAATTCATGGTTCAGTGTAAGAAACAGAAGTCATTCCAGATATTTCAATTGTTTGAAACAAGTGATAATAGAGGCACAACATATCAGAGCCTCTGGGATACAGCAAAAGCAGTGATAAGGAGAAAGTTTATAGCATTAAATGCCTACATTAAAAAGATAGAAAGATCACAAATTAACAACTTACTATGGTACCTCAAGAAACTAGAAAGGAAAAGAAAGTAGCAAACCAAACTCAAAGTTATTAGAAGAAAAGAAATAAAAAAAATCAGAGAAGAACTTAATGCAATTGAGATAAAAATACAAAGAATCAATGAAATTAAAAGTTGATTCTTTGAAAAGGTAAACAAAATTAATAGACCACCAGCTAGACTAACCAAAAAAAAAAGAGGTTCAAATAGGCATGATCAGAAATGAAAAAGGAGAATTAAAACTGATGCCACCGAAATACAACAGATCATCAGAGACTACTGTGAACCTCTGTGTGCTCACAAATTAGATAAACTGGAAGAAATATATGCATTCCTGGAAACATAGAAACTCTCAAGATTGAACCTGGAAGAAAAGGAAATTTTGAACAGGCCAACTATCAACTGTGAAATTGAATCAGTAATAAAAAATTTTCCAACATCAACAACAACAAAAAAATGAGGACCTTACAGATTCACAGCCAAATTATACCAGGTGTCAAAGAAGAAATAGCACCAGTCCTCTAAAAACTGTTAAACACACACAAACACACACACACACACACACACACACACACACACACACACACAAAAACATCGAAAAGGAGGAAATCTTCCCTAACTCACTCTATGGAGCCACTATTGCCCTGATAACAAAGCCAGGCAAGGACACAACAACAGTGAAAAAAACTACAGGCCAATATTTCTGATGAACATAAATACAAACATTTTCAACAAAATACTAGCAAACTGAATCCAACAGTACATCAAAAAGATAATATACCATGATCAAGTGGCCTTTATTTCAGAGATGCAAGGATATACAACATATGCAAATCAATAAGCATGATTCACCATATGAACAAAATTAAATATAAAACCAAATGATCATCTCAGTAGATGCAGAAAAAGCATTTAATAAAATTCAGCATGGCTTCATGATGAAAACCCTCAACAAAGTAGGTATTGGAAGAACAGAACTCAATATAGTTAAAGCTATATGCAACAAATCTACAACCAAAATCATACTAAATGCAGAAATACATTTAACATAGGAAATTACATGCTTGTCAAACCACTGGTGGAGTTGGAGGGATGGAAGTCACTGTCATTGTCTACAATGACATACCATTGCTGCCATGACCCTGGCCAGAAAACTACTGTTGTCACTGATGTCATCACAGAGCCACCCACACTCATGAAGTTTGTGACTAGGTAAGGAAGCATAGACTATGCCTGCTGCTACTCTATATTTGCTAAAGATCACCTGTGAGTTATCACTGATACTGAAATGTCACCTCTTCTCTTCTGCATTTGAATTTTATGCCACTACTTCAAGAAAGTAGAGTCTGAATTGTTTCTAGTTACCTGGCTACATGCACATCCTTAAAATATGAGTTTTAGTGTTGCCTTCTTAGTAACACATGAGTGATCTTAAAATGGAGTGGAAATAGATGATGAGTATTATCAACTGACAGCAGCTTAAATAAAGTTTGTATTGAGTATTTGTAAAATGTTGCAACAAAAATGACATTTTAAATGAGAAATTCAAACATTCTCTCCCCTTTCATGCATAGGTAAATGTAGTAATCATTAAGTATTTAAAGTTAACAAAATTATCTTGTGACTTTTTGGCAAAGATCTCCTGTATGTTTCCTAGGGCTGCCAGAACAGAATACCACAAACTAGGTGTCTTAAACAGCAGAGATTTATTTTCTCATAGTTCAGAAGCTGAGTGCCCAAGATCATGATGTTGACAAGTATAGATTCTTTTGACGCTTCATTCCTTGGCTTGTGGATGGCTGTCTTCTCTTTGTGTTCTCACATGGGTTTTTTTCTCTGACAATGCATTTCTGGTGTGATTGTGTGTTTCTGAATTTCCTCTTCTTATAAAGACACTGGTCAGATTATAATAGGGCCCACTTAATAGTCTCATGTTAGATTAATCACTTCTCTAAAGGCCCTGTCTCCAAATATTTTCACATTCTGAGGTGCTAGGAAATTCAGCTTCAATATGAGTTTTAGAGGGACATGATTCATCCACTAACACTCCCCTCCCATAGTTTTTTATTTAATTTCACAAGCAGATGCCATGTGGACCATGTAAATTTCCATAGTCATTATGAAGTTACATGAAAGGTCATTCTCATGTAATTTATTGATAAATTTTACCCTAAAACTTCAACCTTATACGTGTGTGTGTGTGTGTGCGTGCATGTATGTAGGCGTACCTCATTTTATTATGATTTAATTTATTGTACTTTGCAAATATTGTACCTTTTACAAATAAAATATTTCTAACAACTTTGCAATAAGCAAAATAATTTGTGCCTTTTTTTTTCAACAGCATGTACTCATTTTGTGTCTCTGTGTCACAGTTTGGTAATTTTCACAATATTTCAAATATTTTTATCTTCATTATATTTGTTATGGTGATCTGCAATCAGGGATCTTTGATGTTCCTATTGTAATTGTTTTGGGGCCCCATGAACTTTTCCCATGCAAGTCGGCAAACTCAGTAGAAAAATATGTGTGTTCTAACTGCCCCAACAATCCCACATCTCTCTCCCTCTCTTCAGGCCTCCCTATTGACAACAATATTAAAATAGGGCCAGTTAATAACCCTACAATGACTGCTACATTTTCAAGTGAAAGGAATAATCACATATCTGTCACTTTAAATCAAAAGCTAGACATTATTCAGCTTAGTGAGGAAGGTATGTGGAAGGCTGAGATAGAGGCTGAAATTAGGCCTCTTGTTCTAAAGTTAGCCAAGATTTGAACAGAAAGGAAGAGTTTTGGAAAGTAATTAAAAGTGCTACTTCAGTGAACACATAAATGATAAGAAAGCAAATGGCCTTATTGCTGTTATGAAGAAAGTTAAGAGTGGTTTGGATAGAAGATCAATCAGCCACAGAATTCCCTTAAGCCAAAGCCTAATTCATTAAAAGGCCCTAACTGCCTTCGATTTTATGAAGACTGAGAGGGGTGAGGAAGCTGCAGAAGAAAAATTTGAAGCTAGCAGAGGTTGGTTCATGAAGTTTAAGAAGATAAGCCTCCATAGCATGAAAGTGCAAGGTGAAGCAGCAAGTGCTGATGTAGAAGCTGCAGCAAGTTATCCAGAAGATCTAGCAAAGATCACTTATGAAGATGACTACACTAAATAGATTTTAATGTACATGACACAGCCTTACATTGGAAGAAGATGCCATCTAGAATTTTCATAGCTAGAGAAGAGAAGTCAAAGCCTGACTTTAAAGCTTCAAAGGACAGGATGACTCTCTTGTTAGAGGCTAATGCAGCCATTAACTTTAAGTAGAAGTCAATGCTCATTTACCATTTAGAAAATTCTAGGGCCCTTAAGAATTATACTCTACCTATGCTCTATAAATGGAAACTAAGGCTAGATAACCATGCCCATGTTGACAGCATGGCTTACAAAATTGTCAAGCCCACTGTTGAGACCTACTATTTAGATTAAAATTGCTTTCAAAATATTACTGCTCATTGACTATACATATGGTCACCCAAGAGCTCTGAGGGAGATATACAAAGAGATTAATATTATTCTTATTCTTCTTAGTATTATAATTATTTTGAGATGGAGTCTCACTCTGTCACCCAGGCTGGAGTGCAGTGGCGTGATCTCGGCTCACTGCAACCTCTGCCTCCTGGGTTCAAGCAATTCTCCTGCCTCAGCCTCCCAAGTAGCTGGGATTACAGGCACACACTGCCACGCATGGCTAATTTTTTTGGATTTTAGTAGAGACGGGGATTCACCATGTTACCCAGGCTGGTCTCAAACTCCTGAGCTCAGGCAATCCACCCACCTTGGCATCCCAAAATGGTAGGATTGCAGGCGTGAGCCACTGCTCCTGGCTGAGATTAATATGTTTTTATACCTGCTAACGCAAAATCTATTCCGTAGCCCATGTGTCAAGAGGTCATTTGATATTCAAGGCTTTCTATTTAAGAAACACATTTTCTAAAGGTATAGCGATAGTTATTCCTCTGATGAATCTGGGCAAAATAAATTGAAAACCTCTGTAACGGATTCACCATTCTAGACGATATTAAGAATATTTTTTGATTCATGAGAGGAAATCAAAACATCAACATTAACAGGAGTTTGGAAGAAGTTTATTTTCTTCAATAAATAATTGCTGCAATATCATGATAAAACTCAAATGAAGAAAGACTTGCTTCTTAAGGATGAGGAAAGAAAGTGGTTTCTGGACATGAAATCTGCTGGTGAAGAGTCTGTGAACATTGTTGAAATGACAATAAAGGATTTAGAATATTACGTAAACTTAAATTATAAAGCAGTGGCAGTTTTGGAAAGTATTGACTCCAATTTCAAAAGAATTTCTACTATGGGTAAAATTTGTCTTATTTTAAGAAATTGCCACAGCCACCCCAACCTTCAGTAAACATTACTCTTAAGTTAGCGGCCATTAACAGTGAGGTGAGACCCTCCACCAGCAAAAAGACTAGGACTCATTTAAAGGACAGATAATTATTAGCACTTTTTAAAATAAAGTATTTTAAAATTAACATATGCACATTGTTTTTTAGATATACTATTGCACACTTAATAAACTATAGTATAATATAAATATAACTTTTATATGTACTGGGACACCAAAAAAACATTGTGTGACTCACTGTCTTACTCTATGTTGCTATAAAGGAATACCTGAGTCTGGGTAATTTGTATAGAAAGGAGGTGTATTTCGCTCATGGTTCTGCAGGCTGTACAAGAAGCATAGCCCTGGCATCCTTCTGCTTGACTTCTTGTGAGGATGTGAGAAGGTCAAGCTTCCACTCGTGGTGGAAGGCAAAGGGGAGCAGCATTACTATGTGGTGCCGAAACACATGGAAAAAGAGGAAGCAAGAGAGCAGGGTAGGAGGTTGCAGGCTCTTTGAAACAGCATCCCTCAGGGAACTGTTAGAGCAAGAATTCACTCACTACTGTAAGAATGGCATCAAGCCATTCATGAGGGATCCACCCCTGTGATCCAAACACCTCCTACTAAGCCCCACCTCCAACAATGGAGTACAGGTTTCAACATGAGATTTTCAAGAAGTCAAACATCTAAACTATAGCACTTGCTTCATTGAAATATTCACTTTATTGCCGGGCTCTGTGGCTCACGCCTGTAATCCCAGCACTTTGGGAGGCCGAGGTGGGCGGATCACGAGGTCAGGAGATCGAGACCATCCTGGCTAACACGGTGAAACCCCATCTCTACTAAAAATACAAAAAATTAGCCGGGTGTGGTGGCGAGTGCCTGTAGTCCCAGCTACTTGGGAGGCTGAGGCAGGAGAATGGCGTGAACCCGGGAGGTGGAGTTTGCAGTGAGCCGAGATTGTGCCACTGCACTCCAGCCTGGGTGACAGAGTGAGACTCCATCTCAAAAAAATAAAAATAAAAATAAAAAAAAGAAATATTCACTTTATTGCAGTGTTCTGGAAACAAACCTGCAATATCTCTGAAGTATGTCTCTCTCTCTCTCTCTCTCTCTCTCTCTCTCTGTCTCTCTCTCTCCCCCTGTCTCTGTGTGTGTGTGTTTTAACCAAATGTATAAAATATCTAGGCTCAATTATTTACACACCACATTAAAGAAACTCAAAATTGAGGAAATCTTTTTACATTATAGAATATTTGGGATCCATTGCAAATTTTTGCATGATCTTAATGATCTCAATGCATACTTTCACTATTACAAATAAAGCTAGTTTCTAAGGTTACAAAAATGAGTGTGTTTTACTTGTTTCAAATTAACTAGTTTATTTTCTTTGTAGGAACAATAAGGAAGTTAGTGCTTTTGTAATTCCTGAACAACTGTGTCTTACACTTACTAAGGTAAAATATCAGGATTATGTTAATCTACACTGAATGATGAGAACACTACGGTAAAGTTAGTTAAGGAATGTTCTAAAATTCTAACTAGACTTTGAATAAAATTGTGTTAATTATGCTAATGTAAAAGTATCTTAAATGCTCCCATTGCTCATTATCTTTCTGTGAGTTGCAATTATTCTGTAGTGCTGCAAACTACACTGTGAAATAAGAGCCACTGGCATTTTTATAAATTATCTAAATGTAAAAATTGCTGTACAGTGGTTCACATAAATTCTTTTTATTTCAGTGTTCACAGTACATAGATACAGTGACAGATCATTTCTAGGTAGAATCAAGATGAAAAGTGTAGTCCAATTACTGCAAGAAATTCCAGCAATAAAAGAATTTTTTGGCTTAAATTGGCAACTCAGAAAGAAAGGCCAGGCCTGCTGTATGTTTGAGAGTAAAAGTGAGCTTATTAATTTGGCTTATTATACACAAATATAACAAATGGTTCATTTCTGATACACTTACTGATTTTTATTCAAGGTAAGGTAGTTCATTAAATTCAGAAAAAGTGACACAAGGTAATATGAAGCTGATATTTGTTTAGGTATACTTCAAATAAATAATACTTTTTAGGTATATTTCAGGAATTAAGCCATATCCCAATTGTTATGAAAATAATCATCACTGAAATTCCTTGCAGTAATTGGATCATACCCCTCATCTTTATTCTACCTAGAAATGACCTGTCACTATATCATTATACTGTGAACACTGTCTACAATTAAAGAAACTCATATGACCCATCATACAGCAATTTATACAATAGTTTATAAAAATGCTAGTGGCCATCTAGTAATGTGTGTGTGTATATATAATATATATATATATGTATTTGTATACATATGTGTATATATATGCACATATATATACACACATACGTATATATTTGAAATAAACTAACATACCATACAATATATTAATTTAAATTTTAAAATTCAATAGATTTTGTTACAATAATGCATTGCTTAATGCAGATATGTTCTAAGAAATGCATCATTAAGCAATTTCATCCTTGTGAGAACATTATACAATGTACTTCCACAAACCTGGATAGTATAGGCTACTACACACCTAGGCTACCCCGTATATCTTACTGCTCATAAGCTACAAACCTGTACAGCAAGTTACGGTAGTGAATACGGTAAGCAATTGTAACTCAATGGTATTTGCCTGTGTAAACATATCTAAACATAGAAAACATATGATATGATAGAAACATTTTTAGTTCTATTGTAATTACTGGGACCATATATGCAGTCCATTGTTGACCAAAACGTAGTTATGCAGCTCATGATGGTATATTCACAGAGTGGGGCAACCATCACCACAATAAACTTTAGAAAACTTCTATTACCCCAAAGCAAAAATTCTATACCACTTACTTAACAGTCACCCTCATTTTTCCCCACCATCACCCTCAGTCTTAGGCAACCACCAATCTGCTTTCTGTCTTTAGAGATTTGCCAATTTTGACAATTCATATGAATGAAATCATACAACACATGGTCTTCTGTGACTAATTCCTTTTATTGACATAATATTTTTAAAAATTCATTTTTAATTTAGTATGCATCAGTACTTTATTTTTTATTATTGACAAATAATATTTCACTGCACATAACACATTTATTCATTCATCAGTTGATGGACATTTATATGTTTCTTCCCTGTTTATTATAAATAGTGCTGCTATGAACTTGGTGTATATATATTTTTACTTCTCAAGTACTTGTCTAGGAGTGGAATTGTGGGATCATGTAGTAATTCTATGTTTCACTTTTTGAGAAACTGCCAGACTTTTACAAAGTAGCAGTACCATTTTACATTCCTACCAGCACAGTACAAAGCTTCCAGCCTCTCACATCCTCACCAACACTACTTTTATATCTTTTAAATTATAACCAAGTAAGTGTGATGTGACATCACATTATGGTATAATTGTCTCTTAATAATATATCAATTAGTAACAAATATCCTCAAGTTATCAGCAAGGATCACTTAAATTGTGCTGGTCCAGCCCTTCATGTGTGCTGATTTTGCAATTATCAATAATCTGCAACAACTGATTTAAATACTTAACAGAGATATCAATTATAAAAGAAAGAGTTAAAGAAAAAACAAAGAAAGAGCAAAATAATAATTATAATTCATAAATAATATTTCATATATTGGACATACTGTATTTTACCCATTCATTGACTGATGGACATATGGATGGAAAAGAAAGGAATGATAGGACAAGGAGGACGTACTAGCATGAGAAAGGAGTTGATTGTCAGACAACATATTATTTTAATGTCCTGAGAAAAATAAGTGTCAATCTAGAATCCTATACTCAGACAAATGATCGAACAATTTGGGGCTCCCAAGAATGTTCTATGACTTTCCCTTGTTGCCCAGTGTTCCAATTTCCCTTACGTCCCTCTGCCATGGAAAGCTGTGTTGGTTTCATTGACACCTTTCTAACCAGGATATCCTTGCTCCTACTATTCCCTCTTTTCTCCTTCCTTTCTGATTCAAGTTCTCTTCTCTAAATTTTTGTAATTCTTTAAGGATCAGTTTGAGTGCCTTTCTTTGCAGAAGGAAAAATCCTCTTAGAAAAAAAAATGAACATTATGAACATATTCTCTTCTATGTTAAATTGTCAATCTCTTGTCACCACAAAATAGTATTTTATGTGTTAAAATTCTCCATATCTCCTAGTAGAATGTCATCTGCATAAGAGGTATGAATATACATATAAAATTTTAGTAAACTATTAAGGAAAATCTTATTGAATTATTAATGAAGAATGTTTCTGTGACTTGTATTCAAAGCTAATTTCTCAAATCTTGATTAATTACAGAATTTTCTTCATCTATTATTGTTTGCTTTCATAATTATAAAAGAGCATACCTCATTCAAAATATCTTAATATTGTAATTTTCTACAACTCAAGGAATTGTACTATCTGAGTCAGTGACTTCAATTGGCTATATTTGGCTGTATGCTTAACTGCATACATGTTCACACACAGCAAGTTTAAAAACTCACGGAATATTTAATATTAGATGTAATTTCAAGAGTACAATTTCAGAATATACATATAGTTTTATTTACATTATGAGGTACTTTTCATTTGATTTGATTTCTTCTTGTATCCCTTGAATACATAATTGGATTATTATGGATTATATAATCAAGGGACATAAGAAGAAATGCATTATTCTTGAATAATATTCCCTTTATCAATGCCAAGGAAAGTTATATAAATGCCTGGCTTGAAGAAAAATAGGATCCATATTTTATCCAGAGACAATGTAAACAAATTAGTTTCAACACAATCGATTTTGGGGTAATACAGAAAAATGTTAAATTAAAGAAAGGAAATCTGGTCATAATAAAAAGTGGTTACAAATATCATTGAAAACTAAAAAGGAGGTAGAAAATAACTATAAATATTTAAATATTAACTAAAATTGTTTATTAGAAACTTTCTAACTCTATGTGGCACTTGAATGGTAATACTGGTCTTCTAGATCCCTGTGTCTGTTTGTGACCGAAGAGCTGCCACTAGACCTTATAAGGCATCTTTGTTCTTGTTATTGAGAGTTGTGGTCAGAGCTAAAGAAGTCCATGGCCTATAACTGTATCTGAACTTCATTTTACATGGCTATACGCTCTTTGAAGTAATATTGCTGTTTCAAGATTACTGCTCAGAGAATTACTATCCCACTGGTTCACTGCTGATTTTTCTATTTAGAGCAGAATTGTTAAAAAGCACATTGACTGAAGTAATATCAAAGGTGTATTTGAGTGCTAATGATCCAAGATCTTAAGAAACTATCCAAGGGCCATGGACAATAACAGATCATTTTTACAATATATAAATTATAAAGGTCAATTATAATTTTAGAGGATAAAAGTAAGTATTGGTAATGATGATATTTGCCCTGCCAAATATCACAGGGCTGCAGGACAAGTTTGCTAGTATTCTAGACTTGCTGTTTTCAAACTAGATTTCAGAAACTCCTATAGCTGTACTAAAAAGAGGCTGAGTTACATACTGGGTAAGCCTGGCCCCAGCCAGCAACCTTCAGTTCAACAGAAATAAAATGTTAGAACTGTGTAGTTTTATAAGAAGTTAGAATCTATACAGCAAATTAATTCTCTTTTATGATCATTTTGGATAAACAATTTAATTCTTTCTAGAAGATAAATACCCAATGCAACATATTAATTGCTTGACTGGCTTTAAGTTCACTGAGTCCATCTGTCTATACTATGATAGATAGTGAAAATCACATCCCTTGTTTCATTAACATTTAGGTAGCAGATGAAATTGAAAACCCACATATCTGAACACTTCCCAATCTATTACAGTTAATAAAAATGAAAACTGTTTTCATTTTGGCAACCTTCTTCACTGCTGAAGTTACCTCTTCTGACTTTATAAATTATATATTGATATCAGTTTTCTTGTGAATGTTTATATTATCAAGGCTTCTTACAGACTCAGTTTTTTTTTTATTATTATACTCTAAGTTCTGGGGTACATGTGCAGAACGTGCAGGTTTGTTACATAGGTATACACGTGCCATGGTGCTTTGCTGCTTAGACTCAACTTTAAAGCTTGCTATAAGTATTTTCTTTTGATAGTAACATTATCATACTTTGTCAGTGGGAATACTATGTGTTTATAATATTATAATATAATATTAGATTAGATTAAATATAATATTCTATCTGTAGAGCAAGGTTTAAGATATATCTTTATTTTTATGTATTCATTCATTAAAGCAGCATTCTCAAAGTAGGTCTGGAGACTTTAAATAAAAATAGCATTGTTGATCAAAATGTGGGCATTTAATATTATTCCACAATACTGGTACTTGGTAGCTTGGAGTTACTAACCTCTAGGCCACTGGGGTTACTAACAAAGCCGAAATATATTCTTGTTAATCAAATGTGCTCACATCAGTCTTTCCTTTTTAAATTTAATTTTGTAAAATATTTTGCTTTAATTTTAGTCTGATATAAATTGCTAAATATTTATTCTTTATAATATGTTTACTAAAACTCTTATACCCTCAGTCTCTTCTTTCTAATAACTCTCATACAACTTACTGACTACCATGCTATGGCAATTTCATTGACCTTGAAGGTTTTCACCAAAACTATTGCTTCTCTTTCATCATTGTTTGAAACAATTCATGAAGTATTGTGATTTCTTATTTGAAATAATGAAACTAAATAAAGATTTACATTAAAAATCAGAAAATGATGTTAAAGTTAAATACAGTTAATCTAAATTTTTTCACATAATTTGATTTCATGAGTTTACTTTTCATGTAGCTTTTCTCATTCTTATTGCATCACAATGCAAATCATTTGCATAAATTCTGCCTAAGAAATAACATATTTCATAACACAATTACTCAATTTCAATAAAGAACCAGATATTAACATAGAAAGAAATGCAGTGTTGCTCAAGATTTGATTTAAAAAAAAAATTGCAAAGAATGTGTTTTTGCAGCTATCTCTAGTCAACATGTCTAGTTTTTGAAGGTCAAAAGGAAGAAAATAATAGAAGAGAAGTTAGCCAATCAGTCAACTCAATAATGGTAACAATAAAAGTCAAATATAATTACAAATTTATAGGAAGGAATACTAAATAGATTTTTAAAATATTTGATCCTTTATACTTAGATTTAAAAATATATATTTACTATAAGATTAGTGTATCTTTTATGGAAAAATGGATGTAATAGTCAATTGCTTAACAATTGTTTATCATAGTTGTGTATGTAAGTCTATTGTGTGTGTGTTTCTACCCTGAGCTGTAGAACATGCCAAAGCATGGGCACAAAGTAAACAAAACATTTTCAAATGGAGCCAAGATAAATGATGATATCAATCTAAGCTTAAAAAAAATCAAACAACTAACAATAGCTTGTGGCTAATATATGAATGTTAGGGATAGACTGCAATTTCTGAGCAAAGCTGTTTTTAATAACCATGTATATCAAAGCATCAGGGAACACTCAATATCTTAAAATGTTCTTACTATACTAAGTTTGTAAGCATATTCCATTTAAAAATTTGGAAAAACAAAAGTCTAACAATCTAGATGTAATGAATACTCATCCAATGTTGTCCAGAGACATTGAACTTTGGCAAGAAAAATATAAGGTACTGTATTTTGCTCTAAGCAAAGTTTCACAAGGTGTGATCTGCAGACCACTGCTGGTCAAAAACTCTCATTGCTCTATGCTTTCACAACATGGAGACCAACAGTGACAAAAAGAAATTACCTGTAGAAGGTAATTTATTTTCCACTGACCTTCAAAATACCAGTCCATATTTGTGTTTAATATTTTGGATTCAGGGATTCATGGGCAATATGACTGAATAGGAACAGCTCCAGTCTGAAGCTCCCAGTGAGACCAACATAGAAGGTGGGTGATTTCTGCATTTCCAAGTGAGGTACCCAGCTCATCTCATTGGGTCTGGTTAGGCAGTGGGTGCAGCCCACGGAGGGAGAGCCAAAGCAGGGTGGGATGTCATCTCACCCAGGAAGTGCAAGGGGTTGGTGAACAACCTGCCCTAGCCAAGGGAAGCCGTGAGGGACTGTGCCGTGAGGAAGGCTCCATTCCAGTCCAAATACTACGCTTTTCCCAGTCTTCGCAACCTGCAAACCAGTAGATTCCCTCGGGTGCCTACGCCACCAGCACCCTGGGTTTCAAGCACAAAACTGGACGTCCTTTGGGCAGACACCAAGTAGGCTGCAGGAGATTTTTTTTCTGTACCCCAGTATCATCCTGATACCAAAACCTGGCAGAGACACAACAAAAAAAAGAAAATTTCAGGCCAATATCCCTGATGAACATTGATGTGAAAATCCTCAATAAAATACTGGCAAATCGAATCCAGCAGCACATTAAAAAGGAGAAATACCTATTGTAGAACACGTGGACACAGGGAGGGTAACATCACACACCCAGGCCTGTCAGGTGGTAAGGGACTAAGGGAGGGATAGCATCAGGAGAAATACCTAATGTAGATGACAGGTTGATGGGTGCAACAAACCGCAATGGCCTGTGTATACCTATGTAACAAACCTGCACCTTCTGCACATGCATCCCAGAACTTAAATATAATAAAAAAAAGAAAAAAAAAAAGAACTGTTCAACTG
Source organism: Pan paniscus (assembly GCF_029289425.2). Taxonomy (NCBI): domain Eukaryota; kingdom Metazoa; phylum Chordata; class Mammalia; order Primates; family Hominidae; genus Pan; species Pan paniscus. The sequence continues at coordinate 89,569,136 of NC_073253.2, read as the reverse complement.
GTTAATTTTAATTAAAATGTAACACATATCTTGAACAATATGCTTTGCTTTGTTTAAAAGTTTGAAACATGTAAGAAACCTTGAATTTTTTCATATTACTAGGAACCTGTAAATGTTGTTCATTGCTTGTAAAAATGAGTTTGCATTTTTTGTTTTTAATTTGCTTTAAATTTGAATTGAATTAAAGCAATACTGACATTTCTAGGATTTATTTTTATTTTCTTGATAAGTGCTCTATGTAACTCGATAGTCAGCAGGACACACTTGTAGATTTTCAAAAAAGTACCACCTCTGCCTTATACCGACTTTGTCTTTTGGCTTTATGGAATCATTAAAATGAATTGTGTTAACAAATTAATGTTTTAAAATGAGTGTTTTGGATTCCATTTTCCCAGTATTCCACGTTAATTGTGTTGTATACAGTATCAATCTTTCAAGAATTGAGTAATGAAAATCAGACGTAATATATCTGAATCGATGATTAGCAAATGACAGCCTACTGGCCAATTTTTGCCTGTTTCTGTAAATAGAGTTTTGTTGGAACATAGCCACTATCATTTGTCTGTGTATATACAGCAGTAGTAGTAAGTCCATATCAGAGAAAATATTTTTGATCTTTTCAAATTCTCAAGTACGTTAATTCATTTTGAGTGCCATGATTAGATGGATATGAAGTAAGTTCAGAGTTACCAACTTGTCCGAGTCCAATGAGTCAGAACATCCGCACACACATCCGAACATCCATGAAGTCAGTTTATAGATGGGCGGCAAGGAGTAACAGAAACTTGGGATTCACTGTGAGCTGGTTCCTTGAGGCTCAGAAAAGCTGCCTGGGTTAGACGGAATTTTATCTGCATGTGTCCCACTTGCACTGACCCTGGAGGATTCTAGAAAGCAGCAATCCTGGGTCTTATATGCCAGGGTCCCAGGAAACTCTGGGATAAGGCATGAAGGACATCCTGTTTCTAGCAGGGAGACTAGAACATAGAATGCTGTTCAGGACAATTTCTCCTCTTCTCAGAATGTTGCCTTCCTAGCACATTCTATGGTTATTCTTGAAAAATACAAGCAAGAGTCGGGGGAGAACTGGGTAGATCCAAAGCCACCTGAACTGTTTTGCAGTGGGATTTATTAATAAACATTATTTATGTCTAATACAGTGAAAATATATTAAATTTATCACAGAGAACTACCAGAGTAAACTGTCTTAATTGATTATGATATATTGATTAGATTTTAGGCATCTGAATAGAATTTCTGAGCAAGATTGACATGAATTTATATATTGTATTATTGTACCTTAGAGCTATGATACATTATTATAACTCTTTCCAAAATACATTGACTTTTTGAAAACAGATTTCTATCAAGATTAATCCAGAAGCCATCTATATTTTGAATTGACATCCCCAACACGTAGCAGTGGTGTCAGATATTTAGTTGATGCTGAAAAATCTGTTGAATAGATCAATGTTAAGAAAGTCTTTGAAATGAAATATATCACTTAAATGTAAACCTTCCTCAGGATAAGTAGAATTTGGAAATAGATGGACTAAAACCTCTTAAAATTCTTAATTTTATTGCCAATTATGGTACAAAGGTTTTCTAATATATTAAGTATTTTATTTAAATAACAGACAGTTCCCAACTTACTGTCATTTGACATGGTGTTTTGACTTTATGATGTTATGAAAGCAATACAAATTCAGTAGAAAGAGAAATGCAAATTTTGATTTTTTACTTTTACTGGCTGTAGATATATGGTACAATACTCTCGTGTAATACTGGGCAGTGTTCCACAGCTCCCAGTTAGCCAAATAATCACAAAGGTTAACAGCCATGAATTATTCAACACTTAATTATAAAATAGATTTTATATTAGATGATTTTTTCCAACTATAGGCAAATGTAAATGTTCTGAGCCTGTTTAAGGTAGGCCAGGTTAAGGTATGACATTTGGTAGGTTAGGTGTAGTAAATACATTTGACTGACATATTTTCAACCTATGATGGATTTATCAAGGCATAACCCCATTGTGAGTTGAGGAGCACAAAAAACGTTAAAGCTTTTTTATTTTTTCCTTACTTTACCTCATTTGGGATGAAAATGTTTTCTGTTATTTATGTCTGGAGATCTGAATCACAATGAACTGTGAATCAATAGTATTTTTGTAGGGGCTTTAAAAAATAACTTTATAATAATCTCTGAATTCTCTAGGTATTGTCTTGTATCTTAAAAATAACTTTATAAAAATCTCTGAATCCTCTAGGTACTGTGTCCACTTGATTATTAAACTCCTCTTCTTCTGAGGTCACACATTGGTGAGCACTCCCATGGGATACAAATATCTTCACAGTTTTTGACCACTCAGAGAGGTGCAGCCACATACCTTTTCCCCAAATTTCTTTGTCAACAATATTCCAATCATGCTTCTTCCAAGTCCCTGATCATCCAGCCAAACCATTGGCTACAGTCCATGAATCAGTATGTAATCGCACATCTGGCCATTTCTCCTTCCATGCAAAGTGCACAACCAGGTACACTCCTCGAAGTTCTGCCCACTGGGAAGATTTCCTTTCACCGCTGTCCTTCAGGAATGTCCTAGAAAGAGGCTGTAGTGCTGCTGCTGTCCATGTTCAAGTAGTGTCTGCATATCATGTAGAACCATCTGTGAACCAGGCCCTATTTTTCTCTTCCTCTGTCCACTATTATATTGTCAACTCCCCATGAGGCCATCAGTGCAGGCTGGAGGAGAGAAGGCAGGGTGGCAGTAGTGGAGACCATGAGAATTTGAGGCACTTCCTCATATAACTTACTTGTGCCTTCAGGACCTGGTCAAGATCCATCACATGTATACCACTGTCATTTGATGATGGAATGCTGCTGTGCACAACCCACTTTATGACTAGATGGGTCAGAAAGCACCCAGTTCATGATAGGCAGTTGAGGCCGCATGATGACTTGATGACCCACAGTCAAATGTTCAGTTTCCACCAAAGCCGAGTAATAGGCCAAGACCTGTCTCTCAAAAAGAGGGTAGTTATCTGCAAAAGATGGCAGGGACGTGCTCCAAAATCCTAGAGGCCTCCGCTGTGATTCACCTATGCGAACCTGCCAAAGGTTCCAAACAGCATCCTTATCTGCTGCTGACACCTGAAACACCATTGGATCTGCTGGGTCATATGGCCCAAGTGGCACAGCAGCTTAAACAGCAGCCTGGACCTTAGCAAAGCCTTCTCCTGTCCTGGAACCCACCCAAAACTGGCAGCTTTTCATGTCGCTTGATAAATGGGCCAGAGTAACACACCCAAATGAGGAATGTGTTTCCTCCAAAATCCAAATAGGCCCACTAGGCATTGTGCCTCTTTCTTGGTTGTAGGAGGGACCAAATGTGGTAACTTATCCTTTATCTTTGAAGGAATATCTCGACAGGCCCCACACCACTGGACCCCTAGAAATTCTACTGAGGTAGAAGATCCCTGAATTTAAGCCAGATTTATTTCCCATTCTCTGGCATGCAAATGTCTCACCAATAAGTCCAGTGTGTTTGCTACTTCTTGCTCACTGGATCCAGTCATCATAATGTCATAAATGTAATGGACCAGTGTGATATCTTACAGAAGCGAAAAGTGATCAAGATTTCCTCTGAGTAAGATTATGACACAAAGCCGGAGAGTTGATATATCCCTGTGGTAGGACAGTAAAGGTATATTGCTGGCCTTGCCAGCTGAAGGCAAATTGCTTCTGGTGGGCCTTATGAAAAGGAATGGAGAAAAAGGCATTTGCCAAGTCAATGGCTGCATACCAGGTACCAGATATGTTAATTTGCTCAAGCAATGAAACCACATCTGGTACAGCAGCTGCAATTTGAGTTACCACTTGTTTAAGCTTATGATAATCCACTGTCATTCTCCAAGATCCTTCTGTCTTCTGCACAGGCCAAATAGGAGAGTTGAACTGTGTTATGGTGTGAATCACCACCCCTGTGTCTTTCAAGACAAGTGGCACTAATCTCTGCAATCCCTCGAGGGGTATGATATTGTTTTGATTTACTATTTTTCTAGGTAGAGGCAGCTATAATGGCTTCCATTTTGCCTTTCCCACCATAATAGCCCTCATCCTATCAGTCAGGGAGCCAATGTGTGGGTTCTGCAAGCTGCTAAGTATACTTACGCCAATTATGCATTCTGACACTAAGGAAATGACCATAGGATGAATCCAGGGACCCTCTGTAAGTCAGACCTGAGCTAAAACTCCATTAATTACCTGACCTCCATATGTCCATACTTAAACTGGAAGACCGCAGTGATGTTTTGGTTGTCCTGGAATCAGTGTCAGCTCAGAGCCAGTGTCCAGTAGTCACTGAAATGTCTGATCACTTCCCCTTCTCCAAAGCACAGTTACCCTGGTAAAAGGCTGGATGTCTCCTTGGGGGAGGATGGGGGAAAGATTCACTGCAAAAATTGTCTGGAGTGTGGTGGGATCCTTCTTAAGGGAAACTTGGCCTCTTCTTCATTCAAGGGGTACTGGGTCTGTAAACTAGCTCCAGTCTGGAAATTGATTGAGGGGCCATGACTCTCTGTTTTTATAATTCAGATTAGTCTTTTGTCCATTCAACCTAGAAGTTTTCTTCTTATATAAATTAAGTAGGAATGCAGTAGGCTTCTTGTCAGTTTCACTTCTACGAACACCATGATTAAGTAGTCAATGCCAGAGCTCTACATGGGTCAAACTGTTCTGATAGCTGCTTTGCTTCTGCTGTGTATTACTGTAGCTATGCCCATCTTGCCTTTGATGGTTGAGTGCTGCCACTTGGCCCCCCCACCTCGGGATCGAATTATTCCCATTTTATTTAAATTTTGTAGTTGAGTGACGGTGGTTTCCAACGTTAGCTCTGACATAAGAGAAGAGCAATTACAGGGCTCTTCAAAGATGCAGGTGCTGCTCTCACAAATGCATTTTGCAAGTCATTGCTCAAGGATATATCTTCTAGACCCTCCCAGCTGGGATAAGTAGGTCTAAATTGACTAATCCACTCCATCATCCCAGTCTCCCTAAGCCTTTGGATCCCTTCCTCTGTATTAAACCAAGGGAGATCAGGCATTTCCAGCTTGCTCACAGTGGGCCATCTTTATATTTCAGCTAACCAAGCAAATGAACTATTAGAACCTTTTTTAACTCCCTGAGCTGCAACATTAAATGCAGAGTCACTACTCAGCAGGCCCAAATCAATAAACTCAGCCTGATCCAGCTCTATGTTTCTTCCATCACTATCCCATACCCTCAATATCCATTCCCATGCCTGTTCTTCAGATTGCTATTTATACAGATAAACAGTTCTTTCTGATTGTAGCACACCTCCTCATGGGTCACATTCTCAACCTCACTTCTAGGGGCCCACCAGGACTTTAGTCTAGTTATAGGTCTAAAAGCAAACAGAGGTGTTGTGGGTGGTTTCTGAGGAGAATCAACATTATCTTGCCTGGCAACTCCATCAGGAGAGACCATCACTGTTGCCTCAGGAGTGCAGGGTTTATCTCTTCAGACAAAGGTGAAAAATGCTGATGGCAGCATGGGTCAGGGAGGAGATGTTGCCACTCCTGGGGATGGGGAAGCTGTTCTGTTCCTTCTGGCAAAAAAGGTTCAACAGAGTTTACAAACTCAGTGTCCCCAGTTTCATCATGTTCCTCCCACATGTCCCCATTCCAAGTTTCAAGGTCGCCTTCTTTTCCAATCAATGCCCTCACTTTAACAGTAGACACCTGGCAAAGTTGTGCCTGAATCTTTCGTTGCAGGTCAACTACTCACACGATAAGAGCTTGTGTCTGTTTTTTCACAATTTCAGCTCTTTCTCTACAGGGGATAAGACTCTCATTCAGGACAATCTTAGCAGATTTGAGGCTCAGTATCTGCTTCTGAAGCCAGGAGATAGAATCCGTGAGTTCACCATTTTCTTTCGTCACTTTGTCCACTGAAGTTAGTAGCAACCAACCACCTTCATTATGTTCCTTGGTTCTCCACATATGGTCAAAGATATTAATGTATAAAGTCACTAAACTCCTTGCCTCTCACAAGCAGTGAATCAGGAGTGTCAAATGCATTTATTTTGCATAGCTCTCTAAACAGTTTCTGCCAAGGACTATCAGTGTTCTGCATACTATTAGAGGTAGAGTCCTTAGCATTTTGGGGACTAATCATATTAAGCAGCCAACTCCAGAAACCTCAAAACCAACAAAGAAAGTAGATCCTTAATATTCTGTTCATCTAGAACCACTCCCAGTACCAAAATAGTACCAAAATCTGTATTAGTCAGGGTTCCCTTAGAGGGACAGAACTAATTGTGTGTGTGTGTGTATAAATGTATATAAATGGGAGTTTATTAACTATTAACTTACATGATCACAACATCCCACAATAGGCTATCTGCAAGCTGAGGAGCAAGGAGAGCCAGTTTGAGTCCCAAAACTGAAGAACTTGGAGTCCAATGTTCAAGAGCAGGAAGCATTCAGCACAGGAGAAAGATGTAGGCTGAGAGGCTAGGTTCATCTCATCTCTTTGCGTTTTCCTGCCTGCTTTATATTTGCTGCCAGCTGATTAGATTGTGCCCACTGGGTTAAAGGTGGATCTGCCTTCTCCAGTTAATTGACTCAAATGTTAATCTCTTTTGACGGCACCCACACAGACATATCCAAGATTAATACTTTGTATCCCTCAATCCAATCAAGTTGACACTCAATATTAACCATCACAGCTTCTTTTGTGGATACCAACTTGGTGAGTTGTTTCTATTTTAGGGCTATTATTGATAAGCTATGAACAAGGGTTATACAGGTCTTTTGTGGACATGTATTTTCTCTATTTTGAATATATACTCATAGTATCACCATTTCAGAAGATAACATATGTTTAACTCTCTGAAATTACTGTTATTATCAAAAGTGGCTGTGCCATTTTAAACCAGCAATGTATAACAATTCAAGCTGTTTCACCTGCTGTCCAAAATTTGATACACTTATTTTTATTTACTGATTCTAATGGATGTGGGATAATATTTTACTGTAGTTTTAATTCATATTTCTCTTGTAAGTAGCACTGTTGACCATTGTTCCATGTACTTTATTATATATTTGATTATCTTCTTTAATGAATTCTATGTCCATGCCTTATAATATTTTTTCTTTTATATAAATGTTGATCTTATATTACTGAATTTAAGAGTACATATATATATTCTGAATAGAGTCCTTTGTCAGATGTTTGTGTTGAAAATATTCTCCAGACTTTGGATTGCATATTTTTTTTCCTGTTTCTTTTCCTTTTTAGGTAAACATTTTCCATTTTTAGCATTCCAATGTATCAGTTTTTTATTTATGATTCATGCTTTCTGCATATGCACAAAGAAGTCTTTGCCTATTACAGATTGAAATACATTACCCTATCTTTTTGTCTGACACATTTATTATTTTAGTTTCAAATTTAGGTCTCTGATTCATTTCAAATTAATGTTTGTGTATTTTGTGAGATAGTCATTATGTTTCTTTTGTTCACTCTTCTCATCTTCTCAACACAAATATCTACTTTTTCCAGCACAATTTAATGAAGATGTTTTTATTTCTTTATCAAATTTCCTTGCAGGCTTTCTTAAAACTTGTTCAATTACGTCTGTTACTCAATTCTCTGTTATGCTTTACTAAGACAATACCGTACTTTCATGATGATTGTAATTTTATCATAAAGTAACATTTTTCAAGTGGATTTTTTTCAAGATTATTTTGATTTTATTGATTTCTACCTTTACAGATAAATTTTAAAATTAATTTTGTCAATTAATACACAAAAGTTTGCTAAAATTTTGATTGAGATTTCACTGAATTCATAGATCAATTTCAGAATTGATATATTAGTAACATTAAATCTTTTAATCCATAGATGTGGTATAGTTCTACATTTATTTAAATCTTGGCTTATTCTATCCTGGCTGCTATAATGAAGTGCCATAGACTGAGGGGCTTATGTACAACAGACATTTATTTTTCACAGCTCTGGAAGCTATAAGTCTGAGACCAGGAAGCCAGCATGGTCGCGTTCTGGCGAGTTCCCTCTTCCAGGTTGCAGACTGCTGACTTCTTGCTGTGTCTTCACACAGCAGAAGTAGCAAAGGGCTCCATCCTCATGACCTGATTAAGCACCAAAGACCCAGCCTCCTAATATTATCACATTGGATGTCAAGATTTCAATATAAGAAATATGGGGAGACAAAACCATTGTCTACAGCAAATCTGCAGTTTTTGTCATCAATAATTTATAGCTTGGACTGTAAAAAGTATTTAACTTTTAAATTAATTTTATACTTCCATATGTAATGATTTTTGATACTATTTTAATTAGTAATTTTAAATTTCAGTTTTTAATTTTTACTTTTGAATTTGGCTTTATCTTGAAATATTCTAAATTTGTTTATTGTGTGTTATACCACTCTTGTAAGTTCCTTCATTTTCTCATGCATGCAATCTTCCCTTCTCAGAATTGAAGGAGTTTTACTTCTTTCTTTTTAATCACTATTCCTTTAATTTTCTTATCTTATTGAACTGACTAATGCACCTAGTATAAAATTGAATAAAAGTGATGTGAATAGTATTCTCATCTTGTTTTGATCCAAGTGGAAGAAGCATTAAGTATTTTATTTTTAAGTATGATGTGATCTGTGGACTTTTCATAGATGTGCTTTATCAGGTTGAGGAAGTCTCCTTCTATTTATACTTTGCTAATATATTTAATAGTAAATGGATATTATACTTTGACAAATGCGTCTCCTGACTCTGTTGAAATTATCAAATAAGATCTCAATATATCAATGTTATAAAAATAGTCATTTTTGAATGATACATTATTCTTATGTCCCTGGTAAAACCATCGTATATTAATGTGTTTTTATTTTCCCATATTGATAGATTTGATTTGCAAATATTTTAATGACTTTTGCATCTGTTTTCATAAGAAATACTATTTCATAATTTTCATTTTTAGGACGGCTAACATCAGCGTCTGATTTTGCTATTAGGCTTGTATTTGTCTCATACAATGAATTGAGAAGCCCTTGCCCCTCTATTTTCTGAAAAAGCTTATTTAATGTTGATATTCTTTCTCTCTTAAGTATTTGACTACAATCATTACGAAAGCATTCTAGAACTGATTATTTTGTGGAAAGTTCTTTATGAATTAAATTTGAAGTAGATATAGGAATATTTAGATTGTTCATTCTTATTGGAAGGATATTGGTTTTATGCATCTTTTAAGTCATTCTTGCATTCCATTTTGTTTTTCAAATTTATTGGTATTGAGTTCTAAAAATATCCACTAGTTATCATGTTAACATTTGTGAGATGTGTAGTGGAGACCCCTCTTCATTTCTGATATCACTAATTTGTATTTTCTTCTGTTTTCTTCAGCATTCAATTAGCAGTTCATAAAATTTTAATATTTTTGAAAAAAACTTTTCACTTTATTGATTCTTTTATTTTCTTTCTGTTTGTCTTTTATTTAATTGATTTATATTGTATTTTTATTTTCTGTGTTCCTCTTATTGCCAGTTCACCTATTCTTTTTCTAGTTTTTTTTTTTCCATCATGTACTTAGGAGCTTTGCTCTAAGATGCATCCACATTTAGTATTATGGATTATTGATTAACCAACCCCTTTAACTTTATGAAATGCCCCTTCTTATATTCTTGAATAAAACTTTTTCTATTTAAGGATAGCAACAACAGCTTTCCTTAAAAACAGGTTAGTGTTGGCATGATAAATACATGTTCATCATATTACTTTCAACCTTTTTGTATCTTTATATTTACAGTGTTTCATGTAAATGACATATGATTACATATTGCTTTTCTATCCAGACTGAAAATGTGTGCTTTTTAATGAGTGTTTAGTTTAGCTACATGTAATACAAATTATTGATATGCATGACTTCAAGTCTAATATATTACTATTTAATTTTGACTTGTGTCATGTTTGTACATCTACTATTCTCCCCTTTATTAATTTAGATGAATCCCAAAATTTTTATTTTATTTTATCTCCTCATGTCTTTGTATTTGTATTTCATGCACGTGTATTTGTGTATTTGTGCTTTGTGTTTCCTTTAGGTTAGGTAATATTGTTGTTTACCTTTGAATATTCTGTGTTTAAAATAGTGTGCTGTTCCACAAAAATTTAAGTGTTCTGTTATTATTTGCTTCCAGAGAAATACCTTCCAATTTCTTCTTTTTTTCCTTTGGAATATTTTTACTTCCACATATGCTATAAAACCTCTTATTATGAACTGCCCCCAAACACACAATTTATATGCTGAAACGCTAGCCTAAATGTGACTGTATTTGCAAATGATAAGGCCATTAAATAGATAATTAGGTTAAATGAAGCTATAAGAATGGGTCCTTAATTCAATGTGATTGTGTCCTTATAAGAAGGTGAAGAAACACCTAGAATGGCCACTTCCAGAGAAATGACTACGTGAGGGCACTCAGAAGACAACCGTCTTGCAGGCCAAGGAGAAAATCCTCAGAAGTTAAATCTGCCAACGTCTTGATCTTAGACTTCTAATAAGCTACAAAATGTTATTCTTAAATAAAAATACCTCTTAGATGCAGCTGTCAGATAAATATTTGAGTATATCTTGACATTGCAGAACAAAATTGAGTACATTGTGACATTAAGACATAGATATGGGGAAAAGATTCCCTTGCAGACTTTTACTTGTATCTCAGGTAAAAACATAATTATGTTTCAGCCTAACTTGCAATGTTGAATTTTTAAAATTTATTGCCATCTTTTAAACATGAGACAGCTGACTTTTTAATAAACCACTAGTGTCTGGAAAGGCAATGGATACTTTTTTCAATGAATGATGCTAATTGATGTCTAATATCTAAATTGATGTTAGACAGATCAACAAGACAGAAAATTAACAAGGATATCCAGGACTTGAACTCAGCTCTGGACCAAGCGGACCTAACAGCCATCTACAGAACTCTCCACCCCAAATCAACAGAATATACATTCTTCTCAGCACCACATCACATTATTCTAAAATTGACCACATAATTGGAATTAAAACACTCCTCAGCAAATGCAAAGGAACAAAAAGCATAGTTATAGAGTTTTTATAACATGACTTGTGTTGACTGATTGGTATTTGAAAATATATATTTTTTCTCACTGAGCAGCCTTTTGGAAATAAGTAAATTGAGTTTCAGAAATACATCTCCAGTTATATTTTACTTTTGTAATTTGTATTAATTTTTTTAAATTCTCCAATAAGGAGAAAGTAAAACAAGACTTGAACCAATATCTAGTGAAATTTAGATTTTATTACTCTATTTTGATGTGCGTACCTACTTATAAGCGTTTTACTCTACAATTTTTTCACTTCTTTTGTTAAAATGAATGCTATGGGAGTTATGTAAAATATTTGTGTCTTTAGAGTCTCTGATCACAGTATTGTGTAAACCTGCTTCTTCCAGTGTGAATGTTTCCTCTTGCAATTCGAGTAAAATAAGACCTGGTGCCAGGGAAAAGGAAGAGTTTTTTGAGACCCTTGGCAATTTCCAATGAAGTTTTTGATGTTCTTTACCCAAAACTTGTGGGATGCAGCCCAAGAAATGCTTAGAGAAATGTATACCTATAAGTGCCTATGAGAAGTATCTGCTTTCTGGATGATCCCTTTCCAGTTGGCTAGCCAGATCTGTAATGCAGTGATGGGTTCCAGATTGCTTAGTGGGACAACAGACAGATCATTTTTATTCTCATCTTCACTACTCTTTGCTTTAAAGATATTTTCCACGTGGCACTTCCCAGTCTGTGATTTCTTCCTAAGAAGGACTGGAATACAGGCTTCATAGACAAACACACTTCATTATTTTTTTTATCTTCAACTTTAGCATCCACATTCTCTTTATCAAAAATTCTCCCATAGTTTTAAAAAGTAAATCTCTTTTATAATAGATTTCAGAAATTTCTAACTTGCAACATCAGAATAATGTCTGAAGTCATTAGTGATTGATAATTCATCTTCTCATAATTTTATACTGACATTTACCAATCATGTTATGTGAGTGACAAGCAGCTAGCACCCATCTTCTGAGCTTCCTCTAAAGGCCATTTATAAAATATTTACAACTCATTTTTTGATTATCACTTGTAGGTTGGCTGTCAGATCCTGTTTTCCAAGCCCATTCTTTTTTGATTCTTTCCAAAGTATCTACTTCTTTCATTCTTGTTTGCCTCACGCTGGACATCATGGTCTCATTAATTTCTTCAGGGGCTGTGGAGCCCTGCCACAGCTTTCAATAGGCTTGGCATTGATCCAAGGCCAATTCACAGGATCCCTTAGACATGGAGCACTACTGTCCTGAAACCAGCCCCTTTGTTTTCAATTTAGAACATGTAGTGATATGTTTGCATTAAACACAGGAATTTTTAGAAGTTCTTTGTATTTAGTAAATAATATATTCTATTTTTATTTTTCTGTTTAAAAATATAAAACTTTCTTTAGCATTTGCTTTACTTTAGCATTTACTACAAGACTGTAGTATAATACAATTTTGTTAGAGATGATTTCAGATTTTTTCTGTCATATCTATATTTTGTATCTATATAGATCGATATAAAATTTTTATTCTTATTTTTGAAATATATTTACACAGAAAATATATTTCTAGTTTGACTTTTTCTTTAGGTTTCTAAAGACAATTTTATTTTCTTCTGGTTTCCATTGTTTCTGTGAGAATTCAGCAATTATTCTTACCATCAATCTATACCATATCTTAATTTTCTCTAGCTGGCTTCAAATTTTTCTTTTTTTTTAGTTTTCATTGGTTTGATAATGCTACACCTGGCTGTGTTTTTCTTTTTTTTTTTTTATCACACTTCAAGTACTCCAAATTTTTTTGAATTTATATCTATTTGCTTGTTCATTTTCAAATATTTGTAAACTTTTTGACCCTTATCTCTTCAAATATTTATTGTGACCCATTTTCTGTTTCTTTCTTCTCTTCCTGGGTCTCCAATACTTGTATATTTGAATGTTTTAATATAGTTCCATGAATTTAAAATAATCCATTTCATTTATTTCCACTCTTGTGCTCCAGGTAAGATACTTAATAGTACAAGTTGACTAATTCTTCAAGTTAACTAGTTCAAGTTCACTAATTATTTCCACTGCTGTAACTATTTTGGCCATAGATATAGTTCACTGATTCTTCAAGTTTACTAATTCTTTCCACTGCTGTATCTATTCTGGCTGTAAGCCAATCTTAGTGATTCCTCGTCTATTTTACACTCTCTCTCTCTCTCTCTCTCAATTTATGTTCTCTTTATTGGGCTCCTCTCACAGTGTTTATTTTTATATTTTCTAAAATCCCCTAACAATTCATGCATGTTGCTGACCTTTCTACTCTTATTGATATAGCGTATGTAATTTCATCTCTGATTATTTTTTGGGTTCCTGATAATTCTAACTTCTAGCTTGGTTCTATTGTTTATCCCTTCATGATGATGGGTCATGTATCCTTGTTTTTTAATGTGTCTTATATACTTTGTGTGTAAAGGTAGAGAAAACCTGAGGTAAATACAATTTATGCCCAAATATAGGTACATTGCTTCTGTTACTGTGGAGGTGTTGAGTCATTCTAATTTGTGGTTGAACGTGGTTTAGGCTTTGCAATTACTTCTGTCTCTCATCACATCCAGGACTAGAGTATGGGGCCGGTTTTCCTGCCCTCCACTATGGTCAGCCAACTACTACTACCTTGTAGTAATGTTGGGTTTGGTAGATAGGCAAGTTGTGTTAGGTTTTCCTTCTTTATCCTCAAATATTGGCAAGTCATGCATCCTTGCTATTGCTATTTCTACTCTGTTTTCAATCCTATTTATATATTCAGTACACCATAGATTTGATAATCCTCTCGTGATCGACTGCAGCTGTCTTAGCTTAGTATGGGGCGTGGAATGCTGGAGGATTTCTTTCTGTGTTTTCCTGTCTGACCTTCAGTTTTTAGCAGGCCTAGGAAGACTTTGCTAAAAAGGAGTTCTTTCTGAGCTTTTGCTCCTCTCTCAGCAGTAGGGCATTTCTGCTTCCTCAATGTAAGACTAAAATTGAGAAGAAAGATTTTCAGTTTCCCTGCTTCCAAGTCAGCCAGGTGCAGATCCTGTTTCTTTGAGTCAAGCCTTAGCCTTTCTCAGCACTCCTACTCTTTCATGGCAAACAACTTCTTCTTCCCATTCAGTTCAAGGTCCTGAGAACAAAGAGCGTTCCTACCACTGCCCCAGGGTGGCAGGTCTTTGCCTCATTTCAATGCAATGTCAGAAATGAGTGTGATTTCCTTTCAGTCTTTAATAACAGACAACTGAATACCATAGATTCAAAGAATCTATAGTGGGTATATTTTCTGTACTTTCCATAGCAGCAGAGAGCTTTCACCTTGGGTCAATGCAGAGTCTCGGGCAGGCAGGTTTTCTATCTCTTTCCCAGTGGTAGCCAACCTTGGCCTTTCATTAGTTTGCACAGTTGAGGATACCGATCATTTTTGTCTCTCCCCCAGTGACGTATAAATTCTTTCTTATGGAAATGAAGCATCTGGAGCAGATGAGGTTCCATTTTCCCCTCCAGTAGCAGAGAACTTCTGCCTCTCATCGCATCCAGGACAAGAGTATGGGGCTGGTTTTCAGGCCCACCACTATGGGAAGCCAACTATTGCCTTGTAGTAATGTTGGTTTTGGTAAATAGGCAAGCTGTGTTAGATTTTCCTTCTTCACCCTCAAATACTGGCAAGTCATGCATCCTTACAGTTGATATTTCTATCCTGTTTTCAATCCTACTCATAAACACTTGATCTGGGAAAAGGGATAACAACCGGATAGAAATCTTCTCTTTTGTCTGGAGCTTTCAGAGATCCTAAACTCTCATGCTACTCCCACAATAGATCAGTAGCCCATTAAAATTTAGCCTGTTTTGTCCAAATTAATTTTATATTATCAAAATCTATTTCCCATTATTATGTCTTAGGTAAAATGCTTTATGAATTGCATCTCTTCTTGGAAATACTTGTCATCTGTTGGATTTTTTTTTTACCATGTATTCTTATGATCTTACTCTTTTGTTGATAATTAGGCTTGTTCTTATTTTTTTAAGGTAGTAACAAAGTTTTCTTGTTACTTTATTTAATGCAAAAAAAGAAATCTCACTTTAAATTTTTAAAATTTAATGAATGAAAGATATAAGGTGTTAATGTATAAAATTTACCTGCTTTGCAACTTTACTAACGAATATTTTCTCTAGCCACATTTTTTCGCATTCTACCTCTCATAAGCATGAAAATATGGATGTTTGACTTAGTTCCATGCTAAAAAGCTTAGAATTTGGTAAGTTAGGAACCCCTTTACTTAGTTATGTGACTTTTAATTAAGTTTATCAGCTTACATATTTCCAAAAAGCTACAAAGTAGAGAGAAAGAACTGAATTATTTATAATAATTCTGATAAAGCATTTTTATACTGTACAAATAGTCATACAAGTATGCCTATATCTATTATATCTATTTATTGGGCATCTATGATACTTGTATGGGTAATTTAGTTATTAATATCAATGAAATGACGTAAAGAACCAGACAGCTAATTAAAAATACAATTATAAAGTGTAGTTGTAAAAATGTAAAAGTTTCTTCCATCACAGATGAGGTTGCATCTTGAAAACATGATGGAAATGGGTATACCATGAAAATATAAAGATTTTAATCTATAACTTTGACAAATTCGTGTAATATTTTGACTAATGTTTTGCTTGTTAAGAAAGTCTATGTTATGAGACCAACTTAAAACCATGTATAAAGGGTTCTATTCCTTTTCTTCCCCCTTATCTTCTAAGTGGGTTCTTCAAATGCATGAATTTGAAGAACCATGGAGTTTTTCAAGGTTGATAGTTGAAAGTTGTACTTATGATACTTCTCATTTTCATGCAAAGGCCTTTCAAACTATGAAAATTTTTACTACTACTACTACTATTAGTGAAATAAATCAATCTACAAATGAGACAGTGTTTCATGTTACGTATGCATCAGGATAATCCAAATATCATCATAGTACACTTGAAAAACCGTGAAAGACAATATTCTCCCTAGATTCTTCACTTCTCCACCTTTAGTACCATCACCTCTTCACAAAAAGACACTTTTGGATACATGCATTTCTCTCCTGGAGTAGCCAGTTAATATGAATTTTTTTGCAAGTGAATTGGTGGATGAAGTGTCTGTTGAGTCACTAATATTTGTTATATGGCATCATGAGGCAATCTAGTTTATTAAGAGTATTTTTAAGATGTCATTAGTCATTTTTTAAGATCCTGCGTTTCTTTTTTTATTAAATTAAATGCCTAAAATGTATGGATCATTAAACTTTGCATTCAAACTAAAGGACAATAAATAGGTATTAAGAAAGAAAGAGTACTAAGACACTAAAGAAGAGAAAGTCCTTTTATTGACTTTTCAGAGGTAAAGCTTAACTAAATGAATTATAAACAGATGACTTTGAATATTGATAATACTTTTGCAAATCTCTAAACTAGTCGTTCTATCTGTAATAATAAAAATGACAATATTTTCAGCTAGAGGCTTATTTCAAATAATAGTAATCTGTAAATGCTTTTTCAAGGAGAACTAATAATTATATTTTTATTTCTTAGACATGCTGAAGTAACAGTAAGTTACTCATGGATTTTAATGTGACATGCATATTTTCAAGCCATGCTTAGCAATTCTAGACACCCCACTATATGCTTTATAGCTTCTCAGAGCTCCTCGGCATATTTATCAGGTTATTTTTAATACCAAACTTTTTATTAAATTTATAACCTAAATCCAGAACAGTGCATATTCATAATCACACCGGTGATACACTTATATAAACACACCTGTGACTGGCACACACAAGAAGAAATAGAACACAACTTGATGTCACAAAGCCTCCCTCATATACTTTTGTTGTTGGTAATAACAATGGTGCCGCCACCACTCCCAATAAAAGAGTAATCACAATCCTCACATCTAAGATCATAGTCATTTTTGTCTGTTTTTACACTTGATGTTAAAAAGATCATCAATAGGTACTATTTATGTCTCGCTTAATTTTCTCAATATTTTGCATGTGGCATATATCTACAGTGTTGCATGTGGTTGTAGTTTCTTCATTCTCAATGATGCCCAGGGCTCAATTGCATGAATATATCACAATTTATTAATTGGTGCTACTGTGGATGGACATTTGTCTTCTTTCCAGATTTTAGCTATTATTAGTTCATTGCTATGAATGGTCTTTTCTTGTATTTTGTTGAACATATATGGTAAGTATATACACAGAAGTAAAGCTACTTGGTTACAGGTGTAAGTAGGTTGGCTTTAATAGATACTACTATCTTTTTAAGGTGACTTTACCAGTTTACATTTTCTGTAACAGTATATGAGAATTTCAGTTGCTCCATGTTCTCCACACACATGCAATTCTCTGTCACTTGCACTTACTCTTCTGGTGAGATCACATTTCTGTTTTAATTTGCATTTTCTACTTTATGACAAATGACATAAAGGCACCTTTTCATATATTTGGTGACCATTGGATATTTTATGAAGAGCTTATTTGAATCATTTGCAAATTTTTCTGTTGGCGATTTATCACTTTGTGAAAGTTCTTCATATATTCTGAACACCTCCCTCTCCCCGCCACCACCCATATATATCAAATTCTACCTCTGATATAGTCTCCATTTATATACTAACCATTTCTTCTTTTACCTTTCTTTTTTCTACTTCATCCATCACCTTACACCCGTTCGATTTTAATTGTCTGTTAACTGATCCACGTGACTTTAGTCTGTCTCCCTTTCTCCAAATCATACCATACAAGACTAACAGATAAAGCTCTTAAAAAGGAGTATCGCTTCATGTGAGCAATCAACTTAAACTTCTTCAATAGTAAAGTCTTTATATGCAGAGAAAGCCATACAAAATCTGATTGGGACTTAACTACTCCTTAATCATTTGGTATAGTTAGAACATGGCATCCAATTACATACAACATTTATGGTAGCAAAGAAAAATTGTATTTAAAGACTTGGTCTATAGTTACATTTTGTTAAATAAGTAAGCACCCTCATCTTTGTAAATGTTTACACTTATTTTTCCATAATTACAACTTGTTAGTTTTACATTCTTACTTGCAAGGCTTTTGAAAGCTTGAATAGAGAGTGATTAAAGTATTATAATGTCTAATCTCAAAATATTGTATTCTTCATTCAATCATTGTCTGTGCTCTAATATATGTCTTATTACTTCAGAAATAATACATATTTGTACATTTTCCTGAAATTATTTGAGTTATCTTAGGGTAAAACATAGAATGGCAACAGGGAATTTAATTCAATATTTTTATGCAGAAAAATAAGATTTTAAAATTCCCATGTGATTATACTACATTTTTGTCGGAGCCTTGAAGGTTTGTATTAAATATAAGTCATGATAAGACCTCAGAAGATTTAAGAAAATCTTGGAGTCATTTATGTCCAATTTCTCTTGAATTATCTACAGTGGAACATGTAATGGTTTCATCAAAAAAATTCAAATCTAAAGAAAAGATAATTATTTTTTTGTCCAAGGAAAAGCTTTTTATACCAAATTTCAGCTAAGACTATTTTAAGATTTTTTTTTCTCTAATGAAGTTTTTCATGTGAATCAGAGTCTATTTTAAGTCACTCGTTTTCATTGCAAAGAACACTATACACATCATATTTATTTTTATATCCCATTTTTGTTCATGTTATCTACTATTTTGGTTCCAAAAAGATTACCTAGAATAAAGTAGATGCTTAAAAAATATTGCTTTAAAGAGACTAGCACGTCCTCTCTGTATAGCTGTATATTATTCATCACAATACTCAACCTCTCAATTCCCTGGCCCTTGTCTGTAAAATGTCAATAAAGAAGTATATACTGCACTGGGTTATTAAGATTAAATAAAATATCAAACATAAAGCAATATAAAGTGCTGAACACATTATAAACTACTAATAAGTCTTAGCTTTCCTTATTTTCTTATTAAAATTTTTTTCAGTACGTTTTTTAAAAGAAGAATCTTGGCTGGGTGCAGTGGTTCACACCTGTAATCCTAGCAATTTGGGAGACTGAGGTGGCTGGATCACCTGAGGTGGGGAGTTTGAGACCAGCCTGGCAAACATGGTGAAACCCCATCTCTACTAAAAATAATAAAAATTAGGTGGGCGTGGGGGCAGGTGCCTGTAATCCCAGCAACTCGGGAGGCTGAGGCAGGAGAATCACTTGAACCCAGGAGTCAGAGGTTGCAGTGAGCCAAAATTGCACCATTTCACTCCAGCCTGGACGACAAGAGCTGGAGTGCAGCTCTTTTTTTTTTGTCTCAAAAAAAAAAAAAAAGAAAAAAGAAAAAGAAAAAAAGAAGTATCTTAAGTAGTATATGTTACTGATATGGTTCAGCTGTGTCCCCACCCAAATCTCACCTTGAATTGTAACTCCCACAATTCCCAAGTGTTGTGTGAGGAAACCGGTGGGAGGTGATTGAATTATTTGGGTGGGTCTTTCCTGGGCTGTTCTTGTGATAGTGTATGAATATCATGAGATCTGATTGGTTTATCAAGGTTTCCACTTTTGCTTCTTCCTCATTTTCTCTTGCCGCCACCATGTAAGAAGTGCCTTTCACCTCCTGCCATGATTCTGAGGCCTCCTCAGCCATGTGGAACTGTAAGTCCAAATAAACCTCTTTTTCTTCCCAGTTTCAGGTATGTCTTTATCAGCAGCATGAAAACAGACTAATACAGTTACTATATCAGTTTTGGCTATTTACTAAATCAATTCCACTATGAAAATATAAAGGCTTTGCTAACATAACATGACTGGGAACCTAATGCTGCCTGAGGCAGTTTCCATGGGAAGCTCCGAAAGTGTTTTGAATAATGGCAACAGTATTGTAATAAGTGTATGTAATAGTTTCCTAGAGATACCTTTAAAAATTACCAGAAACTGGGTGGTTTAACACAAAAAAATTATTCTTTTACAGTTCTGGAGGCTAAAAGCCAAAATTAAGGTAGGACTCTTTCCTTCTGGAGGCTCTGTAAGAGAATCTGTCCCATGTGTCTCTCCTAGCCTCTGATAGTCATCTATAATCACTGGCATTCTTTGGCTTGCAGCTGCGTCACTTGAACTCTGTCTCCCTCATCTCATGTCCTTCTTCCTGTGTGTGTCTGTGTCCAAATTACCATTTTTGAGGACAGTAGCCATTGGATATGGCCCACATAAATTCAGTATGACCTCATCTGAACTCAATTACATCTAAAAAATATTATTTCCAAATAAGGTTACGTTCATAGGATGTATTGATATCCAGAAAATTTCTGTTCAAATGCCCATGGGATTATACTACACTGCTGTGCTAGTGTTCCAAAGATGTGTACCCAATATAAGTCTTAATAAGACCCCAGAGGATTTAAGAAAATTTTGGAGTCATTTCTTTATGATTTCTTTTGCATTCTCTACTGTGGAACATGCAATGGTTTTGTTTCATTTTAAAAACTGAGATCTAATAAAAGATAGATGTTTATTCAAATTTCAGGGGTAGGACTTAAATTTATCATTTTGAAGAGAAAATTTAACTCACAACAGTGTGTAACATCCTTTTTTAGATATAGAACTCAGTTAACATTTCAAAGTTATGTTAGTTTCTTGAGAAGATATATCTTGAAATAACTTTATATTGTTATTTCTAACAAATTGATTTTTAAGCCAATGCAATAATAAATTGTCAGTGTGGAGGGGAAATGTGGGGTTGGAGCCCCCACACAGAGTCCACACTGGGGCACTGTGAGAAGAGGGCTACTGTCCTCCTGACCCCAGAATGGTAGATACACGAACAGTTTACACAATGTGCCTGTAAAAGCTGCAGGCAATCAACACCAGCCCTTGAGAGCAGCCGTGGGGGCTAAGCCCTGCAGAGCCACCGAGGCAGAGCTGCCTAAGGCCTTGGGAGCCCACTCCTTCCATCAGTGGGACCTGAATGTGAGAGATGGAGTCAAAGAAGATAATTTCAAAGCTTTACGATTTAACAACTGCCCTGCTGGGTTTTGGACTTGCATGGGGCCTGTAGCACCTTACTTACTGTATCTCTTCAGTGTAGTATACATATTTCAAATGAGCTTTATAAATGTTCAGAAAGCAATTATCAACTCATTTAGAGACTTCCAGTTAAAACACAATAAAAAAACATAGCAAAAATATGCACATACATTAAAACTTCATGGGAATAAGATGATTTGCTGTAAATTGAAGTAAGTTTCCTTGGTTTAGTAGTGGGACCTGGTGTCTATATAAGAATATAATTTTAAGAATTCAGCTTTGAGGATACATATGTATGTAGAAACAGGCAGAAGTTAGCATTGGACTAAATGATTACAGTGAATGAGACAAGATATAAATTTTCATTCATTCAAGCTATGCTGGTCACTCTGATGGATATGAGAAAGAAAATAAAAATATAATTACATGTGTTGTAATTATCTACCAAATGTATTATAAAATAAGAAATACTTAGTTTATTGAAAAACACTTTAGGTTAAAAATCCATCTCTCTCTCTTTCTCCCTCTCTCTCTCACACAGACACACACACACACACACACACATTTTATGTATATATTTTTATCTTACACCAAATACCAAAGGCTTTTATTTATAAGTCTACTATCTTGCTCCCAAGTCTCACCCACCTCATTGGACTCACTTTAATATCTTGAACTCCTAACATGTCTTTCACAGGTTTTTCTTTTCTTTTTCCTTTTTTTCGTATAATTCCTTAGTCATTTTATTTTCTATTACATATTTATAATTCTTTTCAATCTCAGAAAATTTTTCTCTAAATTTCTGAAAGTTCTATAATATCTGCAACTAGATGAAATTTCATATTTTTCTATTTTAGATTCATAATTTATTTTGCATAGTATAATTTAGTACTTTTTTATCTCATATTTGTAAATATTTGATTTTTTAACTTGAATTTAGGGTGACTTGTGTATTATTGCTTTGGTTCAAAAAATAACTCTTCCCATTTCCTCTTCAAATATGCAGGTTTTTTAAATGCATTCATTAATTCATACTCTACTCATGTACAATGGATAGTTATGTACAATGGATACTCATGTAAAATGGATAGTTATTTCTAAATATTTTGCCAATAGTTAATAATAATATTTTACTCCATTAAAACCTAGAATATTTTTCCCCTCTGGAATTAAAAATAGTGTGACAATGCAAGCATAGAGTATTTTACAGTAGCTAACATATATTGTGTGCAGTTTCTATATACCTTTTGACCCAGTAGTCCCACTACTAAGTATATGCTTAAAGAAATTTAAATCCTTCTACCATAAAGTCATATGTACACATACGTTCACTGTAGCAGCAGTATTCACAAAAGCAAAAACATAGAATCAACCAAAATGCCCATCAACAGTTGACCAGATAAAGAAAATGTGATAGATATACACCATTATATACTATGCAGTTATGAAAAAGAATGGGATCATATCTGTTGCAGGAACATGGATGGAACTGTAGGCTATTATCCTTAGCAAACTAATGCAGGAACAGAAAAATAAATACTGCATGTTCTCACTTATAAGTGGGAGCTAAATAATGAAACCCCATGAGCAGAAAGTAGGAAACAACAGACGCTCGGGCCTAGTTGCAGGAGGAGGTTGGGAGGAGCTACAGGTTCAGGAAAAAAACCAACTGATACTGTGTTTAGTACCTGAGGGATAAAATAATCTGTGCAGCAAAGCCCAGTCATGAGTTTATTTACATAAGAAACCTGCACATGTATCCCTGCACCTAAAGAAAAGTTAAAATATTTAAAAATAGCTTTATTATAGTACAGTTAACATAACAATAAACTTCACCAATTTTAGTTGCACATTATGACAAGTTTTGACGAATGTACACATTCATGTAACTAGCACCAAATTCATGGTGCAGAGTGTTTCCACCAAACTTCAAAATCACAATGGCCACTTTGTGTCATTTTTCTCCCCAGTGCCTTCCCATGGCAACCACTGGTGTGATTTCTGTCTCCATTATTTTCCACTTCTAAAATTTGACATAAGAATTGTAATATGTCATATAGCCTTTGGTTCCTGGTCTTTTCCCTTTTCATGATGATTTTGAGGTGATTTTGAGAGTCATGATTTATTGCATCCATCATTACTTTATTTTTTATTGCTAAATAATCTTTGATTTTAAGGTTACAACACAATTGGTCTTATGCATTCTCCTATTGATGAAGATATGGATTGTATCATGTTTGGAAACAGAAAATATTATGAATCACTCTGTCAATAAGTCTTGGTGTAGACCCATGTTTTTATTTCTCTTGAGTAAATACCTAGGAGTGGAATTGGTGAATAACATGGTAAGTGGATTTTCAACTATGTAAGAAACTTCCAACTGGTTTTCAAAAATAGCTGCATCATGTCATATTCCCATTAGCAACAATGGGACTTCCAGCTATTCTATTTATTCTCCAAATCTTGGTACTGTCAGTCTTTTTAATGGTAATCATTAGGCAGAATTTGTAGTAATTTTTCATTATAGTTTTGATTTTCATTTCCCTGATGAAAATTATGTTGGCTATCATTTCATGTGTTTCTTTGCAATGTGTATGTCTTCTTCAGTGGAATGCTTGTTTACAACTGTTGTACATTAAGTTTATCGGATTGTGGGCTTATTTTTGATCTGTACAAACCATATAGTCTGGATTAAATTACTTTATTAAAGTATAAGTTTTGCAAATATTTATTTCCATGTTAAACATTTTATTTATAAAATGTTTGAATTGTTTTATGATATTTTTGATGTACAGCCATCTTTCTAAATTATTTTATGAATTGTGCTTGTATACCTTATCCAGTAAATTATTGCTTAACTAATGATCACAAATATTTTTTACTAACGCTTATTTCTAGAAGTTTACTTTTAGGTTTAATTTGATATTTCTATCTAAATATCAAATTAAACTTAAAAGCAAATTTAGGTATTTAATTTTATATTTAGATCTATCATCTGTCATGTAATGTACATTCTCTCTTTTTTCCCTTTCAATACTTTATTTTTTAGAAAACTTCTATATTCACAGCAAAATTGAACAAAAGGCATAGAGATTTCTGTTGTAATGGATTTCCAGGTATATCAGGGGCATTTGCTAAAGAGATTCTCTTTTCCCCCTTTGAAATGCTGTGTATTTTGTCCAAACCCAGTTGATCTCATATGTATGCATCTACTTCTCTTCCCTCTGGCTCAATGAAACTATATTTGTTC
Source organism: Pan paniscus (assembly GCF_029289425.2). Classification (NCBI taxonomy): domain Eukaryota; kingdom Metazoa; phylum Chordata; class Mammalia; order Primates; family Hominidae; genus Pan; species Pan paniscus. The sequence continues at coordinate 89,544,696 of NC_073253.2, read as the reverse complement.
TTATGCTCACAATAACTCATACTGTTTACTATGGCTTTATAATTGTTTTTAAAGGCAGGTCATTGAGGCCTTCAAACTATGTGCATCTTTTATAATTTTTTTTTACTATTCTGAGTTCTTTTACCATCTGTTTTGCTGTTATAAAATTCCATTTTCCAATTCTTTATGACTGATATATAGAAATATGTTTCCCATTTAGCCTACAACCACACTAGGAAAAGACATGAACTGTAGTGCATTTTTGCATATTTCTTCATTATTTATTGGTACACAATTTTGCAAAAAAAAGATGTTAAAATGTCTCTGTTTTTAATTCTGTAGCTTTCTTGCACTATCTAGGATCTCATGTAAAATGATGAATAAAAATGAAAGAAAGTTGACATTTTTGCCCTTTTTCTGATATTGATATAGTCACTCTGGCTTCTTTTTAAGAAGTGTTTTCATGGTATGTCTTTTTTTTTTAACATCCTTTAACTTTTAATTTATGTGTCTTTGTATTTATTGTAAATTTTTCTAAAGTTAATATTTTTGGTCTTTCTCTATAATCCAATGTTATACTCTATGCATCTTAATTAGTGTGATTAGATCATTCCCATTTTCTTGTAATTTTGATAAGGTTTTAAATCTACCCATCTTGCTGTTTGTTTTCTCTTTTCTTATTTATTCTTTTTTATTTCATGCCTTCTATATTTTAAAAAGTATCCTTCCATTTTGTATTCTGTTGTCTCATTATCTGTGTGTGTGTGTGTGTGTGTGTGTGTGTGTGTGTGTGTGTGTATATCTGTATATATATATATTTATTTCTTGAGATGGAGTCTCCCTCTGTTGCCCAGGCTGGAGTGCAGTGGTGTGATCTAAGCTCACTGCAACCTCCGTCTCCCGGGTTCAAGCAATTCTCCTGCCTCAGCCTCCCGAGTAGCTGGAATTACAGGCATGCGCCACCATGCTAGGCTAATTTTTGTATTTTTAGTAGAGATGGGGTTTCATTATGTTGACCATGCTGGTCTCAAACTCCTGACCTCAGGAGATCCAAAAAGTGCTGGGATTACAGGAGTGAGCCACCACGCCTGGTCTATTATCTACATATTTTCATTCAACTATTCTTTTTAGTGATTGTCCTGTAGTTTAAAATATACATCTTTGATTTATCACAGTCTACCTTCATATGCTATTATACTACTTCACTTATAATCGATGAGTAGCACAATAGTGCACTTTAATTTCCCCATTTGTATTATTGTTGTCAAATATTTTACTTGTACATAAATCTCAAAGGGTATTGTTGCTATTATTTTTCATAAAATCAAGTATCTTTTGAAAATAACTGAAACAAGGTTAAAAGTATTATTTTTATTCCTACACATACATTTATTTTTCTGATGCCTTTTTATTCATTTTCATCAGGTATCATTTCATTCCACCATCGGAAGTTACTTTTACTTTTTTTAGGCAGGTTCATGAATGATAAATTTTTATTTTGTTTCCTGAAAAACTCTTTATTTCTCTTTATTTTAGAAATACATTTTCTCAGTATTTAAAACCCTTGGTTCACTTTATTTTTCTGAAAGCATACTAATTTATTATTTCATTTTTTCTGGCATGTATGGATTTGTGATGATAAACTTATTGTTTAACCTAATTTTCTTCTTCTATTAGTCTTCTGTATTTTGCTCTAGGTGTTCTTAAGATTGTATCTTTGCCACTAGATGTTTGTAGTTTGATTACAATGTGCCTTTTTGTGGGTTTATATTTATTGTTATTGTGGTTGATTTAATTTCTTGCACCTATGGGTATATGGGTTTATTCAAATTTTGAAATCTTTTAGCCATTACTACAACTATTTAATTATAAGAATTTTAGCATATATTTAGGTCACTTATTATTGTCCTCTAATTCATTGATGGTGTATTTATCCTTTCTCTATTTCCTCCCTCTCTGCCTGCTTTTGAATAGTGTATATTGCTATGCTTTCATGTTCAATGGCATTTCATTCTGCTGTGTCTCATTTGTTGATAATCTCAGACAGTATTTTTTTTTATTTCTCATGTTGTAATTTTCATCTCTGGTGGTTGCAGTTAGGTCACTTTTATATCTTCTATTTCTGTTCTCACTATGGACATATTTTCTTCTATAACGTTAAGCATATTGAATATGTTTATAATAGCCATTTAAATGCCCTTATCTTCTAATTCCAGTAACTGTCATTTCTGTATCTCTTACTTTTTTTTAATTGAATGCCAGTTGTCAATTTAGTTCTTGGATTCTGAATTATATCTTTAAAGAAAGCTGAACTTTTTTCTTGGTATAAATTTGCTTAGAAACCATTTAATCAACTTAAGGTTTGTTACCCCTATGAAAATGACTCTAGACTATCTCTTGCCTAACACTAATGTAATCCCATTAATATGGTGATACACTTCTGAGGATTCTCTCAGATGGCCTGGACGTTATGAGGTCTTTCTAATCTGGCTGCTGAGAACACACACAACTCCTAGTTCTCTGTCAAGTCCAAAAACCTCAGTTTACTGTTTTCCTGCACCTCTTAGCAATTCCTTCTATGAATGCACAGAATCAGCATTCAAAGATTCAAGGAAATCTGAAAAGCTTTTTCTCTATACAGCTCCCTTTTATCTTATATTATGCCCTGAAAATTCTAGCCATTTCAACATCCTCAAAATCTGATCTTTGTATCTTTAAATCAGCAAAGATGCTGAGTCTCTTTGATTTTCATCTTCCTTCCTTGAGTCCTGGAAAATGCCTTTGGAGAATAAGCAAGATCATCGGATTCCACTTGTTTTATTTACCTCAGTTGTCACATCACTTTGCTGCTCTTATGTCTGATAGCATCTCTTACGTTGGTGTCAAAATCCCAGTTGTATGTGATAGTTGTGGAGGGGGGCTGTGGTTACTGTTTCTACAAGTGGGAGTTTGTACGACTTGTTTACATGCATTAAGCCATGTAATTCTCACAGACTTCCAATAACGAAGTTGTGGCAGATCATCCTATTTTTAACTTGACTAAACTGTGAATTAACTTCTCCAGATTCTACCTCCCTGTATATTTCTGGGTTGGAAAAAAAACAAACAAACAAAGAACAGAACCTTTCACAAGATGTGGGATGGAGAAGTGTGGAATTGGCCACCACTCTTTGAAGGTTGCTGTGGTTAGAGGTGATGACAGACACAGAGACACTCAGAAATTTCCAGCTTGTCCTCCTGCTCCCCCATACATTGTCCAGGTCTCCTTTTTTTTTTTTTTTTTTTTTTTGAGAGGGAGTTTCGCTCTTGTTACACAGGCTGGAGTGCAATGGGGTGATCTCGGCTCACCACAACCTCCACCTCCCTGGTTCAAGCGATTCTCTTGCCTCTGCCTCCCGTGTAGCTGGGATTATAGGCATGCACCACCACGCCCAGCTAAATTTTTGTATTTTTAGTAGAGACAGGGTTTCTCCATGTTGGTCAGGCTGGTCTCGAACTTCCAACCTTAGGTGATGCGCCTGCCTCGGCTTCCCAAAATGCTGAGATTACAGGCGTGAGCCCCCATGCCAGTCATCCAGGTCTCCTTCTGAACTGTGGGCTTTTCTCTCTAACTATGTGTCGTGGTTCGTTCACCACAGGTGATATAGACCCACAGAGGCAACATGTTCACATTCCCTCTGTTAGTGTCTTCCTCTTTGTATTTCCTCTTCAACTCCTTAATATGTGTTTGGCTTCTCACTTTGATAGAGTGGTGACTCAATTAAATCTCTCCTGTTCCCTGTCTTATATTCATGTCTCCCTCTCATTTCACAATTTTACAAGGTCTAATTCCCACAATAAATTATCTTTTCCACGATTCATTGCAGTTTTATATCCATCATTCAATCTTGGCTAATACTATGCATTTAATTTATCTCTAATTTTGAAATGAGTATAATAAGAAATGGAAATAATTAGTAAGTGCCTTAGTGTTAAAAAGCTAATTAATAGTTGATCTAGGATTTAAACCCAGAAAATTATTTTCCAAAATTCATGATTCTATACATCTTTCCTTATTGTCTCTTTAAATCTCTGCACTTATCAGTGGCAATTAAATATCTACCATTTAGTTTTTTAATTTAAAAGTTTTAAAAATTTATAGTTGACACATGATTACTGTACATATTTGTGGGATACAGTGTGATGTTTCAATGCATATATACAATGTGTAATGATTAAATCAGGGTAATTATTATATTCATTGCCTTAAGCATTTGTCATTTCTTTGTGGTGATAACATTCAAAATCCTCTCTTCTGACTATCTTGAAATGAACATTTTAGGCTGCGCATGGTGGCTCATGCCTGTAATCCCAGCATTTTGGGAGGCTGAGGCAGGTGGATCACTTGAGGTCAGGAGATTGAGACCAGCCTGGTCAATATGGTGAAACCCTGTCTCTACTGAAAATACAAAAATTAGCTGGGTATGGTGGGTGCGGTAGTCCCAGCTACTCGGGAGGCTGAGGCAGGAGAATCACTTGAACCTGGGAGGTGGAGGTTGCAGTGAGCCAAGACTGCGCCACTGCACTCCCACCTGGGTGACAGGGCAAGACTCCGTTTCAAAAAAAAAATTAAAAACAGAAATGAACATTTTATTAGTTATGGTGATCCTACTGTGTATTAAAACACCAGAACTTCTTTTCTTGTCTAATCATAACTTTGTAGTCCTTGTCCAACCACTCTTCATCCATCCTCCCTTGTACTGTCCCAGCTTCTGGTAACCACTATTCTATTCTCATTTCTTTGAGATCAACTTTTTAAAATACATACATACACACACACACACACACACACACACCATATTTTCTGTACCCATTCATCTGTAGAAAGGCATTTAGTTTGATTCCATGGTTTGGCCATGTGAATAATGCTGCATAATCATTGGAGTGCAGATATCTCTCTGATATACTGGTTTCATTTCTTTTGGATATATACCTAGTACTAGGATTGCTGAATCAAATGGTAGTTCTATTTTTAATTTTTTGAGGAACCCTCTGTACTGTTTTCCATAATGACTCTATTAATTTAATCTATGTGTCTGTAATCCCAGAACTTTGGGAGTCCAAGGCAGGTGGATCACCTGATATCAGAAGGTCAAGACCAGGCTGGCCAACATGGCGAAACCCCATTCCTACTAAAAATACACAAAATTAGCCTGCTGTGGTGGCACGTGCCTGTAGTCCAAGCAACTTGGGAGGCTGAGACAGGAGAATCGCTTGAACCCAGGAGGTTGAGGTTGGAGTGAGCAAAGCTAGTGCCACTGCACTCCAGCCTGGGTTGACAGAGCAAGACTCCATCTCAAAAAATAAAAATAATAATAAATAAAAACTTAAAAAATAATTTAAATTATGTATCTGACAACTTCTTAATATCCAGAATATATAAGGAATTTAACTCAGTAGCAAAACACACAAATAATCTTATTAAAAATGGGCAAAAGACCTGAATAGACATTTCTCAAAAGAAGACATACAAATAGTCAACCGATGTATATTTTTAAAATGCTCAGTCAACATCACTAAGTATCAGGCAAATGAAAATTAAAGCTGGGATGGGATATCACCTTACCCCAGTTAGAATGGCTATTATCAAAAAGTAAAAAAAAAAAAAAAAAAAGAAAGAAAAAAGAAAAAAAGAAAAAAAAATGCTGTCAAGGATGCAGAGGGAGGGGAGGTCCTCTCATATACCAGGTTGTGGGAAAATAAACATATTTTATTTTCAAACACAGTATTTTTATGACTGTGTAAGTGCTGAAAAATTTGGGGAATTGTATTTATTTGCTAGAACTGTTTGCTAAACCTTACGTTTATGTAATAACTGCAGAATATTAAACTTAAATTCAAGAATAGGGTTTTTTGGTCCTTTTTGTCAAGTATGATACATATAAAAATAATATTTTTGTGAATTAAAAATTCAAGAAATGGTATATCTGAACAAGCTATCTGAATAGGAAATAGTTATAAGTATTGACTTAAGCATCCAATGTTTTCAATTTTAATTTAAATTTCTATGGCCTTAGATTTTCTTACATTTTTTCTCTCATAATTATTCTATAAGGTTTTGTTTCTACCAAAATTTACTTGTAAAGAGCTGCATTCATTATGTATTGTTTATGGAAAAGTAAAGACACTAGTGAATAAATGTTGGTATCAAATAATATACAGTATTTTGTATACTTACATTCATCATTAATAAACTTCAAATGGATAATATATACTTACATTTAAATAGTAAAAATCTCTTTTATTAATATATAATTTTATACCTGAACACAAAATGATTTTAACAAAGAAGAATATATTTTAATATTTTATTTACTTATTCAAGACACATGCAATCCCTTTTATATTCCAGGCACTAAAATGTTATGAGTAAAGCTTTTCAGTAGTGGTGATTGTATTATTAAATGCCCTACTATACATTGTACTATATATAATCCTATTACTTGGGAAGTTAATAGTTGTAGATTATATCTACATAGCTTTGATTGAATTTGTGAATATTATTATATTGGATTAAAATATTTAGTCAATTTCCAGTCCTATAATCAGCACAGTGCCTAGTTCAAATGACAGAATATTGGTAAAACTATACTAGCACTCTTACTTTTGTTTGTTTAAAAACAAGCCCACATTTTAATGTTTATATGAATAGAATAAACTTTTGTTTTTATATGAAAAAGACTATATAGCTGTTTGATATCCGGACTTAATTTTCAGGTAGCAGTGATTTAGTTTTAAAAAGGGTATAAATAATACACTGAATACATATTACAGGGACATTTAATGAGATGTCAGAATACTTGGTTATTTGTCTTGGATTTACAAATCAATTTCTAAATAATTTTGAACTCTTCTCTCATTTGTAAAATATTAAAGAAGAGAATGGAGTTATCTCCCCCAACTAGACAACCATATGAGCTCCAATCTAAGAACTTGACGTTTTGAAATATATTCAATGTATTTCCCCTTCCTTGTTTGGTCATTTTTACTATAAAAAAATTATACCAGTACAGTAGGTCATTAAGATGAATCTCATTGCTCCAAAGAATATAAATACTGTCATGATTAAAATGACATTACACAATTTAACCTTTGGTGTACAGCCTTTTAAGAAACTCACAAAAAAAATAGCATTACAGTAAAGGAGGTTTGATTACTAAGGTTAAAGAAAATTAATTTTGTTTTGAATTTAAGTTTTTTTAGGAGATCTCTGGCTCTAGGGAGGGTGAGAATATGTTATAAGAGTAATTTTTAAGATTTTTATTGCCTTAAACTTTCTTAGTATGTTATGGGTAGGAGGTGGGATATTTGAAGACACTAGAAGATACATAGAGAGTTTTAAGTGGAGCTTCATATAAGAATAATGTTTTATCTTTTTATTAATTCCAAAAGGGCTTTTGTGAGGAAAAAATCAAATACATTTAGATATATACATATATGTGGTGACTGTTCTAAATTGTTAAAATGGTTTATGACCAAGATTTGGTTTGTCAAACCCATAATCCTGGGAAGAGAATAAAGACAATAAAAATTTCTGGTATGTATCTGCTATTTGATGGACCACTTAAACACTTATAGGAGGATTTGATTCAATTGTCATTTGCAATACATGTTTTCTGGATGTGTGAAAGTTTTCCTATGCAAGAAGGCTGATGTAATAATAGTAGCTAAAGCATTATTAGAAAATGTGTTTTCCTCATGAGATATTTATTGCAGCACAAGTCACAATTGCAAAGAGCTAAGCCATGAGTATGCAGGGTCATACAGGATGGTATAATGAAACTAGAGACTCAGAAGCGAGGAGGTTGGGAAAGGGATGAAGGAGGAAAAATTACCTATTAGGTACAATGTGTGTTATTCGGGTGATGGGTACACTAAAAATATAGACTTAACCACCGTACAATTCATCCATGTAATCAAAACCCACTTTTACCCTAAAGCTGTTGACATTTGTAAAAAGTAAATACTTTTTTTAAGTAAATAGGATACAGGATAAGATATAGGTGAAGTTTCTCAAGAAAGTTTTATAATAGATATATTCAGGACCCCAGAGAAGGAGTCAGTAGGTAGACAGAGAGATATGAAGGGTTTATCAGTAGAGATTTACCTAGAATTCTTAGCAGTGTACTGGAGCTTAGAGCATGAGCCTTGCTCCCTGATGGATGAGATGTAATCCAAGAAGGCTCCCTCTGTTTTAGAAAAGTTTCATATTTCTCAATGTCCTGAAGAACCCAGGGCCTACCAGGTGGATTAGCAACGGCTGAGGTGGCACTTATAGGAATGGGCCTATAGATTTCTATTGCCTCATCATTTCCAGGAAAACAATGGCTATTTCTCTGGAGCCAGGAGAACATAGAAAAATCCAGATTTGGTCTTCTCATTTTCAAACAAGAGAGATCTGAAAACTCACAAACCCAAGGACAACATTGAGATTTTCTTCTAAATGGAATGTTTTCCTCTGTTTCCAGATGCCTTTCCACCTGAAAGGAAAAAGAAACGTGTGTTTGTTTGTGTATGTGTAGTTTTGCGTGTGTTTACTTTTTTAAGTTTCCTGGTTAGCTTTGAACACTGCATACTTTAAATATAGAATATTTCAAACTATTCTATAGCATTTTTATTTTTAAAAATTCTGTGTAAGAAAATATATCAAATGTGTTTTGGGCTACTTTCCAAGTTTTCCAAATTATTCTTTACCTCACTACTGATTTACACATTAATTTAATAATATTTTAAAAATCAATAAACAAAGCATTCTGTGTCCAAAAATATGTCTTTAATGTGATAAAAAATAAATGTGAAATAATATTTTATTGATATTAATTAAACTTCTACTTCTGGAGAAGCTAAACTCCATTAAATGATTTTAAACTGTTATTTTATACTCTAAAAATCTTTGTTTTATTGTGCTATGTTCTTAGAAAAACCTGGTGGTATGGACTTCCAGCTCAATAATTCACTGTAAAGGTATGTTTAATCAGCTGGTCAGCTCTTCAGTCATTTTTTAAAAATTTTTCAAAATCATGTATTTTCATTCCAAAACTACTGATGGTTCTTTTAAAATAACTGATTCATAGTTCATCATCACAATCTTCATCAGCATAACCACCATTAATGTCACTGTTACCATTGTTTTTGTTATTCCTCTGAAGTTCTTCCCAATCTTCTTAAGACTTTTTGTTTGCATTGTGAATACTAGTTCGCATGTTACTCATTCTTATTATTTTTAAGACAATAAATTAACTGATAATATTAATTATGCAGTTTTAATTATTTATCTATGGATAAATGCCCTTCATATCAAATTCTAGTAGTACCCAGGCTCTGAAACTATTTTGGTAGTATAAAAATAAAATAATATCTACTTTTTGTGTGTGACTCTTGGTAATTATATAAGTCCACTCAGGCTTCCACAACAGGATGCCAGACTGAGTGAGTTAACAGAAATTTGTTTTCTTACAATTCTGAATACTAGAAGTTCAAGGTCAAGGTGACAGCAGGATGAGTTTCCTGTGAAGACTCTCTTCCTGGCTTACAGATAGCTGCTTTCTCTCTGTGCCCTCCAGGCAGAAAGAGTGAGGAAGCTCTCTTCTGTCTCTTATGAAGTCAATAATCCCATCATCAGGGTCCCACTATCATGACCTTATGCAAACCTAATTATCTCTCAAACACTCTATCTCTAAATGCCATAACATTTGGGACTAGGATATCTCCATATGAATTTGGGAGGATTCAATTTAGTCCAAAGCAGTAGAGTTTCTATTATTTTAGGTTCACATTTCATACACTTCCTTTTTATTTATTTACTTATTTTGCCTCAGAGAATCTTCCTTCTCTCTCTAGAAATATATCTGTATGAATGAATGAGGGTATTTCTCCACCTACTGAAGAGTAAAGTGTTACAAGGAGAACACATTTTTTGTGTATTTTGCATTGTCACTTTGCAGCTTCTTCTTTACTCTTTCAATGGGAGGATGATATGTTGCCTTATATATATGTATATAAATGCTAGATACATGATTGGGTTATTCTGTATAAAAACTGAATTGCTTCTATCCATACGCAGATATTTCTCCAATAATAAAAATTTAACTGACTCAAAAAAAGTTTTAGCATCAAAGAGTCAATAATGTTAATTAAAAGCAGTTTATTTTAGTAATTTACAGGTATCTTCTCCAAGCTGTCTTTTTCTAAGAAAATAGTTAAAAGTATACTTCATTTGAAGAAAGGAATTACTTTCTTCTTTATAAATATCTTGACAATTACATAATTTATAAGTAGATATTGACTTTTCAAAATGAATATCAAAAATTATTGACTACAGTGTATATCTTTATCTAGGCAACTTGAGAAATAATTAACCCTGATACTCATAGAAAATTAAAATCAATAAATGCACGATTGTGTATTGCTAGGAACTCTAAGCATTAAAATGCAAGAAGCATTAATACTGCCATTTTATAAATTGCCTTGATGTTTCAAGGCTTTGCTTTGAGTCTTTGATTGTAAAGAGTAGCACCACTTAAAGTTATTTGGCCTATGTATGCATTATGCAATCTCTCATATTACAGTCATAATAAACAGTAGTAGGCAATGGAACAAACCAAAGCCCAATCTTCACTTAACTGAAAAGTATCATGATATGATTGGATTGTGTCCCTACCCAAATCTCATCTTGAATTGTAGCTCTCACAATTCCCATGTGTCATGGGATGGACCCAGCAGGAGGTAATTGAATCATGGGGGTGGGTCTTTCCTGTGCTGTTCTCATGATAGTGAATAATCCTCATGAGATCTGATGGTTTTAAAAAGGGGTGTTCTCTGCACAAACTCTCTCTCGCCTGCTGCCATGTAAGACATGCCTTGCTTCCCCTTCACCTTCCGCCATGTTTGTGAGGCCTCACAAGCCATGTGGAACTGTGAATTAATTAAACTTCTTTACTTTATAAATTACCCAGCCTTGGGTATGTCTTTATTAGCAGCGTGAAAATGAACTAATACAGTAAACTGGTACCAGTTGGGTGGGGTGCTGCTGTAAAGATACTGGAAAATGTGGAAGTGACTTTGGAACTGGGTAACAAGCAGAGGATGGAGCAGTTTGTAGGGCTCAGAAGAAGAAAGGAAAATGTGGGAAAGTTTGGAACTTCCTAAAGACTTGTTGACTGGCTTTGACCAAAATGCTGATAATGATATGGAAAATGAAATCCAGGCTGAGGTGGTCTCAGACGAAGATGAGGAAATTGTTGGGTACTGGAAAAAAAAGTGACTCTTGCTGTATTTTAGCAAACAGACTAGAGGCATTTTGTCCTTGCCCTAGAGATTTGTGGAACTGGAACTTTGAACTTGAGAGAGATGATGTAGGGTATTTGGCTGAATAAATTTTTAAACAGGAAAGCATTCAAGATGTGACTTAGGTTCTATTAACAGCATTGCGTTTTAAAAAAGGAAACAGAGCATAAACGTTTGGAAAATTGGCAGCCTGGTGATGCAATAGAAAAGAAGAGCCCGTTTTCTGAGGAGAAATTCAAGCCAGCTATAAGAATTTGCATAAGTAATGAGGAACCAAATGTTAATCACCAAGAAAATGGGGAAAATATCCCCAGGGCTTGTCAGAGATCTTTGCGGCAGCCCCTCCCATCATAGGACCTGAGACCTAGAATACAAAAATTGTTTTGTGGGCGGGGCCCTGGGACCCCCTGCTCTGTGCAGCCTAGGAACTTGCCCTGCATCCCAGCCACTCTAGTCATGGCTAAAAGGGGCCAACATACAGCTTAGGCTGTTATTTCAGAGGGTGCAAGCCCCAAGCCTTGGCAGCTTCTATGTCGTGTTGAGTCTGCTGGTGCACAGTAGTCAAGAACTGGGGTTTGGGAACTTCCTCCTAGATTTCAGAGGATGTATGGAAACACCTGGATCTCCAGGCAGAAATTTGCTGCAGGGGCAGGGCCCTCATGGAGAGCTTCTATTAGGGCAGTGCAGGAGGGAAATATGGGATTGAAGCCCCCACAAAGGGTCCCCACTGGGGCACTGCCTAATGGAGGTGTGACAAGAAAGCCATCATCCTCTAGAACCCAGAATAGTAGATCCACCAACAGCTTGCACCATGTACCTGAAAATGCTGCAGACACTCAATGCCAGCCCCTGAAGGGAACCAGAAAGGAGGCTGTACCCTGCAAAGTCACAAAGGCAAAGCTACCCAAGACCATGGGAACCCACCTCTTGCATGAGCATGACCTGGATGTGAGACATGGAGTCAAAGGAGGTCAATTTGGAGCTTTAAGATTTGACTGCCCCGCTGGATTTTGGACTTGCATGGGGCCTATAGCCCCTTTGTTTTCATCAATTTCTCCTATTTGGAATGGCTGTATTTATCCAATGTCTGTAACCCCATTGTATCTAGGAAGTAACTAACTTGCTTTTGATTTCATGGGCTCATAGGTGGAAGGTACTTGCCCAGTCTCGAATGAGACTTTGGACTGTGAACTTTTGAGTTAATACTGAAATTAGTTAAGACTTTTGGGGACTGTTGGGAAGGCATGATTTGTTTTGAAATGTGAGGACATGAGATTTGGGAGGAACCAGGGTGGAATGATATGTTTTGGCTGTGTCCCCATCCAAATCTCATCTTGAATTGTAGCTCCCACAGTTCACATGTGTCATGGGAGGGATCTGGTGGGAGGTAATTTAATCGTGCAGCTGGGTCTTTCCCATGCTGTTCTCATGATAGTGAATAAGTCTCACGAGATCTGATGGTTTTATAAGGGGAGTTCCCCTGCGCAAGCTCTCTTTTGCCTGCTGCCACATAAGATGTGTCTTACTTCCCTTTCACCTTCCACAATGATCTTGAGGCCTCCCCAGCCATTCAGAACTGTTGATCAATTAAACCTCTTTTCTTTATAAATTACCCAGTCTCAGGTATGTCTTTATTAGCAGCATGAGAGTGAACTAATACATATCATTTAATAACAAACAAATTACAATTGTCATGCACATTGTTTTAGTCCATTCAGGCTGCTCTAACAAGATACCATAAACTGGGTAGCTTATAAACAACAACAAAATATTTCTCACAATTCTGCAGCCTGGAAAGTCTAGATCATATGCTTCAGATGTGGCATTTGGTGAGGACACGCTTTCTGCTTCATAGTTCTTCCTGTGTCCTCACATAGTGAAAGAAGGCTACTTCCCACAATTCCCATGTGTTGTGGGGGGTACCTGGTGGGAGGTAATTGAATCATGGGGCTGGGTCTTTCCCGTGCTTTTCTTGTGATAGTGAATAAGTCTCATGAGATCTGATGTGGTATCTTTTATAAGAGTACTAATTCCAATCATGAGGGCTGTCTTACCAAAGGCCCCACGTCCAGCTACCATCACCTTAGGGGTTAGGATTCAACATAGAGATTTTGGAAGGACACAAACATTCATACTCAGAATATACCCCTAATTTTCATTTTATTTGAGGCTGTTTTTTTTTTAAATAATGGTCTTCTTATTATATTGGTAACAAATTTTCATGAAATATTTTACTACTTTGTATAATGATGTGAGGTGACCTGGACTCTGATACTTGTCTTTCTTCTGTGACCTTGAACATATAAACTCAACAATAACAAAAAATGATTAATTTATACCATCAAAAAACTGAAACTTATGTTGCAGAAATACAAAGCAAAAGAAGAAACAGTCTTTGCATTCAAGGAGCTTACAATTCCCTTGGGGTAAACAAGAAAATAAGAAAAGCATAGAAGTTGTTATAACATAAGATAGACTGTGGCTCTGAAGAGATTTTTTAAAATTAGAGAACTAATATATGCCTTTGTAAAGATTTTTTAAAAATAAGAAACTAAAAGGAATGAATATTATAATAATGACGTAGTATTTGATGTGGACCTTGAAATTTGATTGAGGAAAAAGTCAAAAGATGAAAAAAGAGAGTGGAATTGGACAGCTCTGTAGTCGGCATAAAATATATGGGAAAATGTGGAAAAGTAAGAAACATGTTCAGAAAAATAAATAATCTCTATTATTCAGTGAGCAAATGTAGAGGAATAATAGTATACAAAGGAAGAAAAGCAGTTTAGCATCATATTGTAAAATAATTTAATTGCTAGAGGTTAACTAATTAAGCCAATAATTTATTATAAACTAGAATTCCAGATACCATATCAAATACTAGTAACACATACTTCACATTACAAGAAACACCATCTTTGGGGAATATATAATCTAGAAAGAAGGTAGAAATGCATGATATAATCCCACAAATATAGCTAAAACTACAGTTAGATGATTCTCCGAAGGCACAGTGCTAGAGAACGTGTAATAGGAATTCTAACTTCATCAGTAGGATCAAAGAACTTCCTAAAGAAAAAAGATTTGAGATGGATAGAAGTGAGAGTAGGACACAAGAGTATTAGAATTAGGTGAAAGTGTTGTCCTGTTGCACGGGAGACAGGGAAAATAAGCCAGTCTCAGATATTATAGGAGCTTTTAACTTTGTTTTTTATTCTAAATGTAATGAGGTATTACTTAAATGAATAATAGGAGAAAATGTATTATTATCAGAGGTTCATTTTAATTATAAAGCACTCACTCTTCAGTAAAGAGTTGGTTTGGACAAGAGAATTGGAGGTCAGCAAATTAAAATGCTTTACCACTAGACTAGTTGAGAACTAATGGTTGCTTCAAATAAGTGCTTTGGAGATAGATAGCTATGTAGTAATTTAAGAAGTACTTAAAATTAAAAATTGAAAGTACATATTGGATAACTAGAAATTAGAGAGACAGAGTATTCCAGGGTTCCTTTGTTCCCTAGTTGTGATATTTGGGGGCATGATGGTTCTTTTCATTGTGATAGGGAATCTGGACAAGACCAGAAAATAAAATCCTTTAAGGCAAGAGGACCATAAACTCAGCTTAATGTACCTCTGATGTTCCTTTGAAATAGACATTCAAGAAATATGTGGATTTTCAAAGTTAAAACAGTAAGCCTGGACTGAATATATAGAAAGGTATGCACAATCTGTTCACCAATAGTCATGGGACTTGGAGCAGTCAAGGAGCTTTGCTAGGAAGCAATACAAAAGAAAAGGGATCACCAAAATTTTGACTACGTAGTATAGATAAGGTCAAGAGGAGTTCAAGAAAGAATAAATCGGAAAGTTAAGAGAAAGCCAAGAGTGTGATGTCACACAAACGTTTCAAGGAAGAGTCAACAAGGTCAATAAATGCTGAGACGTCAAGTAAGAGGATATTGACCACTGGCTTTTGAGATGGAGAAATCAATGAAGATCTTAGAAGTGCTATTTAAGAGAAGTGATAGGATACAAAACAGATTGTCCGGGGTTAAGGAGAGAGAGATAGGTGAGGAAATGAAGCCAGCATTTTTAGGAAACTATTCTGAGATGTGGTTTGAATAGGTAGGAGACAGGACTACAATTGCAGAAACATGTAATTGCAATGGAGGATTTTTAAAATTAGAATTTTGAATATATTCAATGGAAAAATACAGTTAAAAAGAAGTGAGATTATTTTCAGATGGTGACATAACATAAGCTATTTTTTGACAAAAAAAGACAAACTAGAAAATTTCATTTTGTAAATTAATACAGCAGTAGTAAAATGTGACGGGCTAAACCGTTAGTGAAAAAATCAAGAACAAATGCACAGGCTGATGCAATCATGTATATGTGATAATTTTGGAATGCATGTGCATTGATGGCAGAGAGTGGAAACAGGAAAATAAGGAAACTGGTGTGATAATTTTTGGAAAAAAAGAGAGAATATATTGCAACTAGTAAATAATTTTACCTAAAAAATGGAGAGGCTTATGGTAAAGCAAAAGGTAATTACTTAATAGAGGAAATGTACATTATTTGAATGACAGTTAGTTACACTAAAAATCCAGACTTCACCCCTACTCAATATATCCATGTAAAAAATGGCATTTGTGCCCCTTTTATCTATACAGAAAAGTACGTAATCTTTAGTGTCTGAATGTAGATGAAGAAACAATCTACAGAGAGAATAGGTTATTTTTTTTTTTCACAGATTTGGTCAGTAACTGCAGTTAGGATTTCATCCTCACCCTCACTTCAACAAACCCGTTCTTATGAAGCTCATCAATAATCTCCACATTATTGAATCCAATGATCAGGTCCTCAACTCCATTTTGCTTGACCTGTTAGCAGAGTTTGGTACAAGTGATCAGTCCCCTCTTGAAATCGTTTCTCTGTCTGTCTTTAGAAAGACACACACTCCTGATTTTGTCCAATATATTAAAAGCCTTTACTGGTTTCTTGACAAAAAGATGGCGAAGTCCAAGGCTCATTTCTTGATCATCTAAATTTTGCTGATTTCCTGTGTAATATTTGCTGTTAAAATGATTGATGTAATTTCTATAGGCTAGCAAGCCCTACATTTTTATCTCAATTCTGAACTCTTAAAATAGATCTTTAACATGATTTAACTTCTCTACTTGGGTATCAAGTAGGATTCTTGGAATTAACATGACCCATACCTATTGTTTCATTGGAGTCATCTAATAAGAACCTGCTAATCTTACTTTCTCCCTTAAGCTAATGAGTTATCCACCCTTCTTGTTCTTCAAGCCATGATCTGGAAATCCTTAGTTGCTCTTCCTTTTTCTATTACACATCACATCTATTTCATCAGCCTGTGTTCTTGTCTCTTCGGAATATATTGTATATTTGATCAATTCTCACTGTTGCTACACTACAAAATCCCCTTCTTATTTCTCCTACACTTGATCTTCTTCAGACAGGAAGGTCTTCATGCTTTTCTTGGTATATACTGAACATGCTCTTACCTTAGAACCTTTGCACCTGCCAATCTCTGTGCCTGGAATACTCTTCTCTGTTATATCTGTGTACCTTGATCTCTCTTCTTTAACTCTATACACAAATATCACATTTGAAGCAAAACTCTAACTAAATATTATTATAAAATGATTAATGCACCACTCCCACATCTCCTGTAACTTTATCGTGCTTTTTAATTTTCCCCATGGCTGTGCACAATGCAATATGTGTTATATTAATATTTTTACTAGCTTATTATCTGTAATCTTTGGCTAGAACATTACTGTCCAGTGTGACTTTCTGCATGATGAAAAGTTTGCAGAAAATATAGCCCAGCCTCCTCGCGTGACACTTAAGGATAAGTATAACTTAAAAAGTTCACTCAGGTAGCCTATGGTAGTACCAAGATTGGCACCATAGCCTCTATCTGTCTGGTGTACTCTCTCTCTCTCTCTGAGTGTCTCTCTACATACCAAATGACAAATCAAAGCTTTCTAATCAGGCATTCAAGGCTGTGCATTAACCCTTCCCTAAATATGTTGATGATTTAGACTCTCCGGCATAAAATTCTTAGGCTAGTTCGAATGTTTTCTACCTGGGTCTCAATGCTTCGTGGTTTACTAATTACATTTTGCTGCTAGCCATATCAATTAACTTGCAAAATGCAAAGTCCTAGATGCATATTTTTTAATTGTGGGTATATGAAAATTACTTTATTGTACCTTCATATTCGATTTGTGACTTGGTAGATGCAGACGTGTACTTTAAAATGTTTAATTTGCCTTTGAAAATACTCACGTAATACTTAAAGATGCCGATTTTTAGATTTTTACTTCCCCTGCTTTATTGCTTTTTTTTTTTTTTTTTTTTTTTTTTTTTTTTTTTGAGACGGAGTCTTGCTCTGTCTCCCAGGCTGGAGTGCAGTGGCGCAATCTCGGCTCACTGCAAGCTCCGCCTCTCGGGTTCACGCCATTCTCCTGCCTCGGCTTTCCGAGTAGCTGGGACTATAGGCGCCCGCCACCACGCCAAGCTAATTTTTTTGTATTTTTAGTAGAGACGGGGTTTCACTGTGTTAGCCAGGATGGTCTTGATCTCCTGACCTCATGATCTGCCCGCCTCGGCCTCCCAAAGTGCTGGGATTACAGGCGTGAGCCCCTGCGCCCGGCCGCTTTATTGCTTTCTGATTGGCTTTATTTTCAACTGTCTGTTTTTTTAAGCTTTCACAATCTTATTTAAACTTAAAAGAGCTTATTACTTAAATGTTGTTGCTCATAGGTATATTTCTGAAATATACTCAATTTCTCCTTGAAGGATGCTTCCTTCATTAGCTAATAAACCATCATGTTTCTATAGTTAATTTAAACTAATTTCTTGGGCAATTTGTCTAACGACACTGCCTTTTTTTTTTTTTTTTTTTTTTTTTGAGACAATCTCACCCTGTCACCCAGACTAGAGTGCAGTGGCGTGATCTCGGCTCACCGCAAACTCCGACTCCCGGGTTCAAGCGATTCTCCTGCCTCAGCCTCCTTGGTAGCTGGGATTGCAGGCGTGTGCCACCACACCCGGCTAATTTTTGTATTTTTAATAGACATGGGGTTTCACCATGTTGGTCAAGCTGGCCTCGAACTCCTGACCTCGTGATCCGCCCACCTCGGCCTCCCAAAGTGCTGGGATTACAGGCGTAATCCACCGTGCCTGGCTGACACTATCACTTTTGCTAACTAACTTTTAAAAATTAATCAGTCAATTATAGGCAGGTAAAAAGAATCTGATACACATATATTTATATACATATGCAGCACACAAATATATCTATATCTCTATTTATAACTATATACATATACACAGCAAGAGTGAGAGAAAAAGGGAGAAAGGGATTTTAATTTTATATATACTTTTGGTTTTAGAATCTTTCAAACCATTTTGGAAGTCAGAAAAGTTTGAATAAAGAAATATGAGAGCCATAAATTTTGAATATCTATCTTTTCTCTTACTAGACTATATGCAATCTCTTTTATTGCTGTATTTTAGTATACTTGTTTGATTAGTCATTTTGTCGTAGTGCTTATGAATTGTGTTTATTGCAACTCTTCCTGTTATATCCGTTCCCTAATACAACTCTGTTTATGCAAATGAGACCTTTCTTTGCTATATCCCGTGGGTCTACCTTGAAATGTTCTCATCCTTTATATTATAATTGTCCCTCAATAATATCATTTTTTATGTTCCAGAGGGAAAGTCACCGACTCTGAAACTGTATTCTGGTTTGTGGTTAATATTTTATCCCTTTGCCATATATCCATGAAAAAGAACTATGCAACTGTGGGAGAGTATATATATGTTATTTACTATAGCGCCCAAATTAAACATACACAGTCATAAAATATTTTGAAATTAGAAATAATATAATTATATGAGTTTTTTGCTTTCTAGAGTCTCAGAATGTTTCTGGAATAATAATTATTTTTATTACAAAAATCTATTTTATAGCTTTGCTTACAGGTTAAGCATATTTTGGAACTTGGCCATATTAGCAATTTTCCTTTCCTTTTCATCTTCAAAAAGTAGAATTAGTGAACTTTAATGATTTGCTAGCGTGCTACTGAAACATTTTGCTGTTTGCATTGCAAGAGATAAATTATATATTTGCAACAAGCTACTTAAATTGTATCATAAAATGCCTTGCTAAATCTTACATTTCTAAATGACTGTCCAGAAAATCTGCTCTGGTAATTTTCTATGTACCACTCGATTTCTTCTCTCTGCCCTGCAGTTGTGCCTGAAGTCTGTCATCAATGCAAAGCATTATCCAAATCCCTTGCCTTCTGGCTTTCAGTGGAGAAAGGTAGTTCAGGTCCATGTTCTTGTTGCTCTCACCTGAGGAGTGAAGGTCTGGTAGCGGGAGAATTTCCCCAACTCCTTTCAGAAGCTCCCTCCCTCGGCTGCCTTTATTTTTCCAGCTGCATTAACAGCTCTTTCCCCATCCCTTTAGAATTGATATTGTAAGGGTTTCCTCTCCACAACTTCACCGTTACTAGTTCTGGCTAATTTACCATTTCTTGTTGGTTGCATTCAATTAACCTTTAAAGGTGTCAGAATCATGACTGTATAAAATCGCTGTCAATTTTCTCTATTCCAATAATGGCATAAAGGATAGGATTCACAATCTCTTCCCTTGAAGTAATTTCTAGGTTAAGTAGACTGACCAGAACCATGGAAGAATTGCTGAAGATCAAGTGATTTAACCTCCATAGACACTTAGATCAACTAACCTCAGCAGCAGAAAAGTAATATATAGTGATACATGATTAACATTGAGTGTAAAATATTGAGATTCTTGAAAAACATAACATTATTAAACTTATTTTTGAGAGCTCCAATTCCATTGTTCAAAATGAATCAATTATTTGTGTTAGAAGAGATAAGTCATTTCTAGTGATCTTGGCATGGCATGATAGATGTGTGAGTGTGTGTGTGTGAGCACGTATATATTCATTTAATTAATTCTTAAATATACTATTCACTATTTTGCCAAGCAATATACCTAATATATAATGGTTTTAATTTGTATAAATTGAATATATATCTTATAGAGCATTACAATTGGTAGTTTACCACTATATTCATTCTAAATCATTGTAGTTCAATTAGTGACATTTATTATGTCAAATATTATAAATTTTTAATGAATAAAATTTGCTGCACTGAAATGTATTTAATAATCTAATATAGTATCAACAAACTTAGAAGAAACATTTGAATTTGAGACTTGACTTCAATCATTTTAAAATAAATTATCTCATGACACTAGATATTTCAGTTTTCAAGGGTTTACTGTAATTTACTAATATCTTATCACAAGTTAATTAGCATTAGCTAATACTAGTGAAAATAAACTTTCTGTCAACATACCTTCTGTCCTGTAAATTAGAAGTTCCTGCTGGGCACAGTGGCTCAGGTCTGTAATCCCAGCAATTCAAGAGGCTGAGACTGATAGATTGCTTGAAGCCAAGAGTTCGAGACTACACTGAGCAATATAGCAAGACCCATTCTGAACAAAAACTTTTAAAAAATTAGCTGGGCATGAAAGTATATGTCTGTGGTCCCAGCTACTAAGGAGGCTGAGGTGGGAAGATATCTTTAGTCCAGGATTTTGAGGTTATAGTGAGCTATGATTGTGCCGCTGCACTCCAGCCTGGGTGACAAAACAAAAGCCTGTCTCGAAAACAAAAAAGTTTCTGTTGTGCATAAAATACATTTAATATTTGTCATTCTTAAAATATTTTATTATATTGTGACTTTAATATTCCAATTAACTAGGTAATCCAAATAACATTTCTATTTATTTTTAAATATCACATTTCAAAAAATAATTTATTAGATATATGTTATATAAAGAGCTTCTATATTATAGATATGTAACCCTGTTACATACATATATTAAATTGTGTAAAGTATAGGATAATATAAGGCTAAAATTATAACACCATCTTGTTGTAACATGCATTGATGAAATACTTATGTGATATGAATAGCTTAAAGAAATGGTGGTAATTGCAATATATGACTGCTAAGTAATTTTTACTAGGTGTAATTCTACATTAAATACAACTGTATTCTGATAATGTAAAGATGCATGTTGCAATCAATACTAGATCAATAACTAAAAATTAATACAAATAATAATGCTAAATGTTAAATGTCAATGTAATCTAAATGGTATACTAAAATGTTGGCAAAATAAAAATAAGGCAGAGAAGGAGAAATGAAGAAATAAAAGTATGAGGTGAAACAAATATAAAACAGCAAAAATCAAGATTCTTCTGTATACCCTATCAGGAGATGCACTTAAAATATAAAGACAGGGGTCCTCTAGATTCCCTCTATGAGGTAGAAAGCTGGAAAGAGGCTCACACTCATCTTGCCACCCATAACATTTGGAAGTGATTTGCAAGATAATGGTTTTCCTTTAGACTATTAGAATTGAGTTTAAAGAGAAAAGATCAAGCCTAAAGTCCCAGGATACACCAAAAACTTTGTAAGAGAGGTGGGACACAAGAATATACCCATCTGTTACAGGGTACAGGAGAGAGAAATGGCCATTTAAATAATAATAATACTCTAAAGACAAAAATAGCAAATACTATTTCTCCCAGGGTAGCGATGAAGATTTACTACTACAGAGATGGAGGGAGGTGGGGTGGGAATCCAACTATTTCCTAAAGGAAGGAAGAAATGAGCCCAGATCATTTAGAGATCTCTTATTATTTGAGGATAGGCAAAAATCACCAAGAAATTCCTCCTTTGAAACACAGAGCAAAGAGAAACTAAGAGAGGCTGACCAGCACAACAGAGAACATATGTAATTCCTATCATTACCAGATTAGCAAACCTTAAGTAATAAGAAATTGCATTATATGACAGAGGAAACACAAAAATTTAGAGAGAGACTCTAAGATACGGGAATACAGGGAAGGTATAAAGGTAATAGTAGAGCAAGAATATTGAGGAAACACCCATGGACAAACTAGTCCTCACTCTATGTACAAAGTAATGTTAGAAGAATTTGAGGGTAGTTTTGTACTGAAATTAATAATAGTGAGAAATAAAAATAAAATTCTAAGCCTCACACCTCACTGAACAGACTCCCTTTTGGGCAAAGGAACCCCAGAGAAACCTTGAAAACTGATTTCTCAGACATAACTGGATGGGAGGTAAAACATACCTCCTTATAACCCCTTCCACACTGATAGCCACTAGGCTTTCTAACAGAAACTAGCCCTTTCAAAAGACTTTACTGATAATATCAACCAACTGACTGGCAGCTGCCCCTGACTTTTAGGGTTTCAACAAAACAACTGATCAGCATTTCTTCTTGACAAGAGATCACTGACCACAGAGTGGTTCTGGCCAATCTATGGAGGATGCAGAGATGGTTTTCATATCCCTGTTTCACCTTTTGATGTCACAGGGCAAAATCCACACCCTTGGATTATGCTAACACCATCATTTTTTTTTTCACATGGGTCCCATGGGGGAGGCATGAAGCTCAATTGCATATGCACATGCTTCTCCTTTCAAATATTCGTGACTCCTCTTATAGCTTATTGAATATGTATTCCTGTCTTACTCCTCCCACCGTTGAATCATCTGTTTTTGGTTTCTGGCTGGAAGCTATGCTTCCCAGTCTGTTAGAAGGGCCATGTGGCAGGCTGCAGCCATTTATGAGAAATAAAACTCTTTTTTCTAAATTTATGAACCTTGTCTTTCCTTAATTGACAATAGCAACAACAAGCTGAGGACCTAGATCAACTGCTGACTCAACTGACTGTGTCTCCCACAGTAATAGCATAGCAGAAGAAAAAGTATGCGTATTTCAAAGTACATATATTTACTACTGTTATTATCATCCTGTACACAATGTCCAGTATCTAACAAGAATGAAGAGAAACAATAAAAAACAATGTCAAAAGACAAAAATCAACATTACACAGTTGGTTGGATGTTGGAAATATTAGACAGTAATTTAAAAATAAAAATAAAGTGAATAGTATGTTTAAAACTCAAGTGAAAAATTGACAGCAGGAATAAAAAAGGAGAATTTCAACAGAGAGATGGAAATTGAAAAAGAACTAAGTATAGACAGTAGAAATCAAAAATACACTAAGAGAGGTGAATAATGTATTCAATGGGCTGAAGACAGCCAACAAGTGATTCAGTGTACCTGAAGACAGATTATTATAATTTACTCAAGTGAAATACAGGCAGGATAAGCAAATGAACAAGAAGAAAGCATCCAGGGATACGGCAAACTATCAAATGGCAAAACATACATGTAATTGGAAATCCAGAAGGGAAAGAGAAATATCTAATGGTGAGAATTTTCTGCAAATAATGAAATATGTCAAACCACAGATCCAAGCAGCTTAGAGAGCCATAAATATAATAAATACAAGGACCCTCTAAAATCAGAGATGAACACAATTTCTTGAAGGAAAAGAAAAATTTCATAATGAGAAAAAAAGATAAGCTCCAGTAAATTTTCTGTTTTTGCAAATCCGAAGCAATATATAAGTCGGAAGACAATGGAGTGACATATTTAAAGCAATACAAGAAAAAAATGTCAGTCCTGTCAGTCCCATATTCTATACTCAGTAAAAATACATATGATAAAGGACAAAAATATACTCAGACAAGCAAAAATTTTAATGAATTAATGATGAGTAAAAATGTGATACAAAAAGTATTTAGTCATTATTTAAGCTGGAGCAATATGCTATTGAACAAAATTTGAATCTATATAAATAATGAATGTCTCAAAATTGTTAGAATAATTATAAATGTTAAACAACTATCTTAGTCTTTTGTGGCTGCTATAATAAAATGCAATTATCTGGGTAGCTTATAAGCAACAGAAATTTAATTCACACAGTTCTGGAGCCTGGGTGTTCCAAGATTAAGATGCCAGCATTTTCTGGTTCTGATGGGAGTCACATTCCAAGTTGTAGACTGTGGTACTTCTTGCTGTTTCATCACAAGGTTGAAGGGGGCAGGGTATCTCTCAGGAGCCCCTTTTATAAAAACATTAATTCCATTTATGATGGCTTAGCCATCATTACCTAATAGCTTTTCAAAGTACCCCTTTTGTAGCACTATTACTTTAGTGCTTAGGATTCAACATATGAATTTTGGAGGAACAGAATCATACAGACCATAGCAAATATCTTTATTTTTTTAATGTTAATCACTAAAAATAAATTACATCTAAAGTGAGGCTTTGCAAACCTTTTTATTAAAGGATGAGATAAATATGTTAGGTTTTAGTGACCACATACGGAGAAATATATATGTGTATGTATATGCCTCATATATGCCTCACATATATTTATATTCATTTCTCCCCTTCTCGTTCCTCTTTCTCTTCTTCCTTTTCCAGGGTGGCTCCTTCTTTTTTCTATTCTTCTTCATCCTCTTTTTTCAATTCTTTAGATATGTAAAAAATGTACTTAGCACATTGAGCATACAAAGAAAATTAGATACTGTTGAATTTGGCCCATTGATGATAGATTGCATAGTTTATTTACACCTGTATAAAGCAACAATCGTTGTAATGCAGGATAGTTTTACAACATACATAACAATGTGTGGCACAGATAGAATAAAAGATGTATAGCAGTAATTGAATATATAATTTCCTAAGATTCTGACAGTATGAGTGAAGTAGTATAGTAAAAATGGAAGCTAGATTTATTAGCCAAAAATACATACATTGTAATCCCAAAAATATATGCTAATAATTTTTTAAAATAAGTTAAAAGAATGCAGAGAAGATAAATCAGAAAAATTACTTAGTTGACCCAACTGAAGAAAGAAAACAAAAAAAAGTACAAGAAACAAAGTGAGAATAACAAAAAGAAAATAACTATCAAGATGGACTACTTAATCAAATCATATAAATAATGATATTAAATATAAATGACTTACAGGCAAATTTTTTTAAAGGAGCTTGTTACCTTGTCCTTTGCTGAAAGCTTTGAAGTATTGATTTCTTTCTTTAGTTAACAAAGGATTAGTCATGTTATATACTGTATATTGAATGAATTTTGGTCATTTATGTCTTTAACAAAAGGTATCCCTTTCACATAGTTTCTATATTATACTTATGGGCATAAATGACATTCTTCATGACATTCTATTTTTCTCTCCTTCAAGGTCTGTAGGATATGTAGTAATGTGTCCCTTTATTACACATCCTTCTGGGGGCAGCATGATAGAAATTTGTCATTTTTATTGATATTTTCAAAGAAGCAGCATTGGTTGCATTGATTTTTTTTCTTGTTCTCTTTAATTTTTTAAATTAATTTAGTCTCTTAACTTTATTGTTTCTATCATTTTATTTGTTTTGGGCTTATTCTTTTTTTTTTTTTTTTACCTTTTCTATGGTGGTAACTTACATTTTTGAGACAGTTCTTTTTTTAATGCAAGCATTGAGTGATATTAAATTAGGTGGTTTAGCAACAAGATTATGTACACTGTGTTTTAATTGTCATTCAGTTCGTGATACATTCTAGTTATCCATTTAACATTCTTTTTGATGACTGAGACTCATAAGTATGTTGTCTGATTTTTATTTACTTGAGAAATTTTCATGAATTTTTCTGATATTAAGAACTAGTTACATGTGTTAATGGTAAGAGAATATACTTTGACCACCTGATACAAAATCAGAAAGACAAATGAAAACTGAAGATCATTATTTCTCCTTATTTAAATATTAATTATTAAATATTATTAATATTAAACTTAATATTAATAAATTTCAATTAATAAATTAAATATTAAATAAATTTATTAGTTTAAATAAATTTAAATTAATAAAATTAAATATTAAAAATTATTGAATATTATTAAATATTAATGATAAATAAATATTAAATATTAATTGTTTCACAAAATATCAAATGGAATCTGGCAAATGTAAAAAT
Source organism: Pan paniscus (assembly GCF_029289425.2). Lineage (NCBI taxonomy): Eukaryota > Metazoa > Chordata > Mammalia > Primates > Hominidae > Pan > Pan paniscus. The sequence continues at coordinate 89,518,379 of NC_073253.2, read as the reverse complement.
ACTTTTGATTATGGCCAAGTTTTTATTTTTTAAATCTTAGGAAGCTATTATTTTTGGTTTTTATAATCAAAATACATGAAGTATTTCAGTAGAAATCTTAAACATTTCTGCAAATATACATATTAAAGAGTAAAAAATACTGATGAAACAAATTAAGGTACACTTGAAATCAAGAGTTATACTGTGTTTATAATTCTAAAGATGTGTATTATTTCCAAATTTGACATAGATTCAATTTATTTTTATCAGATTTCTGTTCGGATTTTTTGTTCAAATATGCCAACTAATTCTAAAATGCGTATGCAAAAGGAAAGCAACTAGACTTGTTGAAACAATTTTGAAAAAGAACAAAGTTGGATTACACACTTCACCTAATTTTAAGCCTTATCATAAAGTGACAGTAGTCATAAGAGTGTGATGTTGGCAAAAGTTGTTTCAATATATGACTTGAATAGAATAGAGAATTCAGAAATAGCTCCAAACATATGTAGTCAAAAGAATTTTTACAAGGTGCAAAAGCAATTCATAAAATGAGGATAATTACTTTTAACAAATCATACTGAAACAAATAGTTATGCATATCTGCAAAAAAAAACCTTGACATATACCATTAATAATACATCAAAAATGTAAAGGAAAATGAATCAAAATAGATCTATCTGTTAAATGTTAAACTTTAAAATTCTAGGAAATAAACATAGAAAACATGCACACGATGATGTATTGTGCCTTTAAAAATGAAAAACTTCTGCTCTTCAAAATATAGGGCTAAAAATATAAAGTATAATTCACAGAAAATATAAATTTTAATCCACAGATAGGGAGATAATATTCAAAAATAAATAGATATAAAAGGATTTGTATCTATAATGTATCGAGAACTCTCAAACTCATTAAAATTTTTAAAACACTATAAAAATGCCAAACATTTGAATAGGCACTTTGTCATATGCAAGATAATTAGACATTAGGGAAGTGGAAATTAAAACCACAATGAGATAGCATTAAACACCTATTAGAGTTACTTTAAAAATATAGCATCATGTGCTGGTGTATGTGGAGCAACTGAAAATCTCATATATTATTAATGGAAGTGCAAATGGTACAACTAGTTTGAAAAAAATACAGTTTAGCAGCTTCCTATATAAATAAAATCTTACCATATAATCCAATAATCCACATGACATATATGCACACAGAAACAAAAAGCTTTGTTCAAAAAAAACTTGCATATGATTGTTTGTGATGACTTTATTTATAAACACTCAAAACTGGAATCAATGAAAATTAATGGGTGTTTGAATAAACAGACAGTATAGTATCTACAACAAAATAGATCACTCTTCTGCAATAATATAGTATTTTGGAAAGAAAGAATTGATTCACACAACAGCATGGATGAATCTTATAAAATAAGAAGAGAGTAGATGTAAAGACTACATAATGTATGATCAATTAATATGATATTCTAGAAAAGGCAAATTTATCACTGCAGTAAATAGAATGTTCATTGGCAATCACTGGGCAAGATATATAAAATTGCCTAAAGGTTTGAGTTTGACGAAAGAACTATATAGCATGATTATGTTGGAGGCTTTATAAATGTATACATTTATCAAAATTTCTAGGATTGCAGATAAAACAATGAACTTTACTGTTTGTAAATAATACATCAATAAACCAAAAATAAATAGCTATACAAAATGATCTCAGGCAAGATATCAATGGGGGGGGGAAGATAGATTATGAAAATAGTGAACAAAAACAAAAGTCAGAATGATTATATTAATATCAAATAAACTGCACTTTAAGCCAAAGTATTATTAATAAAAAATAAGTAGGGGTATATTATATTAAAAATGAAAAACACAGGGAAAATATGTGAAAGATTGTATAGCCTTAAAAGAGAGCTTGAAATATATGCAGAAAAACTTGACAGAATTGAATTTAGAAATAGAAGTTTTTAATTTTTATTTGGAGAGCTTTATTCACTTCCATCAGGAAAAAATGAGAGAAGTTTGAAACAAAATCAGTAAAGATGTTTTATTAGCCATCCTACATGATTATGCCCAATGACCTCTGCCTCTTTGTATTTGAAACCTCTTTTAATCACTTTAACTATTTTACTAGAATTTGTCTGTCTGACAAGTAGCATATGTACAAATGATAGTATGTTACTTCAAACTGGAATCAACCCAAATGTTATTCAACTAGTGTATAATTATGAAAGATTGTAGTTTTGACATCTGTGTCTTTCCCTCTCCTCTTAAATCTTCCTCTGAGTGAAGCAAGCTGCCAAATGTTATTCAACTAGTGTATAATTATAAAAGACTGTAGTTTTGACATGTCTGTCTTTCTCTCTCTCCTCTTAAATCTCATGCTGTGGATGAAGCAAGTGGCTATACTGGATGCAACCTTACATAAAATCACAAAAAGCAATGACAATGACAATGTGTCAACAAGGATTTAAAAAGGAATAGAAAATTTGAATTAACCTAGATTAATTAAATAAATTGAGTTCATACTTAGATGTCCTTATATGATAAAATCTCTGAGTCCAGAGGTCTTCACTGGTGAATTTTATCAAACATTAAGATAGAAATGATACCATATCCGTACAAACTATATAAGCCAGTAGAGAAAAGAGAAGTACTCGCTAAAGGAATTATTATTATAAAGGAATTATTATTTTAGTAGCAAGACTAGACAAATATATTACAGGAAATGAAGACTGCTATGCAATACCACTTATAAACATATGTAACAAATACCTGCCTTGCCCCATTTCAGTGCTCAAGCACCCCTCCACATTGTCCCCCCACTGCCACCAGAGCATGTACACAGCATGAACCATGTTGCCCCTTCCCTGATTAAACACTTGTGTTAGAATGTCCACATTGGAGTGTTGTTGACAACACGCTTGGAACACCTCAGCCCCTCCAGCAAACCAGGTGCTTAACCTGAAATGGTCAGAGAACAAAGTTGTAGGCCCGGTACTATTCCCCCAGGGATTGAGCATGCAGCTCGGGAGCGCTGAGCTGAAACTTGGCCTTCTGAAATCATCCAGAAATAAAGGGGGTTGACTGAACTGTCAACTCTTTTGACTCAGCTGTGTTACATTACAGTGAAACCCTCAAGGACATCAAAGAATAAAAATATTAAAACTCAATCGAAAGCCCAGAAATTTCAAGATTAAGGAAACATCAGCCCACACAGATGAGAAAGAACCAGTGCAAGAACTATGGCAACTCAAAAAGCCAGAGTGCATTCTTAACTCCAAATGACTACACTAGATCCCCAGCCATGGTTTTCAGCCAGGCTGAAATGGCTGAAATGATGGACATGGAATTCAGAATCTAGATAGCAATAAAGATCATCGAGATTCAGGAGAAAGTAAAAAACTAATCCAAGAAATCTAAGGAATCCAATACAATGATAGAAGAGCTCAAAAACGAAGTAACCATTTTAAGAAAGAACCAACTGATCCAATAGAGCTGAAAAACTCACTACAACTATTTTATAATGCAATCAAAAATATTAACAGCACAATAGATCAAGCTGGGGAAAGTATCTCTGAGCTCAAGGCTGATTCTTCAAATCTACTAAGTCAGACAAGAATAAGGAGAAAAGAATGAAAAACAATGAACAGAAACTCTGAAAAACATGGGATTGTGTAAAGAGACCAAACCTATGAATCATTGGTGTCTCTGAGAGGGAGAGCAAGCAAATGGGAAAACTTATTTGCAGATACTGTTCATGAAAATTTCCCCAACCTTGCTAGAGTGTTCATCATTCAAATTCAGAAAACTCTTGTGAAATACTGTACAAGACAACCATCCCCAAGATGTAGTCATCAGATTTTTCTTGATCATTTTGAAACAAAAAATACTAAAGGCAGCTTGAGAGAAGGGGCAGATCATGCACAGAGGAAACCCATAAGGCTACAGTGAACCTATCAGAAGAAATCTTACATGCCATAAGACATTGGGTGCCAATATTGAGCACTCTTAAAGAAGGAATTTCCAACAAGGAATTTCATATCCAGCCAAAGTAAGCTTCATAAGTGAAGGAGGAATACAATCCTTTTCAGACAAGCAAAATTCTAAGGGAATTTGTTACCACCAGACCTGCCTTACAAGAAACCCTTAAGTGAGTGCTAAACTGGAAACAAAAGACCATTACTGGCCACCACAAGAACACACTTAAGTACATAGACACTTAAAGCAACTACACAATCAAGGTTGCACAACAACCAGCTAAAAACATGCTGGCAGGATTAAATCCATGCATATCAATATTAAGTTTGAATGTAAACAGGCTACTTACCCCACCTAAAAGGCACAGAGTAGAAAATTGAATAAATAAGCAAGACCCAATTGTATGCTGTCTTCAAGAGAACGATCTCCCATTCAATGACACTGATAGGCTCAAAGTAAAGTGATGGAAAAAAATCTATCAAGCAAACAGAAAACGAAAAAGAGCAGAGGTTACTATTCTAATTTAAGACAAAATAGACTTTAAACCAACAATGATTAAAAAAGACAAAGAAGGGCATTACATAATGTTAAAGTGTTCAATTCAAAGGAAGGACTTAACTATCTTAAATATATATGCACCCAATACTGGAGCACCCAGATTCATAAAACGAGGTCTTAGAGACCTACAAAAACACTTAGATAATCACACAGTAAGAGTGGGAGACTTCAACATGCCACTGATAATATTAGATAGATCATTGAGGCAGAAAACTAGCAGATATATTTGGGACCTAAACTCAACACTTGACCCAATGGACCTAAAAGACATCTAGAGAATGCACCAAACAACAAAATATACATTTTTCTCATCTGCACATGGCACATACTCTAAAATTGACCACAAGTTGACCATAAAACAATTCTCAACAACTTTCAAAGAAGCAAAATCATACCAGCCACAATCTTGGATTAAAGAGCGATATAAATAGAAAGCATTGCTAACATGATCTCTCAAAACTATGCAATTACATAGAAATTAAACAACCTTCTTCTAAATGAGTTTTGGGTAAACAATGCAATTAAGGCAAAAATAATGAAATTTTTGAAACTAATGAAAATAAAGATACAACATACCAGAATCTCTGGGACATAGCTAAAGCAGATACAATTTCATTGTTTACCCAAAACTCATTTAGGTGAAGGTTTTTTAATTTCCATGTAATTGCATAGTTTTGAGAGGCCATGTTAGTAATGCTTTCTATTTATATTGCTCTGTAGTCCAAGATTGTGGCTGGTATGATTTCTGTTTTTTGAAAGTTAAGAGAAAAGCTTATAGTGCTAAACACACACATTTTCTAACTATACATTTCTTTTTATATATTTCTATAATATATATTAAATATATATATTTCTAACATGTATATACATACATACATACAACAACCTCACATCACACCTAGAGAAACTAGAAATACAAGAGCAAGCCAACTCCAAAGCTAGCAAAACAGAAGAAAATAACCCAAAACATAGCTGAACTGAATGAAATTCAGTGAAACCAAAATTTGTTATTTGAAAGAATAAATAAGACTGATAGACTGCTAGCTAGAATAATAAGAAGAAGAAAAAAGAGGAAAGATCCAAATAATCACTATCAGAAATGACAAAGGAGACATTACCACCAACCCCACAGTAATATAAAACAACCCTCAGAGACTATTATGAACACTTCTATACACACAAACTAGAAAACTCAGAAGGGGATAAATTCCTTCAAACATATGATATCCCAAGTGTGAGCCAGGAAGAAATTGAAACCCCATGCTCATCAGTAATGAGTATGAAAATTGAATCAGTAATAAAAAGCCTACCAACCTGAAAAAAATTCCTGGACTAGACGATTCACAGCTAAATTCTACCCATTGTATAAAGAATCCTACTGAAACAATTCCAAAAACAAATGAAGAGGAATAGGGACTTCTTTCTAACTTATTCTGAGGCCAGCATTATTCTTGTACCAAAATCTGGCAGAGACACAACAAAAAAGGAAAACTTCAGGCCAATATCTCTGATGAACACAGATGCAAAAAGCCTGAACAAAATACTTGCAAACCAAATGCAGCAGCACTACTAAAAACTAATCTATCATGATCAAATAGGCTTTATTCCTGGGATGCAAGTTTTGTTTAATATATGCAAATCAATAAATGTAATATATCACATAAAGAGAACTAAAAGCAAAAACCATAATATATCTTAATAGATGAGAAAAAGATTTTAGATAAATTCAAACATTTCTTCATGTTAAAACCCTCAGCAAACAAGACATTGAAGGGACATACCTCTAAAAAATAAGAACCACCTCTGACAAATCCACAACCAATATCATACTGAATAAGGAATCCAATAAAATGAACTGAAACCATTCCCCTTGAGAACTAAAACATGACAAGAATGCCCACTGTAACCACTCCTATGCAACATAGTACTGGAAGTTCTAGGCAGACCAATCAGACAAGAGAAAGAAATAGAAGATATCCAAATAGGAAGAAAGGAATTCAAACCATCTCTCTTCACAGATGATATGATGTTATGCCTAGAAAACCCCATAGTCTCTGCCCAAAAGCTCTTAGATCTGATAAACAACTTCAGAAAAATTTCAGGATACAAAATAATTACTCAAAAAACAGTATTATTACAATATACCAACAACATCCAAGCTGAAAACCTAATCAACAATACAATCCCATTTACAATAGCCATAGAAAAAAATTAAATACCTGGGAATGCAGCTAGTCAGGGAAGTTAAAGATCTCTACAAGAATTACAAAATATTGCTGAGAGAACTCAGACATGACACAATCAAATGAGAAAGCAGTCCATGATCGTGGACAATAAGAATCAACATTGTTACAATGGTCATATTGCCCAAAGCAATTTGCAATTCAATGCTATTCCTATAAAACTACCAATGTCATTTTTCACAGAATTAGAAAAAACTACTCTAACGTTTACAAGGAACCAAAAAAAAATCTTGAATAGCCCAAGCAGTCCTAAGCAAAAAGAACAAAGCCAGAGGTAGCACACTGTCTGACTTCAAATTATACTGCAAGGTTACAGGAAAAAAAAAAAAATATCATGGTACTGGTATTAAAAACAGCTATGCAGATCAATGGAATAGGATAGAGAACACAGAGATAGAGCCTCACATCTACAACCATCTGAACTTTGACAAAGTTGAGAAAACAAGTAATGGAGAAAGGACTCCCTATTCAATAAACGGTTCTGGCTAGCCATATGCAGAAGACTGAAACAGGATCCCTACTTTTCAACATATATAAATACCAATTCATGATGGATTAAAAAAAATCTGACATGTAAAACCTCAAACTATAGGTATAGAGTTTATATAGTTTTATAGTTTACGTAAAACCATAAAAACCCCAGAAGGAAACCTAGGAGATACAATTCTGGACATAGGCTCTGATAAGGATTTCATAACAAAGACCCCAAAAGCAATTGCAACAAAATCAAAAAGTGACAAATGTGATCTAAATAAACTAAAGAGCTCTGCACAGCAAAAGAAACTATCAACAAAATACATAGAAAGCTTACAGAATGGTTGAAAATATTTGCGAACTATGGATCTGACAAAGGCCTAATATCCAGAGACTATAAAGGAATTTAAATGATTGAACAAGCAAAAAACAAATAACCCCATTAAAAAGTGGGCTGAGTATATGAGCAGAAAATTCTCAAAAGAAGACATGCATGTGGCCAAGAAGCATACAAAAAAGTGCTCAACATCACTGATTATTAGAGAAACACAAATCAAAATCACAATCAGCTACCATCTCACACCAAACAGAATGGCTATTATTAAAAAAACAAAACAAAACAAAACAAACAATAACAGATACTGGTGAGGTTGTGGAGAAAGGGAAATGATTTTGCACTGCTAGTGGGATTGTAAGTTAGTTCAGCCACAGTGTGTGGGAAAGCAGTTTGGAGATTTCTCAAAGAACTTAACCCAGAACTACCATTCGACCCAGAAATTCCATTACTGGCTATATACCCAAGGGAATATGAATCATTTTACCGTAAAGACACATACATGCACATGTTCATTGCAGCACTATTCACACTAGCAAAGACAAGGAATCTACCAAAATGCCCATTAATTGTAGACTGAATAAAGAAAATGTGGTACATATGCACCATGGAATACTATGCAGCCATAAAAAGATCAAGATCATGTCCTTTGCAGCAACATGGATAGATCTGAAGGCTACTATCCTATGTGAACTAATGCAGGAACAGAAAACCAAACACCGCATGTTCTTACTTTTAAGTGGGAGCTAAACAGTGAGTACACATGGACATGAAGAAGGGAAACATAAACACAAAGGCCTACTTGAGGTTGGAGGGTGGGAGAAGAGTGAAGTTTGAAAAACGATCTAATGTGTACTACACTTGTTAACTGTGTGATGAAATAATCTGTACATCAAACCCCTGTTAACATGCAGTTTACCCATGTATCAAGGCTGCCATGTACCTCGATTCTATAATAAATGTTGGAAAGGAAAAAACAATTCTTATCATTATATAGACACATCAAGTCTAGCAGTATGTAAAAAGAATTATGCATCATAGCTAATTGAATTTTATCCCAGAAATGAAAGGCTGGTTACCAGTTGGAAATAACAAATCCAAAAATATTAAAAATAAAAAAGTAATGTAACAATGCTTTTAATTTGATTAAAAAAGAAAAAAACAATTAAAAATGTCAGATGCTTAATAAAACTGTCTTCACAGAGACAATATGTTAATATTCAAAAGCTTGTAAAACACTGCTCGATGTCACTAGTCTTCAATAAATAGAAGTTAGAACTTCAATGAACTACAACTTCACAGTATAGGAATGATAAAAATTAAAACAGCTGAAAGTATTAATGACTCAGGCATTGTTACTGAGAATGCAAAATGGGATAACCACACTGCAAATGAGTTGGGGAGTTTCTTAGAAAGCTAATATACACTTACAATATGGTTACAAACCATCACACTTTTTGACATCTCTTCATTATAAATGAAGGCATCTGACCACAAAATGACTTTTGATTAATGTATTTTAATAGCATTATTCATATAGTCTAAAACTAGAAACAATCCAAACATTAACAGGTGAATGGGCAATTAAAATGTAGTATATCTGTACAGTGGATTACTATTCAGCCACAGCAAGGGAAAACTACTAATACACACAGAAACATGGATGAACCTCAAAAATGTCATGTTAATTGAAAAAAAATACAAAAGATGACATACCTCTTGACTCTGTGAATATAAATTTCCAAACAAAATAAACCTACAGTGATAGAAAGCAGATTAGTGTTTGCCTGAACTGTAGATATTTGGATTGAGCTGACTGCAATGGAGAATGAGGAAACTCGACGGGGTGATACAATTGATATACCTTAAGTGTGATTTTGATTACATGATTTTATTAACTGACCAAGAGTTAAGATGTAAATTTTAAGTGATTTAATTTTATTTTATGTAAATTGTATCCAAATAAATCTGTTAAAATCACTAGATTTTAAAAAGGATATGTTGAACTACACAAAATTTAAGAATTAAGTAAAAGACAACATTAATAAAGTGAGTATGTAAGACAAGTCACAGACTGGTAGGTTTCCCAATAGCCATATATGAAATCAACATTGTATCCATAATAGGTAAATCATTCATACAAATCAATAAGAAAAAAACAGTCAGTCTAATAAATATTTTAGGGGGCATTTGTTAAAAAAGAATTTACAAATGTTCTGTCAGTGAAATATACTTGACATTATCTGTGATCAGAGATAGTCAAATTACAACCAAAATATTATTCTACTGTATTCCCCTCCCATCAAAATGCCTAATTTTTTTTTTTTTTTTTTTTTTTTTGCAGGCAATCTGGGTGTTATGAAAGATGTAGACCAACAGAAACACTCATACCTTTCTGGTGACAATAAAACTTTGTACATTTATTTTGGAAAACCCTATTTTAGTGCCTTATAAAACTGAGCGTTAGATAATTATGGCCCAGATGCTCCAACAAGAAGTGTATACTTAAGAAATGAATGCCTGTGTGCACCAGAAGACATGCACAGACAGGCATGATTATAACAACTTTATTCATAACAGACCTGAATTGCATCAAATGTTCAACAAGTGAATAGATAAACAAATTGTGCTATATATTAATAGGAAGGAATACTACTCAGAAAAAAAATAGGCAAACTGCAGACAACATTTTAAAATATATTGAGTTAAATGAGATACAGAAAAGTACATACTGCATGATACAATTTATATGAAATTCAAAGACAAGCAAATGAATCTATGGTGATAGATCTGGAAGTCAGTAACTGAAAAAGAGCATGAAAGTATCTTGGGTCAGGGCAATGCTAGGTGTCTTGAGAAACATAGTAATTTCCTTGGTGTACAGAATTGTAATATATCATCAAGCCCAAGAATATGTCTTATTCAGTAACAATAACAAAACAAGTAAAAAAACTATGTGTTAAAAGACTATGTATAGGTTTAAGAAAATTACTCTATATGAGAAAATAGACCTTTTATCCAACTTAACACTTTCCCCCAAAAAGGATAAAGTGAGTAAGAAAGGAAATAGAAAGCCTTTTAAAAACTTTCATCCCTGAACCTAACATTCAAAATTGATAAGATTATATTTATATAGAATATGTTCTGAAAACAGATATATTTAAGTATCTGATTAATTTTTTATTTATGAGGTAGTCAGATTAAAATTTGACAAATGTAAAAATTTACTATAAAATAGAAAAGTATCATAAGTGTATTATAGATTTTATCAAAAATATTACTACCATTTTAGAGGAACTCTAACTGTTGAATCAGGAAGTAATTAAGCTTTTTTCTATATTGTCTGGTGTTCACTTGCTTTGATTGAAAGCTAACAATTCATATTCATTTCCTTTCATTAGTTTTAGATACATCTATTAATTTATAATTTTTTCTATGCAACCAATAGGTCCTATAAAAATTTATTTTTGTTAATGTTACATTAGAGAAAATTAAATATAAATTATTTCAAAAGCCTTCCCTTTTGAATGCTTTCTATAATTATCATTTACATAATGATCACTTTGTCATTCAAATAAATTGAGAGTCATAAAGATTGCCTTTAAAGAAGAATTGTAAAATTGGTTCCAATAGATATGATTCATATTATGAATCTTTGAGAAATGGTTAGAAATAAAAATAAGGTAAAAGACATACTTTCAACCTCATTGCCATATATTTCATGAACTGTAAGAGAACAAATTTATTGGGGCTATAGGCAACTTAAATAAATATATAACTAAAAATGACTCATTGAAGAAATGCGTAATAGACGCTTTGAATTGAACCACAACTAATACATTTATTCACAGAATAATTTGTTTGAAATGGCCTTTATATTGGGCAAGAGGAAAGTCTATTTATGAATGCAAAAACCTAAAACTGTTCAATAAATTATCAGCTTCATTTTGTAATTCCATAGTTGGCTTCTTTCTCTTCTATTCTTTTAATTCAATACAAATTTTGACTTTGGAAGAAATATTCACCTTAGTTTGATTGATAATTTGAAACACTATATTCAAGGAAACACTGAGAAATGTAATACTATAGTCTTTTTTTTTCTGGATTCTTTGTGACAGAAAGATAAAGGAAAATAAATTACTAGGGGAGGTGAATAATAACCTTGTCAAAATGAACATGGGAAATGAAGATACTTGTAAAGTTGTGCTTTTATTTGAATTATGTATATAAAAACGAAAGATGAATTTCTTACAAATGGTTTATTTTTAACACATGAAGTGAAAATTCTATAATTTACACTTTATATAGACAAGTAGAGCCCATTATTGCCTGCATTTGTGCACTATTTCCAGTATGAAAAGAGCAAGAACACACTTGCAATTTAGAAATCCTGTAAGGAAATGAAATTTGAGGGCAAAACTTAGGGAAATCTCATTGTGAGCTATGGTAATAGCATTTTTTTCTGACAAATCTAAAGTGTCTCAAAGGAATGATGAAATCACACACACTTGTTTCTACTAGATCACGGATTACAATTTTGGTCAGCATATGATGGGGACGAAGTGGTTCAATATAAGAGGGAGCACGATGATGTCGGGCTGAAAGAACCTAAGCGAGGAGGCTTAGTCTGCAGCACACTTGAGACAGTGTCATGGGAAGTACTCTGAAAGAGTTGTGTGAACTTGATAGGAGAACCAGTTTCACGCTCTGAGCTTGATAGAGGTTAAGACTTTCTGGATTCTGCAGTTACATTTTTGTAGGTATTTTAGATACTAGATATGTAAAATAGTTATACAGCAGTAAAATTTGTTTTTCTTATTTCTCTCTTTCTTCATACCTGTAATGAAAGGCATATGGAATTTGTATGTTAAATTTTTGGAATTAAAAGAAATTGGTGATTCACCAGCATGCTTAACTTTCATGGATAAATACTGTAATTTGTCTTTAAGGTGTATTCTCTTCACCCACACACTAATTAAAAAGATTTAGAGACTGTTTTTCATAATCCTAGCTTTCACATACCCTATGCATGAAAATTTATTTTTCATACTTCAGAAGTAAATTGAACTGTATGAGTAGGTCAATAGTTCTTCCATAAGCATTTCCTGTCAGGAAATTTAGACTAAAGTGTGGACTGAGGCTGAAGGATATACAGGTCTCATGCTCTTTTGAAATCACACTGAAGAAATGCTATACATTTGTCTTGGAAAAGTACTACCGAGTCATTGCCGCTGCTTCAGTTAAATAAGTAATACACTGGAGATTGTACTTTGTAGATCAATTCAGAACGTAAAAATTTGCCTTCCAGGTTTATTGATATAATTAATATCTTGCTAAATAGAGAGACAATTTAGGCAAGATTCTTAGACATAATTCAGATCAGACTACTTTGAGTATCTGAACAGGCCATTGAGACTTCTTCCCAATAAACAGCATTCATTTACACATCTGAGCATATATATAAGCTCAGGTGTTTTGCAAACTCTGCATTAAATAGCCAGAGTTCTCCAGGAGTAACAGAACGAGTAGGATGTGCATAGACATAGACATTGATATACATAGACATTGATTTATTTTAAGTAATTGGTTTACGTGATTATAGAGGCTGGCAAGTCCAAAATCTGCAAGGTGGGCAGACACTGTCAGGCCATCCCAGTAGAAATGATGTTGCAGTAGAAGTCTGAAGTCCATCTGCTTGCAGAATTCCTTCTTGCTCATGGGACGTCAGTCTTTTTGTTCTATTCAGGCTTTCAGATGATTGCATGAGGCTTACCCACATTATGGAGCGCAATCTGCTTCACTTAAATCTACTGATTTAAATGTTAATCTCACTTAAAAATGCCCTTACAGAAGCCTACAGAATGTTTGTCCAAATATTTGAGCATTGTGGTCCAGATGCACTGACACATAAAATTAACCATCACAAGTCCACCCCATTGTCCTTCTGGCATCCATATGCATCTCCTTAAACCATATTTAATCTCTAAAAAAGGACAATAACAAGGTCATACTTCCACTTAACATGAGACAACCGGCCTGCATACAACTGAAAATGCACTAGCAATACCTAAATACTATTATTTAAATCAATACACATTGTGTTACATGATAAGGGAATAATAGCGGAAGTAAAGCAATGTTTGCTTAATATATGTACACAAACAATTGTAACTGGTTACTTGGTGTAGCTGATATTTCTAAATACATTCTTCCACTACTGTATTCCTTCTTCCATCTGTATTCCTTTTCCCCTCAGCAAACCCCTCAGCTGATTGTATAATGTAATGCTAGATAAGCTATTTCTCAGTTCTCTCAGAAAAATAAGTGATGTCTCCCTCTAATAATAGTATAAAATGATAATGAATATAGGCCACATAAGGACATGTTTCCTGCTCTCATTCAGCCTTCTGAGTAATTGTAAAATTAAACATTAAACACATAAACATATATATAACTACACAATTAAAGTGTTCTTAATAAAAATAAAATGAAGTGCCTAATTAAATGGAGAGTTAGGGAACACTCAGTCAATAACACTTAAGATGAAATAGGAGTTGAATGGGAATTAGGTAAAGAGTTAAGAAGGAAAACATTATTAGTAAAGTGAGCCACATAAAAGAAGATCTTATTACAGAAAACACTTTATCACATTCTAGAAACTGTTATATTTGTACGCATGTATATATATGGAAGCTAGCAAAGAAAGAGAGAAGAATACTTTGGGATGATGTTGGAGAAGTAGACAAGGGCCAAATATTGCTGGACCCTGAGATTCAGTTTGAATAATGGAGTTTTAATAATTAAATAATGCAAGAAAAGCCACTGAGGATTTTTAAGCTGAGGGAAGAAAGTGTAGGCCACATATCACTCTGGCTATCATGTGGGAAAATGGAATTTGTTAAGGAAGACAGTAAAACGATTCTATTAGTTAAGATAATGCTAGCTGGTTGTAATGACTATTTTGCATGCCGACTTGGCTAGGCCATATAGTATCCAGTTATTTAATAAAAAACAAATTTACAGCTGTGTGTGGTCGCTCACACCTATAATCCCAGCACTTTGGGAGGCCAAGGCGGTGCGGATCACCTGAGGTCAGGAGTTTGAGACCAGACCGGCCAACTTGGTGAAACCCCGTATCTACTAATAATACAAAAATTATTCAGGCATGGTGGCAGGCGCCTGTAGTCCCAGCTACTTGGGAGGCTGAGGCAGGAGAATCACTTGAACCAGGGAGGTGGCAGTTGCAGTGAGCCAAGATCATGCCGTTGCGCTCCAGCCTGGGCGACGAGAGCAAGACTTTGTCTCAAACAAACAAATAAACAACAACAACAACAAAAACAAAGTTGTGTGTTGTTGAAATGGTATTACATAGATGTGGTTAACAGCTACAATTAGTTAACTTTAAGTAGAGGAGATTACTCTCATTACTGTGTTGGACCTCATCCAATTATTTGAAGGTCTTAAAAGCAACAGCTGAGGTTTCCTAGAAAGGAAGAAATTAGCCTCATGACTGCATTGTAAAATCTTTCCCAAGTTTCCAGCCTGCCTGCCTGCTGTACAGATTTTGAACTTGCCAGTTCCCATGATTATCTGAGACAATTCCTTAAAACAAATCACACATACACAAACACCCCTCCTATTGGTTCTGTTTTTGTGAGGAACTCTGATTGATACTCCAGGTATCAATTAAAACTATCTGTGAATAAACACAAAAACAAATTTGTTTCTAAAATAACCATTTAATGTGGTTGTTCCTGGTTCACAGTTTTCCTACTAGTGTTGATTCAGAATCCAGATTTTTTTTTATTGTGTGCAATATAATTCCCTAAAGTAGTTCACAAAGAAGTCACCGCTTCTGAAGCTTGAGGCCCCAACCACAGAGAGTTTTGTTTGCTGGTTTGTTTGTTTTGTTTTTATTTCTAGTAGATTTGATTGGCGATGATCTTTTTTTTTTTTTGTCAGGTTTGTCGAAGATCAGATAATTGCAGGCGTGTCATCATATTACTGCATTCTGTATTCTGTTTCATTGGTCTATGCATCTATTCTTGTACCAGCACCGTGCTATTTTGGTTACTGTAACCCTGTAGTATAGTTTGAAGTCAGATAGCGTGATGCCTCCAGCTTTGTTCTTTTCGCTTAGGATTGCGTTGGCAATTTGGACTCTTTTTTTGCTCCATATGAGTTTTAAAATCGTTTTTTCTAGTTCTGTGAAAAATATCAATGGTAGTTTAATTGGAATAGCATTGAATCTATAAATTGCTTTGAGCAGTATGATCATTTTAATTATGTTGACTTTTTCTATCCATGAGCATGGAATGTTTTTTCACTTGTTTGTGTCATCTCTGATTTCTTTGAGCAGTGGTTTGTACCTACATGCAGCCAACAAGCATTTGAAAAAAAAAGCTTAGTATCACTGATCATTAGAGAAATGCAAATCAAAACCACAATGAGACACCATCTCACACCAGTTGAAATGACTATTATTAAAATATCAAAAAATAACAGATGCCGGCAAGGTTGTGGAGAAAAATGAACGCTTATACACTGTTTTGTTTTGGTTTTTATTGTTGTTGTTTGTTTTTTGTTTTGTTTTGTTTTCCGAGATGAAACCTCACTCTGTTACCCAAGCTGGAGTGCAGTGGCACGATCTCGGATCCCTGCAAGTTCCGTCTCTGGGGATCAAGCAATTATCCTGCCTCAGCCTCCCAAGCAGCTGGGACTATAGGCCCATGCCACCATGCCCGGCTAATGTGTGTGTGTGTGTGTGTGTGTGTGTGTGTTTAGTAAAAATGGGGTTTCACCATGTTGGCCAGGCTGGTCTCGAACTCCTGACCTCATGTGATCTGCCTGCCTTGGCCTCCCAAAGTGCTGGGATTACAGGCATGAGCCACTGCACCTGGCCATACACTGTTGATGGGACTGTAAATTAGTTCAGTCATTGTGGAAGACAGTGAGGTGGTTCCTCAAAGACCTAAAGACAGAAATACCATTTGTCTCAGCAATCCCATTACTAAGTATATACCCAGGGGATATAAATTATTTATTCTATTCATATTATAAAGACACATGCACGCATATGTTCATTGTAGTACTATTCACAATAACAAAGACATGGAACCAAACCAAATGCCCATCAGTGATAGACTGTATAAAGAAAATGTGACACATATACACCATGGAATACTATGCAGCCATAAAAAAGAAGGGAACCATGTTCTTTGCAGGGACAGGGATGGAGCTGCATGCCATTATCTTGAGCAAACTAACACAAGAACAGAAAACCAAGTACTGCATGTTCTCACTTATAAGTGGGAGCTAAATGATGAGAACACACGGACACACAGAGGGGACAACACACACTGGGGTCTATAAGAGGGTGAAGGATAGGAGGAAGGAGAGGATCAAGAAAAATAACTAATGGATACCAGGCTTAATAACTGGGTGATGAAATAATGTGTACAACAAACCCTTATGACACACATTTACCTATGTAACAAACCTGAAGAGTTTGCATATGTACCTCTGAACTTAAATGTTACAAAAACATCAAATGTACTGCAATTGTTTTCCCTAGAAGGATTCAAAGATTCATAGAGGGCATGCATCAGAACAATCTAGACTACACGAAAGAGGCAAAATTCCACAGCCCCAGTCTTGTTCTACTGAATTATAATGTCTGGTAGTACAGGCTAAGATATCATATTTCTAACAATCTCCCCATATAATTGTGTGCCTTAAAATATTAGATGAAGTAGGCTAAGTCACAGGGAAGTGATACAGATTCAAATAAAAAGAATGCATACTTATTTTGAAACAAGCAATTATATCAAAATTTCAAAGAATAACTAATTTCTCACTTAGCACTGCTTCAAAGTAGACTCATGTTTATTATCTATTAGGCGAAAATATTTGAGGGCGGTATCAGTCTCATCAATAAACAGGTCATAGAGATTGTAAGCATTCTCACCTTTTGTACATTTTTTGAGATTATGGAAATTTACAGTTTATGTAACAAAAAATAGAAAAAAAAATAAAGCTCAGTAATATTTCCAATTGACCACTGTTGGACAGGTAGAGAAAATAAGGCACAAAAACCATAAGTAGATAAAAATAAACATACGACTGTATCTTTACAAGGAATAACTTGCCATAAGTTATTGTATCCTTTCTGAGGTACAAATGCATATTGACAGAAGACAGTAGTTTACTTCTTTAATACTGTACAGTCTATAAAACAAAACTTCACAGAATTGAAAAATGGTCTCATTCACTAATATTAAGAATTAGAATAAGTCCCCAGCTATCTTTATCTTTAACAATTATATTAATTCCAAACTACTTTATAGTACAAAAGTTGTATGCAGTTCCAGACTATCTAAGCAGTCTTGGAGTTTAGTTTATTTTGTTGTTGTTGTTGTCTGTTTGTTTTTAATATGATCACCTTTACTTTTCCTAAATCTAGAAGAGAAATGCACAAAGTTGTAGTGGGCCTTGTATCTTATGCTTGTGGAAATTACTGTTGAATGTCTAGTGTCCTCACTCACCCTGCTTTAGTACCAGGCAATGCAATTCCATTGCATTCGGGAAATGCTGGAGAGACCTCGATCTCAGAGAGGTAAAACCCCACCAGGGTCCCAGGTGATGAATCATACTTTGTCAAAGCAGTAATAATCCGACTCCATTTCATCGGTGCTTAGTCTAAGGATGTTCTTATAATTCAGTGCTAGTCATGAGAAGAAATCAGCTGAAGAATCTAGTATCAGTTCATTCTCCCACTGCTATAAAGAAATACGTGAGACTGGGTTACTTATAAATAAAAGAGGTTTAATTGGCTCTGCAGGCTGTCCAGGAAGCATGATGCTGGCATCTGCTTAGCTTCTGGGGAGGCCTCAGGAAACTTACAATCATGGCAGAAGGCAAAGGCAGAGCTGGCACTTCACAGGGCTGGAGCAGCAAGGGCTGGGGGAGGTACCATACAGTTTTAAACAACCAGATCTCATAAGAACTCACTCACTATTATGAGAACAGCACCAAGGGGGAATGGGGCTCAACTATTCATGAGAAATCGACTCCATGATCCAATCACCTCCCACCAGGACCAACCTCCAACACTGGGAATTACAATTCAACATGAAATTTGGGCTGGGACACAAATCCAAACCATATTAGACTTTTATCACCTACTAGGTAGACAAAACATAGGTTTTTCTTCTGTTCTCATGCCACAGTTATCAACACGAGAAGTTTCTGTGACTAAATGTGTGGAGATTTCTCTCTATTCACAAGCAAGCAAGCAATTTTACAGCAGTTATCAGCTGGCAGCTCCTGATCCAGTTCAATTCTGATGCTGCCTACCTGAAGATTATGTCAGATCTCCACAGCTTGAGAGCTCAGTCCCACAAGACTGCCCCCAGTTCCTTCACCAGTCACAAGTCCAGACCCTTGGAACTTGTGATCTATTGCTTCAAGTTGGAGTTCCCATGACCTTCTCTTTAGGCTCTATTAATTTGTTAAAGTGTCTCAGAAAACCCAGAAAAACATCTGTTTACATTTACCCTTTTATTATCAATAACATTTTAAAGGATACAAATAAACAGCCATATGGATAAATATATAGGGAGAGGTCTGGAAGGGTCCTGAGCACAGGAGCTTCTGTCTCACGGATTGGGGGCGTGCCACCCTCCTGGCACATATGTGAGCTCTTGTTCACCTTTCTGTAAGCCTTCACAAGTTCAGCTGTCCAGAAGCTCTCCATCCCCCATTCTCTTGGGCCTTTTAAGAAGACTTCCATGGAGAGGTATGACTAAATTATGGACCACCATGTCAAAATGTGGTTGGATGAAATGAGTGTGATCTAATACTGAGTGGAAAACCCAGCAAGGCCTGTCTGCCCAGATTCTTCTTGGACCCTCTGTGCAGCATTCTTTTCTATAGGACTTGGAGCAGGACCCCTCCTGAAATGGGGATCTTATGACCCAAAATAGGACAAAGTAGTTCAGTGTATTAGGGTTCTCCAGAGGGACAGAACTAATAGGATATATGTATGTATCCTATTAGTGAGATATGTATCTATATATCCTATATATATCCTATATATGAAAGGGAGTTTATAAAGGAGAATTTACTCACACAATCACAAGGTGAAGTCCCACGGTAGGCTGTCTGCAAGCTAAAGAGCTAAGAAGCCAGCACAAGTCCCAAAACTTCAGAAGTAGGGAGGCGGACAGTGCAGCCTTCAGTCTGTGGCTGCGGGCCTGAGAGCCCGCAGAAAACTGCTGGTGTGAGTCCAAGATTCCAAGGTCAAATAACCGTCTGACATCCAAGGGCAGGAAGAATGGACAGAAGCATACAGCACAGGGCCTGGTGTGGTGGCTCATGCCTGCAATCCCAGCGCTTTGGGAGGCTGAGGCGAGCGGATCACCTGAGATCAGGAGTTTGAGACCAACCTGGCCAACATGGTGAAACCCCATTACTACTAAAGTACAAAAATTAGCCCGGTGTGGTGGTGCATGTCTATTGTCCCAGCTACTAGGGAGGCTGAAGCAGGAGGATCACTTCAACCTGGGAGGCAGAGGTTGCAGTGAGCCACGATTGCACCACTGCACTCCAGCCTGGGTGACAAACAAACAAACAAACGAAAAACGCATACAGCATGGGAGAAAGGTGAAAGCCAGAAGACTCAGCAAGCCAACTTATCTCACCTTCTGCCTGCTTTGTTCTAGCCGTGCTGGTAGCCGATTGGATGCTGCCCACCCACATTAAGAGTGGGTCTTCCCCTCACAGTCCACTGACTCAAATGTTAATCTCCTCTGGCAACACCCTCACAGACACAATACTTTACCAGCTATCTAGGCATCTTTCAATCCAATCAAGTTGACAACTAATATTAACCATCACACTAGAAGAATTTCTTTATGAGCAGCTCTAAGACACAAATTCAGGAGATTAGGGTGTATTTTTAGCTTCTATGGCCTGCCTTGAGGAGAAAAAGGAACAGGTAAAAGAGGGGCAGGAGGAGGTCAGAGAGAGGTTCTGTTTTCCGAGATTGCTTCCGGGGCCTAACGCATCCTAAGGTTATAAGCAAAGATCATCTTTCACCTTTATTGTTCTGAAGCTGTCCCAAAGCTGCTTCAGGACTGAAAAACAAAAGGCCAAATAGTTTAGCAAAAGATCTTCTTATTGTTTTAGTCACTTAGGAAATAATAGAGGCTATGGGAGTTATAAGCCAGGAACTGTGGATGAAACAAATATTTCTTTATCATAATATTACACCTACTGAAAAAATACTTTGCACAGCAGCACTTCCGAGGTGCCCGTCTTTATGCCCTGCCCTTCCTTACTACCACAGGCACTAAAGTGAGGGTTTATAACCTATGCATTTTGAGTACCAGGTCAAAAAATGACAGAGATTTGATTGTCCCTTGCCATTGAAACCAAAAATGTCACCAACTTCCAGACTTTGTGTGAAGGGAATAATACATTTTCTTATGGTTTGTGACAGTGTTGGCTTTTTTGTGAAAAGGTTTATGAAATTTTATACTAGTGCTAATATACTAACAATGTTAATTCAAAGATTATCTGATCTGTTGTTCAGAATCTTAAAATTCCATGACTATGTAAAGATAGTAGGGCTGGCCCGGCGCGGTGGC
Source organism: Pan paniscus (assembly GCF_029289425.2). Lineage (NCBI taxonomy): Eukaryota > Metazoa > Chordata > Mammalia > Primates > Hominidae > Pan > Pan paniscus. The sequence continues at coordinate 89,497,144 of NC_073253.2, read as the reverse complement.
TAACGCCTGTAATCCCAGCACTTTGGGAGGCCGAGGTGGGTGGATCACGATGTCAGGAGATCGAGACCATTCTGGCTAACACGGTGAAACCCCGTCTCTACTAAAAATACAAAAAAAATAGCTGGGCGTGGTGGCGGGCGTCTGTAGTCCCAGCTACTCGGGAGGCTGAGGCAGGAGAATGGCGTGAACCTGGAAGGGGGAGCTTGCAGTGAGCCGAGATAGCGCCACTGCACTGCAGCCTGGGCGACAGAGCGAGACTCGTCTCAAAAAAAAAGATAATAAGGCTGAGCACTTGGTCTCAAACTGGACATTTGGGGCTAAGGTCAGAAGAGAACCTGCCTAATGTAGTTAAGCTAGCCACATATCATCAGCAGTCAGAGTTTAGCTAGATGGGGTTGTTTTTGTGGAGCAAACGCATTTTAATGCCAGCAAAGTTATGAAAATTTTTGGCTTCACTACATGAAATCTATTAGGGAATTTTTCACTTGAAAATATTGGCTAGGTATTTAGCCTTTAATGTGGAAGTTAGCCATCAACAAAGTAAAATATAAAGCCCACTGCAGGCAGCATTCCTTGCCAAAAACATCTAATTTTTGTCATGGGACATGATCAACAATCTTTGGTTAGAGGGAATATTAATTATTTGGGCCCACATCATGCAGAGATAATTTAGTCCTTCACAAAGCAACTTCTGTTGTTGTATATAAAGCCCTTTGGCAGCAATAATAGGTCTATTTCACACAATAAATTTGTGAATTGGAACCATATCTGAGCTGTCACTATCGCACCACATCATTTCAAGTATTTTTTAAGGCTAACATGACAGCGAAGATTATCCAAGGGGAGTTTTTCATGAAAATTGGATAGTAGCATCCATTATATATCTTGATCACTCAACATATCTGGAATACAAGGACTTTGATGGCAAAGACCGTTATCTCTTTTGTTTACTGTGGTGACCCTAGTGTTTAGCAAGAGTATCTGATATGTGATAACTATTGTTGACAGAATCACTAAGTTAATATAGCATTCTCTATTCAAAAAAAATGTAGTTGGTATGTCTGTATAAATAATGAAGCAGGTATTTATTGGAGATATAGACAATTAGTTATTAAACAAAGAACATATTAAAAGCACTACTCTCTATAGATCTGTTCTGATGTAGCTTTTACTCATTATGGAATTGTCTAGACAGGTTTTCTCCTTCTAACATAAAACAGAAGCCAAAATGTTTTATCTAAATAATACAGTTAAGTACATATGTAGTTAAAACACACACAAAAACATGTAAATGTTAAAAACACCTTAAGTAATAATATTTATGGAAATATGATAATATAAAAATTCCAAAAAAATAGTATGCATTACACTTTATTTGTATGATAAGAAAGTGTGGGGACATATAGAACAGACAAAAATAAAAGATGCCTCCTTGATTCCTTTGTTAGGAAGCTGACTGCACTGTGGCAAGTGGTGTGATCCTAGAAGTCATGGTTTACAAAGGATAATCAGAGGATACTTTGGGGCTGACATTGAGGATATTTACTACTTATCCAAATGTAGATGTACAAGAGTTACTTATATTCATTCACGCATTCAGAAACTACTTTTTTAATAGCATAGTTTGTTGGAAACTGTCCTAAGTGTTAGAGAAATAATTAATCCAGAGAGAAACATTCTTGCCATCCAGATAGAAAAAATAATATTGAGATTGCCAAAGAAACAGGAAAGATAATTTTTTGAAATGGAAAGAGTTGTCAATATTGTTTATTCACAGACAATTTAGAAACTCAAAAATACCCTTGAACTTAGCTGCGCACAGGTCACTATTGGCCTTGGCCAGAGCAATATACATGAAGAGATGGAAGTGGAGGCTAGATTCTGATTTTCCAATTTGCAAGGGTTTCATACTGACTGCTGTAACTCATAGTTTGTTCTGGTAAATCACACCATTGAAAATTAGAATATTTATTTAGTCAAGGAGCAGAGGTAGAAGGCATGCAGTGAGACATGGTGATGGTGTACTATTGTCTCCTTCAACTTCTTGTTAAGTATATTTGGATATATGGAATATTTAATTTTGGTGTGAAAATTAAGCAAAATAATACAACCATGTACACAGTTTAAAGATCAAAGATGCTGTTCACTAAAATGTAGATTAAAATGGCACTGGCCCAGTTTGAGACAAAGTATTCTGAAATAGAGAATTCTTTAGTACACTCTGAAAATGCTTTTTAGCAATTGCTTTATTACTCTAGTGCTTCAGTTTCATCTCCTCTTCATAATAATTGATGAAAGAGTTTATGATATTACTAAATTAGCCACCATTTATTTTGTAGAGATAGAGCAAATGCAAGCTTTATTATATCAAACATCATATCAGTTCCTTAGTATTTTCTATTACTTTTCCTGGGAACAGTAAAAGAAATAGAAATTTATATTGGATTTCTGTGGGTCCTGGAGTTGTTTTGTTGAGCCATATTTTCTCAAAAAGTAGAGAATATAATGAATTGATTTTTATAGGTAAAATCAATATTATATATTGATTACACAAATTATATTACTATATGACATGTAAACATATACTATATGACATGTAAACAAACTTTATTTTATATGAACATGTGCCTAATATATTAGCTATTTTGTAAACTATATACATACATATGTGATATGATTTGGCTATGTCCCCACTCAAATTTCATGTTGCATTGTAGTTCCCATAATCCCCATGTGTTGAGGGAGGGACCCAGTGAGAGGTAATTTAATCATACGATAGTTACCCTCATGCTGTTCTTGCGATAGTGAGTGAGTTCTCATGAGAGCTGATTTTTTTAAAGGTGCTTTTCCCCCCTTGCTAGGCACTTCTCTTACCTGCTGCCATGTAAGAGGTGTCTTTGCTTCTCCTCAGCTTTCCACCATGATTGTGAGGCCTCCTCAGCCAGGTGAAGCTATGAGTCCATTAATCCTGTTTTTCTATATAAATTACCCAGTCTCATATATGTCTTTATTAGCAGTGTGAGAACAGACTAATACAGTACCTTGATATCAGGAGTAGGGTGCTTCTATAAGGATATCTGAAAGTGTGGAAGCGACTTTGGAACTGGGTAACAGGCGGAGGTTGGAACAGTTTGGAAAGCTCAGAAGATAGGAAAATGTGGGAAAGTTTGGAACTTCCTAGAGACTTGTTGAATGGCTTTGCCCAAAACTGTGATAGTGATATGGACAATGAAGTCCAGGATGAGGTGCTCTTAGATGGAGATGAGAAACTTGTTGGGAACTAGAGAAAAGGTGACTCTTACTATGCTTTAGCAAAGAGACTAGTGGCATTTTGCCCCTGCCCTAGAGATCTTTGGAACTTTGAACTAGAGAGAGATGATTTGGATATCTGGCAGAAGAAATTTCTAAGTGGCAAAGTGTTCAAGAGGAAGCAGAGCATAAAAGTTTGGAAAATTTCCAGCCAGATGATGCAATAGAAAAGAAAAGCCCATCTTCTGGGGTGAAATTCAAGCCAGCTGCAGAAATCTGCATAAGGAACGAGGAGCCAAATGTTAATCACTAAGACAATGGGGAAAATATCTCCAGGGTATGTCAGAGACCTTCATGGCAGTCCCTCCTATCACAGGCACAGAGGCCGAGGAGGAAAAAATGGTATTGTGGGCTGGGCTTAGGGCCCCTCTGCTGTGTGCAGCCTAGGGACATGGTGCCCTGTGTCCAAGCTGTTTCAGCCATGACTAAAAGAGGGCAAGGTATAACTCATGCCGTGGCTCCAGAGGGTGCAAGCCCCAAGCCTTGGAAGCTTCCATCTGGTGTTGAGCCTGCAGGTTCACAGAAATCAAGAGTTGAGGTTTAGGAATCTCTGCCTAGATTTCAGAGTATGTATGAAAATGCTTAGATGTCTAGGCAGAGGTATGCTGCAGGGGAGAGGCCCTCATGGAGAACCTCTGCTAGGGCAGTTAGGAAGGAAAATGTGGGGTTGGGACCCCCACACTGAGTCCCTAATGGGCCTCTGCCTCGTGAAGCTGTGAGAAGAGGGCCACTGTCCACCAGACCCAAAAATGTTAGATCCACTGACAGCCTGCAGTGTGCCTGGAAAAACCACAAACACTCAATGCCAGCCTGTGAAAGAAGCCAGGAGAGAGGCAGTTGTACCCTACAAAGTCACAGGGGCCAGCCTGCCCAAGGTCGTGGCAGTCCAGCTCTTGCATCAGAGTGACCTGGATGTGAGACATGGAGTCAAAGGAGATCATTTTGGAACTTTAAGTTTTAATGAGTGCCCTATTGGATTTCAGACGTTCATGGGGCCTGTAGCCACTTTGGTTTGACCAATTTCTCACATTTGGAATGGATGTATTTACACAATGCCTGTACCCTCATTGTATCTAGGAAGTAACTAACTTACTTTTGGTTTTGCAGGCACATAGGCAGAAGAAACTTGTCTTGTCTCAGATAAGACTTTGGACTTGGACTTTTGAGTTAATGCTGGAATGAGTTAAGACTTTGAGGGACTGTTGGAAGGGCATGGTTGTGTTTTCAAATGTGAGGACATGAGATTTTGGAGCGGCCAGGTGTGGAATGATATGCTTTGTCTGTGTCCCCACCAAAATCTCATCTTAAATTGTAGATCCCATAATCGCCACATGTCAAGGGAGGGAATGGTGGGAGGTAATTTAATCATGGGGGCAGTTACCCTCATGCTGTTCTTGTGATAGTCAATGAGTTCTCACAGGATCTTATAACCCTTTTCCCCCTTGTGCTCCACAGTTCTTTTGCCTGCCACCATGTAAGATATGCCTTTACTCTTCCGCCTTCCACCATGATTGTGAGGCCTCCCCAGCCATGTGAAACTGTGAGTCTATTAAACCTTCTTTTCTTTATAAATTACCCTGTCTTGGGTATGACTTTATCAGGAGCATGAGAACAGACTAATACAATATGTTAAAAAGTATAGAATATTAATCACCTAATTTTGATTATGTAATACTTAACTAATTAAGAGGGGAACTCCGTTATTCCTTAAACAGTTTAAAATGGATTTTAAAAAATCTTTTTTGTATTGTCTGGTTATTTGATTAGCTTGCTGTAGAAAAGCAGATACAGCTCCAAATTTGTATTTATTTGAATCATGTAATGCATAAGCTTATGTACAAATTAATAGAATGAACATTTCTCATGCTTATATAGTTCATGCTGACTATATTTCATAAGTTATGAGTTTTATAACTTATAAGTCTTTTTATATCCCATTCCTTCAGTTGGCTTGGAAGTTGCATACCTTTTTATAATTATCTTATTTTTATGATTATATTTATTAAACATGCATTTCAAGTTTGTCAAGTCTAATATTAGTGTATTCACTTTTTTCTCGGTCAATGCAAGAACCTTCAAAATATTTATGTGTAGTCCATACTATTCAACTTAATGTGATTGTCATTCTGTATTTCAATAGTAAATATTTGATTTAATTTCCAAAGAATATATTAAATAGTCATAATTTTTAGTTTACTGGCATAGTTAGCATCTCCATGGCTCATTATTTCTCTCTGGTCCCCGCCATTCCCGTGTCTATGACTTAACTTTGCTTATATTATTTCTGCCTTTAGTATTTCCATTGATGCTGGTTTGCTTTCAATCTTTCTCTCATGTTTTCTTTCTATAAAATATTTTTATTTCAAGATAAGCATTTTTATTTTATTAGTAAAATAAAAGAATACTTCTTTTAAAATATTGTTATGTTGTTTTATGTCTGTTTTATTGATCTAACAAAATCTTCACCTCATATTTTATCTCCTTAGTAGCTGCAGTATTTGAAACTCCCATGGGTCTGTTTCTAGTGTCGGTTGATCTTGCTACATGTCATTTAACATTGCCTTTCCTCCTCGTAGGTCTGGTCATTTTTGATTGAGTGTAAAAAGTGCATTTAAACAATATTTAAAAATAGTGTATACTAAGATGATGTTTTTCCTTATGCTATAACTTGATTACTTGTTTCAGACATCTTAGGCCATTAACAAACTAAAGTCATGATATTTTAATTTGAGGATTAAAATGATTCAAGCTAGTTTTTGGTTAAGTGCCAGAATATTACACCTGACTCTTTCAGGGTGACAAAATAAAATTTGGTGAGGGTAGGTTAGCAGAGCTGCCTTGCAGGCCAAGTCTGGTCTCCAAATTTTGTCTACATAACTCCACTGGGCTCTCAAAACTCATCTCAGGCTTTCTGCTACATCTTTCATGAGAGACAAATACATACTGAGGAAAAGTAGTTCCAGATGCTAGCTTCAGATCTCAGAATGTGTTTTACCTTCTTCCCTGAAAAGGTGGCCCAGAAATTCTTGGCAATTTTATGAGCCTTTTGATACCTAGGAGCAGATTTTAAAAGCTCCATTATTACCTTCAATAGGAGAGTTGGCCTCTGTTACTTGATCCACCATTTCTAGACATAAATGTCTTACGTATTCTTTTTCTTAAAATGTTATTTGACTACATTTAATCATTGATAGGGCAAAGAAAATAAAATAATTTTGATAAAAATAACTTGACAGGAACACTTTGTTTTTCTAACTGTTCCTCTCAAGAGCTTGGCTACAATTTATTTTTAGGGTCATTATAATTTCCTGCACAATGGCCAATACAATGTTTTATATACAGTAGACACATTACATAGACAAATGCAAAGTTGAAATTTTATGCCTAACTAGTTTTTTAATTTTTTTATAATGTTAATTTACACCCACAATTAGAGTCCATTCTCTTTCATAAAGTATGTTATTTGTGTAAATAAAAGACTTGAAAAAAATGTCTTGAAAAAAAATAAGAGCTTTAGTAATTAAATCTGTCCATCTGAATTTTCCATACATTTTAAAGAGAAAAAATACATAATGGCAATCTTTTTTTTGAAAGTGTTTTGTACCTAATAGTAACACATGCTTCAGAAATACTGTTATATGATTAGCATTTCTAAAACACACATATAACAATAACAGCGAAGAAAAGCAAAAGATAACTCAAGATAAATTAGTTGTCATTATCTATTTATTTCATTTTGTGGCTTAGAGTGAAGATGATAGAAGTAAAAAAAAGATAATTTACTATAAAATGAATTTGAGGAATATACCCAAGTGAATTTAAAACAGAAATATTTATTTTAAAACAGTATAGATAGTTCTACAATAATGTTCATAGAACATTGTACATCCATGTTCACAGCACCATTCATCGCAATAGGCAAAAGGCAGAAAGAACCCAAATGTCCTTGAATGGATGAATAAACAAAATGTGATATATGCGTACAATTGAAAATCATTCAGCCTTAAAAAGGAGTGAAATTCACATACATGCTACAACATGGATGAACCATGAAGACATTATGTTAAGTGAAATTACCAGACACAAAAACTCAAATATTGTAGGATTCCACTTATGTGTAGTACCTAGAATAGTTTCATTCATAGAGAAAGAAAGTAGAATATTGGTTACCAGGGGTGGCAGGAAGCAGAAATGGGAAGTTATTGTTTACAGAACTCTGGCTACAGAGTTCCAGCTTGGGATGACAAAAAAAGTTCTGAAGACACACAGTTAGTGAGGATTACACAAAATAATGTGAACGTACTAATGTTACTGAACTGCAACTTAAAATGGTTAAGATGATACTTTTCATATTATGTACATTCTATCACGACAAAAACTTAAAAATAAATCCTTTTCTACCTCACTCGGCCTAAGAAGTGCAGAAATTGAATTAATTGTCCTAACATGTCTGCATGTAGTAAAGGATAATTTGATTCCAAAGGAAAAAAGCAAATGCTGGTCCCATAAGAGTCAATGCATTTTTTTCCCCAAAAAGGGCAGAACTGGATACTTGAAATATTATAGAATAATAAGATTCAATATTTCTGGCTGGACACGGTGGCTCACGCCTGTAATCCCAGCACTTTGGGAGCCCGAGTCGGGCAGATCATTTAAGGTCAGGAGTTGGAGACCAGCCTGGCCAATATGGCGAAACCCTGTCTCTACTAAAAATACAAAAATTAGCCGGGCAAAGTGATGGGCACCTGTACTCCCAGCAACTCGGGAGGCTGAGGCAGGAGAATCACTTCAACACAGGAGGCAGAGAAAAAAAAAAAGATACAAGGTTTCTGATACCAGGAAGCTCACCATCAGGCTGATACATAGAAGTTGTTTTCTGGGTTTTTTTTTTCTTTCCTTAATTGCAATAAATCTGTATTACTCAAGGCCGTGATTGTGTGCTGTTTAGATCACTGAGACATCTAAGCTATTTGTAGCTCTTTGGAAACTCCTATGCTTGGATCCAACATGTGCACATCTGCTTGAGACAAATGTGGCATTGAAAAAAGGGTAGGGAAGTAATACACTTTCTGCAAATGAAGACTGCATCTCAAAGGGAAAAGGAGGAAGCCTGTCTCTTGGGACTATAGGGAACGTTTGGACAGTGGGGATATATTCATTTGGCCTCTGTGATCCAACAGCGAACATTCTAACATTTCTCTATACTGTCCCCATCCCAAAAGCTACATTCAAGTCCCCAGGATCAGAAATAAGTTTGTCATTTTGGAAACTAAAACTATGTTGACTTTAGTTTGGTTCGCGCAGGTGGCTCACGCCTGTAATTACAGCACTTTGGGAGGCCAAGGCGAGGGGATCACGAGGTCAGCAGATCAAGATCATCCTGGCCAACATGGCGAAACCCTGTCTCTACTAAAATACAAAAAAATTAGACAGGAGTGGTGGCGGATGCCTGTAGTCCCAGCTAATCGAGAGGCTGAGGCAGTGGAATCGCTTGAACCCACGAGGCGGAGGTTGCAGTGAGCCAAGATCGTGCCACTGCACTCCAGCCTGGCGTCAGAGCAAGACTCCGTCTCAAAAAATAAATAAATAAAATAAAATAAAATAAAATAAAATAAAATAAATTTAAAAAAAGCAAAAGAAACATGTATACCTTATTTCTATTCAGCATTAGTTTATTGATGTCAAGTTACAAAGTATGTTATATTGACTGAGATCAGTGAGCTTAATTTCAGAGGTTTGGGCACTGAGATTGCACTCTTAGATTATTAATTACTGTGGGTTATCAATGTATATTTTATAAAGTGAGATTTTTAAGACCTTATTGATAAATTATATCTAATCCTGTTTTTCAAGTATTTTAAGTATCCAAAGACTACAATGGTCAGGAATTATTATAAGCAATGGTGACAGAAACATAATAACATGATTCAGTATAATAGATACCTCACATTAATAAAGAAAATAAACAATGCTTCAGTTAGCAAGTGTATGCTACAAATAATATAAAATTATGTTATAACCGTGTTAAAAAATAAATCTATATCTTTACATGGTTGAGAAGTCCAGAAGTAGTTTTGGCTTCAAAGAAGGCCCAATATATTGACCCAAACAGAATGACAACCTCAGTATTCTTAATTTCTCACTTCAGAATCTGAGATTTTTTCGGGGAGGGGAGGAGAGAGGAGAGAGAGGCTCAGAAGGCAACACAGTGAGCAGTTATGTAGTTAACATATATTCCATATGTAGTTGTGGACAATAAATAAATACTCATAAGATGCATTAATTCTCCTTAGGAGTTAGGAGGATCAAGGGTAGCAAAAGGGAAAATTGCTTGTATTGAGTAATTGCATCAACCAAAGAGCTGTGGAATCACAAAATATGTGTGCCATACACTTACGTATATACTTATTCAATTCTATATATGCTGTGTGTGTATGTGTAGAGCTGTTAAAGAGCAGAAAGCCTTAAAATTATTTTAAAACGTATACATATGTGACAATTCTATATTGACAATACTTAAGAGTAAGACTCCATCCTACCACTCTCTAGCTGTGAATCTTGAAAGAGTTTCTTAAACTTTGTGTGCCTCAATTTCTGGAAGAACTCACTCACAGAGTTGTGAGGACAAAAATAATTCATATTTCTAACGTGCTACTCACTGGCAAAATAAAAAGTCATGGGACTGCGTAGTATCAACAAATCAGTGACTTTTTAATGACATATTGTCAAACTTTTTTTTTGCGTCCGAGGAATATGATTGTATGTTGAAAAGTAAACCAGGAATTGCAATTTCAATATCGAGGTACAAATTGAATCATCTCTTTTATTTTCATTTTGTCCTTTCAATATCATTATTTAATCCTCCATGAATTGAAAAGTAATATAATATTTCAAAGAAAAATAAGTCATGTCTCAATATGTATAGATTTATTTTAAATGTTAATTTGACCATTTGGAAGGTCAAAATTGTATTTTTCATTTATTGATATTGCATACTAACATCTTAGAAAAAACCAGTTCAATTAAGCAAAAGCGTTTGACATTTTAAAATGTTAAATTTGTGCTTTATTGTCCAATATAATGAATAGATTGCCAAAATACTCTGTCAATTTTGAATTATTTTAGGAGAAAGAGCACAGCATGAATGACAATATTTTTCTTGAAATTTATAAAGCTCGAGGCAATTAAACAAAGCCATTTTATCACAGCTAAGAATGAGATAACCCCATACTTCTGAGAAGTAGAGATATATTGGTCCTGAAGGAAAGTTTAGTTGTTTATAGATGGTAGGAGTTGAATATAAATGGAGTCTGGTGATTAATTATAATTCAAATTTCCTGTTTTCAAATGTATCATATATTTGCAAAGAAAAAAAACCACAGCATTTTATAGAGATTAAATGTATTATATTCTAGACTGTGACCAGCCCTTTTATCTACACCTGAACTATCAAAAACTAACATAAACAACATATCTTTAGATTATATGTTTAGAGAGAAAAACATGAAGTGAAATTCACTATGTTGGTATTTCAGAGTAGGTTTTGGTCTCACATTCACAATCTAGAATCTGTTCCAAACCCAGCAAGCTTTCCTTGTTCAAGTACTCTCTGTGTGCAAACATCATATGTCTGAAAAAGGAGGACAAAAGAGAAATATTTAATAGGTTACACAAAGGAAAAAAATGAACAGACAAAAGATATACCTAACAAACACCATCAGTTATTTCCTTCTGGCCTCAAAATAGCATATTATGTGCTACTCTCTTCCCCACGTGTTCACCTTGATGATGCTTGATGCACAATATAAATGCTTACATTTACAATGCTTTCCATTTCTACTTTTCTGTTGGCGAGCACTAAAAGAAATCCTCCAGGAACACCATTTTCTCATTAAGTACAAGTCAGTGGCAACTATTGGCTGGGGAAGCAAGGGGAGCTCAGAGTGACACTCTATGAAGGAAAGGTGGTGGGTGGGTCCTGCTTCCTTCTGAAGAGGGAGGAAACACTGAAAGACAGTCTTTAGGCACCGTAGGCCTAAGAAGTGGCGGTCTACTCTGAGGGAGGGAGGGAAGACAAAGGGCCGGGGAGGACCACTGAAACAAACCCTCCAAGTTCTGCTCATGGTAAGCTTTGATTACCCAAGTGTATTATTATGAAGTTACTGAAGCAAGCAGAAAAGTTGCAGTATTTGTACAGTGAACACCAGTACACTCACCACTTAGATTCTACCAATAACATACAACTTATCATGTATCACTCTATCTATCCATCTTATATTTTTGTAAGGCAGTTAGAGACATGAATACACTTCTCTCCAATAATTCAGCATACATAGTACTAATTAGGATTCAACTTTTTTTTTAGTAATTGTTTAATCTGAACATAGAATGAAATGTGAAAATGGTAGGTATACCATTTGCTGTTTGGTAGTCATTTGAATATTTTGAGAGGAACCTGCCATGTCTGTTTACCCCTTTTTAACATATACACAAACACAGATATAGACACAAATGTATCTGAGGTATGATTTACTATATAAAACATACTATCTTAAGTGTATGACTTGATCATTTTGACAAATGAATATCCATTATAATCCAAAACAACTATTAGACAATTCACCATTTCCATCACCCCAGAAAATTATTTTTCTTTTTCACTCAATCCCTTGAATGTCCTCCCCCAGACCAGTAAACTAGTTTTCTCTTTTTTCCAAAAAAAAGTTTCACCTATAATAAAACTTCATATAAATAGAATACATACATTTTTGTGTACAATGCCTTTCATTACATATTTTTTGAGATCTACTCACATTTGTGCATGTACCAGAAATTTGTTTTGTTTTGTTGCTGAATAACATTCCCTTTTATGGAAATATCACCATCGTTATGTGGTATTTGATGGACATCTGGAATATTTCAGATATTTGAATTTTTAGTAAGAATTATTTGAACATTCTTATATAAATTTTTGTGTATGTATGGCATAGTTTTTCATATTTTTATGTAAATAAGAGTGAAATTATCATAAATAATAAAGTAGGTGTATTAGTTCATTTGTGCTGCTATACAAATACATGAAGCTGTGTAATTTATAAAGAAAATGGGTTTATTTGGTGCATAGTTATATAAGGTGTACAAGAAACATATGTTGCTATCATATGCTTTTGGTGAGGGCCTCACACTGCTTTCACTTACAAAGAAAGTGAAAAGAACCTGGTGTATGCAGAGATCCCAAGATGAAAGAAGCTACAAAGAGTGAGAGGTTACATGCCAGTTTATTTTTAACAACCAGTTCTTGTAAGAACTAATAGAACAAGAACTCACCCGACACCCTCCCCTCAAGGGAGGACATTAATCTGTCCTTCAGGGATCCACTTCTAAGACTTCTCATTAGGTCCTATCTCCAACATTAGGGATAAAATTTCAACATGAGATTTGAAGGGAACAAACATCCAAATTATGGCAGCAGGTATAATTTTAACTTTCTAATTAATAGCTAACTATTGTGCAAAGTTACTAAACAATTTTACACTCCCATAGTCTATATTATAGTATAGATTTCCTCCACATTCTTGCTAACATTTAGGATTGTCTTACTTTTGCATTTTTGCCATGTCATTGGGTAAGTAATCTTGCTCTATTGTGGCTTTAATACACATTTACTGTGATAATTATGTTATTATCTTTTATATACTTGTTGGCAATATGTATAGATTCTTTTGAAAAATATCTTTCAAGTTTTTGTCCATTTTTAATTGGGTGGTTTATCTTTAAAAATTATACATGCATGCACACACAGGCAAGTATGTGTGTGTATATATGGGTGTTTGTGTGTCTGTGTGTGTGTGCATACAATATTCATTTTCAACCTTATAAAATGTTATATGCATGTATTAGGCCATTCTTGCATTGCTGTAAATAAATACCTGAGACTTGGCAATTTATAAGGAAAGAGGTTTAATGGGTTCATGGTTCTGCAGCCTTTATAGAAAGCATGGTGCTGACGTCTGTTCAGGTTATAGGGAGGCCTCAGTTTGCTTATAATCATGGCAGAAGGCAAAGGGGGAATAGGCACATCACTTGGTAAAAGCAAAAACAAGTGAGAGAGAGAAGGGCGGGGTAGGAGCCACACACTTTTAAATGACCAGATCTTTGAGAACTCACTATCACAAAGACACCATCAAGCAATGAGGGATCTGCTCCCATGACCCAAACACCTCCCACCAGGTCCCACCTGCAGTAATGGGGATTACAATTCAACATGAGATTTGGGCAAAGACAAACATTCAAACTCTATCATTCTGGCCAATGATATCTCCCAGATCTCCTGCCCTTGTCAAACTGCAAAACACCATCATGCTTTCCCAACAGTCTCTCAAGATCTCTACTCATTCCAGCATTAACTCAAAATTCCAAAGTCTCATCTGAGACAAGGCAAGTCCCTTCTACCTATGAGCCTGTAACATCAAAAATACGTTATTTATTTCCAAGATACAATGGGGGTACAGATATTGGGTAAACATTCCCATTATAAAATGGAGAAATCACCCAAAAGAAAGGGGCTATGGGTTCCATGCAAGTTCAAATCCCAGAAGGGCAGTCATTAAATCTTAAAGCTCCAAAATAATCTCTTTTGACTCCATGTTCATATTCAGGGCACTCTGGTGCTAGGGGTGGGCTCCCAAGGCCTTGGGCAATTCTATCCTTGTGACTTCACAGGGTATAGCCCCTGTAGCTTCTCTCACAGGTGGCTGAGTGCCTTCAACTTTTCCAGATGCAAGATGCTGGCTGCCAGTGGCTCTATATTTTTCAGATCCAGATGACAGTGGCCCCCTTCTCACAGCTCCACTAGGAAGTGCCCTGATAGGGATCGTGTGTGGGAGCTTCAACCCCACATTTCCCCTTGTCACTACCCTAGTAGAGCTTCTCTCTGGGGTCTCTGTCCCTGTAGCTAGCTTGTGCATGGACACCAAGGTCTTCTTATATATCCTCTGAAATCTAGGTGCAGGCTGCCCAGAATCCACCACTCTTGCACTCTCTGCACCTGCAGGCTTAATGCCACGTTGAAGCCACCAAGGCATAAGGCTTGCATTCTCCAAAGTGGCAGCTTGACTTGTACCTGGGCCCCTTTGAAGCCTGGCTGGAGTTGGAGCTACAGCAGCTGGGATGGCGGAGCAGTGTTGCAAGGTTGCCAGGGCAGCATAGCACTGAACCTGACTTACAAACCCATTCTTTCCACCTTGGCTTCTGAGCTTGTGATAGGAAGGGCTGTTGTGAAGGTCTCTGCAATGCTTTTGAGGCCTTTTCCCCATTGTCTTGTATATTAGCACTTGGCTCTCTTTTAGTTGTACAAATAGTCTCTAGCAAGTGGTTGCTCCATAGCCTGCTTGAATTCTTCTTGCAAAAAAGATTTTTTTTTTCTTCTGCTACATGGCTAGGCTACGAATATTCCAAACTTTTATACTCTTTATATGTTAAGTATAAATTTTAATTTTAAGTTGTTTCTTTGCTCCGGCATCTGGATTTAGGTTGTTAGAAGCAGCCATGACACATCTTGAACACTAACACTTTGCTGCTTAGAAGTTTCTGGCCAGGCGCAGTGGCTCATGCCTGTAATCCCAGTACTTTGGGAGGCTGAGATGGGCAGATCACAAGATCAGGAGATTGAGACCATCCTGGCTAACACAGTGAAACCCTGTCTCTACTAAAAATACAAAAAAATTAGCTGGGCATGGTGGCAGGCCCTGTAGTCCCACTTACTTGGGAGGCTGAGGCAGGAGAATGGCATGAACTCGGGAGGCGGAGCTTGCAGTGAGCCGAGATCGCACCATTGCACTCTAGCCTGGGCAACAGAGCGAGACTCCATCTCAAAAAAAAAATTAAAATTTAAATTTAAAATAATAAAAGAAATTTATTTCACCAGATACCCTAGGCCAGCACTCCCAAGTTCAAACTGTCACAGATCTCTAGGGCATTGACACAATACAGCCACATTTTTTACTAAGGCATAATACGTGTGATGTTGGCTCCAGTTCCCAATAAGTTCCTCATTTCAATGTGAGACCTCATCAACTGGGACTTTACTGTCCATATCATAATTAACATTTTGGTTACAACCATTTAACTTTCCCTCATCTTCCTATCTTCTTCTGAGTTCTCAAAACTCTTTCAACCCGTTCCAAAGTTGCTTCCACATTGTCAAATACCATTATTGCAATGCCCCAATCCTTGATAAGATTTTCTGTATTAGGGCATTCCTGCATTGCTATAAAGAAATATCCAAGATTGGACAATTTAAAAAGAAAAAAAGTTTTAACTGGTTGACAGTTCCACAGACTTTACAGAAAGCATAGTGCTGGCATCTGCTCCTCCTCTAGAGAGGCCTCGGGAAGCTTATAATCATGGCAAAAGGTGAAGAGGGTGCAGGCATGCCATATGGTGAAAACAGGGACAAGTGAGAGAGAGAATGGGAGGGGGTGCCACACACTGTTAAACGACCAGATTTCACAAGAACACTCTATTGCAAAGACAGCACTGAGCCATTAGAGATCCACCCTGATGTGGTTTGGCTCTGTGTTGCCACTCACATCAAATCTTGTAGCTCCAGTAATTCTCATGTGCTGTGGGAGGGACCCAGTGAGAGATAATTGAATCGTGGGAGCTGGTCTTTCCTGGGCTTTCTCATGATAGTGAGTAAGTCTCACAAGATCTGATAGTTTTAAAAAGAGGAGTTCTGCTGCACAAGCTCTCTCTTTGCCTGCTGCCATTGATGTAACATGTGACTTTCATCTTCTGCCGTGATTTTGAGGCCACCCCAGCTGTATGGAATGATAGCCCATTAAACCTTTTTTCCTGTATAAATTACCCAGTCTCAGGTATGTCTTTATTAGCAGTGTGAAAACAAACTAATACAGGAAATTGGTACCAGTAGAATGGAGCATTGCTGAAAAGATACCCCAAAATGTGGAAGCAACTTTGGAATTGGATAACAGGCAGAGGTTTGAACAGTTCGGAGGGCTCAGAAGAAGACAGGAAAATGTGGGAAAGTTTGGAACTCCCTAGAGTTCCAATTTTGGAACAATTGAGAAACTGCTGTTGAAGGGTTTTGGCCAAAATGTTGACAATGATATGAACAATGAAATCCAGGCTGAGGTGGTCTCAGATGGAGATAAGGGACTTGTTGGAAACTGGAGCAAAGGTGACTCTTGTTATGTTTTAGCAAAAAGACTGATGGCATTTTGCCCCTGCCCTAGAGATCTGTGGAACTTTGAACTTGAGAGAGATGATGTAGGGTATTTGGTGAAAGGAATTTCTAAGCAGCAAAGCATTCAAACAGTGACTTGGGTGCTGTTAAAGGCATTGAGTTTTATAAGGGAAGCAGAGTGTAAAAGTTTGGAAAATTTGCAGCCTGACAATATGGTAGAAAAAAAAATTCCCATTTTCTGAGGAGAAATTCAAGTCAACTGCAGAAATTTGCATAAGTAAGGAGGAGCTGAATTTTGATTCCCAAGACAATGGGGGAAATATCTCCAGGGAATGTCAGAGGACTTCACAGCAGCCCCTACCCAGAACCATAGGCCCAGGGCCTAGGAGGTAAAAGTGGTTTTGTGGGCAGAATTGAGGTTTGGGAATCTCCACCTAGGCTTCAGAGCATGTATGGAAATGCCTGGATGTCCAGGCAGAAGTTTGTTGCAGGAGTCAGGTGCTCATGAGGAACCTCTGCTAGGGCAGTGCAGAAGGGAAATGTGAGGTTGGAGCCCCCACACAGAGTCCCCACTGGGGCACTGCCTAGTGGAGCTGTGAGAAGAGGGCCATGGTCCTTCAGACACCAGAATGGTAGATCCACTGACAACTTGCACCGTGCACCTGGAAAAGCTGCAGATACTCAACCCTAGCTTGTGAAAGCAGCCAGTGTGGGGGAAGGCTGTATTTTGCAAAGCCACAGGGGCAAAGATGCTCAAGACCATGGAACCCACCTCTTGCATCAGTGTAACCTGGATGCCAGACATGGAGTCAAAGGAGATCATTTTGGAGCTTTAAGATTTTACTGTACCTCTGGGTATTGGATTTTTATGGAGCCTGTAGCCCCTTTGTTTTGGCCAATTTCTCCCATTTGGAATGGCTGTATTTACCCAATGCTTATGCCTCCATTGTATCTAGGAAGTAACTAACTTGCTTTTGATTTTACAGGCTCATAGGTGTAAGAAACTTGCCTTGTCTCAGATGAGACATTGGATTGCAGACTTTTGAGTTAATGCTGAAATGAGTTAAGACTTTGGGGAACTGTTGGGAAGGCACGATTGGTTTGGATGTGTGAAGACCTGAGATTTAGAAGGGGCTAGGGGTGGAATGATATAGTTTGGCTCTGTTTCTCTCCACAAATCTCATCTTGTAGCTCCCATAATTCCCAAGTGTTGTGGGAAGGATCCAGGGGGAGATAATTGAATCATGGGGGCGGGTCTTTCCTGTGCTGTTTTCATGGTAGTGAATAAACCTCATGAGAGCTGATGTTTTTAAAAAGAGGAATTCCCCCTCACAAGCTTTCTCTTTGCCTGACATCCATGTAAGATGTGACTTTCTCCTCCTTGCCTTCTGTCTTGATTGTGAGGCCTCCCCAGCCATGTGGAACTGTAAGTCCATTAAACCTCTTTCTTTGGTAAATTGCCCAGTCTGGGGTTTGTCTTTATCAGCAGTATGAAAACAAACTAGACCCGGTGGTGCGGTGGCTCGCGCCTGTAATCCCAGCACTTTGGGAGGCTGAGGTGAGCAGATCACAAGATCAGGAGATCGAGACCACAGTGAAACCCTGTCTCTACTAAAAATACAAAAAATTAGCCGGGCGTGGTGGCAGGCGCCTGTAGTCCCAGCTGCTCGGGAGGCTGAGGCAGGAGAATGGCGTGAACCTGGGAGGCGGAGCTTGCAGTGAGCCAAGATCACACCACTGCACTCCAGCCTGGGCAACAAAGCAAGACTCCGTCTCAAAAAAAAAAGAAAAAGAAAACAAACTAATACACACACCCTGTTACCCAAACACCTCCCACCAGACCCCACCTCCAGGACTGGGGATTACAATTCAACATGAGATTTGGTAAGGGACAAATATCCAATCTATATCAATACATATGCCAGATAGATAGATAGATAGATAGAGAGATAGAGAGATAGATACACACACATACACACACCCACATATATATAAATGTGATTTTTGTTAAGCTTTATAAATTAATTTTTTACTTAAAACACATATTATAGAGTGTTTCATACCAGGGTACATTTTTTTTAAACTGGCAATGGAGAATAGTCTCTTTATTAACTCATCATTAACCTAACCACTCTTCTTTTAATGAAGATTTTGGTTTCCAAGATTTTGCTGTTACCAAAAAAGCAATGAATATCTCTGAAAAACATACTTAGTCTATTCCCTTTATTTCATAGGCTTTGTATCCACTTATTTTAGGCAGATATTAGCATATTATTTTGTGTTCTTGCTAATAAGTCCATAATTTACAAGGACTGGTGATTACTCATTCTTTCCATGTTTACCCACAAGACATTTTCACAGCGACATGACCATTGGTTTTCTAATGTTTTCCACCAGCCGTCTCTGCTCATTCAGATCACACCCAGAACACATCTGAAGTGGGCTGTTGTTTCATCATATTTCCAAGCATTAAAAACTTCGAGGTGCCCAAAAGAGCAGATCTCCTTGTAGTCTTTAGTTGCACTGGTGTCATAACATGGTTCAAATAACTGTAGGAATAATTTTCTACTCAGGCTTCTTAACTAGCTTTATGGTTCTTTTCTCAGAAGCACATTTTTGCTTAACTCTACATTCCCTGATTGATCTTATCTCTGACCTCATGCAAAAATATCTTCCAAGGTCTATACACCTTGACATCAACTATGTAAATTTGATACCTAGGGTTCATTGTTTTCAGTGTAGTGTTTTGAAACATTTCTAGATCTTCATTTTCTATTTTAGAAATGCCTCATAAGCTGTGGAGCTTTAAAAGTTATTTTTCTGCTGTATAGAATTGGTTTACAATAGAAAATGTATGGAAATATTGTAAGGAGTTTATTGTATATCAAAGTCAGACATCCACATATAAGCAGTGGGCAAGGCTGTCTGATTTCAAATTTATTTTCATGCATAAATCTGTGATGGGTGATTTTTAACATTCACATCTGGCTTCTAAGACCTGTGTGTGAGTGGGTGAGATCAAACGTAGGTAAGGAGCAGTTTCTATTTTACTTGGAAATGTCTTCTTTATTGACACATGTACTTTGAAGTTTGAGCGGTTACTCCATTTCTTAGGACAAAAGGACGATGAATATCACAAGTGGTTTAATATAGAAACAGTCCTGTAGTATTTTCATTAACCTAGTTTTCTTTGCTTTTTCCATACCTATGAAAGCTAGTTATTCCAAAGTCAGGAAAAAGAATTTAACTGATATTAAAACTCTTACACTTTAGCTTAAAAGTTTAGAGAATTAAAGGTGATGTAGTTCATCAGTAGGTTTTAAATTATTATAACTATTCTCGTTAAAAGATGTAATATAATCTATAAAATGAAAAAAACAAATAAGGTTTTAAAAATATATTGGATATGCAAAGCCCTGAATATTTTGAAAGTATTGCATTAAGGCTAGTAATAAACAAATATGTGAGATTTTAAAATGCATATGGGATAATAAAAAATATTGACTATTTTTAAAATCAGAGATATCAAATATAGTTCTATAGATGTAGTTTTTCAAGATAAGATGCGAAATATATACTTATATGAATAGCTAACCAACAAAAATATACATGAAATTAAAATGTGAAATCAGTTCAAGCAGGTGAGATCATAGTTTACCCTGTTACTTATGACTTCAGTTAAATTATATGGGGTTTTACCACTTTGCATAGAGACAGGTGATATAAATGTAAACAGATGTGCAGAAGTGAAGCCATTACATTTTTGACATATTAAGATGCAAGTGTCTAAGAGTCATGAGTGTGGATATTAATAGTAGTTGGGATCTCAGAAGAAATCAAACCTCCAAATTTTAAATATCGAGAACCAGAAGTGTCTCAGTAGGGAACCTGGGATACGTAATGCTTAGATGTTGGAGGCTGAACCAAAATCCAAATGACAAGAAGTTGGGAATTCAAAAGTGAAAGTGATCATTATTTTCACTTGCATCAGAGAAGTCTAGAAGATCAGTGTATTCATGGAGACATTATGTTTCCATTCAAAAGTGATACATTCTTTTAGAAAGAGCAGTTTCAATGGAACAGAGAGCTCAGAGCTACATGTATTGCAATTGGTTATAAAATATGAGTTGAGGAAATGACTGCTAGGCATAAAATCTACTCTCAATTTTTCTTCCTTTGATCTCCTATCAGATCAGTTATTTTGTAATAAATAACTATATAAATAAAGTTGATTGATGAAAATTAAAACTAATAATAATAAATAATTATGCTAACTTTTATAATGAGGACACAATGAGCTCAAAGAGAGACAGTTCTTTACTATAAGTACTTATGGGCATGTAGGAGAAGGCAGTGAGTAGTCAATGAATTGTACATGTGTGACAGAATTACATTGTTTGACTCCTTTTTATGGCAGTGTAACAGGGGCTTGCAAATTGACATACCGTGGATTAAATTCTATCTACACAGTCTTGATAGAAACAATAAATTTGAATGTCATTTAAAAAGTATCATTTCTCTGGTTCACCACAGGCCATACAGCTCTCTATTATGTTACAGCTAGTTCATTCATATATTTATTTTTACTGCTTGATCCCTGTAGGTACCAGTAGGTATTTGAGTCTGAGATGGTGGAATAAGGCAGAAACACACATGATACATTCACCTTCATCTAACACCAAATATTGCTATGGCTATCCTGGGATTTTCCCTGTAGAACCCTGCTTTATTATATGTGACTCAACTTTCTCAAGTTCTCTGTAACTGAGATCACTAATCAATCCACCTGAAAACTCATACTCACTGAGCTACCAAATCAATATGAACATTATGTATACTACATCATGAAATAACCAGAGACCTTATTATGATGCCATCACCTTAGACTCAGAAACCAGAGTCTCATCAATGACACATTAAGAGTAATCTGTGCCTAAAAAGAAACCTCCTCCGCTGCTCACATTGAAAGGATCCAAAAGTAGTTCACATTCCTAACTGTGATCAGCCATTATATATTATTTTTCTGTAACTATAAAATTAATATGTTCGTGTTAACTCTTGGAAGTAGTAAAACTAGAAAGATTCCAATTATCACTCATATTATCTCATCATCTAGAGCTGATTCCAATAGGATCTGATAAAATTAAGTTGAAATCCATTATACCAGAATGCTAGGAATATTTCTGAAGTGAATGTGTATACATAAAAGTGTCACCTGTTTAGCAAAATTATAGGAAGAAAGGAGCAGTATGCCTCCATTTCAGGGCAATGAGAACAGCTTACTCGGACTCTTGCATGTGTGGCATATAAAGCACGTGCAATACCTATTCAACAGAAACGAGGATCCTTCCTAATAGTAATGGCTCATTATAATTTCAAAAGTCACATTAAATTAGGTATGCAGTAGAGAATTGAGCTTCACATGTTGTAGCTAGTTATCCAGTCAAGATACAGAACATTTTCAACACCTCCCAAAATTCCTGATGTCCTCTGTAGCGCATCCCTCCCTCTCTCCAATTCTTGACCTAGGAACCACTGATGTCACAATAAATTGGCTTCCACTTATATTACTTTATATTTTTTGAAACAGAAAGTACTTTATTTTTCTGACTATTTCATTAAGTGTAATAATTTTGAGATTCATTCATGTTGCCATATGCATGAGTAGTTCATTCTTTTTTATTGGCAATCTTTCATTAGATGTTTATACCTTATTTTGTTTAATCTTTTGATTCTTGAGCATACCTGCAATAGTTAATTTTATGCATCAATCTGAGTGGGTTAAGGGATGCTCAGATGCCTGGTAAAGCATTATTTTTAGGTGTGTCCATCAGGGTGTTTCCAGAAGAGATTAGCATGTGTATCAATAGAACGAGTAAAGGAGATCTGTTGTCACCAATATGGGTGGTCATCCTCTAGACTTTTGGGGCCTCTAATAGAACAAAAAGGTGAAGGAAAGGCAAGTTCTCTCACTCTTCTTGAGCTGGGAAATCCACCTTCTCCTACACAAAGACATAGGAGCTCCTAGGTCTCAGGTGTTTGGACTTTGGGACTTATACCAGTGCCCACTAGTGAATTCAGGGAATAAAAAAGAGCATAACTAGAAAATACTTGTAAAAAACTAGTTATTTGAAAAATCAAACATAATGACATATACTAGATAATTAATCCAGAACAAAGAACACAAAATTGCACAAAATAGGAATGAATTTTACACACCTCTTTGTAAATACTTTTGTAAAGCTCAAGTAAGAGAATTTTATGTTTTAACAAATTTTAAAAATTCAAAACACTAAGCTAACTTTAGAAGAGAAATAATTTAAGCCAACTATACATAATACATTAAATAGAGAACACAATGAAAAATCTCCCACAAATATTACTTTCATCAAGGTTGTCTCACATGGAAATTCTATTAAATCTTTTAAAATATGATAATCCCAGTGCTATTAACTATTTCCAGGCATAGAAAAAGAATGATAACTTATAAAATCATTTTATAAAGGACATGAAATATCGATCCCCAAAAACTGTTTTGTCACAAACAACACAATATTATATAACTTGGACTATTGTTTGTAATATCGTTTAATTGATGTATTAGTCCATTCTCACACTGCTATAAAGATTATAAACAAAGGAGGTTTAATTATCTTATAGTTCTGCATGGCTGAGGAGACCTCAGGAAACTTACAATCACGGCCGAAGGCTAAAGAGGCACATCTTACATGGTGGCAGACGAAAGACAGCAAGCAAGAGCAGGGAAAACTGCCTTAAATAACCATCAAATCTTATAAGAACTCACTATCATAAGAACAACATGGGGGAATCTGCCCCCATGATCCAACCACTTCTCACCTAGTCCCTCCCTACACATGTGGGGATCATGGGGATTACAATTTGAGATAAGATTTGGGTGGGGACATAGAGCTAAACCATATCAATTGGCTATATAACTTATAAATAAATACACTAAAGTCTCTCTAGAATGTTACATTCAGTTTTCTGATTCCAGAGCTGAAGAAATTCCCAGGCTTCAAGTGGTTTAAACAAATTTGTTTCATATTTTACTAAAAATGTGTGTTCTCAAATGGGGCAATCATAAACAAAAGTCTACACTATAAATAATATCATTTACTTGAATATGCAATACAAAATGCAAACATCTAGGATATGCCACTAAGAAAAAATAAGTAAGTGGTTCCTGTTAATGAATGACATGATAGAGAATAAAAAGCCAATGCTTGCATACTTTCTATTAAATATTATAAGGTTATTATCTTTGTTGTTACCTATGATCTTAATTACTGAAGATAACTTATGACTCATTATGATTGTCCCCTAACACATTAAATGAGCCTTTCCCCAGTCAAGGGAAATTAATGTGCCTTGTTAAATTTTAAATTGATTAGTATCTATTTCTTAAATGTTAGGCATTTAAACATATTAAACATATTTATTTTAATTTAAACATAAAATAATAATCCTAATTTCTTTTCCTGCTAACATTCATTGACACTAATAGTAAACTCTATGATTAACAAAACAAAACAAACAGTACTAAAGAAGCACTGATTATTTTGATCAATTAAAAAAACAAGATATACACAAATAACTTTAAAATATATTGAATTACTCTTACTAGAAGCTGCCATCGTAAAATACCACTCACTGGATAGCTTAAAAAACAAATTTTTTTTCCACAGTTTTCATTATCAGACAATTTCATGAAAACAAAAAATAAACAATAAAATAAAAATTAAAAAAATATGCTTTTTCTAATTAAAACTCTAAAAAATACATAGTTAAGAAAATAAGGCAAACCACAGAATTAGCAAATATGTAGCACCACTTACATCTGAATAAGTTATTGCATTCAGAATACATTTAAAAATCTTATATATAATACTCTACTACCCCAACAAATTCACAAAATAGTATTTTATAAAATAAGACTAATGGATAACTAAGCCTATGTGAAAACATCATTAATTATTAAAATTTAAGAGAAAACAATAGGATGCCATTTTTATGCCCTTCAAAAGTGCCAGAAAGAACAACAAAAACATGACAATATCAAGTGTTAACAACAATGAAGAACAATAGTAATTCCTACACAGCTGAGGAGAGATTGTAAAATGGAACTACACCACTCTGGAAAAGTATGCAGCAGTTCATTAAAGATTCAAATATAAATATACACTCTAACTTTGACATTCCATGCCTAAGTATTCCACCAAAACAGAGGAAATCATATATTCCCACATAGATTTGGAGCCGGTTATTCATCAGAACTTGATTTACAGTAGACAGGAATTTGAATCAAATCCAACCAACGGGTGAATAGAAGTGTACTCAGTAATACAAGTAATACACCAATGACACATACAAAAGCATGAAAGATTTTAAAAATTATTATGCTAAGTTAGAAAAATCAGACACAAAGGAATATATACTATAATATTCCATTTTTATAAAATTCTAGAAACTGCAATATTAGCCTGCTTTGGCTCTGTAACAAAATATCATAAACTAGGTAGATTATAAACAACATAAATTTATTTCTCATAGTTTTGGAGGCTGGGAAGTCCAAAATCAAGGTGCCGACAGACTGTAGGTCTGGTGAAGTCCTGCTTTCTGGTTCCTTAATGGTGCCTTTTCACTGTGTCATTACCTAGAGGAAAGGGCAAGGCAGCTGTATTAGTCATGAGCCTCTAGAAGGACAGAACTAATATGATAGATGTACATAGAAGGGGAGTTTATTAGGAGAATTGACTCACAAAGTGAGGTCCCACGATAAGCCATCTTCAAGCCGAGTAGCAAGCAAGCCAGTCTGAGTCCCAAAACCTCAAAGGCAGGGAAGCTCACAGTGCAGCCTTCAGTCTGTGGCCAAAGGCCCAAGAGCCCCTGGCATACCATGGGTGTAAGTCCAAGGGTCCAAAAGCTGGAGAACATGGAGTCTGATGTTCAAGGGCAGGAAGTATCCAGCATGGGAGAAAGGGAGAAAAATGAAGGCTGGAATACTCAGCAAGTCAACAGCTCTTTCCACCTTCTTCTGCCTGTTTTTTCTAGCTGTGCTGGTAGCCAATTTTATGATGCCTCACACATTGTGAATAAGTCTTCCTAAAGATTCTTCCTCTCACAGTCCACTGACTCAAAAGCTAATCTCTTCTGGCAACACCCAGAAACACCCAGATATATCCAGAAAGAATACTTTGCATCCTTCAATCCAAGAAAGTTGACACTTAATATTAACTGTCACAGCAGCTCTCTGGGAGCTCTTTTTTAAAGGCCCTAATCTCATTTGTGAGCATTTCACTCCAATGACCTAATTACCTCCCAGAGGCTCTACCTCCAAATAACCTCACAATGGGGAATGGGTTTCAACATACACATTTTAGAAATACATAAACATGCAGACTATAGCAAACACACTTTATAATGAAATAACATTTTGGTGACTCCTTGACCTTGGGGACAGGGGAGAATATAAACTGCATGGGGGACAAAGAGAACTTTGTGGGTGATAGCAAAATTTTGTATCTTTATTGTGGCAATGTGTTCATAGGCATATAAACAGTCAAAACTAACCCATCATTCTTTAAACTGATACAGCTTCTTGCATATAAAATATAAACAAATAAATGTGATTTATATAAAACTTGCTTCATATGTTCCAGACAAAAGGATAGTTCTGGGAAAATGTGGTAAAGTACAATCATTGAAGTAGAATTTTAATTAACATAGTTGCTTAAAACTTTGAACAGAAGTATTTAAGAAAAAAATTAAGACACTTAAAAAGAATGGTTTGCAGTGTAGAATTGAATAATCTCTATTATAATATTAATATTATTTTGCCTATAATTTATTGTAACTTGTCTTTTATACTAAGATTAAACAGCATTATGAGATCTAAACACCATTTGCCCTATGCTGCTTCTAGATTCAAACACAAGATATTTATTTATTTATTTATTTTGAGATGGAGTCTTGCTCTGTTGCCCAGCCTGGAGTGCAGTGGTGTGATCTCGGCTCACTGCAGCCTCTGTCTCCCAGGTTCAAGTGATTCTCCTTCCTCAGCCTCCTGAGTAGCTGGGACTACAGGCGTGTGCTACCACGTTTGGCTTATTTTTGTATTTTCAGTAGAGACAGGTTTCACCATGTTGGCCAGGATGGTCTCAATCTCCTGACCTTGTGATCCATCTGCCTCGACCTCCCAAAGTATTGAGATTACAGGCATGAGCCACTGTGCCCAGCCACAAACACAAGTTATTTTAATGAGTTGCAGATGTAATATTGCTTCATAAAGTGCCTATGCCAGTCACAGGTTTCTGAGCCCAAAATAAATTCTCAGTTATATGGAGACTGTGTAAAGTTCTTTCTAATTTCCTATTTATCAAAACACTTATCTGTCTTACCTATTCTGACTTTATTTTGGTTGACACCATTTCTATTTTGTAAAGTGTCCAATTTATTGGCTATTTTTATTGTTCAGAAGAAAAATATTAAAATGCTAAAGTGAAGGAATAGGATAATCAATGTTATCATTAAATTTGTTGGTTATATATTTGGATAGTATATTGATGACTTTCCATTTTGGGATAGAGGATTAACTCTAACATCATAGGAATTATTTCTAAGTAGACAAAGGCTTAGTAGAGTTAGAAAGGAAAGTGTCTTTAGTGTTCATGAAACCCAAACCCTGTATTCCAAAGTTAACAAATATTAAATGAAGCAACCCGACAATCAAATTTCATGTTTATATATATTAACAACTAAACTATCAAAATATTATGTTTGCAATAACAAAATGAAATAATGTAGATATATACAATTCTTTAGGGATATACAATTCTCCATCTTTTGCTACAACTTTCATTACTTTTTCTTTTGTTTAGAAAAAGAGCATGAGAACAAGTAGATATTTTTAAAAGTAAAAACAAAACAAAAAACTAAGGGAAAAGTCTCTATCTGTCAAATTTGCTTTACTCACATAACATAAATGGGAGAATAAAAGAGGAGTTCACAGGTAACCCATAGTCAGCATAAGAACAAGATAATGCACATTTTACCTGAAGAAGATTCTTAATGTGACAGATTTTCATAATGTTTCTTATTTTTTTCAATCTTTTTACTCTCAATGACTATAAGCCAGTTTTAAGACGGGGGAGAAAATTGCTGACCAGTACTTCTCAAGTGTCATCATGAAAGATAAAGAGAAACTGAACATTTTTTCACATGACAAAAAATTGTTCCCCATGGGAGCAGATTAAGAACACATAACAATTGAATGCAATGTGAAATCTTGCATGAAAATGTTAGTAAAAGTAAGAAAAGTAGACTAGCAAACAACTAGTACAGTATGGCTGAAATGTGTTGATTAGTTAATAGTTAATAATATCTGTTACTAATCAATTACTTTAACTTGATACAATTTTTTTTTATTGGCTAATAATTCTATGCTTATGCAGGATGTTAAAACAATTGGGGAAGGTGAATGAAGGTATATAAAAACGTGTTCTGTTATTTCTGAAAATGTTTGATAGTTTCTATTTCAAAATGAAAAGTTATAAAATAAAATAAAAACAAGCTGCAGATCATTTTTTACATGTGTTCTTTTTAAAGAAATTACAAATAGTGGAAAACTTTTCCAACAACCGTATTTACAAAATCTTTTAAAATACATTTTACCTTTGAACAGTGTAGGGGTTGGGAACACTGACCCCAGCACAGTCAAAAATCCATGTATAACATTTGATTCCCCAAAGATTAAATTACTAATAGCTTACAGTTAATCATAAGCCTTATCAATGACATACATAGTTAATTAGCATATATTTTGTATGATATATAAAAATTCTACTGTATTCTCACAATAAAGTAGGCCAGAGAAAAGAAAATGTTATGAAAAAATAATAAGGAAGAGAAAATACATGTAGTATTCATTAAATAGAAGTGGATCATCATAAAGGTCTTTATCCTTCAGTCTTCATAATGAGTAGGCTGAGGAGGAAGAAGAGGAAGGATTGGTTTTGCTGACTCAGGGATGGCAGAGGCAGAAGAAAATTTGCATTTAAGTGAACACTTGCAGTTCAAACTCATGTTGTACAGAGTTTAAATGTACTGTTTTACTGATGATAATTTTTAAAAAGACATAGATTGGCAGGGTGGTGGCTCACACCTATAATCCCAGCACTTTGGGAGGTGGAGGTGGGCGGCTCATGAGGTCAGGAGATCGAGACCATCCTGGGTAACAGGGTGAAACCCCGTCTGTACTAAAAATACAAAAACAAAATTAGCCGGGTGTGGTGGTGGGCACCTGTAGTCCCAGCTACTTGGGAGGCTGAGGCGGGAGAATGGCGTGAACCCAGGAGGCAGAGGTTGCAGTGAGCCGAGGTCACGCCACTGTAGTCCAGCCTGGGCGACAGAGTGAGACTCCATCTCAAACAAACAAACAAACCACGTAGATCATCAGTTAAGTCAAACTTTTGTAAAGCAAAATCTGAGAAAGTAAAAGATGATTCAGTGAATTTTACAGAGACAGACATTCACAAATTTTGGAGAAGCTTTTTGGTCTAGTTATTAGTCAGGTTTTTGCAACAATGGTATTTGAAGGTCATTTGAAGGTTTTATGGTACACAGGGCCCCTTACTTCACAGATGCATACAATGAAACCTAGAGGACATCATGAAGGCAGGTCCATAAATACAACACCTTTCCAAATACTTGATTTCTTGTCTCATATTCTCACTTTTTAATTTCAGTAATTAATTAGAACATAACTTTAACATAGGTGCACCAACTGAAGGCTGAAAGCACAAAGAGCTATTTTCAGGAAAGACTCAGAATATTTATTGCCTTCTGCACTGTTCCGCTTTCTCTTGCTGTTGCTATGTGAATAGAAAAAAATTTGTTTTAATGTTGCAAACATTTTAATAATATTTTCTTTAGAGGAGGAATTCTGGGACATAGAATAGATGGAATATAAAGAAAAGATTCTTTATAGCTTTTGACAGCATGGGAATGAGAAATTAGAAGGAAAACAATGATGACCAAAAAAATCCTGCTTATTATTTAGTAAACCTGGGCAGAGTGCTGCATAATTGATGCTTATGATTTAAATGTGGAAGAGGAAAATAATTCTGCCAATCCAATCTTTGCTAATTTCATCTTTTTGCTTGGCTATACTTTTAATGAATAGTTAACCTAAATTATAATCTTAGAAAAGCAGATAAATGCAAAGACCAAATGCTCTTTTTTGTGCTAAATCCATGAACCTTAGCTAAAATCCCATATCATGTAGAAAAGTGTCCATGGTAAAAAAATGTCCCTCTGCCACTTATTTGTCCAGATAACCTGTTTACGTATTTTTGGGTGGTATTTACACAATTTTACAGGTTTTAGCTTTATCTTCCCATTTTTATAATTGAAATAATTTTAATAAGAATATATATAAAGCAGATAAGATAATCATTTTTTCTCAGTGTCCATTGATTCAGTTATGTATTTTACTATTTGTATTTATTCACTTTTTACTGCTTATTTTATTTTTTCAGTTTAGAAACAGGAAAACAACACTCTTTGGATGATGTATTCAGATAATGTAACATCAGAAGCCATGATGATCTGCATAAACTTCATTATTTTATATAAATCATTTTATAATCTATAATAAAACTTCCATTTTCAGATTATTACATAAAATTATTACACTTGCTAAATCAAGGAAACTTCTAGGTGATTTATTCTTAAAGTTACCAATAAATTCAGTCATCAAATTAGTTCAAGATAACTTCCTAAAACTTTTCTGTGATTATTATGTCCTTATATAAGAATACCCTTGAAGTTAAATTAATAATCTCAAACATTCATAAACATTTGACAAAGATATAGGTTTTTAATTTTTTGGATAATGTGGATTGAGATGTAGTTTGTCCAGGTTTTATATCCCAGAACAATCCATATTTAAGTCAAGCTTTAGAAGAAAATTAGGGAAAACTTCCTCAAGATAACATTTTGTGCCTATGGAGTCCTATGAGAATTTAGGGAAGAGATGCCTGTTTAATTTTCTTGATCAGGTTGGAATCAGGAGCACTTATTGAGGGTGAAGTTGTAGAGATGTGGAGGAATCTTGAAGTCAGGGGTGACATTTTGCATTTGTTTTTCTTCAGATATTTGAACAAAATGGTAAGCAAAGTCTAAAAGGGGAATGTCAATGGTTCAAGTTATTTTGGAGATCATGACTTTGTAGTTTCCCATGTTATAGACCTGGAGTGGCCTTTTCTATCCAATTCTTCCAGTTTCTAGGTGTATAAACAGGGATTCTGAATTTAAATATCAATCTGAAGAGGCTTTCTGTGAGGGTAGATTAGAGTATAAAAGATTAGACAAAAACTGGTGACAGAGAAGTTCAAATTAGAACCTGTGGTTCTGAACCTAAAGGGGCAGGAAATGTTGTTATAGAAAATGTGAGACACTTTGAAAGATAATAGCTGAGATGACAGAGAGAGAGGGTTTTAAATTTAACATACTGAAGTAGAAAACCCTTGGGTGGTTATAAGATTTATAGTGAGAAACATTTTAAAAATAACTAAAAGGGAATGGAGGTGAAAATCACTTGAGTGAAAAATAATTAAGATTAGTCACCTAATTGTAGGGTTATCTCATTTTTTTTTTTTGACATTGAAAACTTATGGTACTGTTGAAGTATTTATAGTGAAAAAGAAGGAAGAGAGTTGGGGATGAAATAACAAGGAGATTGTATTAGTTGTTTTCACACTGCTATAAAGAACTTCCTTGAGACTGGGTAATTTATAAAGGAAACAGGTTTAATTGACTCACAGTTCTGCATGGCTGGGGAGGCCTCAGGAAACTTACAATCATGGTGGAAGGGGAAGCAGGCACCTTCTTCACAAGGTAGCAGGAGAGAGAGAAGGACAAAAGAGGAATTTCCACAGAGTTATAAAAGCACCGGATCTAGTGATAACTCATTCACTATCACGAGAACAGCTCGGGGGTAAGCAGCCCCATGATCTAATCACCTCTCTCCCTTGACACGTGAAGATTACAAGTCCCTCCCACAATAGGAACACGTTGGAATTACAATTCGAGATGAGATTTGCAGAGCCAAAATTTATCAGAAATCAAAAGCGTTTTAACCTGGGAAAAAAATATGTTATTTTATCCTTAAAAGGACATAAGACATTTCTAGAGAAGGCTGAAATAGTATCATCTTGAAAACGCAAGTGATAAACCGTGGGAAGTTATAGGCCTTCTTCGATGAAATCAAGATGACACAGGGTAGAATGTGTAGTTTAAAATTAGATAAACTACATGAAAATAAGATGAACCTTCAGAAAATTCTAGGATTCAGCTAAGTAGCTGGCACTTACGATACTCTAGGTAAAAATAATACTTTGGTTGTATTTACAATTGAATAAAGTTAACAGTGGGGATAGCATGATAAGTTATAGGTGGAACCTATTTATATTATAAACCAATTACACTTAATCTTCCAAAGGAATAATATATTTCTTATACAACTAAATGATTTTGTACATCCAAATAAAAAAATTATGCTAGAAAGGTAGAAAGAGAATATTGGGAGCCTTCATTTGATAGAAAAGTAATGTTTCCAATCAAGTTGTAGAGTGGACACAGATTATTACAGGTAGTTAGATGGCATGAGCATGGCAGGAAAGGGCTCTGACCCCACCCACTAGGTACATCAGGTGATGGTTTGACAATTATCATACTACTTTTTCAAAGCCAGGGAGAGACAATCTCCTGATGCTCCACAGCTGTTAACACTAAATTATTGATTGAATGCAGATTCCAGGGAGAAGAAACTTCCTGGGTATGTGCACTAGGAGACAAGATGGTGACACATGACCTTCCAGGGACACTCCACTAGAAAAAAAAAAATGAAGAAAGCCTCAGATAGGCATGCACACAAATTTCTAAACATACTGTGTGTGTTCAATTCCCAAAGGTAGGAAGGACACTGCGCATGAGGGAAGCCCACCTTAAGGGAAGAATCATGGTAAAGAGGCAAGCCTATAAAAGCCCTAGGATCAAGGTTAAATGCCCCTTTTCTTTCTTTGACCTTCAGGTGCCCTCTTGGATCTCTTCCAAGTAAATCTTCCTTTCTTTCCTATTCTAAAGCTTTTTACATAACCTTCCACTTCTGCTCTGAAACTTGCTTTGGTCTCTCTGCTTTATGCCCCTCAGTCGAATTCTTTCTTCTGAGGAGACGAGAACTGAAATTGCTGCAGACCCATAGGAATTTGGAGTCAGTAACTCAGGGTAACTCAGATCTCCTACACCGGTAACAAGATGACATTAATTCCTTCAAATATGCTTTGCTTAACTCTTCCACACATTTTTTTCCCAAGTAAATTTATGTTATAACAGCTTCAAATACTTCTCTGGAATAACTTTCCACATTTGCCCATAGCTCTCTTTAGTATTTTGCTTACATGAGGCAGCACAAAAGTAACCACAAGGCAATCCAGTAATCTCACCTTAAATGATCTCTCACCTTTGAGGTGGTTTAAAACCACGTAGATTTATGGACTCCATCCCCATTTCCCAGTTCATTGGGACAGAGAATAAATATCACAGTGAGCATTCCACATTGCACATCAAAGCTTAAGCCCACTGTATCAGTGGCTTATTCCTTTTTTCTTTCATGTTTTTCCTATTCCTCTTGAGATTACTGTGATGAAACAACTAATAAATAAACCCTAACATTTTTATGCGCTCAATATCAAGTCTTCCTGAGTGGTTCTATGGTATGAGGTTCATTGTTTTATGAAGTTCATTCAGTAAGAAACAGGGAGTTTCCACAGTTGTGTGAGAAATCTTGAGAAATAAGCAGGTCAAAGAAGATAGCTCAGTGGTTACATCAATAGAAACAGATTGAAGAGAGAAAAGAACAGCAAAGACAGCAGTTAAATTTGACATCTGTAGCTCAATAACATGAAGAGAAGAAACCACTCTAAGAACTTTTTGTGAATTAAAGAATAAATTGATTCTAATTTATCCCAACATGTTGAAAGAAGTAAATGGGAGAAAATATAGGAAGATGACCTGGAAACAGTCAAAATAACTACAATGGTTTGTTGCTGAGATGGATGATATCCCTTAATTCCTTTCACAGTTTAAATGTGAGTCTCTGATGGAGGTTCTTACTTTATCTAATGCACAGTGGTAGCCAGAGAAGCTTCTAGGGAGAGTAAAAGAAACAGAAAGACATGGGAGCATGAGCACAAAATATGTCTGTATTAATACAGAAGTTATTATAGGTCACTTTTTTTTTTTTTTTTGAGACAGAGTCTCACGCTGTCACCCAGGCTGGAGTGCAGTGGCGCAATCTCTGCTGACTGCAAGCTCTGCCTCCTAGGTTCAACATTTCGCCTGCCTCAGCCTCCCAAGTAGCTGGGACTACCGGCACATGCCACCACGCCTGGCTAATTTTTTGTATTTTAGTAGAGACGGGGTTTCACCATGTTGCTCAGGCTGGTCTCGAACTCCTGAGCTCGTGATCTGCCTCGGCCTCCCAAAGTGCCAGGATTACAGGCGTGAGCCACCACGCCCGGCCTTAAAGGTAACTTTTTATTGGAAAGTTTGCATTACGTTGACTACTTCTAATGAATAAATGAATTTTAAAAATACAACTCTAGTTAGGTGAGTGTTAGGGTATTGATATTATAAATATGATAAGCAATATAGAATGTTAGTGCAATTTTGGAAGTGGGTTCTATGACAATTAGTTCACATATATTAAAATTTTATTTGAAGTATTAAGAGAATCACAAAGGTCTGCAGATAATGGAATAAAGAACTGGAGTTTGGGGGTGGTCAGGAATATTTAGGATTGGGGAATAAGGAAGAATTTATTGGGAGTGACATCTGAACTGTGTTTTGACTTTAGATATGTGTAATGGAAAATCGAAACCAATCATGGGGCATAAGGAGGAACATTACATAGGTCAGATTTAAAGAATGTCTCTGAGGGAAAATAGTGGAAAGCTCTAAAGGAAGGTAGGTTAGATTCAGAATTGTTTACTTAAATGACACAGTAATGAATTTTAACTTCATTCCCTACACTATGATATAAAACTACAAATAGATTAGCCTGTACACCACCTACCCTCCCACTTATGAATGGTTATACTTTAATATAAAGTCTTTATTTCTAGCAGAGATATAATGAAAGACATTCAAACTTGAAATCTGTGTATTAGAAAATGTGTCTGTTATGTTCTTCAATATTTGTATCAGATAACGAACTACATTACATTTTTTTTGAATTTAGTGAAATGAAAAATGTCTCTGGAAGATCATTTATAAATTATTTTTCTTAAAATAAAGACAAGCATTTGGCTTTTCAGCCATGGCTGAATTCCTCTTCCATCTGATTCTTTAAAAAAAAAGGTTTTTAATAAAAAAGGATTGTTTGGTTTTTTTTTCCATTTTATTGATTTCAGAGAGTTGTTCCCCAAAGCAATTATTGTGTATGTAAATTTTTTCAGATAGTTGTTTTCTCTCACCCTATACACTGTGCTTTTAATTTATGCATTTTTCCTCCTAATGCATGTAGATAATATATACCAAATTCATAGACTTAGGAATGAAGAAGTCTGATATAACACAGAAAATTCCACAGAAATAATTCTGGCTTTGTGGTTTTTATAATTCTAAATTTTGTCTTGAGGTAAAAGATGTAGAAGAGTCATGGTTATTTTAGTTGATTTCTGCTCATGTGTGGATACAAATAGAAAAAAAAATGTACTAGGGAAGAGGTTAGAACCATTACTATTGGTGGATCAATTAGATGTACCTTACAATACAACCTAGATAGGTGGGGATCTGAGAGCAGACTGTGAGTTGCTCAAAATTAGAATTGAAAAAGCAAATTCACTCATACCACCATGTAAAAAATTGGTGACAATTTATTTATTTTTTATATTGAGCTGACATGCAATAATTGTACATAATTGTGGGTTACAGAGTGATATTTTGAAACAAATATACAATATGTAATGATCAAATCAGGGTAATTAGCATATCTGTCAACCCAAGTACTTATCATTTCTTCATGTTGTTAACATTCAAATTTCTCTCTTCTAGCTTTTGGAAAATATACACTAAATGATTGTTAACAATGTTTACCTTACACTGCTACAAAACACTGGAAGTTTTTTCTTCCATCTAGCTGTAACTTTGTGTTCATTAACCAAATTCGTCTTATAATCCCCTCCCACTAACTTGCCCAACTTCTAATGACCACAATTCTATTCTCTATTTCTATGAGCTCTTTTAAAATAAAAACAACAACAACAACAAAAAAACTCCCATATACAAGTGAAAACATGCAGTGTATTAGTCCTTTTAACTGGGGTGTGATGATTTCTCATTGTGGTTTTTATTGCATTTCTCTGATGATTAGTGATGTTGAGCATTTTTTAATTTACTTCTTGGTCATTTATATACCTTTTATTTTTTTGAAACGAGGTCTTGCTCTGTCCCCTAGGCTGGAGTGCAGTGGCGCGATCTCGGCTCACTGCAAGCCCCGCCTCCCGGGTTCACACTATTTTCCCTCCTCAGCCTCCCGAGTAGCTGGGACTGCAGGCACCCGCCACCACGCCCGGCTACTTTTTGTATTTTTAGTAGAGACGGGCTTTCACCGTGTTAGCCAGTATGGTCTCGATCTCCTGACCTCATGATCTGCCCGCCTTGGCCTCCCAAAGTGCTGGGATTACAGGCGTGAGCCACCGCGCCCAGCCTATATGCCTTCTTTTGATAAATGTTTATTAGATCCTTAGCCAATTAAAAAAATCTATTTTTCTCTCTCTCTTTTTGGCTGCTAAGTTGTTTGACTTACATGTATATTCTGGATATTAGTCCCTTGTCAATGAATAGATTGCTTGTATTTTCTCCCATTTTACAGGTTGTCTCTTCACTCTGTTGTTTTCTTTGCTGTTCAGAGCTTTTTAGTTTGATGTGGTCTCATTTATCTATTTTAAGTTTTGTTGCCTGAGCTTTTGAAGTCTTACCCATAAAATCTTTGCTTAGACCAATTTTCTGAAGCATTTCCTCTTTGTTTTCTGATAGCAGATAATTTCAGGTCTTATGCTTAACTCTTTAATCCATTTTGAGTTGATTTTTGTGTCGAGATGGAGATCTATAATAGTTTCACTCTTCAGCATAGGAATATTTAGTTTCTGTACCACCATTTATTGAAAACAATGTTCCTTCCCCAAATCATGTTCTTGGTACCTTTGTCAAAAATCAGTTGGTTAAAAAGCATAGATTTATTTCTGGGTGCTCCTTACGTTTTATTGGCCCGTGTGTTTGTTTTTCTACAAAAACCATGCTTCTTTGGTAACAATAAATTTGTAGCATATTTTGAAGTCAAGTAGTATGATGCCTCCATCTTTCTTCTTTTTGCTCAGTATTGCTTTGGCTATTCAGAATCTTTTATATTCTCATAGGGATTTAGTATTGTTTATTTCTGTGGAAAAAAATAGATATTTCATAGGTCTTTCATGTAATCTGTAGCTGCTTTGGATAGTGTGTTCAATTTATCAATATTAATTCTTCCAGTGCATGAGTATGGGATGTTTTTCCATTTTTTGTGCGTATTCGCTTCAGTTCCTTTTCATCAGTGTTTTGTAGTTTCTGTTGTAGAGATCTTTCATC
Source organism: Pan paniscus (assembly GCF_029289425.2). Classification (NCBI taxonomy): domain Eukaryota; kingdom Metazoa; phylum Chordata; class Mammalia; order Primates; family Hominidae; genus Pan; species Pan paniscus. The sequence continues at coordinate 89,459,922 of NC_073253.2, read as the reverse complement.
TCCTTGGTTAAATTTATTTCCAGTATTTTATTTTGTTTTGTAGATATGTAAATGTGATTGCTTTCTTGATGATTTTCATTATTGGTTTACAAAAATGCAAATAAATTTTGTGTGTGATTCTGTTTCAGGCAAATTTACTGAATTTGTTTATCAGTTCTAAGAGTTTTTTGGTGGTCTTTAGGTTCTTCTATGTAAAAGATTATGATGTATGAAGAGGGAAAATTTGAGTTCTTCTTTTCTAATTTGGATGCTTTTTTATTTCTTACTTTTGCCTAGTTGCTCTGGCTGGCACTTCCAGTACTATTTTGAATAACAGTGGTAAAATTGAACATCTTTGTTTTGTTGCAGCGCTTGAAGAAAAGGCTTTTAGTTTTTCCCCATTCAGTATGATGTTAGCTTAAGTTGGTTATATGTAGCCTTTATTATGTTGAGGTATATTCCTTCTATACCAAATATATTGAGAGTTTTTATCATGAAGTGGTATTGAATTTAATCAAATGATTTTTTGCATCTATTGAGATGATCATATGCTTTGTGTCCTTTATTGTATTGTGATGAATTACATCTGATATTTATATGTTAAACCATTCTTCCATTCTTGAAATAAATCCTACTTGATCATGGTGTATTATCTTTTTGATGTGTTATTGGACTTAGTTTGTTAATATTTTGTTGAGGATTTTGCAGTTATGTTCTTCAGGGATATTAGCCTTCAGTTTTTGTTGTTGTTCTGTCTTTGTCTGATCTTAGCAATGGCGGCCTCATAAAATGAGATATGGATAATTTTTTTAAAATAGTTTCAGAAGAATTGGTGTAAGTTCTACTTGAAAAGTTGGGTTTAATTTAGCAGTAAACCCCTGTGGTCCTGGCATTTTCCTTTTGGGGAAACTTTTTATTATGAATTCAATCTAGTTACTGGTTATTGTTCTGTTCATGTTTTCTATTTCTTTCTGATTTAATCATGATAGGTTTCACGTGTACAGAAAATAATTTTCTCTTGGGTTTTTAATTTTTTGGCATATAGTTGTTCTCACTAGTGTCTAATGATCCTTTGAATTTCTGAAGTATCAATTGTAATGTCCCTTTTTTCACTTCTGATTTTATTTATTTGGGTCTTCTCTCCTTTTTTCTTACTTAGGCAAAATAGCGGTTGGTCTATTTTTTTTATATATTTCAAAAACCAACTTTTTGTTACATTGATTTGTTCATATTATATGTTAGTCTACATTTTGTTTAGTTCTGCTCTAATCTTTATTGTTTCTTTCCTTGTACTAATTTTGAGTTTGGTTTATTCTCCCTTTCCTAGCTTCTTAAGGTGCATTGTTCATTTATTTGAATTATTTCTGCTTTTTTGATGTACATTTTTATTGCTATAAACTTCCCCCTTAGCACTGCTTTTGCTGTATCCCATAAGTTTTGAAATGTTTTGTTTCTGCTTTCATTGATTTCAATCAATTTTTTAATCCTTTTTTGATTTCATCATTGAAACACTGAACATTTAGGGACATATTATTGAAACTTTCATGTGTTTATACAGTTTCCAGAGTTGTTCTTGTTATATTATTAATTTCTAGTTTTTTAAAGTTGTGGTTTGAGAATATACATTTTATTAATTTAAGTTTTTAATGTAATTGAGATTTCTTTTGTTGTCTAACATATGGTCTATGTGTGTTTATGAGAAGAATGTGTGTTCTGCAGCTATTGGATGAAATGTTCTGTACTTGTTAGGTTAATTTGGCCTGTAGTGCAGTTGAAATCCAATGTTTCTTCATTGATTTTCTGTAAACATGATCTGTCCAATGCTGAAAACGGGGTGTTGCAGTTCCCTACTATTTTGTAGTTTGGTCTATCTCTCTCGTTTGCTCTAAAAATATTTACTTCATATATCTAGATGCTCCAGTCTTGGGTGCATAAATTACAGTTGTTATATCTTCTTCCTGAGTCATGCCCTTTATCATTGCATAATAACCTTCTTTGTCTCTTTATTGTGGTTTTTGCCTTAAAGTCTATTTTGTCCAATATAAGTAGAGCTCCTACTTCATGCTGCTGTTTTCTGTTTGTGTGGAGTATCTTTTTCCATTCTTTACTGTTGCTCTGTCTGTCCTTACATAGAGAGAAATAAGTTTCCTGTAAGCAGCTTATAGTTGGTTTGGTGTTTTTCATCCACTGAGCTGATCTATATATTTTAATTGGGAATGTCAATCATTTAAATTTTTAATTGTTATTTGTAGGTGAAGACTTACTTTCATCATTGTGTTAGTTGGTTTCTGATTTTCTTTTATATCCTTTATTTTTTCTTCCTCTCTTATTGTTTAGTGGTGTAATTTGGTGGTATTTATAGTGATAACATACGATTCCTTCCTGTTTTTTATTTGTGTATCTGCTCTAAGTTTTATACTGTCATGTTTACATAGTGATAGATATTGTCCTTTTGCTTTGAGATGTAGGATTCCCATAAGCATTGTTTTGTAGGTCATGATAATGGTGATGAATTCTTTGTTCTTGTTAGTCTGAGAAAAACTTTATTTCTTCTTTATTTCTGAAGTTAATCTTTGCTGTGTATAGTATTTTTAGTTGACAGAGGGTTTTTTTTTTTTTTTTTTTCTTTTTTCCACAAATACATTATGCCATTCTTGCCTGGCCTGCAAGGAGTTTGCTGATAAAGGCTGTTAGTCTAATGGAGATTCCCTTATATGTGATTTGATACTTTGTTCTTTGCTGTCTTTAGAATTCTCTTTGACTTTGAAAGATTGATTATAATGTGCCTCACAGAGGAACTTTTTGAGTTAAATCCATTTGTAAATCTTTCATCCGTGTTAGTCAAAAGCTGCATTAGCCCCTAACAAGAGAGTTAGCTTATCCTTTGAAGTTTGAAGTTAGGTATTCACTTCTCTAGCTATGAAAGTTCTAGATGGCATCTTCTTCCAATAAAAGGCTGTTTTGTCTACATTGAAAATCTGTTGCTAGTGTAACTACTTTCATCACTTATCTTAGCCAGATAGACTTTCAGGATAACTTGTTGTAGCTTCTACATCAGCATCTGCTACTTTACCTTGAACTTTTATATTATGAAATGTTTTTTTCCTTGAATTTTATTTACCAATCTTTGCTAGCTTCAACTTTGTGTTTGCAGATTCATCACCTCCCTCAGCATTCGGAGAATCCAAGAGAATCTGTTTTAGCCTTCTACATGCCTTCCTCACTGAGCTTAATTATTTCTACCTTTTGATTTAAAAATGAGAGATGTTTTAATTTAAAAATGAGAGATGTTCTTTGTTTCACTTGAACACTTCGAGGCCATCGCAGGGTTATTATTCAGCATAATTTTAATTTTTTTGTGTCTCAGCAAATAGGAAGTTTTGAAGAGAGGAAGATATAGGGGAATTGCTAGTCAGTGGAGCAGTCAGAATACACACACTCTTTTTTCAATTAAGTTCACCGCCTTATATGAGTATGATTCATACTGCCCCCAAACAATAACAATAGTAACATCAAAGACACTAATCATAGATTCCCACAAAATATATAATAATAATACAGAAGTTTGAAATAATGTGAGAATTACTAAACTGTGGCACTGGGACACCAAGTGAGCACATACAGTTGGAAAAGTGGCAATGATAAACTCACTCAATGTGAGGTTGCCATAAACATTCACTTTGGAAAAAATTAAATAACTCCATGGTGCAATAAATGAAGCACAATAAAACAAGGTATGGCTGTACCAGCTAACTGTGGTCTATAGTTTAGTAAGTTGGGTGATAAAATCTTTGAGAAGCCATGCTTTTCATTGGAACTACAACCTACTCCAGACAGAGAAAGAAGATAATAAACTTCTACAAAATACAGATACAGCCAACCACTTATGCTGAAGAGGATGACATAGAAAAAAAGGCAGATGGGGAATTAAAAGTTTTTGTTTATTTTAATCTTTCCTTGTTCATCAGTAAATCAAATGTAGAAGATACTGGTAGAATGTGCATATGTCAAGAAATGAAATAAAAACAGTTGAGATAGTTGCAGCATCCCCACTGCTCTTGTAGTTAGCTCATTGGATCTGATATTGCATGATACAAATGAATGATAAAATCCTTGGTAATAATTCTAATTTAAATTTTCTTTACTTACAATTATATTAAATAGCTAAAAAAAATTACCATTATAAGGTTAAGAAAGAGAGACCAGGATATACATTTAAAGGTTTTATATTTTAGTATATTTAATGTACTTTTTCTGCTTTTCTGGCTTTTTAAAGAGATCTCAATTTTTAGTTAGCTTTGGTCCCTCCAAATTGTATAATGAACTTAGTGTCACATGAATGTGTATTTTAAAAGATGAGAAAAATATTTGTCTTTTTGATCTTTAATTTTATGTGCCAATTGGATTGAATCAAGTAACTTCAGAGTAAACATTATTTCCGGATGTGTCCATAAGGCAGTTTCCCAGTGAGAGCAGCATTTGAATCAGTGGACTAAATAAAGGTGGCCTCCCTGTTGTTGGTGGGTTTTTTTTTTTTTTTTTTTGAGACAGAGTTTAGCTTTTGTTGCCCAGGCTGGAGTGCAATGGCGCAGTCTTGGCTCACTGCAACTTCTGCCTCCCAGGTTCAAGCAATTCTCCTGCCTCAGCCTCCCAAGTAGCCATGATTACAGGCACTCGCCACCATGCCTGGCTAATTTTTGTATTTTTAATAGAGACAGGGTTTCACCATGTTGGCCAGGCTTGTCTTGACCTCCTGACCTCAAGTGATCCTCCCGCCTCGACCTCCCAAAGTGCTGGGATTACAGGCATGAGCCACCATGCCCAGTCAGTGGTTATTTTTAAGGATCTGAATATAACAAAAGACAGAGGAAGGAAAACTTTGCACTTTTCTCCTGCGTAATTGCTTGAACTGAGTTATCTCATGTAAGATTTACATCATTTGTTCCTTTGTTTCTCAGGCCTTTGAGCTTATACTGAATTATACCACCAGCTTTCCTAGGTCTTGAAGCTTACAGACAGCAGATCTTGGGACTTCTCAGGCACCATAATCAATCATGTGAGTCAATTCTTCATAATACAGTTGACCTTTGAACCATTCAGGAGTTAGGAGCACTGACCCCCAGCACAGTAAAAAATCTGCATAATAATTTTGACTCCCCCAAAACTTAACTACTAATATCCTACTGATTACCAGAAGCCTTATTGATAACATAAACAACTAACTCATATTTTGCATGTTATATATCTATTATATACCATATTCTTACAATGAAGCGAGCTAGAAAAAAGGAAATGTTATTAAAAATTATGAAAAAGAGAAAACATATTTACTATTTATTAAGTGGAAGTGGATCATCATAAAGGCCTTCATCCTCATATTTTTCACATTGAGTAGGCCGAGGACGAGGATAAAGAGCAAGGATTTCTCTTGCTGTACTAGGGGTGGCAGAGGTAGAAAAAAAATTGCATATAAGTGGACCCATGCTGTTAAACTCATGTTATTCAAGGGCCAACTGTACATCAATAATGTATATGTATAGGTATTATATATAATGTTATATATGATAAACTATTTGTGTGTGTGTGTGTGTGTTCTGTTTTTCTAATGGACAGTGACAATACAGATTTTTGGTTTGGTTTCTCTGGAAAACCCTAACTAATATAGTCCAAATATGAAATATATATTTCTAATTAACAAAAACTTTATTTCAGCAAACAGAGAAACCATATTTCAGCAAAACCAAGGGAATTGATTTTCCTATGAAATTATAATATAATGGCTTAGGATAGAACTTTTGTAAGAATTACCTAGAAAACACAGAGGTAATAAAATTGCAGTGGTATATTTACCTGTACTTTTAAAAATTGCCATTCTTTCAAGCAGCAATCCCCACTTTACATTATATTTCATTAATCTCTTTCTAAAAAGAACTTGAAATACATCAATTGCTTTAGCAGAGTGTTATACATGGAATCTAGAGGATTATTTGAATATTATTCATATAAATTTGTTCATATATTTATGTTTTTGTCAACAATTGGTAATAAAATGAATAAGCAATCTTATACTAGTATCCCAGTTGTAACAATCAAATCAAATTAATAGATGTGGTTCATATCACTTCAATTAAGATAGTAACATAGAGTATTGTTCGCATACTAAGACTTCATTGCCAAGGTAAGGAAATAAGATACCTTGATATTGTTTTTGAATTTTACCCAAAAGATATACAATTTTCTCATGTCCTAGATAAAGAAAAATCAAAGTAAGAGACCTATTCAAGATTTACAGAGGAAGACAATCTTTTCTTCTCACCTTGGTACCAAATAGACAGTAAAAGTCTGCATAAAGATGTTTCCATTAAGTCTATTGAAATCAATTTTGTTTTAAAGTTTAATGTGTTTTCTTATGTGATAAGGTTGTTGACCAGTGATAAGATTTTCTGGCAGAGTAAAGTTTTAAGAAAAACAGTTATTGACTTTCAAAGACTCTTCCTGGCTGTCTTCTATTGTATGAGTATCTTCACATAGAATCTCAAAGATAAGAAGAAAAGAAGCAATTATTGAAGATATAGTAGATTTTTTTAACTAGCTAACAAGCTGTGCAAGTAGTGGAATATCTTGAAACTAACAATGAGAAGAGGAAGTCATTATCTCAGATAGCTAATCAAAGTGACCACACTTCTAAACTGACCACGCTTAATTAGTTATGGAAAGCATATTTTTCAACCCGCTATGTTAATTTTACAGAAAAAATATCATTGAGTTAGGACCCTATGGCACATAAGAATATTTTTTACAACAGTTAAACAAAGCATCTAGTAAAAGTAAAATTGCATAAATTTTGTAGGTTTTATTACTGAGGGATAGCAGGATAATGCAGTTATAATGTGAATTTGTTACAAGAGGGCAAATGTAAAATTGTTGAATATATACAGAAATAAACGATTTAATTATCATCTTCACTTTTTGTTTTAATTTGTATTTCATATGTCTTTTCTAACAGAGATAAATGATCCAATGATTCGGAACTTGAAAAGTGGTAGCTTTATGAATTCTCCTTAAGAAGAAACCTGTGCCCTGATCTTGCCTACTCACCCAAAGGCACTGTGAGGTAAAGAACAGGAGTGTGGATGGAAAATAAATGGAAAGTAAAAGTATGGAAATTATAAAACCTCAAACACATTTAGGAAAAATACTAAGTAAAGGGATATGGGTATTTGGTCTAGGGACACAGACATGTAATTTATTTCAATATTAAAAAATTCACTTTCCCATGCATGATGTATAGTGACCACCATATGAGTTTTTAAAAATGTGCAGGATTTTTTTTTCTTGGCTTGATATACAGAAGAAAAGAAAACAAAAATTATGATAACCTCCTGATGCTAATTGACTGTTAATAATAAGCTTGTATATCAAGAAATTCATTCCACTCTTTTTGTGCTTAGAAACACAGGAAAACCACATTCCCAACACTTCTTTGAAGTCAGTTTGCAGGCCATGCAACCAAGTTCTGGACAATGGAATATAAAGAAAAGTGAAGCAAGTCATTTCCAGTTGGACCTTTAGAAAATTCTGTGTGCTACCTCCGTTCCCTTTCCCCCTTCAAATCTTCCTTGGAAGCACTGAGTTAGATGGTAAAGTTACAAGAAGGAAGAAGTCACAGAATCATCATTTAATGGAGAAAGCTGTGGAAAGCTGTGAAGTGATCAACAAATAAAACATTAATGAGCAAAGACACAGGGATTTAGCAGTTTATTGCCACAGGATAGTTTAGAATATTCTGATCATGAAATAACTTTATATAGGAGTGAGGTGCTACATCATTAAAAATCTAACTTACATCGCAAAACATTATTTTCATGTCTCATATAGGAAGGCAGCAATTTTAAAAGGGACTGCAAGTCGAGACATATAAGAGACTGACAAATATAAAGACAACCTACTGTAAATTGGGAGGCAGATGACATACTTACAAAGCAGAGAATTAAGAAAAATGATAGTATGTATTTGTAGCCATTGGTGAATTTTTAAATATATGAGAAGAAATATTAGAGAGACTCCAGAAATTCAAGGCCTTCCAAGAGTAAGAGAGAATATGTCTGACATAAGATTTTATACAAAATAGGCCAGTAAAAGAATCTTGGTCTAGTAAAGTGACCCCCAGTGAAAGATCAAGTTAATGATGGCCCTCCTATCTTTTTTTTTTTTTTTCAGATAGCATCAAAGGAACAGCTAGTAAGAGACACAGAGCCAGAAATCAGGGAAGTAAAATACACTTGACATCTACGTTTGGAAAGAAATTTTAGGAGGCAGAAGCAAATGGATCAGAAGCTGCTTATATTTTTGCAAGATTACCAAAGAAACCATTGGTGGAGAAAGTTCTGTGACCAACTTGTCTGAGTCTAGTAAGATTGAACGCTCACACACAAGTTTCATGAAGTGGGTTTGATACTTACAGATAAGCAGCAAGGACCAACAGAAGCTGATGATCTATGGTGAACTTTTTCCCAAGGCTCCGGAAAGCTGCCTAAAGTAGATGGAGTCTTCTCTGTGTGTGCCCCACTGGTCCTGCAGTTGAAGGATCCGGTAAAGCAGCCTGCCCTGGGTTTTATACTCCAGAGGAACGTGATTCACTGGACTAAAGCATTGAAGTGCATCCTGTTTCCGGGGGGCTCTGGAACAGAGCCTGGTCTGTTCTAGCCAGTCCCTTTCTATCTCAGGATGTTGCATTCCCAGTACATTCTACAGTTATTCTTGAGAACTATAATCAAATAAGCAGGGAGAACTGGGTAAGTCCAAGGCTTATCTATACAAGCCTTTAAATATGCAAGACCAAAAAAAAAAAAAAAAAAGCCTTGGTTCTTATCTTTCTTTCAGGAAAGCAGAGACTCACTGTGGAACCCTCAAGGAGCATGTGGTCATCTTCATCCTTCAGTTTATAAATGGCCAAGGAGAGTAATGCAACAAAAACTTCTCAGAGTTAAGAGCCAGAGTTCCTAAAGAACCGTGGACAAAGGGTTCTGTCTAGTGGGCAGAATTCATCCAGCGAAGGTGCTTACTGCATTCCCAGCATGTGCTTGGGAACTTTATTAAAATTCCTTCCTATTGAGATTTAAATTGCTGTCCAGAATTATACAATATAATGAATGGGGGCATTCATTATGTGTATTCTATGCCTTCTCCATCATTGCATATTCAGTCCTTGTGCTAGAGAGAGGCAGATAATCTACCTTTTAAATTTATAGGTCTCCTAACTACAGAGGGTCACATCTGGATCTGATGGCACCTACAGAACTTGGACTCTGAGCGACAATCAGTGACCAGGTGTGACTTTATATTATCTCTGTCAGGGAAGGGTGAGAGTGTTCAATGTTTGAACGTAGAATAAAATGGTCTGGTGACCAAAAGGCTCTATTAAAGATAATATGAGATGTTCAAAACACTGGCTATTTTCTTGGGAACAAAAGTTGAACTTCTAAATCTTTCTCACAGATTGTAGACCAAAGGAATGAATTCTGATTGGCAGAATATAAGCCTACGTAATATAAAAAAGACTTCCAGGTTTGGCCCTCTGAGTCTTGACTCATTACACACCATCTCACAGCCTTATTTTGCCTTTCAACAGGAAATTTGGAACCCAGGTTTTCCCAACCTACATCTACAAAATGGAATGGGTCTGATTCGCAAGTTTTCAGAGAAAGAAGCCAACCTTAATCAGACTGTGATATGATGAGGAAATAAAACTTGCTGTGCTAATCAACTGATACTGGGAAGCATGTTTATTATAATAACATAGTCTATGCTTAACTTTTCTAAGAAACTAATGATCTGGAATATCGATAAAAAGAAAAAAGAAAGAAAGCAAAAGGACAGAAAGTTTTAGTGAGAATATGTCACTAAAAGAAAAATGCAAAAATCTCCAGGTAATTGTTCTTGTCTGTCACTATAATCAAAGTGGTATTTCACCCCCCATCTGTTGTCCCTGCTTTGATGAGTGAGAATAGAAGAGCAGTTCCTGGTTACATGTTGGCAACAGGAGGATATAAATATCAAATTGCCTTAAGCACTGGCAAAGGCTTAAGAGTCCATCCTAAATTGAGGGATTATCCAGTACCCTGTTTAGAATGGAAATAAATCCTTGCACAGTACTTTCAACTCAATAACTGAAAAAATGCAGAGAGCAAATTCAACAATTTGTATTACCAACAGCCAGCTGAGTCCAACTTTCTAAATCCATTGGAAAACAGAAAAGCAGAAAAGCAGAAAAACAGGCATCAGTAACTGTCCTAAAAAGTGAAGGACTCAGGAGGCTGAGGCAGCAGAATCACTGGAACCCAGGAGGCAGAGGTTGCAGTGAGCCGAGATGGTGCCACTGCACTCCAGCCTGGGCGACAGAGCGAGACTGTCTCAAAAAAAAAAAAAAAAAAATGTGAAGGACTGAGGGAAAGAAACAGAATAGACCATAATGAGTCAGATGCGAGATAAGAGAAACAGGGCCCGGAACATATGCCCTCAGATAGAATAAGAACAATATCAAAGATGAAAATCCAAGAAAACACCTTGAGGAAAATAAGATGATAGTAATACTAAATATATATGTTAAAGGACTAATTTTAATGAGATACATTCACATAGGTACTAAGAAAAATAAATTCAATGTGCAGATATTCCTTATGTATATACCAATGAAAGTAAAGAGACAGATAAAATAAGTCAGGCAAATGCTAACATAAGAAAATAGAGTCACATTATTTATTTTGTAATTTGATATCTGAATATTAAAAACTTACACTTTCTAATGTTCTATAATAAATTCTAAAGTGCAGATATAACTCCCATGAATGTTGGCACACTAAGTAACAGTAAAATACATTAAGCAAATTAGAACTGTAAGAAAAAGGAAAGCAACACAGAATAAAAACAAGACTCAGTAGGTGATCTTTATCTAGAATCAGAACAATTAAAATAAAATAATGACTGGAGAAAAACTGAGGTAAGTACTATGTTTAATGCCTGTAAGCAAATATACGTATTTTGAATTGTGACATGATTAAAAGAGAACGTATGATTTTCAGGTGTTCATATAACACATTGAAAAATTAAGCATAAACTTCCCGAAATTCTTATACCTAAATGTCATAAAATAAGTACCAATCATACCAACTACTTTTCTGAACATAATGCAATGAAATCTATAAAACAACTGATATTTTGTGGCTGTTTTTTACTGCATCAAAAGAAGACTAATAAAGCAATGTATTTACCCTGTGAATGTATATGTTCAAATAATTTATATAGACTGTACACATAATATTCTTTTAATTTTCTTTATATTTCTTCTTATATATCCATGTTCTAAAATAGTGAGTTATGCCTTTATTCACTAGATTTTTTCTGTTTAAATTTGTTTAGGTATTATATTTGATATTTTATTAATTTCCGTGTTGATGTTTATCATTTACTTCTTCCAGTTTTCAAATATTTTATGATTAAAATTATAGATCATTGTTTTAAGACCATCTTATGTAAATAGCAAAGATTTGATTTGTAATGATTTTATAAATATACATATTTTAATATAATCAAATTGTTAATATGCTGGTCTACACATTTGCCTTTAGTTTCCATTTTTACCCAAGATATGCTAGACAAATATTTTCATGTTATTCTAAAGATTAGAATTTTTATTTTGCTATCAATAGCTCTTTAATCTCTTTCATATGTTTTATCTACCTATATCTCTGTGTGATCTTTGTTAAACCCATATTCTGAGGTTTAGATTTCCCAGCCACCCAATACTGGTGGAAATTCTGATAGTTTTTGAAACCATGTCTCAAGACTTGTCCCATGGAAAATAAAGGGAATCTCTATGCTGTCATTGGCTGGGAACTGCTCTAGGGTGTTTACATCCCTGGCAATTTTTATTTTTCTCATGTTGAGCCCGAAAGAAAGTCACCGATCATGAAATGTGAGCATGGACAGGGACAATTAGTCCAAAGGGAAAAATTAGAGACACTGACTGTTCCATTATACATAACTATGTACCTAGTCACTCAATATAATGAAGAGTTTCATAATTAGTCAAAATAAAATTGAACCATATTAATTCTACATGGAACAATTCAAAATGAATTTAGTCTGGGTATAGATGGTAAAGAGAAAAAGTGAATTTAATTAGAACACAATTTCAATCAAATTAAGTCTTTGCATGAGTTATCAAGGACACAATAAATAATTGAACAATTCCAAAGAGTTACTTTCATAGTAATTTCAAATAATGCTCTAATTATCTCAAATATGTGTATGCCAGATAAAAAGCCTTCAATTTTCTAGAGGAAGAGTTGAAAATTGTGAGAAGAAATATTCAGAAAAAAATAAATGTTGATTTATTTGCCTTAACAATTTAAGTTTACATAAATAAGTATGAACATAAAAATAGAGTACCACACTGGCCATACACAGCATGCTTGAGATCAATCCATAAGGATAAATATATACATGTACTGTATTCCTTTCATTGCTATATGTTACTTTTTGCATCACCTCATTTTATGTATTTAAATTCATTAGCCCCTATGAAGTTAATGTATAAAATAACTAATTTTTTATTTCTCTAAAAATACTTTATTGAATAATTTATAATTTCCCTTTATAGTGAAACCACTGTTATTTGAAGTTTGTATATGACTATAATTCTCCTCTGATTATATGTTTTTCACTTTTTAATTTTTAATTATTCTTGTATCCCTCAATGAACCTCATTTAGTCATTATGCATTCTTCTTTTTTTTTTTTTTTTCTGAGATGGAGTTTCGCTCTTTTCGTCCATGCTGGAGTGCAATGGCACTATCTCAGCTCCCTGAAACCTCTGCCTCCTGGGTCCAAATGATTCTCCTGCCTCAGCCTCCCAGATACCTGGGATTACAGGCATGCGTCACCAGGCCCAGCTAATTTTGTATTTTTAGTAGAGGCAGGGTTTCCCCTGCTTTTACTGATTCTGACACAGGCCAACTCTAAGCTTGAGACAGCAGTGGAAGGGTTTCTATGGGTGAAACTGGCGTGTCTCAGGCTTGTCAGCCAGGTATGACAAAATATATCTTAGGTTTGATTCTCATATGCATGATGACTACAAATATTTTTGCAAATGTCAGTATTTTAACTTCATATATAAACATAAAATCTTCAAAACACTAACACAAATTAGAGTACTTCTATCAATGCTCATAGCTAAACATACCAGAATAAAGATTTTGCATCAGCCTCCTTTTTTGAGTAAGAAGAAAAACAATCAAACAAGCAAATACATCTCAATCATCAATAAAATGAGAAGTCAACCATGACCACTAGCCACAAACTATGAAGAAAGACTCACTAGTGCAGTGAAAATTAAGTGTTGAAGTAAAGCATGGTCTCATACTTGTACAGACCTACAGCAGTGCAAGTGCTCTCCAAAGGTAGGCTATGCATTATGAGGAGTCAAATTTAAAAAGTCTCTTCCTTCCTATGCCAGGTAGATGTCTATTAAAGACTTTTGCTAACATAAGCAGCACTGAATGAGAGCAACGGGCAAACAAACATTCTTTATAGATACAGCTATGATAAAGAGAGGATACAGAGATTATGGTCAACAGTGCTGCACCAACTAAACTTAGTCAACTGAACTAAATTTACTGTTAATTCACAAAAGTAATGCTGAAATATGTATTTGCTGGAAGAAAAAAGACTTCTTATCCAGAGCAAAACCAGATTATATAGGCTGAGGTAGGGTGTTGGTGGAGAAGCTTTGGTCCATAATTAATTCTCAGTGTGATCACTAGAAAATTATCTGCAGAGAACCTAGGTGAATTCATAGCTTGAAAATGATATGAAGAAAAATTTGGATAACAAAGATGAAAATGTTCAAAAGAGGTTAATTATACCACAAACTATATAAATATTAACATACATTTCTGCAAGCTATCAAAGAAATAAAGGAACATTTTGGCTTTTTAAACATAGAATAAAAAATGATGTGAAAATGGCATTAAAAATGTGAAATGGCAACATCAAGGAAGAAATAGAAGATATCCATAAAACTACTACAGAAAGAAAAAGTCTAAGTAAAACAGCAGATTGTCATGAATAAGGAGGTAAATAAGGAGAAAAAAATGAGTGCAATGAAATTATAAAAAGATGAACACGTTTAAAACAAGATCCCCTAGTGTTATCATACATATGTATAATATGAGACTTGGATGAAGAGAATAGAAGAAATGTCTACTAATGGGGAAAGGAGGGCTAATAGTGCAGACTTCTTAAATACGTTTGTAGACCAGAGGAGTAAACTGAATACACCACTACTGAGTGACTGAGCTTCTAATGTGAGATTTTATTATTTTTAACATTTTTGCAAGTAACCAAAAATGTTTTGCTTGGTTCACATGAAAGTTTGATATATGTATGGTTAGTAAGCTCCATATTCCAACATTTGTGTTCAAGCACAAGATCAAATAAATTAATATAAATAAATACAGTGTGAATTCATTAATCTGTGTAGATGCCTGACTGATTATTGTGCAAAATAATTCAAATGGATGTTCATTTTTGAAAGAATGAATATGCTAGAATTTGTTATGTAGTTACTGATGTTTTTACTACTGATTATATTTTATTTCTAGGCTGGAATCCAATCAATAGCATGCCTTTCACTGCCTGATTCAGAACATCACAAGAAAAAAACAGGAGTTAAGCAAAAGGAAGATTAAATTAACATTCTAATGTTGATAAAGGAGATAGTGTGTAATACGGCAATAATGAGATTCCCATGACAGCACGTCAATATTGAATATAAATCCAACCACAGCCATTGGCATCACTTACCAACCCCACAGCAGGCCACCTTCCCTGAGGCAGAAACTGTAATAGCTTTTGAGACACAGAAAGTGTGTCTCCAGCAATCGAGCAGGTTTAGCAAAAGAGAATAGGATTCCTACATTCTCAGTTCATCTCCACAAACTCACGTATTAAAACAATCATTCAGTTCTGGGACAAGGTCCACCTGTATTCATTTAGTGAAGCCCCTCCACATATTTGCTGTTACAATATTAATTTTAAAGAATGAAGTTATATTTACATGTGTTTTTCAAACATTTAGATAATGGTGATAGATGTGTTTTCACTGAGATCATCAATATATATCTTAAATACATTGCCCCAAATAAAGCATTATTTTACAGAAAATATAGAGATGTTTTCATGTAAATAAATGCAAGTCACAACTTATATAATTATATATTTTTGTTTAATAATTAAACCATTGGGAATTTATGGATCACATAATTCAAATTCCTCTGCATGGTCAGGAGAAGCTGTGTCCTGTCCTTCCTTACCTTGGTTTTTTCTGTTCTGCCACATGCCAAATGCACTACTCCTGACTCAAGGCTTTATAAGTCTTTTCCTGGAATAGCCCAGCCATAGTCACATGCCTCATCTTTCCCTTCATTGTAGGCCTCAATTACTGCCTTTACTGCACCTATTTAAAATATTCTCTTGTTATTCTCTATCTACTTACCTGAGTTTATTTTTCTTGATGACACTTTTAAGATCAGACATTATACGCTATTTTATTATTTGTTTTTTATTAATCATTAGAATAATAATCCACAAAGGCAGGAAACTTGTTTTGTTTGCCTTTCTATCCCCAGAATTTATATAGCAGCTACTATTGTAAAGTAGATGCATAATAGCATAAATGAATGAATAAGTAGTTGAATGCATGAACAAAGGAATGAGAAAAAAATTCTAGTTAACATTTTATTAATGCTATCTGCTGAATATGGGTGTGTGTGTATGCATATTTCTTGTTTTCCGGGCATTATTTCATCATGCAGTCAGGACATATGTAAAATACTCCACTTTGTTTAGGGTGATATAGTGCTTCAGAGTGTTAATTAAATTTAGATAGACCCATGTTCAAACTTCAGCCGTACAACTTACTATCAATCACATGATATTGGCTGAGAAATAGTCTCCAAATTTGCTTATGTCTTTAATGATGAGAAAAGGCTCAATAGACATTCTCTTTTATCAGTGTTATTGTGAATAAAGAGACTTGACCATAGAAATGTACCTACTTTAGAGAAATGGAATCTATCACTAATTTTTTCTTGAAGACAGCTGATGAAGCTTACTCTGTAATTAAATAGAAGGCAGTGTATTTTAACATTTAACTTTTCCTCACTCTAATGTTTTGGATAGAACCATATGTTGATATTCATTCTTAAACTCATTGTAATTTAAATTCTGATATCCCTGGCTTAAATATAAGAAATGATTCAAGACGTTATAATTTTGTTATAGAGACAATAAAAATATCTGCAATACTAATTCGTTGTATGTATATGTAATAATTTTTATTTACCATCATAATATCCAGTGTTTTGCCTCATGACATAGTGCAGGCTTGGCTTTTTTTATTAATAGATTTTTTTAGACTGGTTTTAGTTCACAACAAAATTTACCCAAAGCTGTGTAAAATACCCATAAATTACCCTGCCTAGACAAATACATAGCCTTTTCCATCTCCCACTAGAGTGGTACATTTTGTTACAATTTTTGAACTTGCATTTACTCATCATTATCAGACAAATTTCACGTTTCCAAACTGCATTTAAACAAATGTAGCCCTCATTTTAGTTTCATACGGAGTAGATTCACTGCGCTAAAAATCCTCTGTGCTCTGCCTATTTATCCCTCCCTCTCTCTAACATTTGGCAACCATTCATCTTTTCACTGCCCCATCATATGGCCTTTTTGAGAATGTCATATGGTTGGAATCATAGAGTGGATTTTCTGTTCACTTAGTAACAAGCATTTAAGTTTCTGCCATGTCTTTATAGCTCATTTCTTTTTAGCTCTATATAATATTCCATTGTTTGGATGTTCCTTAGTTTATGTATCCATTCACCTACTGAAGAACATCTTGGTTGCTTCCAAGTTTTGGTCATTATGAATAAAACTGCTATAAACATCCTTTTGCAGCTTTTTATGTGGACATAAGTTTTTAGCTCCTTTGGGTAAATACCAAGTAGCACGATTGCAGAACCATATGGTAAGTGCTATAGTTTGAATATACTGTTTGTACCCACCAAATCTCATGCTAAAATTTGATTCCTATGTTAGAGGTCGGCTAAATGGGCGGCATTTGAGTGACAGTGGCAGATTCCTCATGAATAGATTAATGGCCTCCTTCAGGCGTGAGTTCTTACTCTTAGTTTCCAGGAGAGCTGATTGTTAAACAAGAAACTGGCACCTTATCCTCTTTCTCTCTCTTGCTTCCTTTCTCACCGTGTAATCTCTGCACATTCCAGTTCCTCTTTGCCTTCTACCATGAGTGGAAGCAGCTGGAGGCTCTTACAAGATACCTAATCTTGAACTTTTTCAGACATCAGAAACATAATGCAAATAAACTTGATATTGGTAAATTACCTAGCCTTCGGTATTTCTTTATAGCAACACAAAACAGACTAAGACAAAGGATGTTTAGTTTTGTAAGAAATTGCCAAACAAAATGTCTTCCTAAATTGCTGTATCATTTTTCATTCCCACCAGTAATGAACATAGTTTCCTGTATTTCCACATACTTGACAGCATTTGGTATTTCCACATCCTTAACAGCTTTTGGTATCGTCAGTGTTCTGAAATTGGACAGTTCTAATATGTGTGTAGTAGTCTCACATTGTTTTAATTTGCATTTCCCTGATGACATAAGATATAAAACATCTTTTCATATGTTATTTTCCATCTGCATATCTTCTTTGGTGAAGTGTCTGTTAAGGTCTTTGGCCCACTTTTGCATCAAATTGTTTGCTTTTTTTATGGTTGAGTTTTGAAGTGTTATTCATCTTACTTGGATAACAGTGCTTTATCAGATGTGTCTTTTGCAAATATTTTCTCCCAGTCGGTGACTTTTCTTTTCATTATATTGAAAGTATCTTTTGCAATGCAGGATTTTAATTTTATTCAAGTCTAGCTTACCAGTTCTTGTTTTTTTATGAGTAATATCCTTGGTATTATATCTAAAATGTCATCAGCAAACCGAAGGTCATTTAGATTTTATTCTATGTGATTTTCTGGACATTTCTATAGCTTTATATTCTACATGTATCTGTGATTCATAAGTTTACTTTTCTAAACAGCAAAAGGACTGCATCTAGATTTATTTATTTATTAATTTTTTGCATGTGAATCTACTGTTGTTTCAGCACCACTTGTTGAAAAGACTATCTTTTCTCCATTGAAATGCATTGGTTTGATTGTTGATACGGTTGAGATTTTTATTCCTTTCAAATCTCACATTGAAATTTGATCACCAATTTCAGAGGTGGTGACTGAAGGGAAGTGTTTGGGCGATGGAAGCAGATCCCTCATACACGGCTTGGTTCCATCATTGTGATAATGAATTTCTTGTTGTACTATTAGTTCCCACAAGAGCAGATTGTTAAAAAGAGCCTAGCATCTCCCTCCCCTCTCTCTTCATTACCCCCTTGCCATATGATGCCTGCTCTCCTTCGGCTTCCACCACAAGCAGAAGCTTCCTGAAGCTCTCATCAGAAGCAGATGCTGGTTCCATGCTTCTTGTACAGCCTGCAGAACTGTGAATTCCATTGACATGGTTTGGCCCTGTATCCCCACCCAAATCTTATCTTGAATTATACTCCCATAATTCCCACGTGTTGTGGAGGGACCCAGTGGAAGATAACTAAATCACGGGGGCAGTTTCTCTCACACTGTTCTCCTGGTAGTGGATAAGTCTCACAAGATCTGATGGTTTGATAAGGGGAAACCCGTTTCACTTGGCTCTCATCCCCTCTCTTGCCCGCTGCCATGTAAGACGTGCCTTTCACCTTCCACTGTGATTGTGAGGCCTCCTGAGCCACGTGGAACTGAAAGTCCAATTAAACCTCTTTCTTTAGTAAATTGCCAATTCTTGGGTATGTTTTTATCAGCAGCATGAAAATAGACTAATACACAAATAAATCTCTTTTTTAAGATAAGTTAGTCTCAGGAATTCCTTTAGAGCAATGCAGAGATTGCAACACTTGTCAAAGATTAGTTGACTGTATTCATGTAGGTGTAATTCTAGGATTTCTAGTCTGTTCTATTGATCCATTTGTCTCTGTTTTTGCCAGTACCGCATTGTCTTGCTACTGTATCTCTATAGTAAGTCTTGAAGTCAGGTAGCATCAGTCTTCAACTTTGTTCTTCTCTTTTATTATTGTGTTGCATATCTTGGGTCTTATGTCTCTCCATAGAAACTTCAGAATCAATTTGCCAATATCCACAAAAAAAACTTTCTGGTGTTGCAATGGGTATTGCATTCTATTATAGCTATAGATTAAGATGGAAAGACCTGACATCTGGATACCTTGACACTAGTGATTCTTTACATTCATAAATATAGAATGTCATTGACAGAGAGTATTGAAATCTCCAAGTAAACTAATAGATTCATCTATTTCCCACGTGTTGTGGAGAGACCCAGTGGAAGATAGTTCTATAGGATTTTGCCTCATATTTTGATGCTTTATTGCTAGGCTTATACGTGTTAAACTGTTATTTTTTGGATAATTGAATATTTTGTCATATGCAATACCATTTTTATCCCTGAAAACTTTTCTTCTTCTATCTGAAATTAATATAACTACGCTCAATTTATTTTTATTGGTTTTAGCATCATACATCTTTACTTCCGCATATACTTTTTATTCTATATGTATCTTTATATATAAAGTAAGCTTCTTCTAAACAACATAGAATTGTATATTGTTTTTGATCCATTCTGGCAATGTCTAATAATTAATTGATGTATTTCGACTACTGAAAATTAAAGTGATTATTTATACATTTTGATTAGTATCTACTGTATTTGTTACTATTTTATGTTTGTTGCCCATGTTCTTAACTCCCACATTTACCTTCTACCTCTTTTTTTCTACATTTTGGATTTGATTTGAGCATTTTATATAATTTTAATTTCTCCCTTTTTTTAGCATGTCAGTTGTATTTTTTCACGATTTTTAGTGATTGCACTATAGTTTGCAATAAACATTTACATTAATTCAAGTCCACTTTGAGTATCACTCTCCTGCTTCACAGGAAATGTGAATACTTAATAATTACAAAATCATCCTTATTCCTCCCTCCTCCTGTCATTTGCATCATTTGTGTCATTTATTTCACTTATACATAAGCATACACGTGTATATTTATGTACACCTATATACATACATATATACCTAGTTGAATGCATCATTGCTTTTATTATTTGTACAATTTGTTATCTGCTGCATCAATTAAAAATAGAACAAAAAATTAATCACTTATTCTTTCTTTGTTGATCTTCCTTTCTTTATGTAGATCCAAGTTTCTGACCTGTGTTATTTTCCTTGTCTCTAAAGAACTTTAACATTTGTTGCAAGACCTGCCTACTAGCAACAAACTCCATCAGTTTATATCTGAGAAGGTCTTCAGTTTTCCTTCAGTTTTGAAAGATAGTTTTGCAGGGTACAGAATTCTAGTCTGATGATTATTTTCTTTCAATGCTTTAAGTATTTCACTCCACTCCCTTTTTACTTACATGGTTTCTGAAAAAAAGTAAGTCAGATGTAATTTTGGTCTTTGCTCCTCTACAGGTAAACGGTTTTTTTTTCTTTTAGGACTTTTTCTTTCTTATTGATTTTGTGTAGTTTGAAAATGATATGACTAGGTGTAGTTTGTTTGTTTTTGAATTTTATCCTGCTTGGTGCTTTCTAAACTTTCTAAACCTGTGGTATAGTGTATGATATTAACTTAAGAAAACCCTCCTTTATTACTGTCTCAAATATTTTTCTGTTACCTTTTCTCTTTCTTCTTCTTCCGGTATTTCCATTACATGATGTCACACCATTTTTAGTTATCCTGTAGTTCTTAGATATTCCATTCTTTTTAATTTTAGTATATTTTTCACTTTGCTTTTCAATTTAGGAAGTTTCTATTGAGATATTCTAAAGTTCAGAAGGTTTTTCTTGACTATATCCAGTCTGCCATTATGTCCATCAAAGTCACTCTTCTTTTCTGTGACTGTTTTTGATCACTGCCATTTCTCTTTGGTTCTGTCTTACATTCCCCATCTCTATGCTTACATTGCCCATGTATTTTTTCATATTGTCTACTTTATCCATTACAACCCTAAGCATATTAATCATAATTGTTTTAAATTCCTGATCTGAGTACAACAAACCCCCAAGACACAAACTTACCTTTATAACAAACCTTTACATGTACTCCTGAACTTAAAAGTTTAAAAACAAATCCTGGTATGTTAATTTAAATACCCCTGCTATATGTAAATTTGGTTCTGATGTTTGCTGTCTTTTCAAACTGTTTTTGTTGTTGTTGTTGTTGTTTTTCTTATTGGTATGTCTTGCAATTTTCTCTGCATAGCTTGACAGGATGTACTGTATGAAAGGAACTGCTGTAGATAAGCCTGCAGTAATGTGGTGGTTAAGAGGTTGGGGAATGTGAAGCATTCAATAATCCTATCATTAGGTCCCCATCTTTTAGTTAGCTTGTACGTCTCAATTGTGAACTTTATATGCATTCCCATTTTTCTTTTTAGTTGAGACAGCATAGCTAGAGGGGGCTGGAGTTGGGGATTTCTCTGCTCTTAAGTCAGTTAGCTCTGATAAAATCCCAGCAGGTTAACCTGTTGTTAAATAGTTTTTTTCTGACTACAGACCTTCTTAAGAAAATGGAATGCTTTGGTGTATTTCAAAATTGTTTATTTCCTCTCCCCCTGAAGAATGCACAAGGGGATTTTTCCTTTGAAATTCACTGCAAGTGCCTGATCAAATTCCAGAAGACAAAACTCACAGCAATGTGCTTCCCTGCCATGTCTGAGTCTGGAGTTTTTAATCTCTCAGACTTGTTCATGCTTAGCCTCCAACAGTTTGTCAATTACACTTCAGGTTTTCCTACCCAGGCACCTGGTTCCCGTTGAGTTTTGTCTTTCTGTTTCTGTTCTAGTAAGCTGTGATTCTTCATATTCTTCTGCTTATCTTCCTAATTTGGGAGGCAGTGTTTTGCCTTGTGACCTTATTTCTCCGAGGGATCTAAGAAGAGTTATTGATTTTTCAGTTTGCTCATGTTTTTATTTGTTAGGATAGAATAACAACTTTCAAGCTTCTTATATGCTGTACAGGAAATCAGAAGTCCTCAAAAAGTATTTATAAACCAATGTTTTTCTAGATAGAAATATAATGCATTCCATTTTATGTAGGTGTATATATATTACATATATATACATAAAATGTGCTCACTATTTTATATTCCATGAGTAAATATGTAATATAAAACAACAGCTCATTTATTGAATATTTCATATGTAATATGTATGTATACAAACACACACGTAAAATAGTTTCTTATACATGTATGTGTTTAAAAATGAGTTTTCAATAAATTGAGAACTTCCCTTTCTTTATGAAGTAGTAAACAAAGTCACCTACTGAAAATAGTGAAGGTAGAATGATAAGTTTGAACACACTATGTAATTCTGAATTAAGCCATCTGGTCTGAAAGCTGCCTATGAAAATCATGGAAACTATGCCAGAGAAATCATTTGTGAGGGGAGGCAATTTACTTTGGGTTGGCGGTGATCTGTACATCTTTCATCAGTACCAAAAATCCCATTTTTTGTGAAAAATAATATGGGAATAATTCATTTAGATTTCCAACCATTTTAACACATTTCATTTGCTTTTGAGATAATCCATTATTATTTATATCAAAAATATTCATACATAAGTTGAAATTGTACATACATAGGAAGTATTATACACTTTTTTGAAAAATAGCATTTTGACCTTAAAAATTTTTTTTTTTAATTTTAAAAAATTGAGACAGGGTCTCACTTTGTCACCTAGGCTGGAGCATAGCAGTGCAATCATGTCTCATGTAATCCATACCTCTCAGGCTCAAGCCATTTTCCCACAACATCCTCCCAATGAGCTGTAACTACAGGCACATGCCACCACACCCACCTACTTTTTAAATTGTATTTTGTAGAGAAGGGGCTCCACTATGTTGCTCACGCTGGTCTCAAAATGCCTGGGCTCAAGCAACCCTCTCACCTCGGCCTTCCATAGTGCTGGGATTTCAGGCATGAGCAAACACGCCAGGAAATTTTAGGCTTTTAATAAAAAAAAAATTTCCAGGGAAATATATCAAGACTTTCCATGATATATTACAAAATATATTTTTCATAATATATGATGGTAATGTATGAATAAAAATTATCAATTTGTAATAATATAGTAAAGTCAGTGTATCTTGGTTTCAGCCTGATTTTAATAATCAAGTCTAAGCCATAAAATATAATGTATTTTTAGCAAATTGCTCTTTTAGAAACAGGTATTCCTAATTTTTTTCTGCAACAGAGAAAGAAAATCAATATTTTTTTGCCATAGATATATGAGCTTCTTTTATATAGTTGTCAAAAAAGGCAAATTACAGTGAATGTTCAAACTTTTACAAAGATACAGATATTATATATACAGTCATCTACCACATGATGATGTTTTAGTCAACAACAGATTGTATATATGACAATAGTCCCATAAGATTATAATACCATGGTTTTACTACATACTTCCTGTGTTTAGACATGTCTAGATACATAAGTAGCTATTATTGTGTTACAATTGTCTATGGTATGGTACAGTAACATGCTGTACAGATGCATAGCCTAGGAGCAATAGGGTGTACCACATAACCTAGGTATGTAGTAGGTTATACCATCTAGGTTTATATAAGTACCCTATAAGATGCATTTCTCAGAATGCATTCTCATCATTAAGCAAAACATTACTGTGTATATGTGTGTGTATGATATTTATTGCTTTAACAAAGCATTATTATAGTTTTTTAATTTAAACTTTCATTTTCTGGTGTGTAATATTTTCATTAAAAATAAAAATACAATAAGACAAATCCTTTGGATACACTAAAAGATTTGTTAAGTTAGGTTTTTAATAGAATTATAGCAGAATGTAAAGTCCTTATAACTTAAGGAAGAACGTTGGTAGTACATTTAATCAATAAAAGTTTGTATGTGTGCTTTAAAATATTTATATAGCTCATCCTTTTGCATAAAATGTTTGAACTATTTATGCCAAAGCTTTAAATATTCTTATTGGGTTAATTAAGAACAAGGATCTTGTCCAAACATATGTATTGACTATCTCTATCCCAACTATATTATTCACAGTAATGCTCTAGGTTTTTTCCCAAGTGATGAGAATTTGGCAATAGCAATACTCTGTTGAGAAAGCTCGCAAGATATTGGTAAATGTATAACAAATGCAATAGGATATATTCAGTGATATTCAAATACATGGTTTACATAGAAATGCAAAAAATTTTTGAAAATCTATAAGATGTAAGTTATTTGAGGAATGAGGCTATACTTGCCCTCGTTATACCCTTAGGTCTTACCATATTATCAAGCATACATAGGCATATGATAAATACATAATAAAATTAGTGAAATAATAGTGAGACAGTTGGCCTTGTTTTCTGCATTAAGAAAGGCTAGCAAGTACATACAGCAGTAGCAGTTATACAATCATAATTTTGCTTTATACAAATTCACATTCAGAAAACAACTTTCAGAAATACATGGTGAATATAAGTAGAGATGGTCTATATTATGGCGGTCATCTAATTTATACTTAAGGTTCAAATTTAGTCATACTTCCATAATAGCAGAGTTTATATTATAATTCTATTCCATTAACTTCTCTTTAAAAACATACTAATAAATTATACCCATAGGATAGAAAAAATATCATATTATTTAATTATAATTTTCACAACGAGTTTAGGAAAAAATCAGGTTTCCATATTATTTCTATTTCTGCATAAAAAGGTAAATATTACAGATGCCAATGAAAACATGTATTTTCTCCCAGATATCCAAGATGAAAAATCAACATGGTAGAAAAAAGTAGAACACACGTAACTATGCAAAAGGCAATAAATTTTCAAAAATTTATTTTTAATTTTATGAATACATAATACTTCTATATATAAATAGGGTACATGTGATATTTTGATACAAGATACACTGTGTAATGAGCAAACCTGGATAAGTGGGACAATCAATTTTTAACCTTAAAAATCACACACATTAAATTATGTATTTGGAAAGTTTATGTTGGATATATATTAAGTAAATTTTATTAAATTGCCTTTAATATGTTTGACTGTAGTAGAATGAACACTTAATTAAGTAGATTATTCTACTACTAGTGTAAACTTTGAAAACTCTTACAAATGTTCCATGCCTCAGTATCCTACATTGAAAAAAAAAAGTGTGAACTAGACAGTCTTAAGTCTCTCAGGCTTTATGAACCAGATTCACCCAGTCCATAAACTGTTCTTCACTATTAAGAACAGTGCCTTTGGGAAGGTGCATTAACTCTTTCAGGCTAATTAGTTTAATTTACATGTAAAGCATATCTTTATATGCAGAGATATTTGGCTTCATTGAATTTCAATTATTTGTCCTTATGCTATAGTAGTTAGCTTCCAATAATTTTTTGGCCTTTTTGTTGTTGAATTGGAGCTAAAGATACATAGAAAATAAGATGAACCATTTGTATTAAAGTCATTTCATGGCCATTAATCAAATAATCATTCCATAATGTATTATCTACATTTTCATTGCATTGATGACTACTGTATTCCAATAGAAAAATAATAGAAATTGATTATTCTAGATTTTTAACTCCAGTTCTACATTTAATCCTGAACTTTTAATCAATGCTTAGTTTTGAGAAAACCCAAGGTTACTTCAGTGTGACCTTATCTAATTTTTGCATGATTTCATGAAATGAAGTATCCAGTCTTTCCAGAGGGCTATAAATTTTATTCATCTATTCAGAAAACTAATACTTGGCTGGGTGCGGTGACTCACGCCTGTAATCTGAGCACTTTGGGAGGCCGCGGTGGGCAAATCATGAGGTCAGGAGTTTGAGACCAGACTGGCCAACATAGTGAAACTCCGTCTCTACTAAAAAATACAAAAATTAGCTGGACGTGGTGGTGTGCACCTATAATCCCAGCTACTCGGGAGGCTGAGGCAGGAGAATCACTTGAACCTGGGAGGTGGAGGTTGTGGTAAGGTGGTGAGCCGAGATCACGCCACTGCACTCCAGCCTGGGCAACAGAGTGAGACTCTGTCAAAAAAAAAAACCTAATACTTAATTTTAGTCAAAGAACATACCATATAAATTTCAACCATTTGAAATTTACTCAACTACAGTATTGCATGTGTGAAATAAATGTACATTCAGCAGTTTGATATTATATGTTCTTTAAATGTCATTAGCCTATTGTGGTGAAACTGGCCCAATTGTCCCATAGTACTGATGTTTATGGTTTCTTCAAATAAACATAGAAATTGATCCTTCCAGTATTAAAACTTGAGAAAGTTACATTTGCCTTACCTGAGTTCCTTTCACATGAAACCAACCATCGGGCCTCCCAGATAGCATCAAGGAGCTGAAACTTACCAGATCACCACCCACATCTGGATAATCAGATGCTAGACCCTTCACCCATCATGATTCCCTAACTGACCATCTGCTTCCTGTTGAACAACTTATTTTCCTTATCCTTTCCCAATTCCTGTTTTCCCATACATGGTAACATTTATTCCCTGCTCTATAAACCCCTAATTTTAGTCATTCGGGTAGATGGATGACAGATTGACCTCAACTGCAGCACCTAATTAGAGCATCTTCCCTGGCAATACCTATTGTTTCAGTGATTGGCTTTCTGTGTGCTGAGCAGCGGGACCTAGGCCAAACTCTTAGGGTTCTGGTAACAATATTTGTCTTTGTCAATCATATCTGCATTATTACAGTCTAGTTGATTTATCAAATTTTGAGAAATATTTAAATCTCCATCTGAGACTTATGTTTTTTTCCTTTCTTTCTCTCAGTTTCCTTTAAAATTTTTGAAAATCTCCATTTGAGTGCATACATATATACGAGTTATGTTTTCCTAATACATTTACCCTTTCATTAAAGCATTGCTATATCCTTTTCTTGAAGCCAATTTTATTAAACTAGGACATAATCATATAAACTAGGACATAATCATACAAGATTTTTTGGTTTTTGTTCTACAATATTTCCTTTTTATCTTTTTAACTTATTTGTTGCATTGATTGAAACTGTTTCCTTCTGTTAGCATCAGGTAATTGATCTTGCAAATTTGGACAATCACTAATTTTCACATGATTATTTAAGTATTTGGTTACTGTCTGTAATTTTTCTATTTTTTTCCATAAGTCTGCATTCTTCTTGTATCTTTCTGCTTCTAATTTTCTGCCTTGTTAATTTAAAAATTATAAAATTCAAAGCCAGGCAGGATGACGCAGGATGACTCATCCTGTAATCCCAGCACTTTGGGAGGCTGAGGTAGGCAGATCGCTTGAGCTCAGGAGTTTGAGACCAGCCTGGGCAACATAGTGAGATCCCAGCTCTACAGAATATACAAAAATTAGGCAAGCATAGTGACACATGCCTGTAGTCCCAGCTTCTCAAGAGGCTGAGGAAGGAAGATCGTTTGATCCCAGAAGGTAGAGGTTGCAGTGAGCCAAGATCATGCAGTTTTACTTCAGCCTGGGTGCTAGAGTGAGACTCTGTCTCGAAAAAATACATACTTAGAACTCCATTTTTACTGTTTTACTATATTTCCTGTTATGATGCTTTGAATGTATGTGTTTATGTATTTATTTATGTAATTATTATTTTATTGGGTACTCTAGGCATTATTTCTATACATTTTAACCTATCACAAGTTGACTAGAGGCTATATTTTACTACCTCCAATAAAATAAATATACCTAACAATGTTTTAGTTACATTTACCACCTGCTTGATGCTATTGCTGTCGTATGCATTACACATGAAGGGATCATAAATCTTTAATACATCTATAGTATTATAGTTGGTCATTTAAATAGTCTAATATCTCATTTGGTCTGCTTTATTTCTTCCTATGGATCTAATTTATCTGCAAGTGCCACACATATTTAACCTAAAGACCTTCTTTTAGTATTTCTTGTAGTGATAATTTGCCAGTGATGAGTTATCTGTTTTTGCTTACCTCAGAGAGATTTTGTCTTTCTTTTAAATTATGTTATAGATATATGCTCTAACTTAGATTTATTCCAACCTCTAAAGAGTTGTTCCATCAACTTCCCCCTCCAATTCTGATGAAAACTAGCAGCTATTCTTTTTCTTCTTTTTCTGTACAAAAAGAGGTTTTTAATCTGATGCATTAATCATTTTCTCTTTTGCTTCTGATTTTAGCAGTTTCATTATGATACACTCAGCGTGGTTTTACTTGCATTTATTCTGCATAGAGTTTTTTGTATTTCTTAGAATTGTGTGTAATAATATTCATCAAATTTTGGAAGGTTTTGACCTTTATTTCTTCAAATTTTGTTTTGGCCACATTGTCTCTTTCCTTCCTTTCTGATGATCTCCCTGCATGTATGATAGACAATTTGATGTTTTTTCCAAAGACCCCTGACACTCAATATTGTATTTTTGTTTTTTGGATTGTGTATCTACTAATCTATCCTTAACTTTATGGGTGATTTATTTGTTTTTGGCACTCTGCTTTAATTTCATTATTTTTCATTTTATTCCATTTATGTTACTTTCAGCTTGCAGATTTTCATTTGAATGTTTTTGTAGTTTCTACATCTCTTCC
Organism: Pan paniscus; assembly: GCF_029289425.2. Classification (NCBI taxonomy): domain Eukaryota; kingdom Metazoa; phylum Chordata; class Mammalia; order Primates; family Hominidae; genus Pan; species Pan paniscus. Next base: position 89,431,129 of record NC_073253.2, on the reverse strand, counting down.
TAGATATTTGAAATGTTTTTTCATTGTGTATATTTTTAGTGTCATGAGCATATTTATGTAAGTTACACTAAAGTTCTTTTCAGTCAGTTGCAACATCTGGGTTAATCTGCGTCAATTGGCTTCTACTTATAAATATTTTTGTTGGCTATTGATACATTTTATCATTTTTTTCTCATATTTGAAGATTTGTAATCAGGTTTGGACATTATAAATAACACTTTATAAAGATATGGAGTTTTTGTGTTCTTTTCAAGAAGGATTTTTGTTAAACAGGCCAATAGCTTAGATGAATACAACTCTTCCTCCTCTGTGTTAGGAAACACTTGAAATCTTCCCTCAGTTTCTTAAGTTTTCAGCTGCTGTTTCATGACAACTCTGGTTCCTCTTTCAAACAGGTAAATTATAATCAGATAAGTATTTGAATGCCTATTCAGTGCAAAAGTCTTCTGTGTCTTCTTTCTTTCTAGAACCTTCCCAACATTCCTACAGATTTGCCAGTCTCAAACTCTGTGATCTGACATCTCAATTTATTGAAGGTTGCAGTTTTACGCATTATAGGGTAGTGAGCTCAGGCAATACGTGGCAAATGGCAATTGTCATTTGTCTTTCCAGGGTAGGATCCCCTCTGTTCTCTGTATGCTTAATTACTCTGCAGTACCTTCATATTATTTTGTTGTGTATATGTTTCCTTGTTTTTAATTAGTCCAGATTTTATAAGGGTAATATGTGGAAGTTATAGTCTTTCCAAGTCAGACGGTCATCAGTGAAAGCCAGAAGTTTGGCCAGGCACAGTGGCTCAGGCCTGTAAACCCAGCACTTTGGGAGGCCGAGGCGGGTGGATCACTAGGTCAGGAGTTTGAGACCAGCCTGGCCAACATGGTGAAACCCCGTCTCTACTGAAAATATAAAAATTAGCTGGGCATGGTGGCAGGCACCTGGAATCCCTGCTACTCAGGAGGCTGAGGCAGGAGAATCGCTTGAACCTGGGAGGCAGAGGTTGCAGTGAGTGGAGATCACGCCATTGCACTCCAGCCTGAGCAACAAGAGCAAAACCCTGTCTCAAAAAAAAGAATGCCAAAAGTTCAAAATTTTAATTATAGCTATGCTTTATGACAAAATTTTGATTATAGCTATGCTCTATGACAGTATATTTAAATATAAATGTACTGATTTTATAAAGACAATGTTACTTATATTACCTAAAATGTCTACATAATATTCGGAAAAGCAATTTCTTATGTCAATTATCAATAATTATTGAAAGTATATGCTGATTTTAACTAATTGACCACTTTTACCTTTAAGCTTTTTAATAGATTCGTTTATTTTTTCATATTTGCAATAAAAGTTAAGGTTTATTTTTATAGGGTATAATAATACAAACAATACTATCACAATTATTATTAGTATTCATGATGGATAAAAATTTCATTAGATTTTAAACAAGAAAAACTTGTCTAGCTTAAGATATAGTGTAAAATATTTATCGAAAACAGCATTTGAAAGCTAATTAATAAGGCAAATTTTTCATGACAAAGGAGACACACCAATGCCATTAAAAATGAAAAAAAATACCATTAATGTATCAAAGTCAAAATAGAAATGCAGAGATGAATCTCTACATTTCAAATGTTTTATTTGGGAAGCAAGAATTGTAATTCAAAGCATACACTCACAGACTGGGTGGACTTCAGCATGTGTGAAGAATGAAGTGAAAATTAGCAGTATTATAAAAAAGAAATGTTCTGAGAAGAGAAGTGTTATATATGGCCCTTTAAGCAAGTTGATTGATACTAGTAAAGTTTTGAACTGGCAAGTTCTGATTGGTAAGTGACAGTGTTACCAGAAATTCTGTGTTGGGATGAATCCTTTAACTGAGGAGATCAAAAGAGCCAGAGCTCTGGACCGGCAATCACAGTTCTTGTGATAGTAAGCAAAGAATTGCGAACTAGCACCAAAATGCAAGCTCAAAGCAAAGTTTACTGAAGCACCATAAGACGCTCAGAGTGAGAGTGGGCTGATTTCTGCAAAGTGAAATCAGAACTTCTTTACAAAGCTTAAGGTGCTTTTATTGTGTTTGTGGGAAGGAGTTGGGGGTTGGGCTGCGTTTGAGTGACAGGATGATGTCATTTGATTGGCCCTGTAACTGAAGTTAGTTAAATTGTGCATGTTCTTCTTACCCATAATTCACACAGAAGAGCCCACTTGGTGGGGTGGAGGGTAAAACCACATGTAAATTTTATTTATTTATTTATTTATTTATTTATTTATTTATTTATTTGAGACAGAGTCTTGTTCTGTTGCCAGGCTGGAGTGCAGTGGCACGATCTTGGCTCACTGTAACCTCTGCCCCTGGTTTCAAGCGATTCTCATGCCTCAGCCTCCAGAGTAGCTGAGATTACAGGTGTGCGCCACCACACCCAGATAATTTTTGTATGTTTAGTAGAGACAGGCTTTCCCCATGTTGGCCAGGATGGTCTCGATCTCCTGACCTCGTGATCCACCCGCCTCAGCCTCCCAAAGTTTTGGGATTACAGGCATGAGCCACCGCGCCAGGTGGTAAACTTTATTATAATGATGGTATGATGAACTTGGGGTGACCTTGAGGACACGGTTTTATATTACTGGGCATGCTCCACTTTAGGGAATTTCCACCTGTGCCCCAGTTTCTCTTTCTTCAGGGTGTTCTGGCCACAAACTTTACCACAAACTCCATCCCTTAGGGTGGAGTTAGGGTGGTCTTGAAGATGAACTCAGGCAGGCCAGAGGTGACTTTAGTGACAGCCTTTTTGCTCTCCTCTTTTGACCCCTCCCAGCTGCTAATGTCTGTCTAACTACCTAACAGCAGAGGTAGATAAAACCACCCCTGGAGTCCAGCAGGTTGTTTCAGCAGCTAATAGTTAGAACTGGTTTCAGGTTAGAACAGGCAGTTTCAGCAGCCAAACTTGTAAAGAATCACATTGCTGGGGAAAGGTTGTTTGCCTTGAGTGCTTTTTCACCCTGGCTTCTCAACTCTGTTTTAGGTGAGTATGACAAGAATGACCCAATTTTTCCTATCAACTTTTACAAACGAAAGGATAAAGTAGTAAATTGGCATGGGACACATTTTAAAACCGTATACTAAATAATATGGTGCAAAGAATAAATTATATTCTAGAGAAAAAAGTAAATAGCTTATCATTATTTAAAATGTTAGAGATTACATGCTTTGAAAGGAATATATTCCAAGATAAATATAAATATTACATAAACAAATAAAATACTGAAAACTCTTTTTAGTATTTGATAATTGTTTTTTGTTGCCAGTACATCGCACTAGCTCTCAAGAAAAATGTATCAATAGTTTTAACAAATTTTTGATCTAGGGCTGACTACATCCACAAATTTGATGTACATCAAAATATTTTCTGATATATCTCCTTTGTACAACTCCTTTGTCTTTATGATCTCATAATTATCCAAATATTAGCATTACCATAGTATTAAACATACTTCTTTTTCTCAGATAGTGATCATGTCAGAGAAAAGACAACACAGGTACCTACCTCAAAAATTATTAAAATCTCTCAGTATATGGAAATATGCCTCCTTCTCAGAAATGTCAGTATACTGCTACACATTACAAACATTATAATGTATGTAATGATGCCTGCACTAATCAAAGCTGTTTCTAGTCTTTTCCTTATATAAATACTAATGCTACATTAGACATTTATGTATGTCTTTGTACCCTTGTAAGAAAATCTCTTGTTACAAATTTCTTAATACAATATTGATATAGGATTGATACAGGCAAGACATAAACATTTTTATTTTAGAACAAATTAAATTGCCCCTATTACTCACATGAAAGGAGAAACCACTTTCCTCATTCTCTAAAACATCAAACTTAATGAAATTATTATTTCCTATACACATGACCATGAGAAAATGTATTTCATGGGATTTTCTCTCAATGTATAATTCCCTACATATTAATGGGGTTGAAGTTAAACTAATTTTTATTTTCCTTGACTTTGGGTATTTCTTTACCTGTAGATTTCCTGTTTATATCTGCTAGTGTTTCTTATCATAACTCTTTAGTGGTATTAATATTGGTTATATATATTTTCTCACCTCTTTTCTTTGTCATTTACCTTATTTATTGCTGTCTCTCATTGTAAAGCAATGTTAACTTTTTCTATAGTTAAATTTGTCAACATTTTCCTTGCAGCTGGGCCAGGACTAAGGGCAGCAGAAACATCTGTGGATTAATGTTGTCGAAAGCTGAGAGCCGTTTGTCATTATAATGAGGAGAGCGGCAGGCAAAACTTGGAAAAATGTGTAGGAAATAATTTTAATGGAACAATGATTTTTAGGGTCAGAAGTGTGTCTACAATAGAAAATCCACACCTGGCCCTAGCAATCTAATGAGAGGAGTCAAGCTTCTCAAAAGCAATGTGAAAATTTCCTGCGATTAAAAAATTTAAAAAAAGAAGGATGAGAATGAAAACAAACATGGTGGGTAGTATTAAGGTGCAAGTAGTGAAAACATTACGCCAGCTCTTAAGAAGATATCCAAAATATATTGACTTAGTTAACGATTATTTTATCTGTACGCTCATTCAACAAAGTATATAGACAAATACCTGTGTCTTCTAAAACAAATTTGGGAACATCACGTACATACAATTTTAAAGCCTGCTTATTTTCAATAATCAATGAATTGTGAAGCATTCTTATTGTTGCTAAGCATATTTTTTAAAACTTAGAATGTACTTTGCTCTGAGTCTTTAAAACCATCATATTATTAGGATTACAACTTTTCTAGCTTTGATATTTCATTTATAGTAAACTTTATACTGTCCTATTTATTGCTAGCTTATAAGTACATATTATAAACAAAAAATAATTCGATTGTAAATATTCTGTCAAAATGAGTCTACATATAAAAATTTGCTGGATGTTGTGTAGATAGTAAACTTAAGATATAAGATATTTACACCTATACCTGAAATTAGATCAGGTGAAACATTTCTTACCTAATATTCCTCTAGAAAGCTGATTGAGATGAGGTTTCTCTGTTGCCAATTATGTTCAGGGTTTTAGTTCAAATAAACAAAATTTAGTTAAGTAAGAATTTAATAACCTTCATCTGGTAGAAAACTCACATATGTAGTAAATATTTGAATTGGACTTGAAACATGGTCCACCTCACCATGCTTTGAAAGAATTCACAGTTCAGATTGTTAACACCATTTCTATGACTTTACTTACTATACATTCTATTGTGAATTGGACAAAGAAAAGGTAATCTGTTCCTGTGAATGCTTTTAGGCTATATTCGCCTGCAAAGTAGAATTCTATATGTTGTGCAATCTTTGTGCTTGCATTCATTTAAAATGTGAGTCAGTACTCTGAGAGATGACAGCAAAGTGAATCTATCCTATTTTGATACTCCAACAAACTTTTTGACTTCTCAGTTTCCTGATATTTTTCTTTTTGATTAGCATTTAGAGGATGATACTGTACATGTCCTGAGACCCTTATCTCTATATCTTCTCCAATTTCTAGATCAAGCAGGGTGTCGAATGGAATGGCTATTGAGGAATGTTTTCTTCTGCTGTGACCTCACTGATATTTCCCTTGAGATGTAGTTAAAAAAAGTTTACTAGAACTTCCAAGCCTAGAGTTGCTTTACCTATTAAGAAACATGCAGGATTTCCAACACGTTGCAGAATGCTATATATTACTGCAAGTAACTAGAATCATTTTCTTCTCACTGAACTCTGTGGTTCTTGTGATATTTCTGATGTCATGTTGGTATCAAAATATGTCCATTTTGTATTGAAAATAATATTTAAAATCTTGCCATCTGTCAAAAAAGTGGACAATAACTTTTATATTTCACACAACAAACCCAAATTGACTTTACATGTACTTATTATTTAACCCTAATAATTCTTTCTCACCACTGTTTTGATAATCTTTAGGATGTCATCATTATAAAGTTATATTGATAGAGGAATATCACATGCCAATATTGTATAATGTAACACTTCTCAGCCAAAATCTAGTAGAAATGGTTTAAGCCAAATTTTTACAAATGTGTGCAAAGCCTGTCAAGCAGCTTGGAAAGAAAGTTCAATAACAACACAAATTAAACTAAATGGTAAAACACACTTGAGGTAGATTATAGAGGGTACACTTATTTTTTATCTGCAGTGATCTGTCATGTATTTGTCAACAATTTCACTATATCTCAGCTTTTCTGTCTATAAAAATAAATTACTTCATTTTCTAATTTTTTTGTGTAAATGTAGGTAAAATGTGTCTTATCTAGAGAATATAGTTTAATTGTATTTCAAAATTTGGTGTTGCCATTGAATTTGTAAACTTTAGTTGGTGTTATTCAACTTAAAAGTATTTGTATAGATAAATAATAGATTGGTGCTTATTGGATGTTTTTAAGTTAAAAAAACTAGTGGCAAAAAAATTAAAAATCATATTTTAATTTATAGTTTATAGGTCTATGTTTATTAGTGTCTTTGTTTCAACTAATTTTCTTTTCTGTGCAAAATACTATCTTTCACCTTGTATTGTCTTTCTGGCATATATACATTACATTATATGTTTTATTGTTCTAAAAATTTTTTGATTATAAAACTTTAGCAACACAATTATTTTATCAAAGATACTTTTGCTCGAGCGACTTCCGTCTACTGAAACAGGCCCTGAAATATCTATCACTACCATGTTATTGGGAATAACCCAATAATGAAGCTATATAAATTTCAGTGTACAAACAGCATTCAGTTCACCTGAATTTTCTTGGTGGGAATAGGAAATTATGATATACAGAATATTAATTTTCCAACTTGAAGTATGTGAAGGTCATACAAAGATAAGGGAGTAAGCTCATTTCAGGAAGAGGCAGCAAATGGTCTAAAGCACAGAGCTATGAAATACCTCTTTCTTTAGGAAATGGCACAATATTCTATGTCACTTGAGAGGCAAATGGAGCAAGAAAGACAACATGATGCTGCGAGATTTGGATGCCGTGCTAAAGAGGTTTACAATGGGAGGTATTTACTTATTTATACAAAGAGTAAAATCACTGCATATGGACTGGGCTTTAAATAAATGGGGGGCAAGGCAAACAAAATGTTTTACATTATTTAAGTTACACCAGTGTAATGCCTAAATTGAATGGATATATCTTGGTTTGGATATTAGCTTACAGCTAACATGTGAGTATGATATTTCCAAGTCTTTGTCTCAAATCATCCTATCCTAGGGCTGTAAGTTACACTAGGCTACACTCCACACATACACACACACATACGTATACCATGATCATTATCAGCCACTTAATTATCATCAAATATAATTATCAGAGATGAAATTAAAGGTAAGTTCTGGCAGCAAGGCTCTTGATCTACCCCATAATTAAAAAAAATTACTTTCATACTGTAAATATTTGTCCACTTGATACACTGGTGAAAACAGAGAGTGGACACTTCTCAGTGCAGTCTCTAGGACTAGAAAATTAAGGAAAACATGGTGAGAAATGTAGTTACCTAGGCTCTAGCATAGCCCATATTAGTCTCCTAAAGAGATAACACTAGTGCAGAAAGAAATAATGCTCCCACTGTATTAACATGTCTCCTTACAACTGAAATCACTTCAATAATAATTCAAAGGTTATTTGATCCTCACAACTGTCTTGAGGTAGACAGGAAAAAAATAGACTTGAAATTATGCAGAGATCGTGTAAGTAGATGTGGTATGTATAAATTATAAAATAACTGACATTTCTATCCTTTACCTACTCTATTTTATCTTCTTTCATTGCTTCTTTAAAATTAATATTAAAGTCTACCCAGTAAAATGAAGCATTGTGTTCAGGTGACACTGGATTTTACTATTAAAATAGGTACAAGCTGTCATAAAAATAAACAGATATTAACACCATTAGTATTAAATTTGAACATTTTATAGAAAGTCTTAAAATTATTAAGAAAATATTGATATGATTCAGAGAGCAGACAGTGTCTTACCTACTGTATGAGTTTCCTTATGAGTGTATAACAAGCTACACAGAGTTGGTGACTTAAACAACAGATAATCATTCTCTCACAGTTTAGAAGGACCAAAGTGAAATATCAGTATCACTGGGCTGAAATCAAGTGTGTTGACAGGACCAGCTCCATCGGGGGACTCTGAAAAGAGAAACTCTGGCCAGGCGCAGTGGCGCATGCCTGTAATCCCAGCACTTTGGGAGGCCGAGACGGGCAGATCATCTGAGGTCAGGAGTTCAAGACCAGCCTTCAACATGGTGAAACCCTGTCTCTACTAAAAATACAAAAATTAGCTGGGTGTAGTGGCAGGCACCTGTAATCCCAGCTACTCGGGAGGCTGAGGCAAGAGAATTGCTTGAACCTGAACCGGGCAGGCGGAGGTTGCAGTGAGCGGAGATTGCACCATTGCACTCCAGCCTGGGCAACAAGAGCGAAACTTCCTCTCAAAAATAAAAATAAAAATAAATCTTCCTTGTCTCTTACAGCCTCTGATGGCTGCCATCATTCCTTGCCTTGTGCCACATATCTCAGATCTCTACCTATGTGATAACATTGCTTTCTTCTCTGTATGTATGTCAAATCTCTCTCTGCCTTCTCATATATGGATACTTGCGATTGCATTTAAAGACCACTAAGAATATCCTGGATAATGCTCTCATCTTTACATTCTTACCTAATCTGAATTGCAGAGGCACATTTTTTCCCCATTGTAATATGTACAAGTTCAAGGAATTAGGACTTATATTTAGGGGAAACACTTTTCAGCCTATTATAGTCTTTCCTCTGACATTTATAGATTCATGTCCATCCCAGATTTAAAATATATTCACTCTATCCCAACATTTTCCAAATCTCAACATATTAAGGCATCAGCCCAAGTTCTAAATGTCATCTAACTATCATCAGTCCCAAAAATTCAAAGTTGATCATCTGAATAATGTAAATCACATATATATGATACTCTGGGTATGATCCATCCTGAGGAAAATTTTTTCTCGATCTATATACCTGTAAAACTAGAAAATTTATCTGTTGCCAAAATGCAATGGTGGGTGAGGCATAGTCTAACTTTTTAAAACACCGTCATTCCAAAAGGGAGAAAACAAAACAAAGAAAGGAGTCAGAATTTCCAAACAATTTTGAAATCAAGCAGGGAAAATTTATCTAGGTTTCGTGGCCTGAAAGTAATTCACTGTAGCTCAGGACTCTGTGTCCTGCAGCGTGGCTCGGGATTCTGCCTCTTTGCCTGTGGGTTGGGCCTCTTCTTTGTTCATACTATAGATCCTGGGCCCAAGTGTCTGCCCTGAGAGTCGTCCTTTCTTTTTCTTGAAGGATGACACATACGTACTTCACAGTACTTTTATCAGCCTGTTTATTGCCTGTAGAGTTTTGGTCGTTAAACTACCTTTACTTATTTAATCTCTGACTATTTTAGTTCAAGCCGGCAGTGTTTATGCTGATAAAACATTCTAAAAAACTTATGGGTCTCCCATGTATTTTACAGGAATTCACACCTTTAGACAAGAGCATCCTCCACAGATCTTTCTTGAATAATCCAATCTCTATTCCTGCCTTCTAGAAGATGGTCGAGTGAATCAATGAGCCATGCATGTAGTCTCCTCGGTGCTAGTAACAGGTGCCCAGCTGCACCATGGTCCTTCACCTCAATGTGGTTTCCTCACAGTTAACTCTTTTAATGTTATCATTTTTTTTTTGTAATGTGGATAAGCTGGGAATTTCCCAAATCATCATGTTAATTTCTTTTTGCGTAACTATTTTTTTCCTTAATAAACTACTGTCCTCTTACATTTTGATATAAGCAGGCTACACCTTTAGTAGTTTGGTTGGAAATCTCCTCAGGTAAACATCTAAATCCATTGCTTATAATTCCTGCTTCTGAAATAACCGTAGAACACAATCTAGATAACTAAATTGTGATACACTTGTCACTATATAATAAAGATTGCCTTCCCACCAGTTTCCAATAATAGGTTCCTTTATTTCTTCTGAGTCCTTGCCAGAAGTGCTTTTGAGCGTCCGCATTTCTACTAACAGTCTGTTTATGCAGATTTAGGTATTTTCTATCATTTGCCTCAAAATGTTTTTAGCTTCCACCCGTTATCCAACTCCAAAGCCCCTTCACATTTTCAGGTATTTATAATAGCAACATCCAATGTCCGTGGACCAATATTTGTGTTCATTTCCTATGGCTTGTGTAATCAACCACTACGAACATGGCAGCTTCAACATAAACTTATTGTGTCACAGTTTTAGATACTAGAAGTCCAGAATAGGTATTACTAGGCCAAAATCAAAGTGGTGGGGAGGCCACACTCCCTCCAGATGATCTAGGGGAAGATTTGCTTGTCTCTTTCAGGTTTTAGTGGCTGCCAGCCATCTTTGGCTTGTGTTGCACCACTCCATTCTCTGCCTCCAACTTCACATTGCCTTCTTCTCTGTGTGTTTAAAATCTTCCCTTGCCTTCTTCTTATAATGATAAATATGATTGTATTTAGGACTCATCCACTCAAGTTCCTTATATGTGCAAAAAAGACATTTATCTGAATAAGCTGACATTTATAAATTTCAGGTATTATTACCTGAAATATTTGATGAACATTATTCAGTCTACTCCACATATTTACATACCTTAGCTTTTTTAAAATTAGTTTCATTGTACTTAATTTTATGAACATTTTGCTATTACCCTGCAGATTTTAAAAGTCTACCCTTTCTATTAAAGTAAGGGTTTTTTTAAAACATTGAATTCACTAAAGCATAATCAGTTTTTCAGAATGCTCAAGTTAAATATCAATTAAAGATATTAGAGCACATACTATTTTGTTAGGTCTGGTTTTGTATTGGTGCATAACATGTAGGCTTTCTTTAGAATAATGATGCTTTCTCGCTGGGCTAACTATTGAACAACATTTTATTTTCAGACATTCAGTAAATGGCTTATCATGTTATTATCATTAAAAACTTAGATTATTATCTTACAAAATGGAACAACATTCTATTTATATTTTAACACACGTGGCACTTCATTGCCTTCTGGCAAAATCTACCGTTAGAACATTAATGCATATATTTAATATTCCCTATTAAGTAGCAGTTTCTTGCAAGACAAACTGCTGATTTGAAGCAAAAGACCAACACAAAAAAAAGTAGCAATTATAGATGTACTATGCTGTAGGAATTGCTAGTCCCTTGTATTTCACCTCATTATACTACAAGTTTCTTCAAAGAAACAATCTGTCCCCATCACTGGTTCCTGGGGAGTGAAACTGTTGCAATTTGATTTTTGGAATTATACTTCCAAAAGTATAAAATACTTATATTTTGAAATGCAAATACTTACTCTCTCATAGATCTGCCTGGCCAACTGCTGATTATCCTAATGAAGCATTTAGTATTAATCACTTAGTAAATTTATACCAGCAGAAAGCAAGATCCTTTCTCCTTGCTCATTAGTTATATGCAAATGTAGAGAATAATTAGGGTCTTGTCTCTGGGATATAAGATAATATATATTCGAATAAACAGTGTCATAATACAATATGATATAGGGCAGAATAAAGTAGGTTTGGACCTGCACTGCTTGGGGTAAACTTCAGCTCTGTCCCTGATTAGCTGTGACATCAATCATGTTATTTATCCTGTTTTTAGTAAAATGGTAAAAATTCCTGCTGTCAATTTTCTTGTTTCCAGTTGTTTTCTCCTTTTCACAAGAGGCCTATGCAATGCTTCCTGCACCATAGTACCTGCATTGCCCCTTTGTGTGGAAGGAATACACAGCACTGCCCCCCATTGACACCACAACCGGCAAAGCGACTTGCTTTTGGCCAATGAACTGTGAATGGAAGTGTTACGCACCACTCTATTACAGCAGAAGCCGTATGAAATATCATGAGGTCCCACCTTCACACACCTCACACTTATCCAGGAACAGCCTATCTCAGAGAAATGCTCACCCTTAAGCCTGGATCCCAGAATTAAGACGCTGTGATAAATACAGCCACAGCCAATTCACAGGCAGCACACGGCATGAACAAAATATAAAACTTACTCTTTTGTAAGCCTCTGTGGTATTAGGGGTAGTGTTAAATTTGCATATGACCTAGCAAAAGCTCCATAATAATAGTAGTTACTTCATATAATTATTTTGAGTAAAATCCAGGGAAAGCAGTTAGTAACATGCCAGGTATTAGAAGTGTTCAAATAATGTACGTTATTATTATTAGTTATTATTTTGAAAAACCAAAGAGTGATAATGTAAGAGATGATCACACTTTAGATTTTAAAGTTGTTTTTAAAGATCTGGTTTAGGCTGGGCGCGGTGGTTCACACCTGTAATCTCAGCACTTTGGGAGGCTGAGGCGGGTGCATCACGAGGTTAAGAGATCGAGACCATCCTGGCCAATATAGTGAAACCCCGTCTCTACAAACAATACAAAAATTAGCTGGGCGTTGCAGTGCGTCTCCAATCCCAGCTACTCGGGAGGCTTAGGCACGAGAATCGCTTGAACCCAGGAGGCAGAGGTTTGCAGTGAGCCAAGATGGTGCCATTCCATTGGCATGGAATTAACTGCATTCCAGCTCCGTTAAAATAAAAAAATAAATAAATAAATAAAAGCCTGTTTTATAGATTGCAGTACACTATGCTGGAACCAGGAGAGATAGGCATATTTTCCAAAATTTCAATGGGAATCAACAATAGAGACTGGCTTTTGAAGGTGTGGGTTGCTAAACTCTCCTGAAATTTATTCATTTAAGAAAATCATATAATCTTCCAAATCTGTTTACTTCTTTCAACTCTGATGCTGTCTCCTATACCTGCTATTCTCTCTTCAAACAATAAAAAACAAGAAAAGTGGTAAATACAATATTTCAAGGGCTGCGTTCATTCTTCGTACTCCCCAAAATATACAAAAACATTTCCATTTAACATATAATAAAAATAGTTTTCAATAATGGTTTTTGAACAGTTAAAGCTATTTTATGGGGGCTTAAACTGCATTACTCACATAGCATGCAGGAAAACAAAAAGATTTTAAAAATTGTTCTAGAAAGTCACAATAATGACATTTTCCTAGCCCTTTTCTACCACTAAATTCCAATCCTATCTCTTCATAGCCTCTCATCTATTTAAAACTGAAGTGGTTTCACTTGTCCCCTGAATTACGAGAGCCTCTTATTTAGGTACAGTTGATATCTCCAGGTGTCATTTCATCTATTGCTGTACAATTTAGTTTTAGATGTGATCAAATTAAGTACTTGATTCCAGTTTGTCCTACACATTAACAAATTACTGGACATGGAATGTTACTATGGGACAACTAAAAAGAACATTGTTATATTTGCTCATTCTCACAATCATGATGTTTCCACTGAACTCTGATATGTATCACCCAACGTATATCCCTTCATGGTCTCCTTAGGTAGAAAGGATTTCTAGATCCTAAATGCAGGAATTTGCTTTGGCAACATTGTTTTTCTATTATGTTTATTAAATCTAAAATTCAATAAGTCAAATAAATGATTTATAATGGGAAACTGATTTAAATGG